>NC_088800.1:15522321-16168571 GCF_011386835.1 Chrysemys picta bellii | reverse complement strand
ATGAAGCAGAAAAAAATCCAGCATTGAAAAAATGCTTTAAAATAAACATTAATACTATCCATTGAATTTATATAAACATTGAATTCTACCAAGCCTAGATAAAGTCTAGTCTACAGGCTGCAGGAAAGGGCAGGGAATCATGGGTTCCGATGTGACTGATCCTTGGACAAGTCACCTAAAAAGGGTATTTCATTATTGTCCCCAAATTGCAGTTTCTGGCATTTAGCAGTGGATTCTTTCAGACAGATATCTAAATGGAGATTCCCAAACACTCCATTCTACAAAATTAAGTGCCCTACCATCTCATGTATTGACTCTTTTCAGAGTCTGTCAGTCGTTGGAAATTATCTCAAAAAGGTCGAAGTTTTTTGCAGTTGAAAAGATTTGGCCACAGGAAGATTATGATTTTTCTGCCCTTAACAGCATAATAAATGTCACTGGAGCAGTGAAGAATGCTAGTCTCGCTCCCTTGCTGTCTGAGTATTACACCCTTTATGTCTGTGAGTAAAGAAGGAACAAATAAAAACCCATCCGTTTTTGGAAGTTCAGAAGGTAATTGCAGGGGTGGGGTGGGTTTTTTTATTAGATTGTAAAATCTTTCATTCCAACTGGTGCCCCAAAGAGAACACTCTCAGAATACAGGTTTCAAAGTAGCAGCCGTGTTAGTCTGTATCCACAAAAAGAACAGGAGTACTTGTGGCACCTTAGAGACTAACAAATTTATTTCAGCATAAGCTTTCGTGGGCTACAGCTCACTTCTTCAGATGCATAGAGTGAAACACACAGACAGAAGATATTTATACATACAGAGAACATGAAAAGGTGGAAGTACGCATACCAATTGTAAGAGGCCAATCAATTGGGATGAGCTATCAGTAGCAGCAGAAGAAAAAACTTTGAAGTGATAATCGAGATGACCCATAGAAGGTGTGAGGAGAACTTAACATGGGGGGGAAAAAATTCAGTTGGTGTAATGACCCAACCATTCCCAGTCTCTGTTTAGACCTAAGTTAATTGTGACTAATTTTCATATTAATTCGAGTTCAGCAGTCTCTCTTTGGAGTCTGTTTTTGAAGTTTTTTTGTTGCAAAACTGACACCTTCAAATCTGTCACTGAGTGATTAGAGAGGTTGAAGTGTTCTCCCACTGGTTTTTGAATGTTATGATTCCTGACGTCAGATTTGTGTCCATTTATTCTTTTGCGTAGAGACTGTCCAGTTTGGCCAATGTACATGGCAGAGGGGCATTGCTGGCACATGATGGCATATATCACGTCGGTAGATGTGCAGGTGAACGAGCCCCCAATGGTGTGGCTGATGTGGTTAGGTCCTATGATGGTGTCACTTGAACAGATATGTGGACAGGGCTGGCATCGGGCTTTGTTGCAAGGATAGGTTCCTGGGTTAGTGTTTTTGTTGTATGGTGTGCGGTTGCTGGTGAGTATTTGCTCAAGGTTGGGAGGCTGTCTGTAAGCGAGGACTGGTCTGTCTCCCAAGATCTGTGAGAGTGAGGGATCATCTTTCAGGATAGGTTGTAGATCTCTGATGATGCGCTGGAGAGGTTTCAGTTGGGGGCGGAAGGTGGCGGCTAGTGGCGTTCTGTTATTTTCTTTGTTGGGCCTGTCCTGTAGTAGGTGGCTTCTGGGTACTCTTCTGGCTCTGTCAATCTGTTTTTTCACTTCAGCAGGTGGGTATTGTAGTTTTAAGAATGCCTGATAGAGATCTTGTAGGTGTTTATCTCTGTCTGAGGGATTGGAGCAAATGCGGTTGTATCTTAGAGCTTGGCTGTAGACAATGGATCGTGTGGTGTGTCCTGGATAGAAGCTGGAGGCATGTAGGTAAGTATAACGGTCAGTGGGTTTCTGGTATAGGGTGGTGTTGATGTGACCATCAGAATAAGACATGAGGGAGAGCTTTATAAATAAATACACAACTCAGCCAGCCTTGTTACAGGAGAATCTCCGGGGAAATATTAGTTTTACCATACTCCCAAGAGTTTGCCACAAATGTTGAGAATCTCAAGTCCTGCTTAACTTCATCACAAAGAACTGTTTTCTGAACATTAAAGCTTACAGTTTGCTTTAGTCAGAGTTACCGTGATCTAAATTAAATTAAAAGTAAGCTTTCCTATGTTTTCAGAAGGAAGTTGTTACCCTTAGAGACCACTATTACTGCATTTTCCAGAATTACAATCACGGGGTTTCACTAGCAATTTACCGTCAGAACCACTAAGCAGACATTCTTTCCCTGGCTTTTTAAACAATTGAAGATCTAAAGTAATGGAAGATTGTTCCTCCTTCCATGCTCCCTTATTCAGATTAAACATTACCTCACATTCACTAGAAGCCGCTTGTTCCCAGAAGTATACAGACAGTCTGTAGATGCTTTGAACATGGAAGCGAAGAATTGTTATTGAATAAAATTCTCTACAAACAAGTGGGATGTTTACACAAAATCCTTTACAGAATTGAATTGTTCACATTTCTATCTGGAAGAGCAGCAAGACAGACTTTACATATGTAAACACAAAGGAAACATGAAATCACACCAAATGTCAGATTTGGCAATCACATTCTAGCTAATAGCAGAATTCTGCATAACTACATACCAAAGGACCTGTAGTTGTCCGCTATATTTTATAAGAAAGACCCTTTTCAGTGTTCATTTTATTTATTTGTAAAGATAGACTAAATAGCCTATTTCAAGGAGCAGTCTTCTACAGTTTATACACCACACAACCACACCAAACAGCGTGTTTTTCCTTCCTCTAGCAAGCCAACGCATGCTTTCCACAATAAACATGAACAAACGCTTGAAAGACGTGCATGTCATTTTTCGGCTTTTTAAGTGTGCATGAAGTAAGTATTATTGAACCATTTGGTAATGTTGTGGGTGTGTTGAATATTTCACCCTCACTTTTAAATACAATTGTAACAATCCAATAACAGGTTAGAAGGCTTCCAAAAGCAGCGAGCAGCTGATGGAATGAGTAGGCAGAGAGCAAGTTGCAAAACACATATTAAAACTAGAAAAGACATGGGAGCTGTAGCAGTTTAGTAGTGAAGGATAAAAGGTGGTGTTCCCAGGCCTAGGTGTATATTTTGTTAAGACAATTAAAGGATATGTGTTTTGCCTTATCACTAACATATCTAGCATACTGAGTGATAAATGTTAATATGCTAGATGTAATAACTAACGTCCCTGGAATGAAGGATACTTCGTGGTTCCAGAGTAGCAGCTTTTAGTTTTATACCTACATCTTTTCTCCCTAACCTCCAGCAAAAAACTGATAACCAATGAAAGATACAATTGGTGTCATGCTTCCACAGTTGTGATTCAAATATCAATCCTGCAACTGAGCTATTAGGTAATTGTAAGTAGTTAGAGAAGGAAAACTTGAAGGACTTAATAACATACATAGAAGGCTAGCAAAGAATAGTTCAAAACGGACATGGATGGCTGAGTTTTGTTTGTGCCCTGAGCAACATTTCATGGCCTGGGAAGGATTCAGATGAGTTCACATGTGGAAAGCGACACTGGTTTCCACATAAGAAAGATTCTAATCACTCTAAATATTAGCATGCTGTGGAACAGGCTTCTTCACATTATTGCTGAATATGGTAGAAACTATAAATAATTTTTATATCATCAATAATTTTGTTCTATCACTTTGGGGAAAAAATGGATACACTGTTTGTTCCAGGTCCAGACTCTCTGACATCTCTCCCTTAAAAGTGAATTTTAGCTTTGAAACTTCTCTTACTAAGGCTACGTCTACACTACCACTTATGTCAGTATAATTTATGTCACTCAGGGGTGTGAATAAGCCAACCCCCTGTATGATATAATTTATACCTCAGCTCTACCTCGATATAACGCTGTCCTCGGGAGCCAAAAAAATCTTACCGCATTATAGGTGAAACCGCGTTATATCGAACTTGCTTTGATTCGCCGGAGTGCGCAGCCCCCTCCACCCCCCGGAGCACTGCTTTACTGCTTTATATCCGAATTTGTGTTATATCAGGTCACATTATTTTGGGGTAGAGGTGTACCAACTTAAGTGCTGGTGTGGACAGCACTGTCAGTGGGAAAGCTTCTCCTGCCATAGCTGCCGCCACTCACTGAAGATGGATTATTTAAGTCAACAGGAGAGCTCTCTCCCATTGGCTTAGAGTGGCTACACAAGAGAGCTTACAGTGGCACAGCTGCACCGTGGTAAGCTCTTACTGTAGCCATAGCCTTAGACTATTATTTGTATTACTGTCATACCTAAAAGCCCCAACCAAAACAGGGCCCCACTGGGCTAAACTCTGTACCAATGTAATGAGTTTGGAGAAGGCAATATGTTAACATCAGGTATAGGATTTCTTTCCCTTTTCTGTACCTCAGCTTACCTTTCTGCTGTGGTAGAGCCCAGAGCTAGGTCTGTTCAGGACTTCTATATAATGCAGAGTTAATCTGATAAAAGGAGAGTGGCACATAATCTCTAAAGGAAAAGGTTCACTAAAATCTATCTATCTATATGAATACACTATAATTTATGACCCTTGAAACAACTGAATACTTTCAATAACAACTCTTTCAGTATTTCCCTCTCTCCTCAAACTATTAATACTTGTTACGATCAAGTTCAAATGCCAAATATAATTCTGCACATGCATACATACATTCCCCCAGGACTCTTCTCTGGGAGGATTTACCCTTCTCCATCTTGGGTGGAATGGGGTCCTAACTCTCTGTAGGGCATGCAAACTCCTCAATGTCTGGGAAATTCAGATCCAACAACATCCTTTGAAATTTTCAAAACTACAGTATGTTTTCTCCACCATCACAAAACTGCGGCAATTTCAAAATCATTTCCGCTTTTCATATGCCAGTTGCATAAGACTTAAAGGAGAGAACTATATTTCTTGACCCTAAGGCAGGGATCGGCAAGTTTTGGCCTGTGGCCCGCCAGGATAAGCACCTTGGTGGGCCGGGACAGTTTGTTTACCTGCCGCGTCCGCAGGTTCGGCTGATCGCGGCTCCCACTGGCCGCGGTTCACCGCTCCAGGCCAATGGGGGCTGTGGGAAGAGGCGCGGGCCAAGGGATAAAACAAAGACAGAGGAAGTTAATTGATACTCATTATTAAAGCAAACTGATATATCACTCAGAGTTCTCATAGCGATACATTTTATATTCATCATTACCATCACCACCACATGAGCAGTTGGGGGAGAGGGGAGACAGAAGGCACTGAGGGTGAAGAAAAGCAGTTCTGTTTTACTCCTACCTAGCACCTTTAACTTTGCCCATGTTTAGTTAGTGACATTTGTACCCAGGACCTACCATTAAAAGCATGCACCTCTACTATTTAAGCTAAAGGAGAAAAACTCAACAGCTGGTAGCAACAATAGGCTATTCTACTCTATGTCAGGGGTTCTCAAACTGGGGGTCGCAAGGTTATTACATGGGGGGTCACGAGCTGTCAACCTGACACTCTATACCAGGGGTCGGCAACTTTGGCACGCGGCTCGTCAGGGTAAGCACCCTGGTGGGACAGGCCAGTTTTATTTACCTGCTGACGCGGCAGGTTCGGCCGATCGCGGCCCCCACTGGCCGCGGTTCGCCGTCCCGGGCCAATGGGGGCGGTGGGAAGCCGCAGCCAGCACATCCCTTGCCCGTGCCGCTTCTCGACGCCCCCATTGGCCCGTGGGGGCCGCGATCAGCCAAACCTGCCGCGTCAGCAAGTAAATAATCTGGCCCGGCCAGCCAGGGTGCTTACCCTGGCAAGCCGCGTGCCAAACGTTGCCGACCCCTGCTCTATACTAACTTAGAATACAAGTTCTGTTACTGTAACACTTAACATTTTTAATAGCTCCTCCAAAAGTGCTGAACAGGTGTCCCCTATACAGAGAAGCTAGAACTCTATATTAGTAATTACTGTACATTGCACAACAGACATCTCTTTATTACAAAGTGTTAGAGTATTCAAACAATTGGGTAAATTAACTGAACAGTGCTAATTTGGTGCACAGTCTCACCAAAGTTAGTGTAAGTTTGGGGTACAGAATCTAGCTTTCTATTGTCCATCTCAATAGTTGCCATAGAACATTTTCAAGGTGACACAGTGCTTGAAATTTCTTGACCGACTATCTCAAAGGTGCTCTCAAAAGTGAATTTTGTAAAACAGCGTCTTGGTGTCCATGTTTACTGACTCTGAGCAGCACTCATCAGACTGAAATTTATTTCCTAGCCAGTCATAGGGGTCAGCATCCACTGACTTCTGTGGTTACTGTTACATGTGTTACAGCTTAGTGTTTAGGAACTTAGACATTTTCCATTTCAAAACAAGATTTTTCTAGCTGACAGCACTTTAAGGTCAACCTGCTTTCTGACAATTAAGCAGTGTTCTCACATTACCACCAGTAACGAAGATCCTGAGCTAGCAATTTTGTTGATCATGCATGAAATAAAACAAAATCCAGCTCTTATTTCCACAGCTGTATTGGCTCTGCAGTGCTGAGAGAAGTAAAACTTGTTTTTGTCAATAAACAAAACAAATGTGACTCAGAGGACACAAAGGGGACAGTTACAAGCAGTAGCTCAGGGGTAAGCAACCTATGGCACATGTGCCGAAGGCGGCACGCGAGCTGATTTTCAGTGGCACTCACTCTGCCCAGGTCCTGGCCACCGGTCCGGGGGGCTCTGCATTTTAATTTAATTTTAAATTAAGCTTCTTAAACATTTTTAAAACCTTATTTACTTTACATACAACAATAGTTTAGTTATATATTATAGACTTATAGAAAGAGATCTTCTAAAAATGTTACAATGTATTACTGGCACGCGAACCCTTAAATCAGAGTGAATAAATGAAGACTCGGCACACCACTTCTGAAAGGTTGCCGATCCCTGAAGTAGCTAAATGCCATTTTTATAGCTACTTTTATGACTGTAACCACTTTCCAGTGGCTACCGTTACATGCAGCAGCTAGTCAGCAGATTATATTGACCTCTGCCGTGTGACAAGGGTAGGAGCTTTTTTAATCTTGACCCATGTCAGGTGATTGGGGATAGAAAACAAAATACCAGTCTCTTACCTGCCTTCCTGTGTGCCACGACTTTATTACACTGTCCCTCTTCGGGATGGGAGGTGTTTGACTGTGTGATCCAGTATATGATGTTTCACCCAGTTACTATTTCTTACTATTTTATATTGCCATAATATCTAGAAGCCCCACTCACAACTGACATATGATCCAATCATGAGAAGTTACTTTACTTCTCCCTGCATCCTGAAACAATTTGACCCTAATTTTTACATATGGCCAGACCTCAGCCTGATTTTGCTCCCAGATATAACAGTGGGTGAAACTTTACAAGCACACAGCACTGCAAGTGCACTTTACTGCACTCAGACAGCTACCCATCTACCTAGACAGTAATAGGTAGACGGAGAAGGGTAAATCCTCCCAGAGAAGAGTCCTGGGGGAATGTATGTATGCATGTGCATAATTATAAGTGGTATAAAATGCACATGCAATTATTTGTGCCCCAAAATTGTGTTCCTAATTATTTCTGGGAACAAAATTGGAGGCCATTTTTCATCAACAGATTTTTCATTTATTGTATATCCAATAGAAAGTGATTTTGGTTTTTTATCCTCAGTAATACAACAATGCAGTATTTTAGGTCTTTGCAGCATCAGTCATTTGTTGGTATGTCTCTTCCCATAAAATATTTTCATGTAACTGACAAACTCTACAGATACATTTTGAGTCTGCCAGTAAGCAAATACTACCGTTAAAGTGTAAAGGAACATTTAAACAAGCATCTGTACCAGTTGCAAAGAAAAACAGACAAATTATAGTGTAATTAACATATGAATGACAATCCAGTTGTTAATTACTATCTGTTTCAGGCGTTCTGTATGAGCTTAAAAGCCTTACAGACTGTATGCTAGTAGAGTCAGCAGTTAAACACTTCAACCCTCCACTAGCTTTATTAGAGAAAGATGACAACTTTTGCATATGATTTGATTTGTCAGATGTGTTTGAAATGTAGCTGAGGGAAGGACTGGCAGCACAAATCTTTAATTTAAAGTGCAAAATTGTGACCTGTCCTTGAGCAAAACAGCAAAATGTCTGCGTTAATGGAGTGCACATCTAACTTAACAGATGTTCCCAATCTTGAGCCAACTAATAATAATACTCTGCACTTAAACAGTGCTTTCCATGGAAGGCAGCGTGATTAGTGGTTAGAACAAGAAAGCCTCAACTTCCCTTAGGTTTCCCCACCTATTGAATAGCAATGGAACTTTCTTAAATGCTGTCTTAGCACTTGAGAGAAGCAACAGTACAAAATCAGCATTTGTTTAAATAACAGTCATTGAGAAGCAAGAACACTGCTGAGCCTAGCGCCAGAGTTAACTCTGACAGAGTGGCTGTACCAGATGGAAAGGAAATTGAGTAGTGAGGAGGAAAGTGAGACGAGAAGGAGAGTGGTCTGAACAAAAATGCAAGGGGAACAAAAAAGAAAAGGAAAAAGCAGACAAAAGAGAAGGAAGATGGCATTACAGAAACAGGTTAATAAAAGGAGGCCTTCCTATACCTCCGGAATATGAAAACGTTTCAGCAGTACTATACCTAGACCTACTTACAATGCAAAGGATTTTCCCTTGTGCGCACTATGAAGGCCTCCTTTCCCAAAGAAACACTGGTATCTCCTGGATTCAAAAAGGAGCTCATAGATTCCTGGAGATTATCTTTTAATGTATAATCCGGATACTGGCTGCCTTCAGCAATCCACACAGCTAGGAAACCCCTTCAGAATGATACTGTAATAGGCAGATCCTCTCCTGGTGTAATTTACCCCAATTTGCACTGAGTATCTGGCCTTACAAGTCCCTGTTGATATTTAGAAGCAGACATTCCATTTGTTATGGATTGCTATTCTGCTAGCTTTTTCAATGTAATTTGTTGCACTTACATTTATTATTAGGAAAAGGGAAACAATTCCAAACTGCATAAGCAACACTACACTGGGGACAAGGAGAACATAACAGATATAGTGAGAGACAGGACCAGCACCACAGAGCATACAATCTAAATAAAAATTTAAAAAGATGGACAAAGAGGGAGAGAAAAGGAGTCATTTTACAGAGGCACAGAAATGTTAACTGACTTGCCTAGGGTCAGACAGAAAATCTTCCACAGAGCCAGGAACTAAACCCAGATCACCCAAGTCCCAGTCCAGTGACTTAAATACAAGATCATCCTTTCTCACCTTACTAGTATTGATTTTATTAGCATGCTAATTTTCATAAGTTAGTGTTGAATTAATGTATTTACTGTGCTCTTCACTTTGTAATTATTTAAATCTAAAAAGTTACCCTGTACCCCACACACCTTATCTTCACAAACCATTAAAGTCAGAGAGTTGAATTTGTCTTCCTAATGACAAATAATGTCAGATCTGTCTTCCTAGCAACTGGCTACATCAATAACCTTATTTTGCATGTGACTGTTTTAGAACTTCGTCGTTTTTCCTTGTCTACCCAAACCTTACAATACTTTTCTTACTGAAATGAAAAATCAGCAATATCATCTCTACAGCAAAACAGTCTTTTTTATTAAGAAGTGCAGTGAAACATTAAAGCTTGAAGCATCATTTGAAACTAACCATACTATTTTTAATTTGCATATTCAAACATTCCAAGATCAAAATTATATTCTGAAATTCATCTCTGATTTTAATTTAGAAATATCAGGAAAATATATGCTTTTAATACAAGTTATTGCTTTGCAGATAGTTTTAAAATTAAACTGCATCACAGAATTGAGTCAAGAGGCACTGAAATAAGACATTGTACTATGACTGAATTAAGGACCAATTCAGTAGTAGGAAAGCTATGAACATCACAGGAGAAAAAGATCTTCAGTTTAACTAAGCCTGATATTAGCTAATGCATGCTCAGTTATAAGGATCTCTGTTTTAACATTATCTTGGACACAATTCTTTGCATCCCACATACTTCTAAAGCCTATTACAGGTCTCCATCATTATAACACTCAGTTTATCCCCAAGGATGTTGTTAAATTGCTTTTGGAGTTTACTGACTAGTCTACACTACAGTCAGAGCAAAGGTGTTACTACTGTAGCAATGAAGTAGAGAAGTTCCAGGACTTAAATTCAAATATATCCAATTATATAGTCTCAAAGATTTCTGAAGCCTAATATACTGGAGTAGGTTAAAAAAAAATTCAAGACTTTTTAAAGGCAAAATTAATGCTCATAAAAGATGCCAGATTGACAGCTTTAAAAAAAAAAAAAAAAAAACAGCCTCTGTACATCTACAGAACAGGCAACAGCAGTACCTCAAAATCTAATGGATAATTAGGAGGACTAATAATGATATAGGGAAGTATTAATTTATCTCCATTTTATAGAGTAGGAATCGGAGTGTAAACAGCCAAATGTCACACACAATAAGCTATTGACAGGAACAGAACCCAGATCTCCTGAAACCCAGTCCAGTGCTTTCATCACAAGTCCAGTCTTCCTCACTTTCAACACAGAACAGGTGAAACCACGTCCGTGGGTGACATAATACTTTATTCACCACAGTTTCAGTCCTTGGCCTCTCTGCTGAGAATTCCAACAACAGAGCTGGAGGGCTTGTCTAGACAAAGAGCATGCAGCTCTGGGATGTCCATCTACTCAGTACTAGCCTGCCATGCACTAACTGAAGTGGACCGGGCTGCCCTGCACTAAAAGCTCCCAAGTGTGCTTTGATCTACCCCATTTTCAGCACCCAAGTACACACAAAGTTTTAGTGCTGAAAATCTACATGGACAGCACAGTCAGGGGGAGGGATGACCCCCGGCACCCTGGCTACTCCCCCTCCTTGAAGTGCAGGCTCTTGGTCCCCACTCTGCTCTCTCCCACCCCCACATCCTCCAGGGGCTGCGTGTGCAAGGACCCCCAGGCTGTGTGCACTGTCAGGGCGATGAGTGGGAGCCAGCCTTAAAACTTCCCCATGGCCTCCTGGGGATCCCTTGTCCCTGTCTCCCAGGGTGCAGCGGGGGCAGGGATAAGGGATCCCTGGGAAGTGCTGAAGCACACTGCACCCCAAGCCCTGGGGATGCACTTCCCTGCTCCACAGCCAGCAGCAGCAGCTAGGCGTGTGTGTTTCCTCTGATACCTTCATTTTTTTGTCAAACTTCAAAACAAACAGACAAAAAATAAATAAAAACCCAACCAAACCAAAACACCTTCATTGAACATCCTGTTTTAAATATTAAGAATTGCAAAGTTTCGTTTTAATAGTTTGACAGCCCTGGATCCTGATGTCCTAATTATCCTCAGAACAGGCACACGTGGACATTTTCCTGCCACCGTGACTCAGCCCAGATGTGGAGACCCCAATTCTCCGATTAGATGATAATTCAGTATAAAGCCCTCTCAAACTACAGTCATTCTAAGGAGAGAGCCACCAAAGGAGCTAATTAATTGGTTTATGTACTCACATGCTCCTTATGGCACCCAGGTCCCATCAAGAGCACCGCCACAGTTAGGAAACAAGGTGGGCAGTAGAGTTTTCCCACAGTGCACCACATTCCTAGGGCTAGAGTGTTGACATGAGAGAGGGGGTGCTTTAGGCACTTTGAGATGCGTTTACTTTGACTCAGATCTGTGCAGTGCAGTGAGGACACCAGAGACCTAGGTTCAAGCACAGGTCAGAAAATTCTTAACTTGGGTTAAAATGCAATGTAGATGCTCAAGTCCAAGTTTCCCCAACGCGGGTCATCTGACTCGAGTCCCATTAACCCTACGCTTACATTGCTGTGTAGACATACTCTTAGTTCATTGCAGGCTAGTGCAAGGTAGATTTACACCCCAGCTTGCCATGCACGAACCTTCTGTCTACACAAGCCCTTAGTGTTGCCAACTCACACAATTTTAATCACGAGTCTCATGGTATTTGATGTTTTACTTGGAGCCCCAGCTCCTGGAAACAAGGGATTACATGAGAAACTGAACTTTTTTAAAAAAATAAATCATATTTAAGGTTCTAGCCCTCATGGCTGCAGAAAAATTCAAAACACAACTCAAGTGCACCCTAAAGGATCAAAAACCAGAAGGCAAATAAAAACCTCACATTATTATGTATTTATTTTTAATTTTATGATTTTAAGTCTATCTCGTGATAGGGGGGGAACCTGACTCATGAAGTTTTGAATATTTATAACTGGTAATACTGTGGTGCTAGCCTTCGTGGTGGTTTTGTACCGTGGACATTTAGGGTCAGATCCTCAAAAGGTATTGATTTCAAGCCACTAGGAATTGGCTTACTCAACACATTTCACATAGGCTGACAAACAGGTTACAACTTTAAGTCTCTACCAAACTGAGCCAGACTGGAACTGGAAATGAAATCTCCTGAGCGATCCAGGCCTCAACTCCATCTCCAGAAAAAGCAAACATTTATTTCATTAGATAATTTACATTTTCACAGTATCTTGACTAACAGCAAACATCAGAAGAACAGGAATTTAACTTGGTTAATGAGCAAAATTTTATTTGAAAGAAACAATGTGGACAAGCCAGGATACCAAAAACATATACATTAAAAAAAAAACAAAAAAAACACCCAACAGATGCAGCACTAAGTGCAAACGGCACAGCAAGCACCATTTTATGAAAACCCTGCTTCACTGCCACAATTTTTCGTTCTTAGGTCCCATTTGGCTTGTCTTTGTTTAATATGTCAATCATATTTTAGGAGGAAGTAAATTATCTTTGATTCTTCGTGACAATGCAGATGAGCTTCCCACACACCTGCAGCCTGGTTCACAGCTTTAGATACTTCGGTTAGTCATCCAGATCATGACAAGCCAACAAAATACCTATAAGCTAGGGGCAGTTTGCCCTCTCCCATGCAGGAGGGAGGAAAAAAACAGAGGATTCCCTAATGGAGTTTCCCCCACATTGTTCTGTTAGTGGGGTGTATAATTACACACAGAAATACAGATAGCAGAAAGAACTGCAGGTCTGGCTCCCAAGCTTCACAGGGTATGTCTACACTGCAATTAGACAGCCACAGCTGGCCTGTGTCAGCTGACTTGGGCTCATGGGGCTCCAGCTGCAGGGCTGCTTAACTGCAGTGTAACTCGCAGGGTCCTAGAGTCTGAGCTCTAGCCCGAGCCCGGACATCTACACTGAAATTAAGCAGCCCCAGCCCAAGTCAGCTGGCATGGTCCAGCTATGGGTTTTTAATTGCATTGTAGACATACCCACAGAGCCTAGGGAATCCATGCAGAGACCTGTGTCCATGGACAGTATAGTCCCATTCGAACTATAATCAAGGTTTCTTGGCCGCTACTAATCCCAGCTGTGATGCTGACAGGCCAGCTCAGGTTAGAGCAATAGGCAAACTCACTTGTGTGTGAATATCAAAGAAATGTTAAGCGTACTAATTTAGTTCAAAGGAAACGTGACTCATATTGTCTTCACTTATCTATAACCTGTTGAATGCTGTCACGCTACATTATGTATATCCATGTACTTAATTAACCGTAGCTCAAACGTGTATGTTAGTATTAAGATGTGTAAACTTCATGAAAACTAATGGAATGTTACTTGTATTGTTCTCACTGATCTGTTCCTCTTAATGACAGGCATTTGCATGATGTATATCCTTGTAACTAAATAACCCATTAAATGCAGATGAAGACTTGGGAGAGGAAGAAAGGGCTAGCTTCAAAGCAAGTGGTCATTGGTGTAATAATTGAACGTCAAAGATTCAAGATGCATTCCTCACTCACCGTCAACAAAGGAAACCCACACATGGGTAAAAGCACTGACAGCTTGCTTTCTGTGTGGAAAAACTAAAAATATGGATTCAGGGAATGATCCTGCATCCTGTTGTTTGGATACTCACAGGGAAGCGTTCCAGATGCAAGACAGAGATTTCCAAAGTTATTTTGGGTAACCCTGAGAGATTTATGGAAAACTAGCAGATTACCACATCTCTGCTATTATTTTGGACTTACAATACTTAATATATTTTACTTGCTTTAACCTCTCCATAACTCATTAGCTAATAAACCATTAGTTAATTAGAGAAACTGGCTGCCTGCATTGTCTTTGGTGTGAGACTGAGAGTATCCATTGAGCTGGAGCAAGTGACTGACCCTTTGGGGCTGGGAGTAACCTAATGCAATGTGATATTTGGTATAGCCACCAGTATCACAAAGTCCAGTTTGTCAGGGAAGGTAGCCTAAGGGGACTGTTTGTGACTCCATGGTAAGACTAATATAGCGATCCAGGAGGACACATTTGTTACTGGCTTGGTGAAATCTAATTACTGACTATACCACCAGTTTGGATGTCTGTCCTATTTTCTGACAGTCTGACTTGAGATTGGCATTCACAGTTGTGAGCCACTCCAGACAGCGTGACACCAGCACCTTCCTTAAGGGGGTTCCCCACTACAAAAAAAAAGAGTAGGCCACAGAAAAGCAAATATAGCAGCAGGCTGTATTTCCTTTCCCAGATAACATCTATGGAAGAAGATTACACTCTGTGTGGACACAAGGTTCTGTGCTATTAGATCCCAATGTAGGTTCATGGGAAGATCACATTTAAAAAGCAGATGCATCTACTATTACAGAACACCAAGTGTTTCCTTTTCTGATGTTATATTCCCCATATCATGGTAATTTTCTTCCATTAACCTAGAATTTGACCAATCTACAGCTACCATGTAATACGTGTGGTGTAATGTCCTGCCTAAATTATCAGCTTTTATGAGAATAAAAAGCTATTCAAATTAGAAATAATTATTAAAGGCTCTTAAGTTAATGACAGGTTTCAGAATAGCAGCCGTGTTAGTCTGTATCCGCAAAAAGAAGAACAGGAGTACTTGTGGCACCTTAGAGACTAACAAATTTATTAGAGCATAAGCTTTCGTGGACTACAGCCCACTTCTTCGGATGCATCCGAAGAAGTGGGCTGTAGTCCACGAAAGCTTATGCTCTAATAAATTTGTTAGTCTCTAAGGTGCCACAAGTACTCCTGTTCTTCTTAAGTTAATGGCTCTATTGTCCTTCTGTAACACAATGGGCCAGGTCATCAACTGGTATATACTGGCACAGCTATCACTGAAGTCAATGGAGCTACCACCAATTTACACCACCTAAGGATCTGTCTCCAAACAAATACAGCCATAAAATCCTACTACTAAGGCTACCACAACACACTGCCAAATTTGCAATGGCTTTCATTTCAGTTTGTCTGCACTGCTTGGCAGTATATCTAAACACATGTTTATTCTCTGTGGCTTGTATAATGTTAAGACTACAATGGAAACCTTGGTAGTTCAAACATGGTGCTCTCTATCTTTGTGCCTCAAAAAAGACTTACTAGTCACAACAATAACTTTCACACACTGAGAATTCAGGGGTGTAGTTTACAACTGGTGGTTGGTAAATTTGCCTTTCAGCTCAGGAGGTCTGTGCTTAGCTCATGAGTGAAAAGAGGTCTGTCATCTCAGTACCATCAGTGGGGCATATTGGTTCATATCACAAAACCAGCACACCATTCCTCACACTTCAGGATGGCTGGCAGCCTCTGCTTAGGCAAATTAAGTGTGATAGGTATTTGTAAACCTTCCTGGGAACTAAGCACTGTACACCCTCATTATGTTTGCCTCCTGCCTGTCTCATTCCTAATCATTAAATCCAGAATGTGTCCCAAAATGAACAAAGTATATTTAAAATTCCTATAAATAATCATCAGTCACAGCATGGAGGTACAACACAAGGATCTCTACACCTATTACGGCCTTCGTTGTGGCTACATAGGGTATGTATGTTAAGACAGGGCACCCTCTCAGGCCTGACTCCACATCTAGATGCCACAGGAATCTTTGTGACAGTCACAGATAGGTCAGCATGGACAGTATTGAAGAGGGAGGGGCCAAATATGCATTAGCCCCGGCAAATGGTACAAGTAGCACTGAGAAGCTGTGTCCCCTATTATACTATGTAGCCTGATACAGTGGCTAGGAGGCAGGATGCAATCTTGCATCCTTGACCCTAAATTGGGGAAGGTGGATTTCAATTGCTCATTCTACTTCATTCCACATGCGCTAAAGCTCATTTACTCTGACTCTGTGTGGGTGAAGTGAATTTCACCTTTAACACATATGATATTGTAGGTTGGGAACTAAATAATATTCACTTAATGACCTGTCATCAAATATTGATTTTCACTGAATATTTGGAATTTTGAAATTAAAAATTTATCTTAAGGGTAAGGGCCTGAGCCTACTCTACTAACACATGAAGCCAAACACTCACTGTGCCAAATTCATTGCTCACATAATTCCACTGACTTCAGTGTAAATACACACATGAGTAAGAAGAACAGCATTCAGTCCCAAGAATATGGGCCAAATTCTGCCATCCTTAATCAAGCAGAACTCTTATTGCTTCCAACGAGCGCTTAACTAGACCACATTGAAGATGCAAGAATTTGGCCATATATTATTAAACTATCAAAAACTAGAATCACAACCATTGTATATTTTTGTAAGCCTACCACTCATTTGCTTGGAGCCCAACAGAATTTCAACTGCCCCATTACAATTTAGTTAAAGATTTTTTTAATTAAGCAAAGCGCACTTTTATAATATGCACATGGACAATTTGCTCAAGATTGCTTTACTACATGATGCATTCATTTAAACAATAGCAGGCATTGTATCTAATGGTGACAGAATATATTTATATTTCATAGAATTTTCATTTGACTGCATCTACAGCAGGGATTGGCAACCTTTGGCAGCAGCCCACCAGGGAAAGCCGCTGGCGGGCCTGGACGGTTTGTTTACCTGCAGCGTCTGCAGGTTCGGCCGATCGCAGCTCCCACTGGCCGTGGTTTGCCGTCCCAGGCCAATGGGGGCTGTGGGAAGGGCGGCCAGCACATCCCTCGGCCCGCATGTTTGCCGCAGCCCCCATTGGCCTGGGACGGTGAACCGCGGCCAGTGGGAGCTGCGATCGGCCGAACCTGCACACGCTGCAGGTAAACAAACCGTCCAGGCCCGCCAGCGGCTTTCCCTGATCAACAGTAATGCTCCTAATAATGAGCGCCACAAAAATCCAACACAGGAGATGTTTCTGAGTTACTTCTATTGATAAAAATGGTTAAGAAATGTATTGCTACACTTGCACAGGAAAAAAAAGAAAAAAGAAAAAGAAAAAAATACACCCTCACACAAAAACCACCCACCACACACATTGCCAAAATGTATGTCTTCAATATTTTGACTCAAAGCAAATGTTTTAGAGCTCAGTTATACCACCTCCCCCCCCATATATATTAGTGTTAACAGTAGAAATTCTTTGATATCCTTAGCTATAGCATGGCTAAGGAAGGGCTATTCAACAACACACAGTATTGCTCTTACATTGCATCACATATGAAATTCACTCGTTTTGTATTACTCAAACGTATTTTCTGCTTATAACCCCATATTTTCTCTTTTCCCCCCCAATTTGATTGTTCATGTTTATGCAGAATTTTAATTGTCACCATTTACCCAAGAAAGTCACTGTAAACATTCTGAGTTAGCTCTAGGTACATGGGCTACTGGAAACTGACAATATTTTCGTTAGAGGTACACAGTGTTGTATAGGAACCTTTATTTTTGAACCCCTAAAACATTTCAAATGGAGGCAAGGACCCCATTTCAAATGGAGGTCTGGGGACCTCCCGGGGTCCACCGGTTGAGAACCACTGGTCTAGGAAACACTCTGGCTCCATATTATTTTAGGATCAAAATTAAAGGGGTGAAAATAGCTCTGTGCCTGAAACAGGCTCTGTTACATCCCCGAACTTTCCACCATTGTTATCCACCAACAGCGAGCTCCTTTACAATTCTAGAGAGAGAAATGATCTTTCTCCATCCAGGTGAGTGGCCTTGGAAGCATACAGAACTCTGGAAACTCACAGCCAAATGTGTCCCTGGTGTTATTCCAATTAAGTGACTGGAGATACACCCAGCGGGGAATGGGGTCCAAGATGCCCACACGGGATCACACAGAAAACTGGCCCTGAGCTGTTGGATCCCAGGCGAGAAGGGGGCGTGGGAGAGATGCTGAACTTCGGGACCTGGGATTCGCCCCTGCCGGTGGCTGGTTAGTGGTTACTCCTCCCCAGATGACAATACGCCGATCTCTTCCCTACCCCTGCTCGGCCGCTGCCCTCCAGGCGAACAACCCGCCCACCTCTCCCTAGTAAGGCAAGGGGGGCACCGCGCCTCTGTAGCGGTCGGGGTCGGGGACAGCGGCCAGGCTCGCCTCCTTCCCCCGGGTCCCTCATTCATCCCGGCCCCGGCCACCCTGCCCCGCGAGGAGGCGCTGGCGGAGGGGCCGCAGGGGGTGGCGCCGATGTCCCACAGGGCAGGGAGCGGCAGCCGCCGCCGCTACTCACCGGGAGGATTTACAGCCGCCGGCGTTGCCATCTTGTCTCGGAGGCGAATTAAGATAAATGCGGGGGGAGTGGGGGGCGATGCTCTGCGCAGCCCGGGCCGGCGGGGGAGGAGGAGCGAGCCCCGAGGCTGCCAGCCACACAAAGGGCCGGGCGCGCAGGGCGCAGCGCAGCGCCCTGGAGGGGGAAGGAAGGGGGGCGGTGGCGGCTCCTTGTTGCCTTGGCGCTCGGGCTCCCTGCGCAAAGCGGCCCAAGATGTCTGATGCGCCCGCTTCGCTTCTGCTCATGCTCCAACGCCCCGGGCGGCTCTAGCGAGCATGTGCCGGGCGCCCGCACATGTGCGTTGGGACGGGGAAGCCGCTGCCCTCTGCCTGGCCCCCCGAGCCCGGCTCGTTCCAGTGCAGCGAGGCTCCAGCACGCCCGGCTCCACAGCTGTGGCCCAGGGGGGAAGAGACACCAGGCTGGGCCGCTAGCCTCTGGCCCAGGCGGTAGGGTGACCAGGCAGCAGATGAGAAAAATGAAGATGAGGGTGGGGGTAATAGGAGCCTATATAAGAAAAAGATCCCCCCAAATCAGGACTGTCCCTATAAAATCGGGGCATCTGGTCACCCTAGCGGGCGGGAATCAGCTGGCCGGCTTGGGGCTGCTTCCCCGGGCCATGGGTGCCCACCCCTGACAAAGCAGCAAGTCGCTGTGCAGCCTCAGTCTGTCTTTCCTTCTCTCCCTGCATGGAAAAGGCTGGGATGATTTGTCTTCTCCCTCCGGTTTCAGATTTTGGAACAGAAAAAATCAATTATGGTGCCTGTGGATAGAGCTCTGAAAACATCTGCGCAATGTGCACGGCCCTCAAAAAAAGCTAACACTGTGCAGAACCATCCGAAGCAAAAGAGACTCTGACAGAAAATATCATAATCTTACATAACACCATGGTACCTCTCCCCCCCTTGCCAACTCTCCAGGATTGTCCTGAAGTCTCCAGGAATTAAAGATTAATCTTTAATTAAAGCATTATGTCATGATAAAACCTCCAGGAATACTGTCAACCAGAATTGGCAACCTTACCCCCACCTTGAATACTGCGTGCAGTTCTGGTTGGCCCAACTCAAAAAAAGATGCATTAGAATTGGAAATGGTATAGTGAAGGGCACCAAAAAGGATCGGGGGAATGGAACAGCTTCCATATAAGGCGGATTAAAGAGACTTGGAATTTTCAGCTATGAAAAGAGACGACTAAGACGGCATATGATAGAGACCTATAAAATCATGACTGCTATGGAGAAAATGAATAAGGAAGTGTTATTGACTCCTTCACATAACACAAGAACCAAGGTTTCAGAGTAGCAGCCGTGTTAGTCTGTATCCGCAAAAAGAACAGGAGTACTTGTGGCACCTTAGAGACTAAAAAATTTATTAGAGCGGAAGTGGGCTGTAGTCCACGAAAGCTTATGCTCTAATAAATTTGTTAGTCTCTAAGGTGCCACAAGTACTCCTGTTCTTTTTACAAGAACCAAGGGTCATCCAATGAAATTAAGGGGCAGCAGGTTTAAAGCAAACTAAAGGCAGTACGTCTTCATATAGTTCACTTGTGGAACTCGTTGCCAGGGGATGATATGAAGGCCAAAATTATAATAGCGTTCAAATAGGAATTAGAAAAGTTTATGGAGGATAGGTCCCTCAATATCTCCAGAGATGGAATCTCCATCTCTGGAGATATTTAAGAGTAGGTTAGATAAATGTCTATCAGGGATGGTCTAGACAGTATTTGGTCCTGCCATGCAGGCAGGGGACTAGACTCGATGACCTCTCGAGGTCCCTTCCAGTCCTAGAATCTATGAATCTATGGCCATTAGCCAAGATGGTCAGGGATACAACCCCATGCTCTGGTTGGCCCTGGCCTCTGACTTCCAGAATCTAGGAGTAGACAACAGGGGATGGATCACTCAATAATTGCCTTTTCATTCCTTCTGAAGCACCTGGCATCATAGGCACCAACTCTGTGGGTGCTCCGGGGCTGGAGCACCCACGGGGAAAAATTAGTGGGTGCTCTGCACCCACCGGCAGCCAAGCTCCCCCCGCCCCTCCTCCTCCCCCCCTGAATGCGCCACATCCCCGCTCCTCCGCCTATCTCCCAAGCGTTTCCCGCCCGGCTGCCACCAAACAGCTGTTTGGCAGCGTTAGCATGCTCCGGGGGGGGGGAGGAGCGGGAATGTAGCGCACTCAGGGAAGGAGGCGGGGCCAAGGCGAGGATTTGGGGAAGGAGTTGGAATATTGGCAGGGAGGGGGCAGAGTTGGGGTGTGGACTGTGGGGAAGGGGTTGGAATGGGGGCAGGGAAGGGGTGGGAAGAGATGGGAAAGGGGTGGGGCCAGAAACCGAGAGGGGGCGGGTCGAGCACCCACGGGAAAGAGGGGAAGTCAGTGCCTATGCCTGGCATTGGTCACTGTCGGAAGACAGGATATGGACTAGAACTAGATGGACTATTGGTCTGAAGCAGTATGGCTGTTCTTATATAAAGTGCCTTAGTCTTTCCTTTCTCTCACTGATTGCGTACTTACTCTTCTTCGAGTTTGCAATGCACAGAGCACCTTTCAATCTCCACCTCTGGTTATGGTCCCTTAACATATTAGGAAAAAGTCTGTATTAGCTTTGCACATTTCAAAGCAGTGACGGAGCGTAATAGTGTGATAATTCTGTGCAGAGAGCTGTAGCGGTCTATCTTGTTCTTTTAGATTTGGCCATTCCAGACACTTATACAGTGGTGTTAGGAGTTGCTATAATGTCTTAAGCATTTTTCAATTTGGGAGAGGGGTGTTTGCACCTATCTCCAGGAAACTAACGTTGCTGACCCCTGCAAGTGATAATATTAGATCTAAGAGTAAATCATTGGTTTAGAGCAGGGGTCGGCAACGTTCGGCACGCCAGGGTAAGCACCCTGGCGGGCCGGGCCAGTTTTATTTACCTGCTGATGCGGCAGGTTTGGCCAATCGCGGCCCCCACTGGCCGCGGTTCGCCGTCCCGGGCCAATGGGGGCGGCGAGAAGCTGCAGCCAGCACATCACTTGTCTGCGCCGCTTCTCGCCGCCCCCATTGGCCCGGGAAGGCGAACCGCGGCCAGGAGGCCGCGATCGGCCGAACCTGCTGTGTCAGCAGGTAAATAAAACTGGCCCGGCCCGCCAGGGTGCTTACCCTGGCGAGCTGCGTGCCGAACGTTGCTGACCCCTGGTTTAGAGCAACCCCATTTTTTTGTGAATTGGTTACTATTTCTCAAGGAAGTGTCCAGATTTGAGGACGAAGGGGGATGTATTCACTGACACAATGGGGGGTAGTTTCCCCTTTCCCCCGCCCCCATAAGATTTAAACTTCTCAAGTGGAGAGAAGGCAGATGTAGTTTTTATTTTGAGGCAGGTAGACTCGGTCAGCACTAATCCCCCACCCTCCCATGCCCATGATTGACCACACCTAGTTTACCTAGTACAACTAGAGTGCCTTGTCTCCACTGTGTTTTTACAGTAGGATAGCTTTTGCATGTTATTTATCCCATGGTAAAAAACACTATTTTTGTTAGTAAAGACATAGCCCATGTGCTTGAATAACTTTAAAAGGTTAGCATAACTTTATGTATTATTCAGTATGTTATCTGAGCCACATGATTTTCCTGATTCTTGAAAGCATCCCTTTGCTTCCTGTGTTATTCTAGTTCTGCTCTCTTAAATGCCATAGTGCTGACTGAAAAAATGAGAGGTATGGAAGAGGGAAGTGAGGGGAGGTGTGCAGAGGAGGTGTTTGGGGCTGTGGGGAAAGAGAGATGGTATCTAACTTGTGCAAGAGATGCTGGCTGGCCTGTGTAAAACAGAGAGAAAGATTCTCAGTGGCCTGTATGAGAGTGAAAGGCAGAGATGGGGAAGGTGGTGGTGTTTTTGTTTTTAAATGAGGAAGATTTTTATTGTCTCATTAAAATATACACTTCAAAATCCTTCTGCAAAAAGAGGGTGATGGTTTTAAAAGTTTCCCTAACTGGAGGTATTACCCCATAAAGATACATCTCCACTAGCCTTTTTCACTGTGTGTGTGGGGGGGGGGGGTGAGAAGGAGGATCTATATTTAGTTTTAGTTTACTGCAAAGTAAAGAAGCAGGAGTTGTTTTTGGCTTCATTTCTTTAACACATATCTAAAGGTTTCTTTAATCCCAGGTTCAAGCTTTCTGTTTCAATAATTTACAGGATTTAATAGTGAGATATAAGTAGGTTTGTTTTAAATGTTCAATACATAGAGTTTAAAAGGAGCAATATACCTTGTAAAGAGGTACTCTAAAAGCAATAGCATTGCTTCCAGGTGCTAGCTACATTATTTTGATTTTGTGGATTAAGGTGGAGGAGACGGTGCCTTGAATGGAAATAGATAAAATTCAAAAATCTGCCTTAAAAGTAACTTTAAGGATCATATTTAAACCCACAATAGCTTTAGGGATTCAGAAGCTGAGTCTGCCATTCCGTAGTCTAAACAGAACATTCACAGCAATTATATACTACTCTGCCAGAACCAGTCTTACACACTACCCACATTCTCAAGCATAAATAGGTGGTTCCAGGAACATTAGACAGCCTTAGCTCTTATTTTCTTTGATCTTGTGCATTTAACTATCATTCAGCATATTGATGTATCGCAATTTCCTTTGTTGTTTTTCAAGTTTTAAAAGGTGCCATAACATCTGTTATCCTATAGCCTATGTCAAACATTTGCATAACAAAGGATATATCTAGTAAAACTGCCAAAATGTGCTTAGCACTCTTAATAAGCAAAATCACATTAAAATAATTGGTTCAGAGGTTCTAGCAAGATTGTAGCTTTCTGTACCTTACAGAGTACAACGCATGCATGCCTAATATCCAAAACACATCTGTGATTTCCTCAGTAATGTTCAAATTTATAACTGTTTCTACTATCATGGTTCATCATTCAAGAAGATTGGCATATATTATATTTGTTCCTATTGATAGTAATCAGAGTAAGAAGCTTGTATGCAGTTGAAGGGTTGTTTTTCAGATTGTTAATTTTCCTCTGTGTTTTCAGTTTTAAAATCAGCTGTATGGTCAGAGGCTGAAATGTGACCCTTTTGCTGGATTTTTATTTTTAATCAGACCTATTGTCTCCAGGGTTGTACAGCAGTTCAAATATTTCTTGGTTTAATCTTAAACACAGAAAGCCAGTCAGAACGGAAGGGAAATGAACAAAGAAAATGGAGGTTCGGTAGCGCATGCTTAAAAAAATGGATAAGAACCTTTTGCCAAAAACTGAAACAAACAGTCACAAGGACTCAAATACAAATTTAGTTTTAAAAAGTTGGCAAGTATCCCTGCAATTTTAAAAAATGTATTTAATATTATTGCAAGATAAAGCAGGAGTATATTCAGACCCTGTTGTGAACATATAAGCCCACAAAAGCAAAGAAGTTAAGAGTAGACACCAAAACTCAGGCTTTAACTCATTCTGTTGTGCTTATGGAATGTGCAATATCCAGGTACAATGGGATGAGTTTTGTCCAAGAATTTCAAAAGTGAGTAGTGATTTTGGGCCCCCACCTTGAGATGCCTTAGAGCAGCCTGGTTTTCACAGAGTGGTGTCTCAAATTGGGCACTCAAAAAATGAGGCATCCAAATCCATTAGTCACTTTCGAAAATCTTGGCCAGTCTTTGCTTTTATTCTTCCCATAGTATGAGTTTTATTGTGTAGAACAAAGAAATTCTTGACTTTTCAAGAAAAGAATATGATGGAAAAGCAATAAAATCCAACACATAAAGGTAGCCTACACCATTTTTTCTAGTTCCATAGTCTGACACAGTTTTATTTTCACATTTGTTCCTTGTACAACCTGTAAGAACTGCTGATCCTATTAGTGGTGTACATCCTCCCCCGTGCAGTTCTAAATGAGTTTTTAAGGTGATCACTAAAGGCTCAGTTCTTTCTGCTGTTGTTACTAGTGGAGTAATTAGCAACGCATGAAATAATAATTCTATCAAAGAGTCTTTAAACCAGCCTTCCAGTCCCCAAAAGTGATTTAAACTCCTTCAAATCGCAACATTCAGTTGTCACAACTACACTAGCTTCAGGCCCTTACTCATGGGAGCAGTCCTGTTGACTGGAACTACTCACAATCAAAGGCTGCAGGATCAGTCCTTTGCTGAGTGAGTAGTCTGAAACAGTTCAGCCATTAAGATGCAAATTGGCATAAAGACGAGAAGGCATGGAGACTATGTTTCCTCATTTCCTGTAGATAGTTTTGTCAGGGAGACATTAAAATGTTCCAGCCTGAGAAAGAGCTTCCAGTAGAAATTTCAGTCTACTGATGGTTTATTAAGATTTTACTTGAGAGGTTTTTTTTTAAAAAATATTGCCTTATACAGTGGATGTCACTTCCTGCCATAGAGCTAAGGTTGCACTGCAGAAATTCCTAAGTTGTAAATGTCTCACTCCACTGAAAGTAAAGATGAACTGGATTTAATTTACTTAAATTCAAAAATGGTGGGTTTTTTTTTGCTAATTAGTATAGTGAATTATGTGATGATGGCTTATCTTCATACAGCTTAATTATGGGGAATGATAGAAAAATATTTAGTTGCAGCTTTAGAGCATCTTGATTGCAGGACTTCTAAAACCATATCTTAGTGGGAACCTAGTTCTGTTTAAGGAAATTAGGCACCCAATTCTCTCATTAGATTTGTTTTCTCCTCCCTCCACCCCCGCCTTAAAGGGTAGCATCAATGGAAATATTTTTTCATCAGTTTGTGTGTGTATAGTGAAATTGACCATAACGGCATTGGCACCCGCCTCTCTGGCCAATATGTGCCTGCAATCATTCCGTTTTAAACAGCGGCAGCACCCACCTCTTGTAGGTGCTCCCTCACCGGCCAATGGTTGTTTGGCAGGTCTTTAGCGACTCCGCCCTCCAGCCGAGTCTCTCACACTGTCCCCCCTTCCAGGTATACAGTTTCTAGTTCCTTCTCATGGCCCTGGCATGGGGCCGTAGCATCAAGGCTTCCCTCCTGGAGACACTGCCTTCTTTAACAACCCAACAGGGGCCCATCTGGGTACCCTCAGTTAGTGAGTGTCCTTTCGTTAGCCCTCCCTGGGTTCAGTCTTCAGCCAGACCAGCAGGCCCATCACCGT
This sequence comes from Chrysemys picta bellii, assembly GCF_011386835.1. Lineage (NCBI taxonomy): Eukaryota > Metazoa > Chordata > Testudines > Emydidae > Chrysemys > Chrysemys picta. The sequence continues at coordinate 16,142,933 of NC_088800.1, read as the reverse complement.
ACCCTCACTCAGTCTGGTTAGGTTCTGGGCTCAGGCAGCCTGCACTGACCTGTCCATGGTTCTGCTGCTCTTCTAGTCAGTCAGACACCCAGTCCTCCCTCCTCAAGCTCCAGGCAGCAACTGATTGCTCTGCCTCTGCCACTTGTAGCCAATTGCATAGTAAATTACCTAAGGATTTATTAACTAAGAAGAGAAGAAATGAGAGTGATTACAAGGTTAAAGCAGGCAAACAGACTAACTCATTTGTGGTTTCAAAAGGTGACAGAGTTGTAGTAATCTGTTAGCTCTGAATGTCTTTTAGGGCTAACCCAGGTTGACCCAGGGGATCAATCCTTTCATTTCATAGCTATAGCCCTATGAGAGTCCAAACTGCAAAAAGATAAAAATAGCTGATGAAAAATTTTCATTTCCTTCTTCCAGAATTCAAGCTGATGGGATGAGCCCTTTTGCATGTAGCCTCTTCATGGATGTGAAGGGACAATTAAAGTCTTTGTATTGTGATGTCCCACAATGGCCCATTTAGTTTGATAGGCCTTCGTGATAGGCAGGAGATGATCCCTCCTGACTAGGTTCATGGCAGGGGTCGGCAACGTTTGACACGCGGCTCACTAGGGTAAGCACCCTGGCGGGCCGGGCCAGTTTATTTAACTGCCGATGTGGCAGGTTCGGCCGATCGTGGCCCCCACTGGCCGCGGTTCACCGTCCCTGGCCAATGGGGGAGGCGAGAAGCGGCGCAGGCAAGCGATGTGCCGCCAGGGTGCTTACCCTGGCGAGCTGCATGCTGAACATTGCCGACCCCTGGTTCATGGTCTCAGAACAAACTTTTTACAATTACAGAGCAAAAATGTGATAAAGATATAAGTGAAATTAATGTATGCAGCAACTTACAAGTAATTCTAAACACTAAAACATGTTGTAAGTCCAATACCCATCTTAACCTTCTTAACACACAAGTGAAACAGACTGGTTTGCAGCAATGAGTTTGTGCTCGTCTGAAGGCTGAAGCCTTGGCAAGAGCTGGCACCAGTTCTGCCGGTGTCATGTCTGCTTTTTCGCAGACTGTGACTATAGCAAAATGTAAAGATTTACATACTTGTAACATCTCCACATCTTGAGAAAACTATTTTATTTACTAGTTCTTGTTTTCTTGGCTTACAAGAATATTTCCGTAAGTCGATCTGTCTGTAACCCACAAAAAGCTGATTTTTATTTGACATAATAAAACTAACCAGAGACTGGAACAATTTTACATTTATGGCATTGCCATTTGAAAAGCAATATTTTATTATGATAGATTTTAAAAATACCTCTGCCACGGTACAGAAGGATTTTGCTCTGTTGAAATGAGAATTTATGAAGAACATTTTAATAAATTTTATAGACAACATTTTCTTTCCTTTGCATAGTTTTCTTTATCTCTTCAGAGAGATTTGCTGGGGATCATAACTGCAATAAGACTAAAATGATTGAAAATCTCTTGGATTTAAATGTACTGAAACAACCACAATCCTAGGTGATGTGAAAGGAAATTCTCTCTTTAAAAAGGGAAGAAGTTATGATGATTCTGAGTCATGCTACACCATTCAGTTAAACACAGAGCAGATGATAGAAGAGCAAGTATGGAAAGAAAGTGGCTGTCTGATAAATATGTGCACTCTTTCTTTTTTTAAAACAGACAGTTCCACAAGGTAATGATTTCAAAAGAATCCTAAAACAGAACAGAACACATCCACTTGATTGTCTAATAATTGTTGATAAGTTTGGGGTTGATTCTACAGGCAATGATTAAAAGGCTATGCAGATTCTTAGCAGACCCTTACATTTATGAGCTTGCACACAATATTTTAATTGCTTCTTTGCCAGTTTTATTTCTGAAGTTGACAAAATGTGCACATGCAACCATGGCTTAATGACCATATAGTACATGTTTAATTATGTTCAAAAATATAATCTCTAAATGTGGAATTTCATTTCATAATTTGTTTCGATGTGCTTTAAAAACAATGGACTATCTCCAGTCATATGTTTTATGGTTTTTTCATCTCCATTTACAAAATAAGAACCACCATCTTGAATATTTTAATAGCTGGACACATGGTCATAGATAATTTTTTCTTCTTTCTTTAGATCTCCAGATAGCCTCCAGACAATTTTTTTTCATTTGTATACATGGCCATGTACACAAATAGTGTTAGCTAAGTTCAACGCTAAAACCTTCTCTGTATTAGTCCAATCTCACACTAATTAAACTTTAACTTTGACCTATATTAGATCATGCATTGCTCTTACTGGAATGCACAACTCAGCATAATGATTTTAAAGCTCTTAGTGTGTTGATTGACAATCTCTCTAGAGTATGCTGGTTTGTACCATTACCTTTGGGAATAAGAGAAAGATCCCATGAATGACATATTAGAATGAATCTACATGACAGAGAAAGGGTGAGAAATCACTACAAAAAATGCCCTGCTCTCAGAAAGTTATCCAAGGCCATTCTGGTGATTTAGAAATGGAATTTGATTCGCCACGTTCACACATTTTGAATGTGCTTGTTGAGAGCGTTCATAGATACAAAAGGTTTGTTCATACAGATCTGTGTAAAAAGAATATGAGGCCCATAGGCAAAATTATGTGACCAAATTTGTTTTGAGTGGAAGTGGAAGTAGTAGTAATAGGCTTCTCTCTTTTCCCCTCCAAAAGACTGTTGCTTCTTTGCACAGATGATTACTATGGTCTGCTACCATAAGTAAAGTATTGCCAGGTGGTGATGAGTGACAATGAAGCTGTGCAGTTTAGTGCTCTCCCTTGCTGTCTATTGGCACATGGGACAAGTAGAGTCTTTTTGGATGATCCCACTCTTCCTCCACTGCTGCATCTCTTCCTCACTGTGAGTGAAAACCACCTCTGAGCAGGGAGCCCGTAGAAGGCCTATTTGCTGTTTAAGTCCCAATTAAACCCTCAAGTTGGGATTTGAGTAGTGCATAGGCTTTTTGTAGAACCTCTTCACAGCAATGCATTTCACCCTTTGTGTGTTGATGACTGGTGAAAGCAGCTACAAAAAGAACAGTAGAAAAGTGGTGCATAATTCCCCGGGCCAAAGCCATGAAAGGAGACAGCTATGAGGATTCAGTTGTGCTCCTCCCAGCCTGGAAAACATGTGCATTTCTGTCACAATTGCCATGTATCAGTTGACATGCTGAATGGTGTGAGAGAGAAAATTGGAGCCCAGTATTCTGGCTAGGCAACTGAGCCCTTCTGCACTAGAACAGTGTGACGTGAAGAAGCGCTCTGTGTAAGCTTGTATCGTTCACCAATAGAAGTTGGTCCAATAAAAGATGTTACCTCACCCACCTTGTCTCATATACTCCATGACTCTTTTCTGGGTTACCTGAGGTGTCCAGGATGAATCATTCTTTAGCACAAGGCAGTAGACAGTCTTATAGTAAATTCAAATTGAAGATTATTAAAACAGAGCTTGAGATAGAGATTCAAATACAAGCAAGTATAAGGGTTTGGAAATATAAGGTTACAGATAAAAGAAAAACAAGACACAAACTACAGTCTATACTTATTAACAAGTTACTTTCCTGTCTAATAAGGTATCTCTCACCAAAAGATTCTTTCTTGAAGCAGTTGTCTAAACCAAAGAGCAGGGATCCACTTAGGGTGACCAGACAGCAAGTGTGAAAAATCGGGATAGGGGGTGGTGGTGGTGGGGGTAATAGGAGCCTATATAAGAAAACGATCGAAAAATCGGGACTGTCCCTATAAAATTGAGACATCTGGTCACCCAAGATCCACTTTTCATGAGACCTCCCCACCCCCACTGGTGGAGAGTCTCCTCCTGTAATGAACAACAACATGAGCCATTTCTTCTGCTTTTAAAACAACAAGCTATTGTTGTTTTCGTTCAGGGGCCCCGCTCCTTCAGAGAACCCTCCTGGGGTTTGTGTGTCTTTTTAAAGCTCAACCTGGACTGACAGTAAACAAAGTGCTGTCTCCATGGATGTCCATTGTTCTCAGCATTGATGGTTAGCCCTGAAACCCCACCTCGCCTCAGGTGACAAGTCTCATTTCAACAGCTTTGCAACCTAATATTCTTTCATAAACTATTGCTCAGACAAACATCTCAAAATGACCATTTCAATGAGCAGAGCCCACACATGACCCCCTTCGGTATAATATTGAGAAAATGGTCGGACAAGATGTAATATACCTGCCAGAGAGCAAACCTGTGTCACGTACTCCCGTGCTGGAATTACAGCCCTAGTATTTGTGCCAACGACCGCTGTCTGTCAATGGAGACAGGTGATGAAAGATTGCAGACTGCAGGATTGGATAAATGCCACTAGGAGATGCATGAAATATTGCCATGCAGTGCTTAAACAACAGCACAGCACCACAGAGAAGTTTCTGAAATGGTTCTATACGCACTTCATCCCTTTCTACACTTGCAGTTAAAATCACATCCAGCTCTAGTTTAGGGCATCCGTTGTTGACACCTCTTGTCTGCAACAGGTAGTGTCCCCAGAGAAGACAAGGATTTTACAATTTTGCTTGATTTTTTTAACTAAAATTATAATTGTTCCAGATTGAAAAGTTCATGAAATCTTTCAGACAAGCCTGGACACACCTTTGGGTTTGTAATGCAACCTGAAAACCATCAAGTTTCCACATAGTTTCAGCTTTCGTCACAAAAAATTCACATAGCTCTAAAATTCACAGGCAATGGCAGAAGCACCAGAGGGGCACTAAACCATCCAGAAAAGTATTTTATTAGGGTCTCTTCCCAATTCTGCCACTGGCTTGCTGGGTGACTTTGAGTAAGTCACTTCACCTCTTTACCTTGGTTTCCCCATCTCTAAAATGGGACTAATGATACTTGACTGTATTTGTAATGTGCTTTGAGATCGACTGATAAAAAAATGCTCTATTAGAGCTAGGTATTACTATTATAGTCAGCACTGCTATAATAACCAGTGTACCCTTCTCATTCCCACTACGCCAAGGGTTCCCAAATTATGGGTCACAACCCCAAGTGGAGTTGCACCATCAAGGAGGGGTTGTGGCAATACAAAGCATGTGGAGGATGCCTTTTACAAAATCGTGCACTCCAAACAGCATGACCTCATACATGGTGCATGCAAAGTCATGCTGTGCAGAGGATGCCATTTTGTAGAGCAAAATGGTGTATTCCATGCAGTGTGACCTCCCATGTATGGTACATGTGAGACCGTGCTATGCGTAGGACGCCATTTTAAAATAGCATCCTTCATGCTGTCTGGGGTTGCAGGAAGCAATAAATCAGAAAATGGGGACAGGCAGGCAAAAGGTTTGGGAACTACTGTACTAAACACAACCACTGGGATTCTCCCAGGGGAATACAGGAGTTAGGTACTTAACTCATTGAAAATCCCATCCTGAAATGAGAGTTGGGCAGCTAACAAATGCCACTGCACAATACATTTCCCCAGTGAATCAGTGAAGAAAAATGAACACCCCTAGAAATCTTTTGATAGGCCAATCGCTTCCCTTCCCCAGAGCAGCCCTGGTTACAGGGTAACAAAGACCATTCAGAAGATTAATGTCTGGCGGGGCGGGGGGGGGGGGGGGGGAGGAAGTTTTCCATTACCATATTTTCAAGAAAAATATTTTGACACAATAAGAGATGTCATCTATGGTCAGCATTAAATATTAAGAAGGGCTGGTGAGAATATGGTCCTGTATTAATATGATATGAATTCAGAGACATACGCTAGTGAAATACCAAATGGGAGGCAACTTACCCTTATCTTCTTCTACCCAAAATAAAAGCAGAATAGCCACTATCTGTGCAATTACCAGCCTGTTGATGACACAACTCACAGTCATATTGTTTGGGTCAGGTCAATCATTGCCTGGCACCATACGGCCAGATGCAAAACCGTACACCAACAATCCCCGCAGCAGGTAAAACTACCATTAGACTATTATTTAAAAAATAATAATAAACATGCATTTCTTGAAGTACCAATGTTATCTCTAGAGCAGGGGTCGGCAACGTTCGGCACGCGGCTCGCCAGGGTCAGCACCCTAGCGGGCCGGGCCAGTTTATTTACCTGCTGACGCGGCAGGTTCGGCTGATCGCGAACCCTGACTATATATAGCACTTCCCATTTCCAAGCTTTGGACCAGTCATCCAGTCTTTACACTTGTAATGCCCCAACTGAAATCAACAGGCAATTTCCCTGAATAAGGAATGTAGCAGTGAATCCTTAAAAAGCATATGGCAAAATGTTATCATCCAAGTCCCTTTTGTCCAGTCTGTTTTTTAAGAGTATATGAATATCTTTAAAAAGCTTTTTATGTATTCTGGTTGTTAGCCGCAATTTTTTATGGGATTTTTATCTCGTTTCAGCTGTTTCTTTGGTTGTATGTTTTAATGTTTTCTGGTTTTAATGTTGTTGTTTGTGCAGTGACTGGAACAACAGGGCAGATAGGGATCATTAAAATAACATTTATTATTCTCTTATTTTGTTACTGTTATTTTTGGAAGATATCTAGCCCTCTTTTATGCACTCTCTTTGAATAGAAATAAACAACAGTGTTTTCCTGGGAAAGTTAGATCTTTTGTTTTAAAACAGCATTAACGGCCTGTTTGGTTCTTATAAAGTTCCTGATCTTGAACATTAGTTTTTCAGTTTCCAAAGAGAGTATGCTACTTAGGACCATGTAATTAAAAGCAGCACATTACATATGGCACCTTATCAGAAAGGTCCATTTTCACAAGAAAAATGGTTTCTCTAAAAGAGTACACTCCAGCTTTCATTTGGCATAATTAAAACATAAATGCCATTGTTCGATTATTCTTTAAATTACGTTTATTAAACTGTATGCCACAGTGTGGGAGCCAATTTTCTTTAATGTCACAAGGAATAAATTTGATATAATTTTATTTAATATTTTAGTGGATGGTACGGAGGCTGAGGTTAGGCAAGCTTGTTGTAAATTAAAAATCTAAGTTGAACTCAATGAATCAACCTGTTCTGGCAAGAATCATTCCTTCTGTGTTTTATATTCTTTTTTATCTTAATTACATTTCAAAATGCTGCTCTCTAATTCCAGGGGTTAGTTTCAGTTTTTAAATCCATGCCCTACAACAATGCAGAGCAATAAAATGTGAATAATCCATTTGATCCTGTGGCTTTCATTCATCAAAAACAGGAGGTGATCTTATGGAACTCATTGTCTATGTATAGTTTATGGGCAGGATCACTTTTGTACATAATTACACAGACAGCAGTATTCAGACTAGGGGCATTGGAAGTTAGTTTAATCATAAATTACAGACATACAGTGAGCCAGATTCTGCCACCATTACTCATTCTGAGTTGTAATTTACTCTGAGCTGACCCACTGAAATCAACTACTCAGGAAGAAAGATTCTACTCAACATCTATCAGAATCTGACCCACAGAATCTAGAGTGCATCATTAAATACTATTTCAAGAGTATTTGGTAAAAAATTCTATTAAAAATAAAATGCAAAGGGGTGTGATGTGCCAAATTATAGCATTGCTACCTGAGGACTGTCACTCACAGATTTCACACCACAGTATAAAAATCAAATAAACAAACAAACCTAGGCAAACGTATAGAGCCCAAACCCCTTCTTCACGTGAAATCAATAAGACTGCTCATACAAGAAAGGGCTACAGGATCAACAGAAGTTCTCAGAAAACCAAAGTGGGGTCTCTGTCCTCTAAATCATCAAGGAATTGCATGATCCTTCCTACTCCAGAGGCATATCCTACTGCCGGTGCAGAGCCCACAACACCAGATTACTTTGTGGATTTGTATATCAAAAGAGGGAGCAATGAAAGGACAGGGCATCAGACAGCCCGTTTCATTCTCTGTTTTTTGTTCATTTTTGCTGACAGCTCTTGCCTCAGGAATTCAACAGGCCAGAGTCCACTTTCTTGCATCATCTTACCTGGGTGTTTGGAGGTGACTGGCATAGAGAGGATGTAATCTTTTAATTATGCAAGTAGTCTGTACTCATGTGAGTAGTCCCATTCATTGTAATGGGATTATTTCTGTGAATAAGGATGACTCACTAGTAAAGGTTGCAGGATCAGACACAATTTGCTTTTAGACTTCCATGGCAGGGCAGCATTTCTGTACCATAAGTCAGCCTGAGGCAGAACCTATCAATGGTTGCAGCCAACCAGAGACTGCATGACTTGAAAAGCGTTGTGTGCTTTTGACTGGAGAGTGCCCGTATGCTTTAAACCAGGGTTTCTCAAAACAGGGGTCGCCGCTTATGTAGGGAAAGCCCCTGGTGGGCCGGGCCAGTTTATTGATCTGCCCCATCCGCAGGTCCAGCTGATCGCGGCTCCCACTGGCCGCAGATCGCTGCTCCGGGCCAATGGGAGCTGCTGGAAGTGGTGTGGGCCGAGGGACTTACTGGCCGCTGCTTCCCGGAGCAGAGATCCGCGGCCAGTGGGAGCCGCGATCAGCCGGACCTGCGGATGGGGCAGGTAAACAAACCTGCCCGGCCCACCAGGGGCTTTCCCTACACAAGATGCAACCCCTGTTTGAGAAACCCTGCTTTAAACACTACCAGGTCATTGAATTAAAATATGCAGTGACCGAGTCCCAGGGGGAAATTTGTTGCCTACAAAAGTCAATGGCAAACTTCCACTCACTACAATGAGGCCAGGGTTTCACCCCTAGCGGGTCAGTGCATTTAGTGATGGGAAGATGAGGGCAGCTGCATGTCCACCTGCTATACTCCTACCTCTCAGCAGGTAGGCCCAAGCTCTTGACAAGAATGAAAGATGATTTAAGTTGCAGTCTTGGACAAATTACCTTGAAACATCCAAATATATGGCAATGCATTCTGTGTATCTAGGCAAAGAATAGACCGAAGAATGCAGAGAGTAGCAAACAGACATTAAATTGTCTGTGAAAAACATACTGATATGCTAGAACAGCAATAATAATAGGAAGATAATATTTTCATTCCTTGAAAATCCTGTTGCTCCTTTTTCAGTTTCAGGCACTAACCTTTTCAACGCGGTGATTTTAAAGGACAAATGAATTATAAGTGTCTAACATACATAGGGTGGCGCTCCAATTCATTCTGAAAACTGCCATTTTGGTTTCTATTCTGAAAGGAGGGATATGGTTTGCACTTCTTATAATAAATGCTTGGTGTGGTTCATGATTAGGGTGACCAGATAGCAAATGTGAAAAATCGGGATGGGGGTGGGGGGTAATAGGAACCTATATAAGAAAAAGACCCCAAAATCGGGACTGTCCCTATAAAATCAGGACATCTGGTCACCCTATTCATGATAATACTATGTGGGGAAAAAAGGAAAGTCTGTATTTCCTGAACAGTGAGCAAGTGCTAAGACTTTCAGAATTATGATTTTGAAGCAAATCCTCCATAGGAGGAATAAGTATGAATTTAATGAAAATTAGAATTAGCATACTGAAATATAAATTAAAACACAGGGAATGACTAAATATTGTATAACCTACGGATATAAGTGCCAAAATAGCAAGGGGAGTTGAACCAAAAGAAATACCAACACTGCTACTACACTGTGTAAAATCTGTTCCTTCCTTAAATATATTTTCATCTTAATAATAATAATTAATGGAGATATCCCATCTCCTAGAACTGGAAGAGACCTTGAAAGGTCATTGAGTCCAGTCCCCTGCCTTCACTAGCAGGACCAAGTACTGATTTTGCCTCAGATCCCTAAGTGGCCCCCTCAAGGATTGAACTCACAACCCTGGGTTTAGCAGGCCAATGCTTAAACCACTGAGCTATCCCTCCCCCTTACTTCCCATATCATCAGCATTCCTATTTTGATAGGTGCTTAAATGGTCATGCAGTACTCTAGTCATCAGTGAAGTCCTATTATTTCAATGCATATTGAGGTCCTCCTCATTGAAAATGAAATGAGGATGAACTAGGGGCCTGATCCTGAAACTATTACTTGCACGAGTAATTCTTAGTTTTGTGAATAGTCCCATCAGCTTCAATGGGATTTCTCACATGAGTACGGCTGCAGAATCAGCCCCTAGAGAGTTTTACCTTACATCGAGTGGGAGGGTGGGTGGTCAAGTGCTGGGGCACTAGCGATGGATTTGAGAGACCAACATTCTAGTCCTGGTTCTGCCACGGACCAGTCATGTGACCTGGGGCAGGTCACTTCACCTTCCGCCTCCCTTATATAGAATCATAGGCCAGGGGTAGGCAACCTATGGCATGTGTGCCGAAGGCAGCACACGAGCTGATTTTCAGTGGCACTCACACTGCCTGGGTCCTGGCCACCAGTCCGGGGGGCTCTGCATTTTAATTTCAAATGAAGCATCTTAAGCATTTTAAAAACCTTATTTACTTTACATACAACAATAGTTTAGTTATATATTATAGACTTATAAAAAGAGGCCTTCTAAAAATGTTAAAATGTATGACTGGCACCTGAAACCTTAAATTAGACTGAATAAATGAAGACTCGGCACACCACTTCTGAAAGTCTGTGACAGGGGTCGACAACCTATCAGAGTTGGAAGGGACTTCAGGAGGTCATCTAGTCCAACCCCCTGCTCCATGCAGGACCAATCCCCTACCCAGGGCCGGCTCCAGCATTTCTGCCACCCCAAGCAACAAACAACAACAACAAAAGCCGCGATCGGCGGCGGCAGTTCAGCGGCAGGTCCTTCGCTCCTAGAGGGAGTGAGGGACCTGCCGCCCCCGAATTGCCGCCCCTCTCCCTTGGCCGCCCCAAGCACCTGCTTGTTAAGCTGGTACCTGGAGCCGGCCCTGCCCCTACCATCTTTGTGTTGTCTATTTAGAGCTTACACTTCAGGGAAGGGGACTCTCTCAGAGATACACACACACACTCCTAAGCACTACATTCATACAATAAATTAATAATACTCATTTTCTTTTGAAGCCTGTTCTATTTATTACTAAAGAGTGGGCTTCTTATAGGCCTTAAGTTATCAGAAAAAAAATGCAGCATGCTGTATAGCATAAGATACAGATTGATTAGTAGTAATTATAGAATATTTGACATCTTTCACCCAGAGAGATCCCAAAGTGTACATCTGAAAATGTATATAGATACTATGAAGAAGGATTTCTTCATTCATCAGGGAAATGCAACACCCTCTCGAGTGAAATAGTTACTGATGTAGGTAGTTTGAAATGAAAAAAAGCAATAATTGCATGACTTATCAGGAACATACTTAGGCCCATATTACACAATCTATCAATGCAACTCTCACTGAAATCAAAGGCAAGTTGTGTCCATGGACTGAGGGCAGTATTTGATACTACTTGTATATGATAAAGACTTTCAAGAACAGACTGTTAAACTGGGGTCTTGGAAAGAGCCCCAAAACAGGTCACACAACTGAACATATTTCAGGAACAAATTTTCTATAAAGGATCTGAACATCAATTTGGAGATCAATCCTATGGGGCGAATTCAGCTCTGGTGAAAAGCAGGTGCAAATCATTAAAGTTACACCACAGCTAAATTTGATGGTGTTGATAGAGTTTATTTAATTTAAAATGTATTGCAGTGAAATGTGAAAGAAAGAACCTCCAAACAATCAGCATCTAGAGTACAATTAAATCTTGAGTTTTGGCTTTGTCATCCATATCCAAACACTTACAGTGGATAAATAATGAAGTTTGTTATGAAGAATTTTGTAAGCCAGAGCTCCCCAAGTATGAGGAATGCAAAGACAGTGGAAACGTTATATTATTGTATTTGGCAAAAATAGAACATATCTGCTTAGACAAGAATTTGGCTTGGATGTAGGGATATTTGTTGACTTTGTACTGCTCTTTGAGGCCAGTGGAATTATATCTGATCAGAATTTCCAGAAATGCCATTAAAAAAAAAAACAAAACTAATAAACTCAGTGGGTTATGAAATAATGCTGGATGGCAGAAGCAAAACACAAAGATAAAATATATATCTTATTTATTTTATTAGACCAGGTACGATTCAGATGTTACTGTAGGGTTACATGTTTGGAGACAAGAAAACAATGAAAGAAGACACAGACATTGTTTTCCTTTCCTGGGGGTTATTAGAGAGGTTGGGATAAGTAAAATGAGAGTCTGGATTATGAAAATGCTGCAAGCAGCTGGAATTGATTTCTCCCGCTATGGGTCACATTTTTAAGGGGTGTCAGTAGCAGTACAAAATACATTTAGGGTTTGTTATTCAGACGGTGCTGGCAGTAAGAGCTAGGTCTGGTAAAAAGACATTTTCAAAGAATTACAGGAGATCAACAAATATATATAGCTGTTTTAGCCTCAGCAATAGTTGGATACTAAAAGTTATGGGCCAAAACTGGAAACTTTCATAAATCCTCCCCATATTTTGTAAGAATTGGGGTTCCAGGTACGATCAATGATATTTTGCAAGATCAAAACCATAGGCTACCTCTGCTGAATCCTCTGACAGTGGAGAGTATCATCCCTACTGAATAAACTTCATTTCCTAGGTGGGTAGGGCATCTTAAATACCATCTGGTGGGGCGGAGGTGTGAAATTCACTGTACCCGATAAATCTATTTAACTATCTATCAGTCCATCCAACCAGGTACTTCTATAGCCCACATCACTTTATGATCTGAATATTTCTAAGATTGTTTAAATATCACTGATAGTGAAAACATGGCAAACTACGTATTTTACTCACATACTTATTTGACTGGCCGCGGGCTGGATGCAACTCCCAAGGGAGTCAATGCAAAGACTCCCTTTGACTTCAGTGAGTTGAGCCTTTGTTGAAAATGTTGAATGTGTTTATTTTTAGTTGCTTGTTTCCTCGGGAGATCGTTTGAGCCCACCACAAAAGAAACTATTCATTAGGTTTGAAAACCAAAACCTATGCACCGTTCTGTGACATGGAGAATAAACAGAAGGAGAAAAACAAAGAAATCATGAGACGGGTCAAAAACCAAGACAACAGGAAACTTAAAAGTCACAAATGAAGGAGTATGGATTAGCTTTATCAGAACAAATCACAGTGCTCTTAAGATCTCACCCCTTTCAACTGGTATACACTAGTGCTGCAAAACCAGTATTAATTCTGTGGTCTGGCTGGTATGATCCATACACAGCCCCTCCATCCTCTATGCAGATTATTTTTTCCCCGGAGCAGACATTTCCAAGGTATAGTGGTATTTAGGACTATGGTTGGGTCAGCGAATTAAAGCACTAAAACACAAAGATCGTGATCCAGTCTCCAATCCCTACCCACACACTGAACATATGTAAAGGGCTTTCAGAGCAGCCCCTCAGGGGGTATTGTGCAGTGCCAAGATCACTAATTTCATCTTTCACATCCCCCTTGAAGACTCACTTCTTCCAAGAAGTCCACAAATCACTGCCAGTAAGGATGTCATCATTACTTGGAATTGGCATCAGAGCTCTAAGATCTAACCTCTGGGTCTCTCAGTGCAGTCACAGTGTCTGATCTGTGCTGTCTGTTTAGATTGTAAACTCCTTCGGGCAGGGATTGGGTTTTCCTCTGTTCTGCGCAGGGCTAAGAATGTTGCTGGCACTTAAAGAATCAGAGAACCGCATCAGTGATGTTAAACTTGAAGTGGAAAAAGGGTATATATCATTTTGAAATTTACCATTGCTGGGGGGTGGGGGGGAGGAGAAGAAGAAAAGAGGCTCTGCTGGAATTTTTAAACCTCTATTGCATCCATTTGCCAACATGTCTGATACACAAATCTATAAATTACACTGGTGCTTAGAGGTATGTTTAATATATACCCATACACAGAGCATAATCAGACAGTTTCCTGTATTATAATGGGGGGGGGGGGGGGAGTTACTGATTGTCATGTTGGGTGATACGCAAAGTTAAAATGAATTTGAGAATGGATTTGGATGGTTGGAACGTGAGTTGATACAGACTAGGGCTGAGAGTATGCCCACAGTACAGTAAGCACACATTCATTTTGATGAGGAGAGTGGGAAAGGATTCAACTACAAGATAAGAGTCTAATAGCTAATGCTCAGCAAACTGAATTACAATAAACGTCCCTTGGGAGAACTCAAGGCATCCATACAAATGTCATTTTTATTCCAATGTTCTCCAAATATTCCATTTGGGGTGATGACCTTTTGCCACGTGTTAAACTAGAGAACCATATTTAGAGCATATTGTTCCACCTATACAGAATCCAATGCTAAAGTGTCTTTTGAATTACCTCTGTTCTGCCTTATGCATTGAGGAGGGTGTTTCCTTTCAGAAAACTTTACATTTTCCTGAAAATGGGTTAGAAATGCAAAACTCCAAAAGCAATAATTGACTGCTCAACTCAGTCCCATTTGATAAGGTTATTGTTATTAACATTTATATAGCACCGAGAGGCCAACTAGCTGGCGCACCGTGCTGGGCACTGTACAAATGGTCCCCGTCCCGAAGACCTTACAGACAGATGAGACAAACAAGGGGAACAGGGTGGAAAGTGGGGTAGCAAAAATAGGACATGTGCAATTCTTAGTTAATCAGGAGAGTAGGTTCCAAAATGCTTATTTATAAAAGGGTTTTGCTGCTTCAAAGATACATGCATCACTCCAAACAAACTGTCACCCTACATACTATGTGCCTGTACTTACTGCTAGTGTCTCAGTAAGATGAAGTCTTAACTAGAAAATTGTATCACATTTGAACATGATTATGAAGAGCTGAGATAGCTGACATGATGCTAACTGCAACTGACCAAGCAGTGTGGTGTGGCTGTCCGTCGTATCAGATTATGACTGTTCTTCCTTGGGGTAAGAGAAGGCAAGCTCTGATCCCCTAACTTCTTGAAAAATGAATAGGAAACTGATTGGATCCTCTGTCCCTTATGCTGGAATAGCCATTGACTTCAGCAGGAGCAGGCCCAGGCCTCTTAGATGGTAAGCTCGCGGAGGCAGGGGGCTGGGTTCCCCCCCATGTTTTTAGAACACTGAGCAGTGTTAAATAAATGACAACATTAACACCACGTTTTGCTTTCCATGAAAGGCAGTTTTGGGTTATAGTACAAATGAGATCTTAAATAGCTGCATTTATTAACAGTTACATGATGACATGTCTGAAGCCTAGTGGGAACTTGTGTGTGTTTTCCATCTGTGGCAAGGCTTTTAAAGTGATTTTTAAAAAAATGACTCTGACAGATGAATCCTCATGAATAAAAATTAATAAAGATTAGTTCAATGCTGGACCAGTCTTGATCACTTGGGAATATAACAACATAAACAACTAGTCATCCTAAAATGTTATTCTTCTCTAGGGAATGGAGCTTTTTGTTTGTTGTAATGAAGTGTTATAATTGAACTCAGCTTTGCTGGTGTGTAACTTTTCTAGAGATGAGAAATCAAAATTTATTATGAGGCTTAGTATTTGAGAAATCTTCATACCATGTGGCAAATGACTGTGACAACCCAAGATTCTTCTCTTTGGAAAATATACATTCTGTTACTCTTTTCAATCCCTTCTCTTCCTTAAAAGTCCATTCAATGATTTTCATTAACAAAATGTATTGGGCATATGGATTTTTTTTGCAGTTGTAATGTGATGAGTTCTCTACCTATATGTACTGGCGCTTCTGATCTTCGCCTATTACGTGATGATTTCCTTGGGAGCAATGGATATGTTGGCAGAAATGTTTAGTTATGGTGGATGCCTTAAGTTGATTTACTTTATCTCTAGGCAGAAGTGATCTTATTAAGATCTAGAAATGGAAATAGGTCTTGACATTTTCCTACATCTATAAAATCAGTATCTGTGAAATCCTGATGGGCAATAAACTGGGCAGTCTCCTGTAGGACTGCGTTGTCTATGTTTTTCTCCCTCTGTCACCTGTTATGTTTAAGTGATTTTGATGTTTATAAGTGAGAAGCTATTTGCACTGGGTAAATCCAGGCATAGGTTGGTATCTGTGCCAGCGCTCCTCAGTCTAGTTCTATCAGAGACGGTCAATCATGCCACATTGTGCATTGATTTCACGGCACAAACAAATAGGGACCCAAAAGAAACCAAAAAACACCCTATTCACAATTTGATCCTAGGGCTAATGAGGTTTGTGAAGTGCTCAGATACCAAGGAAATTGGAGCAATTTAAGTATCTAGACAGATAGAGGCTTGTAGAGATAACAGGTTCTGGGCTAGATCAAAAAGAACAGGAGTACTTGTGGCACCTTAGAGACTAACAAATTTATTAGAGCATAAGCTTTCGTGGTCTACAGCCCACTTCTTCGGATGCATCCAAAGAAGTGAGCTGTAGTCCATGAAAGCTTATGCTCTAATAAATTTGTTAATCTCTAAGGTGCCACGAGTACTCCTGTTCTTTTTGCGGATACAGACTAACACGGCTGCTACTCTGAAACCTGGGCTAGATCAGGGCATCACCTACTCTCCTTTGATATCTACTGGAAATCTTGGAGGACAATCTTTGTAAATGATTGATATCTAAAGGAATTCTTTTAATTATGCTTAGGGCTCCATGTTTGTCATGGAGGTTGTGGAAGTCACAGATTCCATGACTTTCCCCGACCTCCGTGACTTCTGGAGGGCCCAGTGTGGCTGACCCCAGAGCTGTTCAAGCAGCAGTCTCAGGGGTCAGCTGCTCAGGTGGTCCCCAGCTGGCCAACCGGAGCAGCCGCAGTCAACGGCCCCTGGAAGCTGGTGGAGCTGGCCCTGGGTGCCCCCCTCCAGCAGCAGCCCTCCCATGCCCTCCCCCACCCCAAGATTTAATCATAGGTATTTTTAGTAAAGGTCATGGACAGGTCATGGGGCGTGAATTTTTGTTTATTGCCCGTGACCTGTCCATGACTTTTACTAAAAATACCTGTGGCTAAATTGTAGACATAATTATGGTGTATTATATATATTTTATTTAAAGCTAATGTTAAAAATGTATGTAATACATAGGTTGAGAAAAGAGTGTCTGTACATCTGGATATAGTGCTTAGATTACCCACTAATACAGAGTTTGTTTTTAAAAGTCATAAGATATAGGTAGTGCATAATCAGCAATAAATTTATTCACCTTAATTTGGGTTAACAACACAGTTTAGATATTAGAATCCAAATACTCAGGTACATCACTCATGAAAAGCTATACAGGGAGTTGGTTGTAGAAAGCAAATATAGCAATGAGAGCAGATTGTCCCTCAGTAATTGAGCATTTAGGGTAGATTGTCCATTTGGAAAATACAATCCATGAGGAAAGTATTTTAGTTACTTTCCCGACAGCGCTTCTCATCAGCACTTCAACTCATCCCTCATGGTATTGCCAATGTCCAGTGATGTGTTGTATGTAGCTGTCCCTCACCACCTGATGGCGTCTGACACCATGAGTTGCCGCATCAGCCAAGGGTAGTGCTGATCAATTCTGCATTCTCTCAACACTCGCTTGTCACCATATTGCAATGCCACTTAGTGCCAGCTTGCATAGGAAGAAGACACCTGTGAAGTAACAAGTGTTGTGGAGTCCAATCCAAAGCCCAAGGCTTATTGGCTCAAAGCAGAGGTGAAAGTAAGCCGGCACGGCCCGGTACGGCGAACCGGCAAGAGCCAGTACGCCATGCCGGACTGGACCGGCTTCCATGGTGGTGATTTAAAGGGCCAAGGGCTCCAGCTGCTGCGGGGAGCCCCGGGCCCTTTAAATCCTCACCAGCGCTCCGGCAGCTGGGCTCCCGCGGTGAGTTAAAGGGCCCGGATCTCCGCAGTGGCCGGAGCCCCGGGCCCTTTAATTCACCCCAGGGCTCCCAGCCGCCTCTGCAGCTGGTAGTTCCGGGGTGATTTAAAGGCCCCGCCTCTTCCAGTTGAGGCCCCGCCTCTTCTGGTTGAGACCACACCCCCACTCAGGACTCTGGCGTACCGGTAAGTCCTTTAAGTTACTTTCACCCCTGGCTCAAAGTAAGGATCAGTTCCCCAGCTCAAATTCAAGTCCACTGAAACTAGAACCTCCCCCATAGTCTAGAATGGCTAGAAGATCATTGTACTTATTTTTTCTCTTTTCCTCTAAATCCCAGACTGAATGCACCTGTGGTGCCTGCCCAGGTAATTATCTCAAGGAGGATCATGAGACATCAGTCCTCATTTTCATTTGCACTAGGCTCCTTTACATCAGTCTAGCAGCTGTTTAGATAGATTTTAGTGCAAATTAGATTCAGACCCTCTTTCACCAAGTATTCCCAGCCTATCTAGTTTCCTTCATGCCGAACTAAACTAAACTAAAATGAGAATAAATAAAAGCCCACCTGTTATCCTATTTATAGCCACTTTACACCATCCCTTGCTCCAAAGGACATAGCTACCCTCTTTATACAACAGGAAAGGCTGAAACGAACGTATCCTTTAAAGCTATTTTTCCTTCATTATCTGGATTACAAACAGTGCATCTGCCTCCTATACAGAAATCCAGGAGCATCCAGGGAACTAAGGCAACATGTGTCCTCCACAATAAACCCTCCCATCTGGCATGATGGCCCAATTCACATTCCAGGCCCACAGTTCTCATCTTGGTTTTCCCCAGTCATAAAGTGTCTTGTGACACTGAGTAACAAACAATCTGGAGGTTATACACAGATGAGCCAGTTTAAAACCGCTATCCCTCATTCCAAGAGTTACACGTACCACAAGTTATGCACTCTTACTTGAGCGGTGTTCCAAGGAACACAGTGGCATGTTTTGAAGCAAGCATGTTTTTTAAACCATGCTCACCCATTAGCCACTTTTTTTATGATCCTTCCTGGGATGGGGTCAAATCCAGATCTTAATAAATTCTGGCTAATTTGTTCTGTTTCCTTATCTGATCTTGTTTCCTAGCCATCTTGAAACAAAAAACTTTCTAGCTACTTATTTAACTTGCAGTATTAAAACCCTAATCACATCTAGCCAGTAACTCCGTGATGTATTCTGACATCAGCTGATAAATAACAGCCAGACCTCCTAACGGGTAGAAACAGAAGTCAACAAGCTTTGATCTCCTCTGAGAGCACATTAGAAATAAAGGAAAGATCCTCCTTTCTTCTCCACTTCTAACTAGAACTTTGTGCAATTGCCAGAGCCACCGACCTTCCAGAAAATGACCGACTTCCTCTTGAGCGTGACAATGCTACTGCTAAATTGACTACATGGGTTGTTGCATAGCAACAAGAGGCATTTCCTCCCTTGAGAGCTGAATTTGACTTTTGTGTATTGCTCTCTGCCCCAGCCATTTTGGAATGATAAAGACCAGAATCAAACCAGTTGTCTCCTGTAGCAACACGGAGACATCAAGATAAGCCCACCAGGGTTATTTTTAAGTACCTGATAGCAGATTTTCCAAGGCATCCTTAGCACAAAACTACCATCACAACCATCGGCTACAGTATCAGTCTTGGCAGAGAACGAATGGGGCATGAAAGCTGAACTCCCCACTCATACGTAGAGGTGGGTGGTTGGTTTCAGAGGGGTAGCCGTGTTAGTCTGTATCAGCAAAAACAACAAGGAGTCTTTGTGGCACTTTAGAGACTAACATTTATTTGAGTCTAAGCTTTCAGATGCATAGAGTGGAAACTACAGTAGGCAGGTATAAATATACAGCACATGAAAAGATGGGAGTTGCCTTACCAAGTGGGGGGTCAGTGCTAACGAGGCCAATTCAATTAGGGTGGATGTGGCCCATTTCCAACAGTTGTCAAGAAGGGGTGAATATTTTTTTTTTTGCCAGCAATGCCCCTCTGCCATCCATGTACATTGGCCAAACTGGACAGTCTACGCAAAAGAATAAATGGACACAAATCAGACATCAAGAATTGTAACATTCAAAAAACCAGTAGGAGAGCACTTCAGTTTCCCTGTATACTCAATAACAGACTTAAAAGTGGCCTTTCTTCAACAAAAAAACTTCAAAACCAGATTTCAGCGAGAAACTACAGAACTGGAATTAATTTGCAAACTTGACACCATCAAATTCGACCTGAATAAAGACTGGAAGTGGCGGGGTCACTATAAAAAATAATTTTCTCTGTTGATACTCATACTTGCTTGTCAACTGTTGGGAATGGGACTCATCCACCATGATTGAATTGGCTTCGTTAGCACTACAAAAAGCAGGGCTGCCCGCGGGGGGGTGGGGGGGGGAGGCAAGTGGGGCAATTTGCCCCAGGCCCTGGGCCCCACAGGGGCCCCCATGAGAATATAGTATTCTATCGTATTGCAACTTTTTTTATGGAAGGGGCCCCCAAAATTGCTTTGCCCCAGGCCCTCTGAATCCTCTGGGCATCCCTGACAAAAAGTAATTTCCCCTCTGTTGTCCTTTGTATCCAGGTTCAAGAACTCAGAAAGTCATGTAGCCTGTATCAAAGGAAAGGCCTAATGCTCCTGGTCTATTATAACTTGGCTTAGGGCTGGTGAGGACCTGAATCACCCGACTCAGTCAACCCACGCCTAAGTCAGCTGTTACAGTATCATTCCAGTACAACACTCACTAAAAAAAAAAAAAAAAAAGGCCGTCAACACTTTGATCCACCCATGCACTCCCCCGTCCATTCCGATGGTTTTAATTTGTTTTGCTTTCCCCTTGTAGTCAGACTCAGTGTTTTGAAGCACACAGATGTTATTTTAATCAGAAAACAAAAAATGCAAATGGCAATTCACATCAGTTTCTTGGCCCAGACGTGAATCTTTGGTCTGCAGCCAACGTTTCCCCGAGTAATTCCTCTTCAGGATTGGGTTTTCAGACTGCTAACTGTTGCATTTTGCACACATGCAAATCTGATCACACACAAAGGGGAGAATACTTCATTTCTGTAGTAGGCTTCCCTTTGGGACACAGTGACACAGATTTTTTAGGAATTAGGAGCCTTTCATAAAACACACACTAAAGAATTTCTTTTCCAACACAGGTTTTCTAAATGGCTAAGAGAAGAACGGACTGCAGCCCCAGTTGAAAGTTATAGTCAAACAGGAGTACTTTCATATTTCATGGCTGGAGTCACTTATAGCCCGGTCCTGCTTCCCTGACATCCAGGTTAAAATTAAAATTAAAATTAAAATAAATAAATAAATAAATAAAACCCTTTTGTTGCAGTTTGCAAATACAAATGAGCTGGAATGTATATTGCAAGAGATCTTCAACTAAATCACCATGGACAATGTTGCTCCTTAGGGACTCTGGTAATTCCCTACCTGGCAATGCTGCACTCAGTCAAGTGTTTAATCTGTAATACAATAAATATCACATTTTGGGACAGATCAATAATTTATTTTTCACTGTCCCAGTCATGAATATTTTGGGGGAGGAGGAAGTTGTCCTTTTAAGCTTAAAACATCTTTTAAAAAAAGACTGAATAAAAACTGCTTCTTCTGCCCCCTTTCCCCAGTATGTACACTACCCAGTTATTCAGGGATTTGTTTTATTTCCTGGGCAAAATGTACCATTTTTAATGCAATACAACCTGATGTGTTAGCTCAATGACGTATCGTGCCCCATTATGTTGAGGCAGGAGCCCAGAAAATTAAGGAAAAGGGGTCTGCTGAAATCTGTAGTCCCCCTGCCCTTAATAGGCTTAGATTACTACTTGTTAAAATACCTGCATATCTACCTCTGGATAATGTCACTGCCTGCCATAGGAACATGCATATCCAGAGGGTCACATCACACCCCACTTCTTTGAGACTATCCAGCATTCCACCAAAGTCCACTCTCACCTAACTCTTGGCCCGGGGATGTGGAGGGGAAGCGGGGTGGGGGGCTGCAGGGACATGGATGTGATGCAAAGAAGTGGCTGGGGGAGCTGGAATGGAATCTGAACATCTTTGCAAATAGTCCTGAAAGACCTGGCATTGGCTTTTAGTAATGGGTTATTTTCACCACCAAAACCCAAAGATACCCCCAGCCAGGATATCAGTATCTCATTGAGATTAGACCATCTGGTCAACTGTTTTGCTTGTCTAACCTCCAGTGAAGCGTGCCAGTTTGGGTATTATGTTCACCTAGGTGTGTTTGAGGGCTTTGAGTGTGGATTAGAGGAAGGGTTGGGCAAAGGCACACAGCATAACCTGCAGCGAGCCAGCACTGTAGGTATACCCTCTCGCAGGATGATGGTCCCTTTATGAGGGAGCAGGGGCCAGCACACCTGGACTGATTCCTTACTGCATGGTCTTAAGGGGAGGTGCCTGGGCCTTATAAAAGCAGGAATCAGGCAAAGGGCAGACAGCTGTTTCCTGTGGACCCCTCTCTCTGCCCAGAGAAATAAGGGAAAGGATTATCTAAGGAGTTGCTGAAAGAGTCCCGAAGGAAGTAGCTAGAAGATCTGCCATGAGCAGGATTTACTTACATCTCCTACAAGGACCTTGACCAGGGAAGGTCTTTGAGCCTGAAAACCAGGGAAAATAGACTCCAGGGAAGACTCAAGCCAGGAAGGGCTGAGAGTGGAGCCTGCCAAGGCAGAGAAGAGTTGCAGGGATGAGACTGACAGGGAGACTGAGCATTGTGATGCGTTTTGGGTCAATGAGAGAGAGACTGGGACAAGGGACATGATTAGACAAAATCAAAGCCTGTGTGGAGTTTAAAGGAGCCTCATGAAAGGGGAGATACAGGCTGGGCTGCTGCAGAACCACACCTGGCCAACAGGGGCCACTATAGGGTAGCGTGTCCACCTACATGCTTAACACAACTCTATTAAATAAACTTAAAAGTTTCAGGTAAGGGCCCAGTGTTGATACTTCTCTGCATACAGCTCAAAAGATACACTTTTCTGTGATGTTTCACATACCCCATCCAACCATTTGAGTGCAGAAAAAAAATAGTCCCCCATCCCACACTAGGGTAGTGTCACATCATAATTTTATAAAGACCCAATAACAATGACAAATATACCATATGCAGAATTTCCTCATCTAAAATGCCTGAGTGTGCAAATTAGTATACTGGGGTGGTTCTGATGTAGAAGATGATGACTCAATCTTTAGTATTTACATAGGTGAGAATGCAAAGAATTGTAAACAATATTTTAAAAATCTCAAAGCGTTTGAGAAGGATGCAAAGCTACATTCCAGGTACAGTGCCTCAAAAATCCCCCAGGAGGACAGAAAAAAGCTTAAGTGCCACTGATTGACATACTGTGACACTACCTTACAGACAGACTGTGCTGCTGCTAAATGCCTGTCCTTGACTGCCCTTTAAGGATTCTGTTAATAGACCTGTAAAGTTTATTAATCCTCTTGGTTTTAGTGGGTGGGTTTTTCTGGTGCTAACTGAATGGATGCTCACCTCCGGGAATTCTCTGACAGCAATGAGACGGTTAAAACCGAGACTCGACAATTTACAGTCATTACTGTTTTTGAAGGGGTCTTAGTGCTACAGTCACTTCTTGAGCAACTCTCCAACATCCACAGAACTCTGAATAATGATTGGAAATAATAAGGGATTCCTTTTAACAGGTTTATTCTTAAACCATCACTGCTATTAAATATTGGGACAGCTAAGTGGACAAAGCATCCCACTTTCACCACAAGGACTACAATTTGTGGTCACAAAATTACCACAAGCAGTTAGGAACAATTAGCTCAAGCAGGTCCCAAGAGGCCCTGCTAATGAGCAGAGCAGAGATGAAATGGGTTCGAGCAGAGCAGAGATGAAATGGGTTCTTTATCCCTAAGGGGTTCCCTCAAAGGTCAGAGTTGAAGTTGCTGGCAGAACAATGCAAGGAAAAATGATACAGAGTCCACAATTTTTGCTGCAGTTAGCTAGGGAGATGAACAGTTGCACTGCCCTCATGATGCTCCCCAAACATTTCATAGCCACATTTTTCTCACTGGAAGGAAATCAAGACTGCCTTAAGGACAGGCTTTTTGAGGCTAGCACCTGTTCACTTCTCCAGCTTATTAATTATTGTAGAACATCCCACCCCCACTCAAAGATCAGATCCAACTGCTCTAGGCACTGTTCAGGCAAGTAAAATTATGTCTGAAAGTTTAATTTGGGATGTTAATCCCAGAAGTTTTAAATTCCTGCTTCCCTGCCCCCCAAATATCCCATTCCCATATACAGATATTATAAAGTGTCAAATCTAGGAATCCCCTGGGCTTGTACTTCCCAGTAATAAAAAGGTTGGAATGAAATAACTTAATGCTCACTCAAAATCCTACACAACTGGGCTAATATATTTTAAATGTAAACCCCAAATCTCTGAAACATTGTGTTATGTTCCTTTATGCCTTCTATGGTGACACAGGATGCATACAAATTGCTCTGTAAAGGACAACAAGACAGCATGAAGGCTGCCACAGCCCCTTTTGCCTTTAAAATTATATGGCTGCAGTGGGTTATGATACAAAACGCTCTTTATCTGGTCTCGAAAGCTGTGCCTCTTCCTTCTTTCATTATGAAGACCCAGTGGATTGCTTACTTAGCATACACCAGAGGCTATAGATAGGGTGAGCAGTCACTGCAGCCAGAAAGCCCCAGTACAGAACGAATGCAATTACCCTCAATATGCAGCTACTTTGGAGCTGAATGGTGCCGGAGAGAGAAACCCTCCAGGTGAGAAAACCATGCGTGACTGGGAAGAACAGCCACTGCCACTCAGCTGAAAAAGCAATGCAGTAAGTGACTCTGATATTGCAGCAGGCACGGATGGTTTCCTCCGATTAGTTAGGAATTGAAGATTCACAGCTTTTTTGTGAGCGAGTCTCTACAGTCCAGGAGCAGCGGCAGAGTCCTGTGAATGTCTCATAGTTCTCTTGATTCACAAACCAAGACGACCAAATGTAACTGATACGCACTGATGCCACTGCATACATCTCACATTGTGCGTGTGTGTGTATTGCAGAGGAGGAGTGTTTGCTGTATGGTTCTGTGCTGAACTAGTATTGTTGTGTTTGTCATGCTTTTCTATAGTCATTTTTAACAGTGATTAATGGAGGGATGTCACTTAATAGGATGGTGCACACCTCTATATTACATTTTAATTAGACATTGTAATTTATGTGCTGGGGTACAGGTTATTTTCCATGCTATGACTTTAATGTTTAGATTTAGAGGGACTTTGTCTGGCAAGTGTTAAGCTGTTTGTTGCAACTATCAATATGAATGGACACATACCTTGCTAAACAATTTTAACTTGAGTGGATAGGTCTAGTTTGTGATAAAATACTTAAGATATTTTTGTTGGTAAATACTTGCAAGCAGTACTTAGTCATACTGTATCTTTGTTTTTATAAATTCAGATGTTCTTCTGAGCCCACATTCTGCAGTAAGACTGTATAATTTATAACGTGTAGCTGAGTAACAGCATGATTTGAAGTTTAGTTTATGAGACAGAAGGTGTCTCTCATTTTGCACGTATTCGAGGAAGAGGAGTTTGGGTTATAATCACAGGCCTTCACTAGAAACTCAGTTAATAGAGGCAGATTCAACTGCACATCTTTAAATGTGTTAATTTAGGGCTAATTCTGAGCTGCATTTTTCTTGATACAGATTTGTTCTGTATTTTGTGGGGTTCTGGATTTCGATACATTTGAATCTAGCTATTGTGGTCATCACTGCCATTTTGGGTTGTGAAAAAAAAAGTTTAAAAAATATAAAAAGGCATTATTTTAAAGAGTTAAAGTGTTACCAATAAAGTTAGAGATTCTCCCAACCATTGAGTCAAATGTTAACATTAAGCAGCTGTGAGGTCTTGTTAAAAAAGCCACTACATTTAAACACTCAACTTTGGTCTAAGAGTTATTGTCTGAACTATTGGAAAATGAAGTTCCTCACGTTATAAAAGAGAAAGATATCTGGTTCATTTACTTCATCATGTTAGTTCTGTACAAATTTCAGTGTAAACCAATGTTTACTGGGAATTATAGTGTTCCAATGACATGATTGAAGTAAAGTTTTTTGTTGAAATATTTTGTGCATGGATATTGTTTTAAGCATAGATGTTTTAGCCTTAGGCAAAAATGAAGAAACTGAGAAATACATTGAAATTACAATTGAAGGGTGGGTATAAGGCCTTTCTTCTCAGATGTAATGTACATAAATCTTACTGGTTTCCCCCCCCCCCCCCCACTTAAGTAGACATACAGCTGGTTTTTAGATCTGCTCCCTCCGAGAAAGCAATCTGGAGAATTTTCTCCTTCCAGTCTAGGCGGCCTGTGACATATGGTACAGTCAGGCTAAAGTCATTAAGATGAATAATTAATAAGTTAAAGTTATTCCTCAGTAACAGTACAATGAATTGTCAAGAGGGACAAATCTGCAATTAGAAGGGACTGCATCTAAAGCTACATCCCCACTTCCCTGCCCTTTTCTGCTTACAGAACTTGACAGTGCTTCCAGCCCCTCTTGTCTAAGGCCCTGATTCAAAGCCCACCAGTGTCTTTTGACTAATGTGTTTTGGATCAGGGCCTTTGTTATTTTCTATAAGAGGATCTCCAAGCGAGTCCATAATCTCTGCTTAGTTGCCCAGCAATGAATTTGGAGCATAAGAGGGTTAAATATCCAAAGGCCTTGAATGTGTCTTATAAAAGCTTAGTATCGGTTAACTATCCTGAAGAAAAGTAGTTATTTCATTTGTAGTGAGAATGCATTTAAGTACTGCCAGCCTTGACACTGCCACCAGACTCATTCTGAGGTGAACTTTGCTGAAAGTGAGACAGTTTTCCAAATGTTTTCCCTAAAAACAAAATTTGGGAGTGGGAAGGCAAGAAAATGCAAATAAGAGTTGGTATTGGGAAGATACTATATTTGTAGTGAGAGTCACAGGAGGACATTGGATTCAAGTGACAATTACATGGAAGCATAAAGACTCAGCAGTTTTCAAGTGTCTTGAACTGTGACTTTATAATAGTTTTTCAGCTGTGATTGTTCAAAGTGAAAATAAATGAATTGACATGTTAAATGTGAAATCCAATTCATCTGCCGTGTAGAATAAGTATATTAAGTGAGTGTAAGTGCTTTAACTTCTGCTTTACATCCTTTAAGCAAAAACTTTAAGGGCAAACTTAACTCGCCCTATGAGTCAGTGCTTTTGCTAAGTTTATTCCATTTGCAACTTTTACATTGGAGAAAGATACAAAGGAATGTTTCCCAGGTTTAACTTTTATGAAAGTTAGTTGGAGTAATTGATCAGCATCATTTAAATCACTAATCATTGTCATTCAAGGTAATCAAGTCACAATAACTTTGAAGGGTATTTTCCTATAGCTATATCCCTTTACCACTTGTTTCATTTGCAGATGCACTGAAATAGATGCTCACATACAACATGAAATGTGACAGCACCATTCTATGGTTGGTGAACCAAATACCTGAACCAAAACCTCTGCTACAAAACAAAACAAAAAAACCAAAGAGCATACAGCAGTTGGATCTATATACTCAATTTCAAACTGCAATTTAAAGGAGACATTGCAACAGAAGCCAATGGCACAGAAAATGCAATAAAATATATAATAGCATATTGTAAAGGGACATACTTGACTATATTCTAACCATTTTTCATAGCATTTTTAGTAGAGCTGTCATTCTTCATTCCTGCAAGGATAAAAATATTTGACAATAACATGCCCTAAAACATAGCACACATTTTCCAACAAAGTAAAAGAAGGTGACAGATTCCCCCCATTCTGTTATTCAAAGCTTCTGGATCATTTAACTATCTAGATACTCTTAAATAGGTATAATTATTCTCATTTATGAAAGCAGATGACTTGGAACCTTCATTATTCTAGACTGCTGTGATCCAGGGGTGGTTTCAATCAGAGCCCTCCAGTGTATTTTGCAAAACATCTTCAAATAATGGAGCTAGTGCTTCAAGCATCATTTAGGAAGAAATATAATTAAATATCAAAGGCAATTGTTTGATACTTCACATTAGCTACTGTTCACAACAGATGTGCTCCTCTCCCCCACATTGATGGGCAATACTTTTTAGACAGCTGAAATGCTGGACTTGCCACACACAAAAAAAGTCCCCAGACCTACAGTGCATGAAGAGCAGTGCACTATGTTTGAGGAGGTTAAAGGGGTAAGATAGCAGCATTTAGGAAGGGAACTGACTGAGCTGGTTTGTGGAGTGTTTTGGTTTTTTAAAAACAAATTTACTCCTCCTTCCTAATTCAAGCATTAACATGGCTATAATGTAATGTATATACTGTACATTGAGCTATTTCAAATTACCTCATTGTCATGCAGGTGCAATTTAATTAACCTTCAGGGTTACAGAAGAACTAACCTATACTTCCTCAGTCTTAGTTCCCTGTTCTCTAAAGGTTTATAAATATTTTAAGGCAGGAATTTAGTGTCAGGTTAACATGGGTAAATAAAGCTGTGAAAACATGGATTTCAATACATTTGGGGGATCAGTGTGCTATAGTGCACCCCAAGTACCTGATCTTTCCAGTGACATCTGGAGGAAACCCTAAGTGCTGCATATTCAATAATGAATCTTCAATTATTTTTTCCCCATCCCCTTTGAACTCAACCAGAAGATAAAACTTGTGCACGGAACATGAGCCTACTGAAACAGTGGACATTGATATTCTCTCTTGGCATTATATTATATTAGATATTTAAATTTCAAATCCACTCCATGCAGCTTTGCCAAGATTCAAAACCTTTTGGTGCCCAGTCTGCAAGCCAGTGGAATTAATACTAGAAAGAGGGAAATATTAGAAGAAAGAGTATTATAGCCCCACCTCCAGCCACCACTCAGTTTCCTCATCCTTTGCCCTGAACAAAAGGACAGTACCTAAAATGCAAATGCTCACATTTCTCTGGCTAGAGGCAGAACCCTTTTATTTCAAAAGATAGATTTCTCTTAATTATTCTAATCTTTTCCTATTTTTAGGAAGAGCTTCGGTCCAGGGCTGATAAAAACTAGGCTTGGCTGAGAGAGTACGAACCAAATACGTTTGCAGGAATGAGTTTCATCACTGCAGATCGCCTGGTTATGGGAGAATTTGTCTGCTGAGTAACACAGGTTCAGATATTATAAGAATCACGAGGGGGCTGATTCCACTAATCTCTCTCCCTTGCTCCTCACAGTTTCTGCCACCATTTCATTCTTCTTTCAAATCCTGGCTCCCATTCAGTCCCATAGATTCTCCCCCTCCCCCCCCCCACACACACACCCGCTCCCGTTACGGTCACCCACATCTATCTAGATTACCTACCAAAAATATCCTTGTGATAAAAGCACTCTAGTCATAGGGCCAAGTAATTCTGCTCAGAGTTCAACAACCCAACAAGGTCTGTGCAGGGCTGAAATCCTGCTTACACCCAGCCTTGAGGATCCTCAGGCTTTATTACCCCTCTGCAAAAGGTGAATTTCATCCTGGCATAAGTCAGGATCCACCACACCTACTTCAGTGAAATTGCTCTGGGTTTTCACTAGTGTAGTTTTAGCCCCTGTATGAGGGCAGCCCTGCTGAGAGAGCGTGACAGGTACTATGTATATTAGGAGATTGACTTCTCAGCTCATTTTGAAGCATTACACTGGATCCTGCCCTGGCAGGGGCCAACATCTATCAGTTTCTACATCCCCAGAACAAAAGAAAAAGGATGTGAGGGAAATAACATATGGAGTCAGCAGGGTGCAGAGGTCCACGCCCCTTAGTGGTCTCTGTGGAGCACTCAAGAATTAGC
Source organism: Chrysemys picta bellii (assembly GCF_011386835.1). Classification (NCBI taxonomy): domain Eukaryota; kingdom Metazoa; phylum Chordata; order Testudines; family Emydidae; genus Chrysemys; species Chrysemys picta. Next base: position 16,113,275 of record NC_088800.1, on the reverse strand, counting down.
TGATGTCTGCTTCTTGACTCCAGGTATACAAGCTCTGGGGTGCCTGAAGAAGCAGCTGTTAAGTAGGAGGCAGCAAAAGCCCTGCATCCTCCACTAGGGGCACTGCAAGAGAAAAGGAGCCTGGGGGAGAGGAACCTTAGCTGTCAACTGGAAGTGAGTCAAATGATACTAGCAGGACCAGAGTCAGGATCTTCCCCAATGATGTACTCTGGAGCAACCAGGGCAGAGGAAACTAAACTACTAGATCAGAGGCATATTGGAGAAAGGAAACCATTTTGACTGCAGTCCTTTTCAACTAACTTGTACATGTTTGCCAAGTGACAATTGCCACAGGGATAGTGTGGAATCAAACAGGTTAATAATTTTTGGGTTGGGAAAGGAGCTGATCTCATGTAGTGAAAAAGTTACAGAATTGCAAACCCCAAGCATTCAAACTCAAATCAGATTGTCTCAATCTCATGATTTTTAAAAAGCTGTTGCATTTTTTATTTGCCTTCTGGTTTTTGAACCTGTAGGCTTTGTTTTCAAGCTTTTCTCCACAGCCAGGAAATCTAGAAATTTTTTTTAATTTAATCAAATTATCTAACATGACTCCAGAAGCTAGGGCTTTAAGAAAGCCACCAACTATCACAAGACTCATAATAAAATTATGAAAGCTGGAAATGTGAATTGTTTAATATGGGGATCATCCTACTCTACATTTACAAAAGTTTAAAGAGTCTCTCTTTTGCAGCTTTGCCTCCAAGTCCTTTAGCAATGCAAGAGTCTCCTGTGAGAAGAAACTATAGAATTTTCCTCTCTGCTTCTCTTGAGCCATCAGCTAATACTGTTTTCAGGATCAGTATTGGAGTCAGCTATTGAGTTCACCTGATCAAAAGTTGTAATGACCTGCTCAACAAAGAGCAGATAGTGGTGGTATTTGGTCCTTATCTAAAAATCTATTTTGTTACAGGATTCTTTTGTTACTTTTGAAAAGGTCTCTTTCCTCTCCTCCCTTCCCCAACCACTAAGGTTTTTCCTTCAGTGTGCTGACCAGACATTATCACCAGCTGTTTGGCTTACCTCTGCATTATGTTATCTACTCAAGCCACTTGCCCTCTATCACAGGGGTCAGCAACATTTGGCACGCAGCTCGCCAGGGTAAGCACCCTGGCGGGCCGGGCCAGTTTATTTACCTGCTGACGCATCCCGGGCCAATGGGAAGCCGCGGCCAGCACATCCCTCGCCTGTGCCGCTTCCCGCCGCCCCCATTGGCCCGGGACCGCAAACCGCGGGCAGTGGGGGCCACGATCAGCCGAACCTGACGCATCAGCAGGTAAATAAACTGGCCTGGCCCACCAGGGCGCTTACCCTGGTGAGCCGCGTGCCAAACGTTGCCGACCCCTGATCATACATATTACAGCATTAATGATGAGAGAGACAAGGAGGGTGAGGTAGTTCTTTTATTGGACCAACTTCTGTTGGTGATATGAAATAAAATGAAGATTACCTCACCCATTTTGTCTCTCTAGTACCCAGTGACAGTCATTAATCTAGTGTAGTTGTAGCTGCGTCAGTCCCAGGGTATGACAGTGTCTATAGATTTTGGGAAGAAGCAGATTCTCATTTGCAAAGAGCACCTGCCTTCAAATCATGGTCTCAATGCTGAAATTTGTGTAGCAAGTTTTTTAAAGAATAAAAAAAAAAAAAAAAAAAAATGTCCGGAGAACAGCAACAGATTAATAAGCACAGTCCTGCGGTTAAGAAGTTTCTTACTAATTGCTGCTATAAAGGAGTTTATTCTCAGCATTGTGCGACCATAGGGCTTGTTCCAAAGTCCACTGAAGGCAATGGAGAGATTCCCATTAAGGTCAGAGTATATTGAGAACTTAAGCAACTAGGAGCCATTTTCATCTGCAGAAATTATGCCGATTGTGGCTTGAGCCAGTTGGGAAGCCAGAGGTGGTATAGAATCTGGTACAGAATTTGAGCTTGCAGACCCTTACAGATAGGAGTAGTCCTTATTCACAAGTATCTCTGTTGACATGGGTGGCCCTATTTGCAAGACAATGCAACATTTGCAGAATACAGGTCATAGTGGGCAAAGATGTTGTGTGGCATCCTAAATTTCCAGTGTTATTAGTACTATCAATGTCTCAATTTAAGCCTACTAAAGAAAAGCCATAGTACAAGCTCAGGACATTCTGTTAAAGTTCTTAATTTTTAAATTGATCTAACATAGGACTTGAAATGTTCTGTCTCTGGACATTTTGTGTACCACTGCTGCACAGTTAGGGACTTCAAATGAACTGTCCTCCAGACATCCTTAGCTCTCTCACATTACAGGCCACTGAAATCAGCCAGCAAGGGCATCTTTCTTTTATTAGCAAAATCTCAGTGTTTAATGTTTGAGGGAGAGGGATAGCTCAGTGGTTTGAGCATTAACCTGCTAAACCTCGGGTTGTGAGTTCAATCCTGGAAGGGGCCATTTAGGGAACTGGGGTAAAAAGCTCTCTGGGGATTGGTCCTGCTTTGAGCAGGGTTAGGCTAGATGGCCTCCTGAGGTCCCTTCTAACCCAGATAGTCTATGAATCAATGTTTTGAAAGGAAATAAAGCTGCATGTGTTTTTTTTTTAAATCCTTTGTTTCTTTTCAGTAAGGAAGTGCCAAAAGGCAATTACTACTTTAAAAAAGAAAAAGCAACGTCACCTTAATGGATTCCAGTTGGATGTGTTTGTCTCTCATGAAGAAAGCAGCTGACCATTACAGCAGGCAGGTCAGGAGAAGAGGGACATTTATACACCACTTCATTCTAAGTCTCCATGGCAAAACACAGAAAGTAGTCAGAGGAAAGGAGGATACCCCAGTACCATTTGTTGCCTTTCTGGCCTCCAATGTTTCAGGGCCTAGGGCGGTCTTGCTCTACTCTCACTGAATGTGTTGAAACATGGCTGTGAGGTGGTGTTCTGTATAAAGCCCACAGGGAATATGACCACCATGAAAATCCATCCACAAAAACGAGAGCTAGAAATGACAACATCTTGCACTTTCTTCATCTTAATCTTTCCTGCAGTTAATCCTTGAACTAGAAATGAGCCAGGATTAATCCTCAGCATTTCCTCTGGCCGTACCGCTAAAAAGCTATGCTACGGGGACAGCTAAGGATTCCTCCTGATCCAAGGTAACCGTCAAGTTATGCAAAGCTAGTGTTACTGGCTCTACACCAGCCATTCCCTCGTCCACAAAATATCAGGGGGCTATCAGGCATGCAAGGGGGCAGAGTAAGATACACAAAGCTCTTCTAGATCCTTGGCAGGTGGCTTGCCTGCCTGCAGCTAGGGCAACTTTCAGCAGCCCCCCCAAGCAGCTTTATATTCCCCTAGGGCTGTTGCAGGATTGGGGAGACAGAGTGGCTTAGAGCCACTTTTCCTCACGTCTTCTCAGCTGTGCAGAGGGAAAATTCCTTGTAGGGGGAAAAAGTGCGGGGGGGGGGGGAGGGGGAGAGAATAATCAAGCCCCTGGATGAAATCTGGCTCCACTGAAGACAACGGAAGAGCTGGTTAGAACAAAGTGAGCAGTTGTCTATTAAAAACGCAGCTTTTGCAATGACAAAGTTTGTTTTGGAGGGGAAAAAAGTTCAGACAATGTTGAAACATCCTGTTTTGACTTGTCATTCAAAGTGACTTTCAAGATTGTTACAATTCAAAATTGTATGATCTATTAAAAAAGTCAAAATGAAACAAAATTTCAGGGGGTGATTTTCTTTCCTGAAGAATTTTTTGGGGGTTTCATTCCAAATCAGAAAAAGCTAGTTCTGAAATCTTGTGTAAAAATTCGTCCTCCATACCACTCCAATCAAGAGAAAAACTTCCATTGATTTCAATGGAGTCAGGATTCTATGCCATGTGTTGATGTTATGCTTTCAGATTACATTTAATTGGGTGGCCACCAGCTCAGTGTGAAGACACTTGACCTAACTAAGACTTTTTCCCTAGCTTTCCTTATAGCGTTCCTTATTCCATTGTATATTTACCATAAAGGGTTAAATTCTGCCCTCGGATATACAGGTACAATTCCGACTTAATTTACTGGGGCAAGCTTCTGTCCAGAGTTAAAATCAAGGGGATTGGCTTAACTGGATTTGCAACTGCACAACTGAGGGCAGAGTTTGACCTTCTGTTGTCCTTAGACAGACGAAATACACAAGCTGTCTTTTGTTCTTTGGTCCTGAGATGCACATTGCTAGATACGGACAGTTCAGTGAATTTTGTGGCCTGCATAAAATAAATCCATCAACATGGTTAATTTCTTTGTTCTTATGCCAGGCCCTGCAGACCAGGCAATTCCTTCTTCAGCTGGAGTTAACTATCGCACATTTTCCACTCCTCCCCTTGTATATTTGAAAAAGCTGCAGTGCATTGACCCTTTTCCAGTGTTGTTCCAGTCTTGAAAGAAATTCAGATTCTCTCTTCCTCCTGGCCTTACCCCAGACTGAGTTCCAATGGAATCGGAAATTATCACCACATCTTTCTCTTTTCCCGTTAACAGGTATAGCTCACTCTTTTGTTTGCTTGTACCTCTTTGAGGTTAATAGTTTCCTATTAGATTTACAAAAAACATGGCATTAATGAAAGTGGATTCCAAGACTATGGTATTTCTGTGTTTGAAATATCTGGATCTGTCACAGGTGCATAGGCCAAAGTCTGGTTGCCCTATTTACCACCTTTAACAACCTAACTGTGAGCCTCTCTATGTAGATAGAAAGGGGAGCTACGTGACCTATGGGTACACATTGTTATGTCACTCCAGTGCTCTGGGCTCAGAATATATCAGAGGGCAGGATTGGGCTTCATTTGACTTCAAATGCATGTTGGTTACGGGTTAAAATCAACAGCCAAATAGAGGAAAGGCTTCCTCCTCTCCTCCCCCCGCCACCCTCCCCCCACAAAAAAAATTTGTGCATGAGATCTTCCTGCACTGACAGTGACTACATATCTTATTCTGGGGGAAAACTTTCCTTCACATCCACAAATACATTATTGTGGTTATGCATTATGTGTATCTTTATCTACTCTGTACAATAGATGGAAATACTTACCTTTGCCCTAAATCACTCTAACAAGGCTCTATTGGCCACTTTGTGTGCTGAATGAGATACCAAGCCCAGCTTTGTAATGCACCTTCCAATGAAGCTGGGGCCTCCTAGTACACTTTGAAGCCTTGGCTTACTCTCCAGGAAGCTGCTGCAGAATCTATTCATATTCTGGCAGTAGCAAAGCAATTTAAACAAGCAGATTTGGCAGCTAAAGGGGAAGTTTTTGTTGTGTCAACACCTTGCTAAAATTGAAGATTGACAGAGATATGGCAAGGCTTACGAAGAAGTAATCTTAAATCTCCTAGCTCCCACAGCCAACCTAGCTTAAAGAATTCTTTGAAAGGTTCCCCACACTCAGAAGATGCATGGGTAGATGAGTAACTCATAGCATTGCCTTTGATCTAAGTTACCGCATGATGCTATCTCTATATTTGTAGACAGTTTATTGAACCATAATTTTTTTTGTTGCTTTGTGACTGATTTCCGTATTCCCCACTACCACCCAACAAAGCTAATGAAACTTCAAACAACATAGCGTACAGAAAGTTAATATGGGTAGCTTTGGAGGTGTTGAAAAGGAAGCAACTATGCCTGCTATTAGGTTATGCAAATTAAAACAGTTTAAAAAGGGAATTGTTCTGGAATAATACTAGCCATCATACCTCAGAATGTAGCCTCAGGATGTTGGAAGTGCACTATTGTTTTGCTAATATTTTTGATATATTTGTAGGTGAATTTTCCCAGCAGATTTCCACCTTGCACCAAGGAAAATTGCCTCAGGTTTACAGATACTCTTATGTATACATGGACATCAATTTGTAATTTAAGCAAGCAAGCATCAGCAAAGCGTGAATGCCCAATGCTGCTCACAATTAACTGCAGAGAAGCAAATTACATTAGCACTGTAGGCAAGATTGTAATTCGGTAACAATGGGATATTCAGGGAAATTAAAACTGTATAGTTAAAGTCACGTTTGCTTATTTGCTCAGGGATTAGCATTTCTTCCTTCTTTGGCTTCACTTTCTCCTGGCAGTTTGGTGGTGTAATCTAATCATATTCATGTTTGGACACGTGGGGCCAAATTCAGAGGTCACTTAATTGACAGCATAGCTGCATGTTGGTAAGAAGGGCAGAAGGAGGTGTAATAAGATAAGCAAAAAAACCAAGAAGTTAGTAGATCCCCTCAGCTTACTTATTATCTTACATTCTCCCTATTATTGCTACATCCACTTCCTGCACTCAATATACAAGTTATACATATTTACACTGACTTATTAATGTCTACAGAAATTTATGCCACCATTTACATCACTTCTGAATTAGGGGAGTGTCGATTTAAGATATGCAAATTCAGCTACGCGAATAGTGTAGCTGAATTCGATGTATCGGAGCCGACTTACCCCGCTGTGAGGATGGCAGCAAAAAATCAACCGCCGCGGCTCACCGTTGATGGCGCTTACTCCCACCTCCGCTGGTGGAGTAAGCACGTCAATTCGGGGATCGATTGACGTGTCCCGACGAGACACGATAATTCGATCCCCGAGAAATCGATTTCTACCTGCCGATTCAGGCGGGTAGTGTAGAGCTAGCCTCAGTTTTTCTTCAGCAATAGTCACATACAAGTCTTTCTATAGGCACCAAAATAGCTAGGGATGGCCCTGGTTACCCAACTACCTGCTCCGGGTACACAAATGAGTTTTGCAATTGTAGAACATCTGCATAGTGACTTTTGCACATACAGACAATTGTTGGAGGAAAAATGAAGGCCAGGACTGAAAATCTGATCTGAAATGATGTATCCTCTAAAGGCACCGTATGATAACATTGCTGGAGGTCAGTCTGCTTCACATGCTGTGCGTTGCAAGCTCCTGGGGGCTCTGCTATTAAAAGAGCTTAAACTCTGTACCCACATCTGCGCCTGATTTGTTTCCACATGACCCTAAAAGTGACTCATCTATTCAAGACCCAGAGTAAAGCACCTAATTTTGCTTGAATATTTTAAAGGTTTGTCTATACTGCAGAGTTAACGCGAGTATTGCTCTAGCTCAAATCTCATTCACACCCCAAAACCTTTAACTGAAGCGTATTGGTGTTTTTAATTCCAATTGGCTGGCCTGTTAGATGATATAGGCCAAGGGTTCTCAACCTTTGGCTTTCCGAGGCCTTTCCCAACATACTATCAAAACTCCACGGCCGAGCTGTGCCACAACTGTTTTTCTGCATATAAAAGGCAGGGCCAGCGTTAAGGGGTAGCAAGCAGGGCAGTTGCCCAAGGCCCCACGCCACGGGGAGACCACAAAGCTAAGTTGCTCAGGCTTTGGCTTCAGTCCTGGGTGGTGGGGCACAGGGCCCCTGGCTGCAGTACTGCGCAGCGGGGCTTTGGCTTTCTGACCTGGGCCCTAGCAAGTCTAACACCGGCCATGCTTGGAGGACCCCCTGAAGCCCAGACCCCTGGTTGAGAACCACTGATATAGGCTACAGCTCAAGTCAGCACAACTCATCAACTGCTAAGACTACTCTGTGTAGCTAGAGTGTTATGCCTCAGTGTGCTCGCTCATTCAAGCTAGGCTAACTTAATGTGTTATTAAAGATCAATTTGTTGGTAGGAAAATATGGGATTGGGGTTCATTGGATGTCAGTGGGAAATGTAATGCAAATATAAGCATGAAATACTCAGGAGGAGTTGGAAAGTTTCAAGTAAAAGATGACCAAGTTTTATTTCTGGGTTTTTATAGCCTGTCATGTCTGTTTTTTTGTTTGTTTGTTTTTTTAATTAGATACGGGGGAAGGGATTTACAGAAGGAAACTGATCAGAGTTTCTTTACCATCTATAATGTCCAAACATACTTTGGAAGGATTCCATCCTCAAACAATTACAACTAATAATCAAACAATGATATTGATGGGGATAGGGGGAAGACCCTAGTGATTCATGTATCTGGTCAATTAACGCTCAACATTATTCAAAAAATAAGGATTAGGATAAGACACCACATTTTAGAAGTTAGCATAAAGAAGGTTATAATGCAAGGGAAGACCAAAGCTGATCATCATGAAATAGAGAGAGAGAGAGAGAGACATATAAATGGTATCAAGCTAGTGCTTGTCCCAGAACTGTAGCCTGTGTAATTTAGAGATTTTTCAAAAGGGTTTATGAAGTTTTATCACTGATGAAGGGGCAGGGAAAGGGAAATATTAGACCTCCAGCTTTTAAATGCACAATATTGTACATGCTTACCCTGTAGGGACTGGGCTATAGCCAGAAACTTCCCCCCCCCCTCCTTTTTTTTTTTTTTTTAAGAATTGTTGCCTTTTAAATTGGTACAGTTGGTTACTCAAGGACTTCTGGGTTTTCCTTTAGGCAGATCATTAGGTTCTGGAGGCCCCGTATTAGTGCATCAAATTAATTAAAACTAAGGCAAGAAACATTTTAACACAGACTTACAAAATGTGTTTGTTTTTTTTTTAAATGACCCAATCCTGTTTTGAAACTGTAATACAAAAATAATTCATAGTGAAAGGCTTACAGGAGTCTAGCTGGGATAGCTATTGATTGGATACATTTGAAGAACTTCTTTGTAACTCAGTCCATTGGTTTTATATTCATAGATTCTAAGGCCAGAAGGGACCACTGCAGTCATCTGGTCTGACCTCCGGTATAACACAGGCCATGGGACATTCCTGAATTAATTCCTGTTTGAACTAGAGTAAATCTTAGAAAAAAGATCCAATCTTGATTTAAAAGTTGCCAGTGGCAGATTCTCTCCCAATATTTGGAAAGTTGTTCCAATTGTTAATTACTCGTGCTGTTAAAAATTTACACTTTTCTCCAAACTGATTTTTTTATTCTAATTCTATGATCCTAACACAAAGGAAACCAGACTAATAAGGCAACTAAAAAGAGAAACTCACAGTTTGGGCTGGACCTTATCTAGACAGACAATCAGTGGGGTTTTCCCCCAGAAGTAAAGGGCTTTTTGTACATAAGACATGTCAATGCTCATTCAGGTGAAGAGCCCTTTGCTCCCTGTGCATTATTTACGTGAAAGTGCATCATCTTGGCTAATAGTCTATCAACCAGCTATTGTCTATGCTCTGTATAGAACTGGTAGCTGCTGTGCCAAAACAAACCTTTTTACAAACTGAACATGAACAGTGTTCTGACAGTTTTGATTCCCAATGGTGCATTGACAAGCTACTAATCTACTTGAAGACAGAATGTAATTACACAATTAATCTTTTTAATCAAGCACCACATTTTCAATAGTCTGCTGAAGTAACAAAGAAAAAATCTGACAGTCTGAAACAGGTCTGGAATCAAAGCTCCTTTCAGCAGTCTTAAACAGTAGATCTAACTGCACATTTTATATAGAATCAAGGTGCTTACAGCATAATCCTCATATGAGATGACTGAATATCTGTACATGTTCACAGAGTACATCAGCAGCAAGAAAACAACTTGCAAGTGTGGACAAGAGTCCAGGCCCTGTTGCCATTGGTGCAGAGTGGAGGGGGGAAAAAAAAAAAAAAAAAAAAAAGAGTGGTGTTAACCCTTCTTTGTGCCCATCCCACCCAGCACAAATGCCAGGGGCTGGGCTGGCAGCTATTAGAGAAGTTTGAGGCTGCTTGTCTTCACTCCAACTTGCCACCCCCCCCCCCCCCACACACACCCAGGCTGTTTTAGCAGCCAGGGATCTTAGAGAGAGATGTCCCAGCCATTCCTCCTTTCTCCCAAGCTATGCCCCACACACTAGGGGCAGGAAGGGGGAGTGGTGCAGAAGTCAATATGGTGACTCAATGCCAACCGTAGATTCCTTAATGCCTGGGGAATCTGCAAGGTGCTTAATCTGCCCCTACAGAAAGCAATCAAAGAATTGACTTAAGGCCAGATCTTAGCCCTTGCTCTGGTGGCACAAAGCAATGTTTTATTGCTTGGGCAGTTTTCATAGGAAATTCTTGATTGCTCTCCATCAGTTGACTAGTTACAAGACATAGTCAGTGTCCTCTGAAAGGCAGCAGCACATCCTAGAAATAGTAGTACAATGCCACCAGATTAACATTTGCAATGCTATAGTATAGTGGTTTTCAACTTCCCTTTGGGAATCTTAGGTATATCCTGCAGACCTTCAAGAGTCCACATACCACAGGCTGAAAACCATTGCTATAGTATAATCACTTTATATTATATATGAATGAGAGAGAGAGAGAGAGAGAATTTGGCTTCTATTCTTTTTGGCATAGTAATGTGATCTTGCACTTTAACACTGTTCATCAATTTTTTGGGGAGGGTGAGAAATCGCACATTAATCAAAACAGTCTCTCTGTGACTAGATTAATAGCAGCAGCATCCCATCTTATAGCTGGGGAAATGGAGGCAGACAGAGATGAAAGTACTGGTCCAAGGTACACAGGAAATTTGTGGCAGAGCTGGTAATAGAATCCAGATCCTCTGCCTCCTAATCCCGTTCTTTCACCCCCAAGGCTGCCTTCTCCCATGCCCATGTTGTCATTACCTAAAGGACTGACATGGAAAAATGATGTTGCTCCAGGGAGTTGTACCCATAGCTTTCCTTTTAAACTCATGCCACATTTTAAATCAGTCACAGTGGAAGATTTCAGAGATTGAGCTGAAGTTATTTTTCTGGTCCTTATACATAAAGCACAGTCATCCAATACAAATCTATGGCATCAAAGCTCATTTCACACTATGCATTTGTGACTGCAGATCTGCATGCCTACCTTGCACAGTGTGTGACTGCACACGGCCAGGTGCTTTTACACAATGCTTTTCATCAGTAAATCTCCAAACACTTTAGAAAGTGACCCAGTAAGACGGGTAGTTGTCATTACTGTAAATTACTGCAGTTGTGGCAGCATTACATGCTTCCTTAAAAAAAACAAACCCCACACACCACTTGCCTTTCCAAAAGCTTGGCCCTCACTCCTTTATTACTCTTTTTGACATTGCCCCGTGGAGCTGGGTTTGTGGTTTGGTTTTGTGGGGGAGAGATGGTGGTTTTGAGTATCCTGACTAGCCCGAGATTTCCTTTTGGAGATTGTGTGGCTAGGAACACTGCTATTATTTAGTACAGCAAGGCTTTAACGTATAGATTTAACAGATGGGAAACAGACAAAAAGGTTAGGAATGTAACTGTTGAAAGAAAAAAAGATCACAAGTCTACACAACCCCAGGACCCTTCTTGACTCAGCCCTCTAACCATTAGCTCATACAGTCTTTCACCAGATCTTTCTTAACATGCAAGACAGAATATTTGCAATCTGATGTGTTACACACCTGCAGAGTCAGAGGCCAGAGGGGTCATTTATTCTCAAATACTTATCAGGTTCCTTCACCCCAGCCAGCACCGTCAAGTAAATGCAATGCATTTCCCTTTTGCTACAAATGGACCAAAGCCTGTCAAAGTCATCTGGCTTCTCTCTGAAGGAGAATGCAATCCATCCCACTGGGAGACAGTTGAAAATATGGTTTATCCAGATACCAACTGGATCCTCATCAACAGGATGCTTTTGTGCAGCAGTCTGTATGGGACTGTATAGACGGGATGTCTGGAAACCACGTGGCCTAATTTTCTGTGGTGCTGAGCACTTGGGCAGGTCCCCCGACTGCATGTCTGAAACAGAGCATCTCAGACCATAGTCATTATCATGACAACTTAAAGTGTGTTTGCCTGAACAGACACCAGACAAGAACTAGTAATGAAATTCTTATGTCTCTCACTGCCAAAGCACCATCAGACTTAGCTAACAAACAGCTAAGAGATGACCACCCAATATAAGAGGGGACAAAGAACAGCTAGACGATTCTCTAGGGGATTTTGCATGATGCAATATATCTGCTCTCTATTACCTTCCTAAAATAGCCATTTATGTCAGATAGCCCATTGCAAGCCATTTTGGGGGACCCTTGCTTCTGTTTCTACTCTGCAATGCCCCCTTTCTCATTCTTTAGACCAGTGGAGTATTTATACCTTTGACTAATAGATTGTTTTGCCTGATGTTTGGCCCTTGTGCCAAGTTTGTAGCACTTGTCTGTGTAACTGGGCTTCTTGGCTATTCTTTTGTACTGGAATTTTTGCACAGTGCTTAGATACTGGTTCTGGGTGGCATATAGTTTACATTGATTAAATGTATAGTATTGCCCTGATTCTCAAGCATGCCCGTATTGAAATATAGTATGGTATTAATGCTTATGTATCTTAGATGGTCAGCCACCACAAAGCCATAGTGACTTTGCACTGTGAAATCCTTGCAGCTTTGTTCCAGATTAAGAGCATTATATACATATACTTCCTTAAAAAGCTACATTTATGTAAAAATACAACACATTTGCCTCCTGTGAGAAAAGCACTGTGTGTCAGAATTTGGGCTTTCATCCACCCAGACAGATTTTTCACAGGAAGAAAAAGAGTGCTCTGCCTAGAAAACATACCTTGCATTTCTGTAAAAATATTTGAAGCGTGAGAGGAAAAACACATCTTGCTTTTTTTTTCCCCCTTCTCCTTTTACAGCTTTGCCTGCAGTGAGAAATTTCCACATAGTTCTGCTTACACTGATTAATTGGTGTAAGTTCTCCTAACACTGATTAATTGGTAAAACGTCACAAAATGAGGACAACCAATACTTGCCTCACTCTGTAAAGTTTAAATAGCATGGAGCAGTGGTTTTCAGCCTCATTGGCAGACACCTGCTTGGGTTCACATAATAGCCACATAGCATTTACAAGCCTTGGTTTAAAGGCCAAATCCATTTATTTCTCTAGGACTTTCTATATTGCCACTCAATATGTTTAAAAGCTAAGTGTACATTGAAGGTTATCAGCCGTCCTTTCCTGAAAATACCGTATGTACTCTGCATTAAGGGTTGTCTAGACATCATTAGAGGATAGCTATTCAAATCCATCTAATCTCTAGGCATCACTTCTATGACTTTGCATTTTGATAGTGCCACACAAGAGGATCTCAAAGCCCTTTACAAACACACAGGAGTTAAGCCCTACACTTATTAACATTAAAAAAAAAAAGCCACCAGCAATAGCCAATATCGCTGCAGAAACACCTTGTCACATTCATGCTGGAAAGAGATACACTGCATGGTCCCCCAGTCTGACCTATGCAGGAGACTAGTCTTTTCTTCCTTGGGCTGGGAGGGACTGGTGTGTCTAGCATTGATCATCAATGAGCCCTTTGGCCACTTCAGGACAATCTAAAGATTCCATGCCAGCCCTCCTCAGCTGGAAGGACAGTGATGTTAAGGGAATTAAGTTGAAAAACTGAAATATTTAGGGATCCCTTATAAGTGTAGGGCACCCTGAGAAAATTTTTTTTGAAACTCAGTCTCTGCTTGCTCTGTCTTTGTCCCTCTAAATGCACATTACAACCTCCCGCCCCCCCCCTTACCAACATACCTTCCAAATTGTCTTTTGGGGGAGAGGGTAAATCATGAGTGCTCATATCCTACGCCATACATTACTGCTGAACCATGATTTTCATTATTCATTTGCTTTACTTGGTGAGGCTTCTAGACATTTTCAGGCTCACCATGAAGCAGAAGTTTCACCAGGAGTTATCTAGTAGTGAAAGAAAGCTCGGAAGATGGGAGAGGCTTGTTCTCCAGAGTTTGAGATTCCAGCAATCAGCTCTAATCAGTAGATCTTCCAAACTCAGCAACATTTGAGTAGTTTGAGATCTAATGTAATTACCAGTAACTCCTGGAATCTTTGCTCTGTTGTTGGGCTAAGCATTTCGCTAACAATGTCAAGTGCTTCATAAGTGAATGAAAAAGGATCAGCTATTTGATCCATTTAAGGGAGGAAGGCGGGTACTCACTAAATTGCAACAACCAAGTTATTTTTAAAATATTATCTTGAATCATCTTCCAAATAAAGATTATTATGTGACCCAAGTTGCTCATTAAAAGTCAGAGAAACACATTGATACAATACAAGCCTTAAATGCTTTCTCCAGACTGATTTGTGTGTTCTTCCACTTTTTGGGCAACCACAAATGATCTCTTTAATCTTCAAAGGAACTATCAACAGCTAGTAATTTATTACATAGATTTATTAAAACAAATGTACTGAGGAACATTTATCTTTTGTTCATATACAAATGATTTCAAGAGCAGATAAATTTTCATGAGTTAGTTTACTCAAAGTGATCTTAAGCCTTTTGAAGTACCAGTGTATGAATTAGTTTTGACTAGAGCAATGGATGAAAAATTAAGTATAAGATTTAAAAAAAAAAACCTGACACCTTACTTTATGCTACAGGTAGATAACAGTAATCAGGATCACAGGGTGTTTGTGCTACTAAAATAGAGTATTGATTGCCTCCTGAAAGAATTTTAAGCATAAAAGGACAATTGGGTTTTTTTAAACGGAGTCCGCGATTAAAGAATTGCTTTCTAGTAGGGCTGTCGATTAATCGCAGTTAACTCACATGATTAACTCAAAAAATTAATCACGATTAATTGCACTGGTAACAATAGAATATCAATTGAAATTTATTACATATTTTTGGATGTTTTCTACATTTTCAAATATATCTTTCAATTACAACATAGAAAACAAAGTGTACAGCGCTCACTCATTTTTTATTACAAATATTTGTACTGTAAAAATGATAAAGTATTTTTCAATTCACCCCATACAGGTACTGTAGTGCAATCTCTTGATCATGAAAATGCAACTTACAAATGTAGTTTGTGTTACATAACTGCACGCAAAAACAAAACAATGTAAAACTTTAGAGCCTACAAGTCCACTCAGTCCTACTTCTTGTTCAGCCAATCGCTAAGAGAAACAAGTTTGTTTATATTTATGGGAGATAATGCTGCCCACTTCTTAATTACAATGTCACCTGAAAATGAGAACAGGCGTTTCCATGGCACCGTTGTAGCTGGTGTCGCAAGATATTTGCGTGCCAGATACGCTAAAGATTCATATGCCTCTTCATACTTCGACCATCGTTCCAGAGGACAAACTTCCATGCTGATAATGCTCATTTAAAAAAAAAAAAAAAAAAGTGTTAATTAAATTTGTGACTGAACTCCCTGGGGGGAGAATTCTATGTCTCCTGCTCTGTTTTACCTGCATTCTGCCATATATTTAATGTTATAGCAGTCTCTGATGGTGACCCAGCACATATTGTTGTTCGTTTTAAGAACACTCACTGCAAATTTGACAAAATGCAAAGAAGGTACAGATGTGATATTTGTAAAGATAGCTACAGCACTCGACCCAAGATTTAAGAATCTGAAGTGCCTTCCAAAATCTCAGAAGTCTTAAAAGAGCAACACTCTGATGAGGAAACTACAGAACCCAAACCACCAAAAAAGAAAGTCTACCTTCTACTGGTGGCATCTGACTCAGATGGTGAAAACGAACATGCGTCGATCTGCACCGCTTTAGATCATTATCAATCAGAACCCGTAATCAGCATGGACTGGAATGGTGGTTGAAGCATAAAGGGACATATGAATCTTTAACGCATCTGGCACATAAATATCTTGCAACACCAGCTACAACAGTTCCATGCAAATGCTTGTTTTCACTTTCAGGTGACGTAAACAAGAAGCAGGCAGCATTATCTTCTGCAAATGTAAACAAACTTGATTGGCTGAACAAGAAGTAGGACTGAGTGAACTTGTAGGCTCTAAAGTTTTACATTGTTTTAAATGCAGGGGTTTTTTTGTACACAATTCTACATTTGTAAGTTCAACTTTCATGATAAAGATATTGCACTACAGTACTTGTATTAGGTGAATTTAAAAATATTTCTTTAGTTTTTTACAGTGCAAATACTTGTAATCAAATAAATAAAGTGAGCACTGTACACTTTGTATTCTGTGTTTAATTGAAATCAATATACAGTATTTGAAAATGTAGAAAACATCCAAAACTATTTAAATTATATTGTATTATTGTTTAACAGTGCAATTAATTGCATGATTAATCACAATTTATTTTTTTAATCGTTTGACAGCCCTACTTTCTAGACACAGAAAAGTTAATCTGTCTGGATCCAACCACAGTATTTCACTTTCATTAAATACTTTCTATTTCTGATTATAAAGTTGCCTTATTAGGAATATTATGGTATGATTAAGGTTCCAGACTCCTATTTTATAGATCTGAAGTTTAAATTTGTGTTCAATTCATTTGACGTGCATCTGGGGACAAAACTGGGAAAAGAGATCAACTATTTGAGCAACTTTTATATTAGCTGATGAGATTAGTTACTTAAAAAGTTCAGGGTCAGGACTGGCCCTGTGGTTTAGCATCATCTGAGAATCTGAATTTGAGTGTTAAGTCCAGCCTCTAATTCTATGGCCCAGTAGAGGTTAGAAGCATTAAAGGAGGCAACACACTGAGTTCCTAGCCACAGGAGCAAATTGTGATACATATGAGAAACCCCTTTGAGTGGACGGTGGCATTGATGCACTCTGGAGGAGCTGTATCTAATCCTCTTTGGTTGATATCATGGGATCCTTGAGGGGGAAAATTAATAGAGATGGGGAAAAAAACATTTCCTGAACTGGGACAAAGTCAAAAACCTCAATTTTCACAAAATAAAAAGTCTGAAAAAAAAAATCAATTCAGATCAAAATGGTTTAAAAAAT
Organism: Chrysemys picta bellii; assembly: GCF_011386835.1. Lineage (NCBI taxonomy): Eukaryota > Metazoa > Chordata > Testudines > Emydidae > Chrysemys > Chrysemys picta. Next base: position 16,096,560 of record NC_088800.1, on the reverse strand, counting down.
GTCAACATCCTATTTTGACTGTAATTGGCTTCAATTTTGAAACAGTTATTTCAAACCAGAGAACTGGAACTTTTTGTTTAGAGAAAACATTGAAATGAAACATGAACAATTTCAAACTTCTTTTTAAAATATGGAGCCAAAATATATGGAAACTGACCTTTTTCTGCAAAGAAATTCATTTTCAACAAACTGGTGTTTTCCAATGAAAAATGTTTTGTTGAAAAGAAAAAACAAACAAACAATCCCCCCCCCCCCCCCCCCAAGATTTCCAGCCAGCTCTAGAAGCCAGCTGAGGAAACGGGGAAGATTTCAGAGACCCAGTTAACTCATAACTTAATTATCTTTCACTATGGATGAGATATTGTTTACAAAAATACATCAAGAATTTTGTATTTAAATAAAATCCCCATTTTTGTACCAGGGATGTTCTTTTGGGGAAAAGTTGGATATGAATAAAAATTGAGTTTCTCCTCTAAATCAGGGGGATCCAGACCGAATGTCCCCTCAGTCTCTTGCTACAGTCTCTGCAGTTTAATGGAAATCGGTAACATTCACTGTGCATGTGCAAAGGAGATTTTTTTTTTTTTTGGCAGGTGACCTAGGTGACAATAGAACTGCTTCCAGGTCTGTGTGGAAGTGAATCTGATTAGCATCTGTATGCAGGTAAAGCCACTGAGCACCAATGAAACTTTAGGTACAGTCACAACTGGGACTTAGACCTACATTACTGGAATGCTAACATATGACTGAAAGCCTCACATCTGGAAGGTATGGATGCAATGGTATTTATGGAATCCAATGTGGTTTCTCTGTCCTCCCCTCCCTGTATGCTGCCTATATTTTATTACGAGAAATGGGAGAAAATTTTCTGTTAAACAGGAAAGGAGTTCTGTGTACAAAGGCTAGTTAGTCCATCAGACAAATTCCTAATGACACCGGGGAGCTTAGGGGAGGTGCATGCACACACTAGGGCAGATTGCTTCTGTTGCTTGGGGATTGTTGCAAACCGGGTCTTTCCCCAGACCTGAATTTGATTTGCATGTAATTGGGCATTCCGTTAAGCAGTTACTTCTCATCAAAAGTCTGTGTAAGTGACACAGCCCATTTCCAGCTGAGGGCTGAGCAAACCATCTTGGATAAAATTAAGAACGGCCCTTAATCTTCATCAAAAACCAGAAACAAGCCATTCTGAAGTACCAATGTTTTCATACACTCTTGGATGTTTTGGTAGATCTGTTTTGGATGAAGCCAAATTAAGGGCTCCAAAAGCTCTCCAAGGAAGACAGGGAGACTCACATACGGTTACCCGTCATGTAAATATAGAATCTTAGGTTAATATACTGTGGGTCTCATTCCCCTCACTGAGGCCAGCATGTATTCAGAGTAACTCCACTGGAGTCAGTAAAGTTACACACCAGAGTAAGAGCAGTAGAGAGAGAGAAGATAAACTGACCTTGTCTCTAGTCTCAACCTTTATCTTTTGCTTGACTCCTGTCACCCATCCCTTCTCCTTGCTTCATTAGAATATAGGTGTTTTATGTGCTTGGTGACTGCCCGGAAAGATACAGCTACAGCCCCAAGCATCTGTTCTGGCGATGCCACAGTCCAGATATCTCCGAGCCTAAACATGGAAGTTATCCACCCAAATTGCTCTCACAGCAGACTCGCCAGCCAGCTCTCAGCAGTGAGCAGAGTCTAGAAGAAAACGGAGGCAGACCTAGGAAGAATTCTATATACACACACCTCACTTGACGTGAGGGTGAGGCAAGCCCAGCGGGCAGCCAGATGAAAATGGAAGATTTCTTCCTTGCTGCTATTTAAGAGCCATTTAATAAATGAAAGAAATTAAGAATAAAAATAAAACAGCTGAAAGAAACCCATAATAGCTCATTGGGAGTTGAGAAATCTCACACACGCAGTGCTTCCAGCTGCCAACAAGATGGGAATTCAAGTTTAGATTTATATGAAAACACTAATTAACCACAGTAGGCACTGTTAATGTTTATGCAATCCACCTGTAATGCATTCTTATTGGGGTAGGTCGTTACCATATCAACTTTATTAGGTCTCAAGCAGCGCTTATTTTGAATGATTAATTTTTCTTGCCTGGATGAGAATGAGCATCGTCCGGATGCAACTCTCGCTGCACTGTGGGGGTGAGGCTGTTTAAATGCGGATAGAGAAATTTCTTTAATACTGTTTCCTCTGTGTGTTTGTCTGTAAGGCATTAGGTCAGTATGCAAAAAATGCCATCTCAATTGTGGCAGTCCTCGAAGGAAGAGCAAGCTGGGGAGTATCTTGCCTTCAATGAAAATAAAGGCAAAACTAAGCAGTTTTGGCCAGATTCTCACCTGGTGTAAGTCAGCATTGCTCCCAACATCTTGCTCCTACCGCCAAACCCTTTGACAACAATTTCATTTGACCAGATGATTTCTGTGACTCCTTGTTTTGCCTGACACAGCAGCATGACAATTGCTTAGTGTTGCACCTTGAAAAGGTACTGCACAGAACTTGCAGCCTGAAGCCACCATCACCTGCCCAGGTCCAGGCTGCAATAGGCAAGAGCTGTGCCCTCCCCATTCAGGGCTGCTCTCTCCAACCCCTGGCATAACAGACAGGGCCTTGGCACAGTCAAAGCTGGGGACCTGTCTGCAAATCTCATCTATCCTCAGGTTTGAGGGCAGGTCTCTTTGTATGGGGTGAGGAGTTCCATTGGAATTTGATTCCTAAGGAACCAAGTATCAGAGGGGTAGCCGTGTTAGTCTGAATCTGTAAAAAGCAACAGAGGGTCCTGTGGCACCTTTAAGACTAACAGAAATATTGGGAGCATAAGCTTTCTTGGGTAAGAACCTCACTTCTTCAGATGCAAGTAATGGAAATCTCCAGAGGCAGGTATAAATCAGTATGGAGATAACGAGGTTAGTTCAATCAGGGAGGGTGAGGTGCTCTGCTAGCAGTTGAGGTGTGAACACCAAGGGAGGAGAAACTGCTTCTGTAGTTGGAAAGCCATTCACAGTCTTTGTTTAATCCTGATCTGATGGTGTCAAATTTGCAAATGAACTGGAGCTCAGCAGTTTCTCTTTGGAGTCTGGTCCTGAAGTTTTTTTGCTGTAAGATGGCTACCTTTACATCTGCTATTGTGTGGCCAGGGAGGTTGAAGTGTTCTCCTACAGGTTTTTCTATATTGCCATTCCTGATATCTGACTTGTGTCCATTTATCCTCTGTTCCATTCCTAAGGAAGTCATTTGTTCTCCAGATTTCCCTTTCATTTGTTTGGTGTTTTCAGCTAATCTGAAGAAATAAATACATACCCATTATTAAACAGTCAGACAATGACTGACTATGGATAGTCATTTACTGAAATTTAAAGGCTAGTGTATCATAGAAGTGCAGACTGTTTTACTGATTCCCCCCCACCCGCACACTGTTAGACGATTGGCTGTATCACTAAATTAGAGCCAATCTGATTGTCTAACACTGGTTCAATTTGTATACTGTCCGCAGAGAGTGGAAAGGACTAGTCTCAATATCAGTGAGTTTGCCTGACAGATTTCAGAGGGCCAGACTGGGGCCCATAAGGTATCCCTGTATCACCTGCAGTATGGGTAGCCAGCACAGGGAACAGTGTAGAGAAAAGAAAGAACAGCCTCCATGGGGCTGCTACATCCCTTTCCATGCATGTAGCGGTTGGGACATTCTCCCCACAGACCTATGCGCTGGGGAAAGGTAGTCTATCATATATAGGGCTGTTACAAGGATCTTCCCCCTGGAGCAGAGGGAAATCAAGAAGCAGATTGTCTCAAGTGCACAAAACCATGACTGGCCCCAAATTTGAACCAATCCAAGTTCGTACATTTCTGAATTCCCAAATCGCATTAACTGTTACTCCCAGCCTATGGCGTGTTCTGTTTTGAAACTGGAGAGTTATATTCTCTGGGGTTGAAAGTCACCCCAGTGCAATGAGCCCACACCAAGCCCCATTCATCACTGAAGCCCTCAATCAAGGCTCTCTACACTACAGTGTAGTTAATCTTTAAAAATCCAGCTGTTTAGAAGCAATTAATTTTACACTAGGTTAATTGTATCCTACACTCTGGTGTTTACATTTGTATACCAAACACTTTGAAGTTGATCTATTCCCTCTAGTTGTTCGCTTATCTTCCAGTTTTTAAGATACTCTGCTGTTCATGAATTAGGAGACTGCTGAGTTTTCATTTGCCTTTTTTTTATTAAGTTTTGTTCTGTCCTTTTCTTCCTGGCATAGCTCACACGCAGATCCATTTTGCTGCTATAATTGAAAGCACAGCCTGTGAAGTCTACCCTAAGCAAGCCAAGACCTCCTCTCCTGGATTAATACACTAGCCATAGTCTTTGGATTGGCATCAAACGCAGTCCCAAGGAAGCTCAGTGAGTTTAGTTACACTTCTGCCATTTTACTACAGCATGATTATGGGGTGTTTCACTTTGGACATGAGTTGACCCACATGAAGAACCCAGAAAATATGTTTAGTTCACTAAAGTCTCAGTTAATCCTGTACATATACAGGATCTGCAACAACAGACTCCTTGACTGATCCCTGCAATGGTTATTAGGCCCCAATTCAGAAAAGTATTTAAACACGGGCTGAAGTGCTTTGCTGAATTGGGATTAATGGAAGGGCTGATGCCACTGCTCTCTCCTCCCCACCAGGCTATGAAGATGGCCGTTAGGGTGTATTATAAATTGGCCGTCTGATTCAAATATGAAAAAGCAGTGGCAGCAGCAGGATACCAATAGCAGCAAGGATAAGTCTGATGTCTCCACATCAGCACAGAGCTCAACCAAGGGAATTGAATTCAAAGAACTGAACATTTGTAGGATTTCAATGAACTATCTGCAGAATGCTTTGAACGGTGGAGTCAGTGAAATACATTGGTCATGAGACTTTGCTTTTTCCAGGTTTGTATTATAGAATAAGAATCTATTAACTGATATCAGAGAAATAAAAAACATCAAACAGTCATATAAAGCTTAGTTTCCTGCTAAGGAACAGTAGGAGACAAGACTGATTTTATGGACTATACAGTTCATCAGTACCAGGTCAGCCATAGAAGACAGGCAAGTGAGAGATGGTAGAACAAACGAGCTTATTAAGGCCCTGATCCTGCAACAATATTGCCAATGCAAAGAAATCACTAAACATTAGTCAGGCCCCATAACCCATGAGACTGGCAGAACAGCAGGAGACTAAAAAACCCCAAAATGCTTTTTTTTTTTAATTTGCCTTCTGGTTTTTGTACCTTTAGGATGCATTCAGGGCAGTTTCAAGCTTTTCTCTGCAACTCCGAGGGCTAGAAGTTTTTGTTTGTTTGTTTGTTTTTAAATAAAAGGGAAGCTGGATTTCTGACAGAGGATTCCAAGGGCTGGTGTATTAAACACAACCCCCCACCCCACCCACACACAAACCTCCAAATATCATGAGACTGGTGATAACATTGTGAGGACTGGCAACTGCAACAGGGTTCACTTACCACCAGGGCACCTTCTCATGGCTGCTCTGGGGAATTAGCTCCTTCCAGGTCTGATACCCTCTTCTGCTGCTCATTCACAAGCCCTGTAACCTCTGTCTGCAACAGGGTGCTCCCTCTTGATAACTCAGCTACTCTCTCTCCATGGCTTAGTGCTCCAGCCAGGTCATTATGTGTCTTCCCCCCCCCCCAGGGTACCAAAGGATCTCTGAATCAACTGTGCAGTTACCTTTCTAGGTTATCCTATAGCTGAAGACTATTGCCACTTTCCTCCATGGCAGATAGGAGGACCCAGGCCTGCCCACTACTCTGGGTTCCAACACAGGGACCCTCTCTTCAGCAGCCACAGTCTGCACATTCCCAGACTCTGTTGTTATTTTCTTATGTTCTTTCCTACTCTTCCCCTCTAGCTCCCTGTGGCTAGTTCACCGCACTCGGGTTCTTGCCAGGGTCATATGCTCACCTGGGGAGTGACTACAGAACACATCCCCTGCACTCCCTTGCTGGCTTTGTAGTAGCCCAACCTACACTGGCTCATCTGAACTTCATCTTCTATTAGGGCTCACCTAGCCAGCCTAATTCTCCTACGGGTGCAGCTTATTAGCTGGGAAGGGGCTAATTAACCTATTTTAACCCTTTCAGGTGAAGTGCGGAGTGAACACCCCCACCCCATCCCAGCAACACTGAGAATGTAAATCGGGGGCTATATTTAAAGCGGGCAACCAAGTCTGTGAGTAACCTCTTTTTTAAGCATAGCAACAACTGAAGACTCTGGTTCAAAATTGTGAGCTGTAGTATATATTGCACGTCCAAATTTCCACCTTAATAGCAATTCTTACCATAACTATCACTGTCCATTATACTGAAGTGCTGCATGAAAATATATCCTGTCCTTCGATATCATTGCAGTTTGTCTTTTCATCTCGGCAGGATATTTGGATTACTTCTGCTCATCCCTTAACTTCATCTGAATTTTGCCATGTCCTAAAATAGACACTTTGTTTAGCTTATTGCTATACTTGCATCAGGTCTTAGGGACATATCCCATGTGGAATAAGAGCATAATATGCTCCTTAATTCTCAACCCCCCCAAATCCTAAAATAATTTTCTCATTTCCCCCATACCTCCTGGAATACAAGCCTTAGATCTCCAGTGCTAGCATTGTATTGTGTCATAGATCTTCCAGTAGAAATGGATGGTTGTCTTGTCACAATACCAGATATAATAATACACCAAAAATAGGCGGTGATAATCCAGCCATTAGGGGAGTGAATGGTACTGGCCTGTGTGCTAGTTACTCAATAACTAGCAATACACGGGGGATGGAATAGCTCAGTGGTTTGCACATTGGCCTGCTAAACCCAGGGTTGTGAGTTCAATCCTTGAGGGGGCCACTTAGGGATCTGGGGCAAAATCAGTACTTGGTCCTGCTAGTGAAGGCAGAGGGCTGGACTCAATGACCTTTCAAGGTCCCTTCCCTATCTAGGAGATAGGATATCTCCATTAAAAAAAAATGGTATTGCACATGCTACTTGTACTGTTTAGTCTTGATCACATGAATATTTAGCAGTGTTTCATGCTTGAGAACCATGGCACAAATCTTTCTCATCAGCACTTGACAACATCAATATCATTGAGTATTTCATGCCCTGGTCTTAGACCTGCCCATATTTGCAATTGTACTCATCAGCTCCAATGTACATTTTATTTCATGCTGCTGAGTTAACCCTTCTGTTCTGTTCAGATGCAAAGAGTGTTTATATGTAAGGGCAGGTGGGGGGGGGAGGGGTCCTGTTGTATCTGGATCCTTCAGCTGTTTACTTTCATTGGCCCCATTTGGGTCACTTCCTCTCTGATTATGGTGACCGTCACAATTATGATTATGGCAGCAATATCTTAGCTAAATCCATGGCCATGGTGTTCAGAAGGGGTATTTACTGTGTGTTACTAGATGAAGAAATCAGTCAACTGTCCTTGTACAGCAGCTATGTAATGGTCCTGTCTTGTCAATAACTCCTTTCATACACACTACGGCACCCTTTTAGATAGAATGTGTCTTTTATAAAAGATCAACATTTTCTGTGTAATCTTTATACTTTTTATGAGAAGTTTCATTTAGTAAAAAAACAATTTTCTGTCAAAAAAACAGTTTCAATGGATAATTTTCCACCAGCACTAGCTGAGAATCTGTATGTGGGAATCTGTAACAGGATGACAACATTGGAGAGAAAAATCAAGCCCAAGCTAGCTGTTCACTTAAACCTCCGATTCCAGACAGCTTCCCCATTCGGGACAGCTCTTAACTTTACCTGCTTGAAGTCAAAGGGTTGTCAACTTGAGCTTAAGTGCTTTTCCGAATTGGGCCCTTAATCCCAATTCAATTGCTCTCGATTCTGATGCCTTTGGATGTTAGCTCAAGAGCAGAGCCAGGCTCAGCTATCTTCTATCACAGTGTTTTCCAAGCTTGGGATGCCGCTTGTGTAGGGAAAGCCTGTGGCGGGCCAGGCCGGTTTGTTTACTTGCTGCGTCCACAGGTCCGGCCGATCACGGCTCCCACTGGCCGCGGTTCGCTGCTCCAGGCCAATGGGAGTTGCTGTAAGCGGCGCGGGCCAAGGGACATACTGACTGCCACTTCCAGCAGCTCTAGCAGCGGTCGCGGCAGGTAAACAAACCAGCTCGGCCCGCCAGGGGCTTTCCCTACATAAGCGGCGTCCCAAGTTTGGGAAACACTGGTCTATCACCACCAATACGGCCTTGGAAAGTCTGAATAGCACAGCTCTGGAACTACTGTCCTACTCCAGATTTCTGGAGCATGAAGGTGATAAGGCTCCATATCTCAGAACATTTCACTGTGGCTTGGTCTACATTAGAAAGTTTTACCAGTAAAATGTTACTGCTATCGCCACAGGCTTGCCTGCATCCACACTCAGATTTGAGTCCTGTGAACAAATGCCTGAACTTTTGCTGGCAAAATTAAACCAGTCTTCAGACGGTATGATTCTACTGGCAGGATGCCTGTGTGGACGCAGAAGTACCTGTACGGACAAATACAGTCCTCCAGCAACAAACCCACAATGCAACAGTCCCTGCAGCAATGACCTCTCTGGTCAAAGTTTTTAACTCTGCTGCCGCGGGGTCACAGTGACTGAAATTTTCCCCCCCTGTAAAGCATGTTCTGGAAATACCTCTTTACCCGCCTGCCATCTTTACAATCACAGCTGTACAAGCATGGCTCCAGCTGAATCGCGTGCTGCTGCCCGGTCCAGCAAAGAGGTGCTAGCGTTCCTTGGCCTGTCAGGGGAAAGTGCTGTGAAGGCACAGCTGTGGAATTCCTACAGGAACAAAGATCTAGCTCTTGATATTGCAAAGAAGATGCAGAAGCTGGGTTACAACATGGACAAGAACCAACGCTGGGCAAAGGGGAAGAAGCTGTAGCAGGTTTACCAGGAGCAAAGGAGGACAACAGAAAGTCTAGCACTGCTCCCAACAGCTGCCACTATTATAAGGGGTTCAATGCCACACTGAATCGGGATTGCACCCTGGAACTGCAGGCTGAGGAGAAGCGGAATGAGGAGAGGGATGTGGAATATGCAGGCCCAACCAAGAACCAGTGGCTCTTGGAGACCCAGCTGAACCCAAAGAGAGAACTCAACACTGGGAAAGGGGCATAAGGTAGGTGTAATTCACTGCCCCCCCCAGTAATGCACAACATACGTTCTTCAGAGCTCTTAAAACTTCAATCTCCTCCCTTTTTCCTCTCCCTCTCTCAAAATGGCAGTGGACTCTGCAGGGAACAAAGGAATTCTGTTTTCAAGTAGCTGGTTTATTTTAAGAGCATGAACTGGCAGTAACAGGCAAAACTGACAGAAAACAGGAAAAAAGACATACTTTTGCCAGTACTTTTGCTGCCATTCAAAGTACACTTCTGCAGGCAATGCTTGCCGGTAACCAAATCATATGCACTGCAATAGAAAAAAAACCTCCGCTTGCATTGATTGTAAGCTACATGCAAACCAATAAGTGACAATTCAAATGACATGATTTTGAAGAAAATGCTTTGTAAACTGATTGGGTGCAGGTTTTCAAGTCCAGAACACATTACCTGCAGGCTGTGATTAGATGCAGGAAAGTGGTAGAAATAGTGTATGGTTAACTGGTGGGGAGCTGGCTTGGACTGGCTCACATTGCTATCTGGCAGTCATAGGCAGGGGTGAAAGTAACTTAAAGGACTTACCGGTACTCCAGAGTCCTTAGGAGGGGGAGGAGCCTCAACCAGAAGAGGCGTGGCCTCTATCGGAAGAGGCGGGGGCCTTTAAATCCCTGGGCACTTTAAATCAGGATTTAAAGGGGCCGGGGCTGGGACTGTGGTAGCAGCAGCTGGGAGCCCCGGACCCTTTAAATCACCCCTGGAGCTACCAGCTACAGAGGCGGCTGGGAGCCCCGGGAGTGATTTAAAGGGCTACCGCAGCGGAGCCCTGGACCCTTTAAATCACCATCGGACGGGGCCCCGGCCTCTGGTGGAGCTTTAAAGGGCCCGGGGCTCCGCTGCAGTAGCCACAGCTGGGAGCCCCAGGCCCTTTAAATCACCGCCAGAGCCCCGCCGCCGCTGCTACCCCAGGGATCCAGCAGCAGGGCTTGGGTGGCCATTTAAAGGGCCCCAGAGGGTAGTGGCAGTGGAAGCCCCGAGCCCTTTAAATGGCCACCCGAGCCACGCTGCCGGAGCCCCAGAGTAGCAGCAGCAGCCAGGGCCTCAGGCAATGATTTAAAGGGCCCGGGGCTCCAGCTGCCACTACCACCCCGGGCCCTTTAAATCGTCCCTGGAGCCCTGCTGCCGGAGCCCTGGGGTGGCAGTGGCGGGGCTCTGGCGGCAAGTTAAAGGGCCTGGGGCGGTAGCAGTGGCCAAGCCCCTGGCCCTTTAAATCACCACCGGAGCCCCGCCGCCACTACCCCAGGGCTCTGGCAGGCTCCGGGGACGATTTAAAGGGCCTGGGGCGGTAGCGGGCGGGGCCCCGGATTCTTTAAATAGTCCCTAGAGCCCTGCTGCCAGAGCCCTGGGGAGGCGGCGGTGGGTCTCCAGCAGCTATTTTAAGGGCTGGGATGGTAGTGGCTGCCGCAGCCCTGGATCCTTTAAATAGCCGCTGAAGCCACACCGGCAGGGCTCCAGAGATGATTTAAAGGGTCCGGGGCGGTAGCTGCGTACCGGCTCTTGCGGGTACGGTGTACCGGCTTACTTTCACCTCTGGTCATAGGGGCCTTCTGCCACTTGTGGAGGTGCCCGTTTAGCTGTGCCCGCACAGCTTTCTGGCCCTCTGGGACAATTTCACTGAACTTTTCATGCAAGGAGAATGTGATCTTTGCTCAGACATTTCAAGGCAGAACAGCCTAGTTAAGGGGTCGGTAGGAGAAACCTGCCAGGAGTTCTCCTGCCAGGTAGGAGAAACCTTCCCCACCACTCTGTACAGACCTCTTAGGGGATCATTGCTGTAGTAAGATGAAGCCCTGAAACATAAACCCTTATCAGGGGCCCAGTATGAGGCCTAAGGCCTGAACTAAAGTAATGGTCAAGACTTTGCTAACATAAAGCAAAGTTAAGCTGTGAGCCAGAGGCAGGCCCTGCTCACAGAAGCTGGCAAGGAAAGGGCTGATGCTGCAAAAAGAGACATACCTAAAAGGTACTGGACACCAGATATCAGAACATTCACATACTTGTACACTCCACACAGATAACAAGGAACAAGCTGACCCATCCCAATGACAGGGCCAAAGGGTAATATGATAGATAGAGTTGTTTTGTTTGAACCAACATGTACAAGGTGAGAGGCGGCACCTTGCTACGTAGAGGGGTTGTACCTTGTTACGTAGAGGGGTTGCACCTCAATACATCAGGAATGATGTGTAACTTGGTTGTACCTGTGTATAAGAATACATCCCTGGGGCGGTGTCTTGGTCCAGCCTAGGGGGCAGTGGAAAGTCCCGCCACTGACTGAGCTGAGTCCATTGTCAGGGAGCACATAAGTACTGGCTAGCCGCACATTAGCAGCACCTTGGACTTCATTTGCCAGGGAGCTGGAGACTGTGTTTCTCTTCGACAATAAACCTGGGCAACGTGCCTTCGTACCTTACTAGAGTCTGTGGTCATTGGGGGTTCTCTCGGGGTCTGCTGTGTTAGCTATCTGCGCAGAGCTGGGGCAGCACACAGAGGAAACACACGCACGCAGCCAATTGATATCAACATTAAACAGAGCAGAGCACCACACCGGTAGCGTCTGACAACAATTGCTACAAAGAAGCTGTCAGTACGAAGAGCCCCAGGCAACCATGTCCCTTTCATTCAGAGCCAACGGACAATATGGAGGACTGCTTTGAATACACCTACACTGACCCGCACCTTGCATCCAAAGCACCTTGTACTTTCTTTTTTAACAGCAGCCAAATGTGAATGCACTCTGCCAAAATAGCTGTGTTGGCAGGAGTATTCTGGCAGAACTTTCGGCGGTAAAACTTTTGAATGTAAGCAGGGCCTGTTTGTAGGCATACTTCACTGCATTAGTGCCTGGTTCCCACCCAACCCCCCCTTTGATGTCGCTTATTCTAGCCCCAATTTCTTTCCCCCAGTAGAAGTGTGTTTGAATGTTATTGAACAATAAGGAACTGTTTATGCCTAATTGATGACTAGCTCTGAAGTTGCAGAAGATGTTTAAAGAATGAATCAGTGTTCTTGTTCTTTTCCAGCAGAGGCCCTCACCTCCTTCACCCACCAGCCTGACCAAGGGTGGATGTCAAGGGAAATCTCTCCCACCGCTCATTCTGTAAGTCGAGTCAGTTTCCCTCCTTTAGGGTCCCAATATAATTAATTGTGTTAAGAGCTAAAGAATTTGCAGGCTACAGAAACTGGCCAGCAAACACTGTTCTGTGCTCAAGCCCACTTTCCTCACAAATGTAGCTAATGGGGGCGGAGAGTCTCTTAGATGAGAGAGTGCGTCAACCCTGCACTAATCACACCGTTCTGAGCAGCGTGGCTGGTGATGCACCTTGAGTTTAAAAGTCACACTGCCCCCCTGGAAAGTATGAACTGGCACTACTGCCATCACTGCCAGTAACTCCTAAAATTGCTGCAGCGGAAAGAGAAATGTATAGGAAAAAATGTTTGTTTTTTTACTATTTTTCCCTTTGTTTGCTTTGCGCGAGTGACAGCACTGTGACTATAGACGGTTTCCCTAACATTTGTCTGGGTCTTCTACAGAGTAACAGTGAAGAATAAACTATTTTAAAAACAGGAGGCTGTAGGGGCAGGTGTGGCAATTGGATTTTTATTTTTTTAACAGCAAACAATGGATTAGATTTCACGTTGATGGTGCCCCTTTAACACTGTTTTCCTTGTAAAACAATAAAAACAGCCCCTCTTTACTAGCCTCTCAGGAACAAACAGTAATGAGCTAAATTAACAAACATGGGCATCGCCACAGAAGAGCCAGACCTGGGTTCTATCTCCCTCTTTGCCTGCTGTCCCATAACATTTCCAGCCTCGCTTACCCACCAGGTTGCAATCCTGCCCATTGAAGTCAATGGGAGTTTTGCCGTTGACAACAAAATGCTATTTTCCCCATGCTTCGTGATGCATCTCAATGGTCCTGCTGTTTGATAGCATGGTTGTTTTGCAGGTGGACGATGATGGTAGCAGTAAGCACAAACCCGGATGAGGAGAGACACAAACAATGGAGGCACCAACACCAGAGCCTGTGTATGTTGATGTGGACAAAGGACTAACATTAGCATGTTTCGTCTTCCTTTGCCTTTTCTTGATCGTGATGATTATTCGCTGTGCAAAAGTCATCATGGACCCTTACAGTGCCATCCCAACTTCCACATGGGAGGAGCAGCACCTGGATGACTGAATGGGACACTGCGGGAAGCTTTCACACACAACCTGGAAGGCCTTTTCATTCAGAGAAGGTGAATGTATATTAAACCGAGATACAGAGGGGTGCAAATACAGCATATTGGTTAAATTTTCTTGCATAGCAGGTTGTAGACATCATTGTGTCCCTATCTGATGGTACAGCCTATTTCTGTTATAACCTTCACATATTAACAAGAGAAATTATGATTGTAACTTGAATAGCACAAAAGCTTTCTAGGCAATAAGGCTCCCTTAAAGCTTCTAATATAAACCTCAACCTGGCATTCTTTTTCCTTAAGGAATATTGTCTATATTGTTTCCAATAAATAAGGGGATGGATAGCTATCAGTACTTGGAAAAGCAATAAGGGCATTTGATCTTTCTTTGACAATGGGTTGCTTACAATATGTTTGTCAGTTATTTTTGTGTGGTTCTTAAGGCTATGAAAATGCCACACCTTATAGGTGTGCAAACTCTAAGGCTATGAAAAATGCCACACCTTATTGGTGTGCAAAGTCTCCTGGGAGTTTCTGCCCCTGGGATGGCAGTGAATGTAAGTACTAAAAAGGCACATACGGTGGAGTAGAGAGGTGTGCACAAACTTATTCTTGGCTAACTGAGTTCTAGGCACACGCTTTCCCCTGCAGTATTTTGGAAATGTACTTCCAAGGGTCAGGATTATGAAATACACAAAACTTGTGATGATTTTCAAATGAGCAGATGTACAATTGCTCCCCTCTTTTATTTACAGTTAAGAGTCAGCCTTGCTCCTACCCATCTGGGTTGCACAAGATTAAAGGAAAAGGCAAGAGAAGAAGAGACGTAACTCAGAACTAGCTACTCTAGATAAGATGGGGTTATATTTTTCTACTGGTCAGTAAGAAAGAAGAGTATTTAGCAACAACTTATAACATGCATTCTGCTGTGGCGAAATTAAGTACCTTTAATAGAAGAACTTTTCACAACATTGTAATATAAATATCTTCCCAATTTCCCCCCTTAACCATTCACTAATTATTTCAGATAAGGAGGAGAAAGGGATTCAAAGAGCACCCAGACTATAGTGTGCAGCTTTGAGGTTTGGAGGGAAAGGAATTCCCTCTGAAAAATAAAGCCCAGGTTCTTTATTCCCTGAAGACTTTCAATTCTGTCTCTGTTGCAAAAATTCACCCACAGCTGCCTTCCTGAAGTGACGACAGGTTTTGCTCAAGGAAGTCCAAGGAACTACTGGAGTAATAAGGAGTTTACCCTACAGGAGTCATGCTGCAGATGCTAGGTTTCAACTAGAGCTGTCATGGGTGCATCCGTGAGGAACCAGTTTCCACCAAACTTAGAGGTATCCACACACAGAGGGGGGTATTTAGCTATTTGCCCCCTATATTTCCAACTCCGTTACCATGCTGCTAGGTGCCTTTCCCTGATAAGGTTGTGGTAGGGTGCATTGTATAGGAAGGGAATATCCAATGGTTGGAGCAAGGAATTAGGAATCAAGGTTCCTTGGTTTCTAGTCTCAGCTCTGTCGCAGATGTGTTACATGACCAGACAAGTTGCTTCATTTCTCTATGCCTCACTTTACTCATCTGTAAACTGAGCCACAGTAATATTTGCCTGCCTCCCACTGTGCTCTGAAGCTTAATCAAGATCAGCAAAGCACTTGGAGAGCCGTAAATAAGAAGCACTACATAGAGATACAAAGTATTGTGAAGTTGGAATAAAGGCAGTGGTGGAGACTCATTATAGGGTAGGTTAAATTCCCCCCATTTCAGAGGAACCCCAGAAGGTACTCTGCACCATTTAGCCCCTGCCTTAAGGACCAGATTCTGCTGTTCTTACTCCTGGTTGTTAGCACCTTGCTCCATTAATCATCCCATTGGTTTCAGAGGGATTCTTTGTGGAGTAAGATGCTATTCCACATGATTAAGGGCATCCAAATCTGGCTCTAAGAGGTGTGGAGAGCATTGTGAAGAACTTCTGCACAGAGATGAATTTCACCCTCAGTTCATTTCTGGTGTTCGTTTGGGAGAAAGGAGTTTACTATAAATACTAGGACCTACCTGGATAGTGCAGCTCTCTGCCCAGCTACCTGACCTGGTTGAATTACCCATTGCCAGTAATTTAGCTGACAAGTTAGCTCTTGTTTCTGTTGGCCAGTTATCCTCAAACTGGTTGTGGATTTTTACAATGGGAACGTTATTCAACATAGTGTGTGCAAACAAATGGTCGTCTATTTTGTTCCTGGCTAGGGAACTATGAGTATCTCTTTACACTATATGAATTATTGCCTAGGTCACACGGTATTGTTTCTGCTCCCTGACTGGGTGGCTCAATTTTGTCAGCTGTAGTCACGTTGAATAGTATCTTACATTGAGTTTACTGGGACTACTTGCAGAGTCCAACAGGAGTAAGGGGAACAGAATCAGTCCCATGATTGGCAAGAGTCACTTTTTTGTTCGCGAGTCATCTGCGCAAAACTGCTCGGCCAATCGACAGTGCAAATGAGGCTTGCGATAGCCATTTTCAGTGTGAACACACTGGTGAATGTTTATCTGCACCCATGACACTTCGGCTTACTGTAGGGTCACCAATAGGACCCCAATCCAGCAAAACACGTAACCACCTTAGAGTTGCTGTTTGGGAATTCAATACAAGGGAAGCTACCTATGGGTATTTCTATTTTCTACTAATAATGCATTTCTGTTTCAGCTGTAACCTCACTTGATTCATCCTTCTGTTGGTAAAAGGAGAATTCCTCATGCTCATGAGGATTTCCATCAGCATCTACCCAGTCATCTAAGACCTTTCCATTTGAAGTTCATATCTACACATGACTATTTCATTTCTTCATTGACCATGCAAACAAGACCTGATTTCTGCATCCCAGTCTGCTGCCACCTCACTCGCATAACCCCCCAGGTTTCTTTGGGGCTATCAGTAAAAGGCAATTCTAACTTCTGTGCCAAAAGCAAAAACACTCCTTATTTCTTGCCTTCTGAGTGTCCACTTGGCAATTTCTCTCCTGTCCTTTAATCAGCACCCATTACTGTCTTGCACACATAATCCTGATCCTGCAATCCCAACATCATGGAACTTCCCTTGAAGTCAATGGAAGTTTTGTGTTAGAAACAGCTGCAGCGTTGAGCATAGATAACAATTTAAACTGCATGTAACAAGTGCCTCGGCTACTTCATTGTATTTTAAATAATTATTCTCTACTTACAATCAGAAAACCTACTCATCTTGTAGTGAATGTGTTTATCTAATACAATAAATGGCCTCAACACAGAACTTGTTTTTGTTGTTTTTTTAAAAATAAGGCAGTTCTGGTTCTCTTCTGGTCTTCACAATCCATTCTGCTGGTCTCTACTGTCTGAATTGTTCATTGGGCTATAAAGGACTAGATTGTAACTTTATCCTCTACCCTGAGTAAGAGGTGGCAAGTAGACCAGAGACTGAGTCACAATTCCCTGCCTCTTTGGTCCAAGAGAAGAGTAGGTTACTTCACGCCTTTCATGGAGCAACTTCACTTCCCACAGCTACTATGTCTGGCAAATGGGAGCCCCTCCCACTGTCCCCGCAGTTGTCTACATCCTTCTCTTCCAGCTTGCTCACAGCCCAGTGTGTCAGACAAGTAGCCAGTGCTCTCCTCACCATTCTGGAGTCACAATCTGAGCAGGGCCAAGCTAGGGGAGTCAGAGGGAACTAATTCCCCTGTAACCCCTGTACTTGTGAGTAAGGGCTGTGACAATCTAGCCCAAAGAGAGGTGTCCCCATGGTAGAATTATGGGGGCAATTTCCAAGGGACATGGTATTTTGTGGGCCAGATTTTCAAAGCTGGGGTGAACTGGGGCACAGTTGTTCTCACTGCCCCTGCAAAATCCACCTTTGTGCATGTAGCTCGCCCATGTAAGCACCTTGTCTGCACTAACAAGTGGCCAGTTGCATGCACGTGCTTGTCCTAGTGCAACTGCTGCACCCATCTTTGAAGATCTGGCCCTTTGTACCTTGATCCTTTGCAATTTTAACCCTATTGCATAAGGGGGGAGGTATGTGGACAAGGATGCTAGGCCAGTGCAACTCAGTTAATGTATCATCTAAAATAATTTCATGGTACAAAGAGATTCTTTTTTGTTCCCCTAGTTTCATTTAGCAAAATCAATTTGGCACCAATGAAACCTGCAGCTATGACCACTTTGTTTTACACTAGCAGGATTACGGCGGCAGGACTTCTAGAATTCCCTGAGTAAATCTGTCTGCTCTTTAATAACTGTAAAAGAAACAGAAGCTTCACAGCACATAACGGGCAGCTACAAATCCTTGCCTCTGAAATGGTCCCACCGAGAATGTGTGAAGTCCTGAAAGCTTTGGTAAAAAAAAATTAATATTTGCACGATGGTCTGGCTTCACAGGCTTAACAAGGGGAGAAGATCAGGGAACCCATTCCAATGGTGGGCCTTTAACGTTTCAACGCGCAAGAGCAATTGAATAAAACAATATGTTTGTGAGCTGTGGAACCACTGGCATTTCTAAGCCTACCTGCCTTTCTCAAACAACAGCAGTGATGGGGTTCGATCATCATTTTATACAACCACTTCCAGATGGCCTGTTCACCAGATACGTAGAGGAGATCTCACAGATAATGGGCTCTAAGTGTTCATAAGTATGGGCTGGAGTGTTCCTGCATAAAGGGACATGGAAGGCCGCAGCTGTAGGCAGAGCTGCTCCTCCTCCCTATGCTGGGGTGGGAGTAATTAGTACCATCCCCCTTTCCCTAGACAATATAGGGGTTCACACACAAGGAGCAGTGGAGGGGGGGATTGGAGTTAGAGCAGGGGAGTGGCCACTCGCTGTTCCCTGTAGACCCTCTCTGGAAATCATGAGGGAGCTAATTCTGTCCCAAGAGGTCCTATGACCGCTAAGTTTGGAGGCCAACCTTTGCCAGGCAGCCATTTTGATGTCCCTTCCCTGGTCAGCTGTGTAAGAGGGGTGCTGAGCTTAACCATTGGCTCGCAGGGCACTATGTAATGTAGCCTGTCCTAATGACACTGCAGCACTATGGTATAGATGCCTAAGCCCCTGCAATTGTTTACTTTGGACTGAATTTGTAGTGAGTAACATTTGAAAACAAGGAACATTTGGGGAGGAAAAATATTGATACACATTTAAAATCCACTGAAACACATCGGCTTGAGCCGGTATGTGCTGCATGCGACCTGCCCAATAACAGGATTTCATGGTATTTTCACCCAGGAGAGGAAACCCTTGGAAAGTACTTTCTTGCAGCTTGGTGACAAACGGCTAAATTCTTTCCTGTTGTAAATGAACCCTATTCCGAAAGAGTCAGTGGAATTATACTTGCTTATACCAGCAGTGAATCTGCAGGGAATTGGAGTGGGAAATATGTGGCTGAGTTTGCAACAAAGACTCTTAGGCTTGGTCTACACTAAACCCCCAAATCGAACTAAGGTACGCAACTTCAGCTATGTGAATAACGTAGCTGAAGTTCGAAGTACCTTAGTTCGAACTTATCTCGATCCACACGCGGCAGGCAGGCTCCCCCGTCGACTCCGCGGTACTCCTCTCGCCGAGCTGGAGTACCGCAGTCGACGGCGAGCACTTCCGGGTTCGACTTATCGCGTCCAGACAAGACGCGATAAGTCGAACCCAGAAGTTCGATTTCCAGCTGCCAAACTAGCGGCTGGGTATAGACGTACCCTTAAAGAGAAAAACCAGTAAGATTTATAACCATATTCTAGCAACAAACAGCCTTGAATCCTCCGAGTTCTCCTAGCAGGCTCAAGCTCTGCTCTTTAGCTCAGCGCTATAGAGTGAACAACCTGAGTCACTCTAAATGCATTTATGAGAGAAGTAATTAACCCTGAATGTACAGGACCGAGACCATGTCCAATGCTAGCTGACAGATTGTCCTGAAAGAAACAGAGGGATGTGCATGATGCCAGCTAGAAAACTGCAACAGCAGCACAGCCAGAAATGTCATTCCTGCTGATTCACTGGGGGTCTGAGAGGGTAACTCGGTCCCCCACTGCTTGAGGCCAACGAGCAAGGCTAGCGCAGGAGTTGCAAGCCTTGGTGAGAAGCTATATGTGCTTACGCTCTGGCCACCCGGATGCCATAAGAGAATCTTGATTTGTGCACATTTGTGGCCTGCGTAGGTTGGAGTCTCTATCGTCCTGACAAAGGGAGATGAAGCAGGTGGCATCGAAGCATCTGGCTACCTGTATTACATATGACATAAATGCAAGGGGAGGAGAGGAGCTGTCCAGTTGCATCTCACATCGGTCTGACTTTTAACATGAACATGGTAAATGGACTTTGCAAGCGCTGCAGAGCCAGGACAACATATTTAATCTGTTTAGTGGCCTCTGATGCCCATTAAAAATGGTGGGGCTGCAAGAGGGGTGGAGGGCACCAGTGATCATGCAAGACAGCCCTAGCTTTAGTTTTAAGAGACAGATAAGTTTATGAGCAGGATTATCTGATGGGGTTGCCTAGGGTTACCATTCGTCCGGATTTACCCGGACATGTCCTCCTTTTTGTACTAAAAATAGCGTCCGGGGGGAATTTGTAAAGCACTCACAATGTCCGGGATTTCCCCCACAGGCAGAGCAGACCGAGCGGCTGGGAGGGCTGCAGGGAAGTCCCGGGCTGGACTCCGGAGCAGCTGTAGAGGAGCCGGATCCGCCCTGCATTCTGAGCAAGTGTATCAGCACAAAGTGCAGCCCTCCCCTTTTGCAACTGGGAGCGGTTTCTGCCATGCAGTGTAGCAAAACGGGAGCGAGAGCACTTTGTGCTGATACAAGGGCAGCTCTCCCCTGCAGTCCGGTCCAGGCCAGGGACCGGGTTTTGTTGTGCAGGGCCAGGGACCCGGTTTTGTTGTGCTGGGGAGCTCAGCCACGTGTCCGGCTGGCACAGAGCCCAACACCCTGTTCTGAGCAGCAGGGTAAGGGGGCCAGGGGGCAGGAAGGTTCTGGAGGTGGCAGTCAAGAAACGGGGGGGGGGGCTTTTTGGGGGTAGTGGAGAAAGTTTTGGGCAGTCAGGGTACAGGTAGGGGGTAGGGTCCTGGGGGGCAGTTGGGGGGGGGTCTTAGGAGGGGGCAGTTAGGGGACAAGGAACAGGGAATCTTAGGTAGGGGGTGGGGTTCTGGAGGGCAGTTAGGAGCAGGGGTCCCAGGAGGGGGCAGTCAGGGGACAAGGAGCGGGGGGGTGGGGGGCTGAGAGTTCTGGGGGGGAGCTGTCAGGGGGCAGGAGTGGGGAGAGGGATCGGAGCAGTCAGGGGACAGGGAGCAGAGGGGTTTAGATGGGTTGGGAGTTCTGGGGGGGGGCTGTCAGGGGGCAGGAGTGCAGAGAGGGATCGGAGCAGTCAGGGGACAGGGAGCAGAGGGGTTTAGATGGGTTGGGAGTTCTGGGGGGGGCTGTCAGGGGGCAGGAGTGGGGAGAGGGATCGGAGCAGTCAGGAGACAGGGAGCAGAGGGGTTTAGATGGGTTGGGAGTTCTGGGGGGGGGCTGTCAGGGGGTGGGGAGTGGTTGGATGGGGCGTGGGAGTCCCAGGGGTCTGTCTGGGGGTGGGGGTGTGGATAAGGGTTGGGGCAGTCAGGGGACAAGAGGCAGGGAGGCTTAGATAGGGAGTGGAGTCCTGGGGGGCAGTTAGGGGCAGGGGTCCCAGGAGGGGGCAGT
Organism: Chrysemys picta bellii; assembly: GCF_011386835.1. NCBI lineage: Eukaryota > Metazoa > Chordata > Testudines > Emydidae > Chrysemys > Chrysemys picta. The sequence goes on along the minus strand of NC_088800.1, from coordinate 16,075,459 downwards.
CAGGGGACAAGGAACGGGGGGAGGGTTGGGGGTTCTGGGGGGGCGGGAAGTGGGAGGGGCTAGGGCGGGGCTCCTCCCGTCCTCTTTTTTGCTTGCTGAAATATGGTAACCCTAGGGTTGCCTGCGATAGCAGGGGACTGGAGTCAATGGCCCAGGAGGTCCCTTCCAGTCCTAGGTAACCCTCTACTTTGCCTTTGTGGAGCAGAACTGAAATAGCTCCACAGAAGCCTGTATTCCTGGCTCTGAGCCACCTCCCTCTGACGCCTGCAGTTCATATGTCATCAATCAGTTGTAGCACAGCTTCCAGCAGCAGGAGCAGCTCCACCAGGCGCTCTCCAGAGGCAGCAGGCTGTACTGCACCCTGCAATACATCAGCCATGCTACATGGATGTGACGTGACTGGCGGGGCTTAGCCCCATTGTCCCGGAAGGATTGGCTGCCCCTACAGCTTTGCGCTCGAGCTGATCACACATAGATTAAACCTCACACACCTTTTCACAGCTCTGTCCTGCTTCCTTGGAGGCGCTAGGCCCAATTCTGACATCACCTACACCAGTTTTACACTGGCATAATTTCACGGACTTGAATTCAATTCACTCCTGATTTAGCAATGCATTGAATCAAAATCAAGCTGGCTACCTATACAAAAAGCCCTATTTCAGCTGATTTCTGGAGAGTTCTCTCTGGTATGGAGATCCTGGTCACATACCCTTTGGAATTTAAATCAATCCTATTTTTCTGTCACTCAGTCTGGAGTGGATCACAACTGTGAGTGCCGACCTCAGGGCAGACTGTCAAAACAGCAGGGCAGATACCCCAAACTGGTGGTATGTTCTATAATTAGATTTCACCAACCCTGTAACAAATGTGAACTCCTGGGTCACTGTAACAGTCTTACGATGGAGTCACACACAGTCCTCTTGGGCATTCCAGTCTATCTTGCCACCCAGGCAAGCTGGATTTAGTGATAGTTGGTTGCTGTATTACACCAAAGAACATAAGAGGTTCAGGTTGCTTCCAGACCCAAGAGACCAGTCACTTACCCCAGGTCAATTTGAACCTCACATTTCACCCCACAGACAATGCTGGTAGCCAATCCTATAGTAAACTAACTAAGGATTTATTAACTAGGATAAAGTAAAGAGAGTTATTTACAGGTTACAGCAGACAAACATATCCACACATGAGTTATAGTCTATGGTTCCGAAAGGTGACAGAGTTGTAGCAATCTGTCAGCACTCAATGGCTTTTGGGGCTATCCCAGGTTGACCCTGGGGATCTCTGCTTCTGTTACATAGCTCCAGCCCTGTGAGAGTCCAAACAGCCAGAAAGAGAGATCCAGTTTCTCCTTGTCTGGGATTATTATCCCTTCCACCCCAGAGTCCAAACTGATGGGATGAGTGTGACACTGCACCCCATATTCTTAATAGTGATATTATTATATATGATCTGATTATAGCACACTTATGATGTATTTTATGCAAGACAGGTCATGTGAGGTGTCATTGGACAAGTTATGATTTTTTGAATATGATTATCCTATTTGTATTCAGGTATCATTTTTGTATCTAAAGTTAGGAATATTGACTATGTAGCTGTATTTCACTTGTGCTTACTCTGGGTGACACCCACAACTAGTACAACAATGAAGAAGCCAGACAGTGCTGACAGCCCATCAGCAAAGACAACGGATCCTGGAAGAACTTAATTTTCCTGTGAACATTCCAGACAGCCTGTAAATAATGGCTGCTATGACTCTACAAGGCCATGTGACCAGGCCACCTGATTCTGGACTCCATCATGGGATGTCAGTATTTTTCCACAAACCGGTCTGGGAACCAAGTTTTGAAACAAAGGGTTCCTGCCATATGCTAAAGCTATATAAGGCAGGGAGTGACATTATCTGTTGTTCTTCACTCCCCACAGAAGAAGATGCCTGGAAACACCTGAGGAACAAAGACTGAACTGGGGGAAGTGCTGGAGCCAGGCTAAGGGATCTCTAGCCTGTGAATGAAAGACCTGGGGATTCCAAGCTGCAAAGCAAATGTAACTTGTGCCTTAAGAATCTACAAGTCTGCCTGTACCATCAGTCTGGATATGAATAGCAGATTCTTACCCTATCTCGTATATTAAGCTTAGCTTGCATTTTTGTTTATTTGTTAGGTAATCTGCTTTGATCTGTTTGCTATCACTTAAAATCTGTCTTTTGTAGTTAATAAATTTATTTTATGTTTTAATCTAAACCAGTGAGTTTGGAGTGAAGTGCGTGGGAATCTTAGCTCTGAGAGGCTGTTGCATATTCCTCTCCACATTGAGGGGGAAGAGAACTGGATAATAAATTCATACTGGTTGGGGTTTGGACCAGAGCAGGATGGTACCGCTCTGGAGTCCTAGGCTGGAAATCGGGGGGTTATTTTGGCTGTAGCCTCTCTATTGTTGGTTCACATGTAGTAACTGGCAAGAGCACCTGCATGTACCTGCAGTTGGGTGTGTCCCTACCTGCGTGTATGCTGGTGGAAATGTAAGACCGGGAGCGTGTCTGCAGCTTTTCACAGCAGCACAATGTGAGTGGGAGCCCAGGCTGGTGGGTCAGAGGGCTCAGTGGTACCCCAGTTCCAGGTGGCACCTCAGGGGGAACCCGTCACAATGAGTTCACACATAGATCTCTCCTTCCTGGAGGGAGTTGGGAATGCAATCAGCAGGGCATCTGACCTTTGATGCTACACAGTTCCTCATCTGGCCATCTTGTATGCAGGATGAGCACTTTACCTTAATTAATGCTTCTTGCCCTGTTTGGTGAGTTACACAATTACAGAGGTTTACAGTGCAAACACTCAAACTATAACATGATATCATGGGCTATAGTGGTTAAAAGTGAGATCAACACAGGCAACATCTTACAAGCATTTCATAAAGTCTAAACCAGGGGTCGGCAACCTACGGCACGCGTGCCAAAGGCGGCATGCGAGCTGACTTTGCCTGGCCAGGGTCCCGGCCGCTGGCCCCGCTCAGCCCGCTGCCTGCTGAGTGAACGGAACCCCAGGCCAGCAGGAGACTGAGTGGGGCCAGCAGCCAGAACCCCAGACCAGTGGCAGGCGCGCCCCCTGGCTCCCCCCTCACTGCGCTCAGGTTCTGTGGCTCCCGGGAGTCTGAGCCACTGCTGCCGCTCCCCCTCCTGGAGCTCCCCCCTCCCGCTGCCCCAGCACTCTGTCAGAGGGCGGGGAATGGTTGGATGTGGCGTGGGAGTCCTGGGGGTCTGTCTGGGGCTGGGGGTGTGAATAAGGGTTGGGGCAGTCAGGGGACAGGTAGGGAGTAGGGTCCTTGGGGGGCAGTTAGGGTGGGGGGTTCTCAGGAGGGGGCAGTCAGGGGACAAGGAACAGGGAGGCTCTCTTAATGGCTCTCCATGCATCTCTGGACCCTCTCAGCTGTCGGGCTTGGACGGAAACATTGCCTGAGGGTAGTGAGAGAATGGGTTATCGGTGAGGTGGGGGTGGGCGTGAGCCCGGTCAATAGGGGCAACCCCTACCAAGATCTGAGCCTTTTCTCACACGCCCGTTAGAGCTCGACATTATGCTGTTTGGGACCCCTCTTTGAGGAAAGCCTCTGGATTGCAAGTCCAACCGCTACCTCCTCGTGGTGAGAGTCGGTAACTGGCTTGGATAGCCAGGCGGATTGCGGAGGACGAACCCACATCCCACATTCAGTGGGGTGTGGGACGGGGTTGGGCAGCCCCATATGGTGCCACATGGATGCCCCCCTGGTAAGGGTAGCCTCCCCCAGGTACGGGTTGACTCCCCCTGGTAAGGGTTAGATTCCCCCTGGTAAGGGTAGTCTCCCCCAGGCACGGGTTAGTTTCCCCCTGGAAAGGGTAAGTTTCCCCCAGGTACGGGTTAGTTTCCCCCTGGAAAGGGTTAGTTTCCCCCTGAGAAGGGTAAATCTTTTAGCTATGGAAAAAAGTAATTTATATTTTTATACCGGATTGGCGCTGGACCGGGTTAATAACGCCCCCGCTGTTGGCTTTGATGCCCCGGCTGACAGTGTTAAATATATTAGGGGTGTGATCAGGGTCGCTGGACCAATGGATAAAATGGTGTGGACTATAATGAAGTCTCATGAGAATGAGAGTGAGAATCAAGTCCTCCCAGTGGAGCATGGAGAGGAGGTAGAGGAGAATGTTTGTGATGATCATGGTGAGGAGATTTTATCTATCTTACCGATGGTTTTTACAAGGGACACTTTTAATGATTTAACTATGGACAGTTTTAATCCAGATTTTAAGTATTTAAGTACATTTGATGATCCATATGTTAGGGAATCAAGTACTGATTTTAATAGGGATCGTAATAAGGATCTTAACAGTATTGGTAGTAATATAAATATATTAGAAAGTAGTTCGTGGAAGGATGGGGTTTTTTATTTAGAGTATCCCGTTGATAGTTTTAATTGTCCAATATGTCCCCAGATATTACCAACATTTGGTAAATGGGCCAAACACATTAATGTGGTTCATAAAAGTAAAGCCATACGAGTTGTATGTAGTAAATGTGGAAAATCTTCTCAATATCATAATATAGCTTGCCACTACCCCAAGTGCATACCCAAGAAGGCGGATACCCCAATGAAGAGCCATACGTGCTCGGTCTGTGGGCTTGGTTTTCATACTAGATCTGGATTGAGCCAACACTGTAGACATAGACACCCTGCTGTGAGGAATGAGCAAAGAAAAGAAGATATGGCTGCTAAAAGTAAGATCAAAGAGGGATCGACTAGATCTCGTATATGGACTAAAGATGAGGTTGCGCAGCTTATACAGTTGGAAAGGAAATATATTGGGAAAAGGAATATAAATAAATGTATTGAGAGCGAGATGAGGACCAAAACGAATAAACAAATATCAGATAAAAGACGAGAATTAGCAAAGAAGAAGTTAGTGGTAACAGGAGATAGGGAGGAAGTGACTGAGGTAGAGGACATTAGAGTAAATATATTAGAAATTCCGCCCCCAAGAGAGAGGATTTTCCCACTAAAAGGACATCCAGAAGTGGATTTAGTGGAGAAAATATGTAAACGGGGAAAACAAAGTAGGGAGGGAAGAGAAATAATAAATAGTTTAGGGGAAATTGAAGGATTATTAAAGGAGGATTTAACAAAAGCTCTCGGATGGGCAATGTTGGAAAAATTATGTTATTCATTAGTAGAGGGACAGGACCCTAGAAATGAAAGTCAAATAGAGTTGAGGAATAAAGGAAAAGGGAAGATTAGAAAGGAGGGGAGAAGGAAGCAATTTAATGCAATTAGGAGATATGCTACAAAGAAAGCTAAGTATAAATTCTATCAACAATTAATTGATAAGGATAGAAGAAGATTGACTCGCATTATAATGGGAGAGTCAGATAAGGCTAAGTGTGCTATCCCTATGAAAGAAATTGAGGAATACTATGTAAATATTTTGGGAACAATTGGACATGGTAATATGATAGGGTGGCCATCATCCACAGAGAATGCGGATAATGATATATTAATGAGTCCGATCTTTGTGGATGAGATTAGAATAGCTTTAACAGAAATAAGAAAAGATAGTGCTCCTGGCCCAGATAAAGTAAAAGTGAGCAATTTGTGGGATATTTTTAATTTAGACTCCTTAATACTTACAAAAATTTTTAATATATGGTTTCTAAATAGACAGGTACCAGATGAATTTAAGAAAAATAGAACGATTTTAATACCAAAGACACAAGATGAGGAGGAAATGAAGAAGTTAACATCTTGGAGACCATTGACAATTGGGTCAGTTTGGATTAGAATCTATACCAAAATATTAGCAAAAAGACTGGTGGAAACAGTTAAGATATGTAGTAGACAAAAAGGGTTTATATCCGCCCCTGGGTGTGAGGAAAATATTGCTATATTAGATAATTTGATTAAAGGGGCTAAACGAAATGGGAATGAAATTGCAATAGTGTTCGTAGATCTGGCTAAAGCATTTGATTCTGTGGGACACGGACATATAATAGCCGGGTTGAGAAGATTTGGTATAGATGAACATTTTATAGATATTATTAGGGACCTTTATGATAATTGCACAACTAGGGTATGGGTGGGTGATGAAGCTACTGAGTCTATTTTAATTAGGAGGGGGGTCAAGCAGGGTGACCCGTTGTCCCCAATTTTGTTTAATATTGCTATGGATCCCCTTTTAACTAGATTAGAAGTAGAAGGAAGTGGTTTTTATGTTAAGGGTAATAGTGTCACGTCATTGGCTTTTGCCGATGATGTGGCAATTTTAAGTAGCTCATATAAAGGAATGATCAAAAATTTGGGTATCTTAGAGGAGTTTTGTAAAAATACTAATCTCTCTGTTAATGTGAAGAAAACGAAAGGCTTTCATATTTTAACTAAACATAAAACCTATGTAGTTAATCCTAAGGATAATTGGCAGATAGGGTCAGAGAAGATTGAATATGTTCAACCAGGGGATTTTGAAAAATATTTAGGGGCTAGAATAGATCCCTGGATAGGTGTAGGGGGACCGGTACTTAAAGAAAAATTGAAAGATTGGAGTGAGAATTTAATTAAGGCCCCATTAAAACCGGCCCAAAAAATATTAATTTTACAGACATACATCTTACCGAAGCTATTTTATAATCTTCTTTTAACAGAACCCCCTTTTAATCTTTTAGACGATCTTGATGTGTTAGTTAGAAAAATAGTTAAAGAGATTTTACATTTACCTCAGTGTACCACAGATGGGATATTTTATTCTAGAGGTAGGGATGGTGGTTTAGCTCTCACTAAGTTTAGTGTGCAAATCCCAAATATGTTAATTCGTAAATGGAGGAGACATATTGTCTCGAGAGATGATTGGATGGACCTATCTTATCTATATGCAGGAGAAAATCTTGTGGATAAAATATTGTCATTTAGTGCAGTAACATCTCATCCCAAGAAAGGGAGGGAAGAGGAATTTTTAAGAACTGAGATGTCAGGGAATAGGGATAAAATATTTTAAAAATGATTTAATTAGTAATTCGATTTTTAGAAACTCTAGTAAAGTTAAATCGTCAGCGTATATCGCAGCATTGCAGCTTAGGGCAAATATTTATCCTACTAGGGAGACATTAGCAAGAGGAAGAGGAGGTGTGAATGCTCTTTGTAGATGGTGCGGTAAAGTGCGGGAGACTGTTCCCCATATCTCAGGACAATGTTATAAGACTAAGAATGCTAGGATAAAAAGGCATAATAGAGTAGTGTCTGCAGTTGTAGATAAGGTTGGTAAATTAGAGTGGAAGGCAATGATAGAGCCCCATTTGAGAAATAGTAAGGGTGAGTTAAGAAAGCCGGATATTATATTTATAAAAGGAGATACAGCAGTGGTGGTTGATGTTACAGTGCGATGGGAGGATAATGCCGGAAGTTTGGAACAAGCCCACAGTGAGAAGGTGGCTTATTATCTTGAGTTAGAGGAAGAAATTAAAAACTTAACGGGAGGTAAAAATATCCACTTCTTTGGTTTTGTGCTTGGGGCGCGTGGCAAGTGGAGTGAAGGTAATAATGATTTGTTACAATTATTGGGAATGGACAGAAGTAAAAATTTTAAGGAGAGTATATGTAGACTTGTTTTATATTCCACTATTGGTATGATGGCTATATTCAGTGACAGGTAAAGATCCCGGAGTTTCCATTCCGTGTATCTTGCCAAAACTAAATTTTAGCTATTTTGGTTTCCATGCTCTAAATTTTCAAATTTTTAATATTGTTTTGAACATTAACATATTTAGTGTTATTTAATATCTGCCCTTCAATAGAATGGTTTTAACTATATAATAAATACTTATTAATGGATGAAATTCCAATTTAAATTATTAGTTTATTTATTTATTTATTTTAACTACTGGATGTGGATGCGGACTGGCCGCGTATAGTAACCAGGAAAGGGCAGGTAGTCACGCCTGTACATAAATAGGGGGTGGGGTTCTGGGGGGCAGTCAGGGGACAAGGAGCAGGGGGGGTTGGGAGTTCTGAGGGGGGCAGTCAGGGGGTGGGAAGTGGGAGGGAGTGGATGGGGGTTCTCCCCCCCATCCTCTCTTTTGATTGTTGAAATATGATAACCCTAGGCGAGGGGGGAGCTGGGGGGCGCATGGGGGCTGGCACCCGCATGCATCCACTGCAGCCTGCAGGAGCCCCTGGGGGGGATCGCCGGGCCGCAGTCTGGGCAGGAGGGGCAAGGGGGGGCGTGGCTGCTCCCCGCTAGCGGCGTCGCCGCCTTTGCAGTGCTGCTGCCCCCCTGCACCGCGCTGGCTCCTCCATGGCTAGGGCTTGCTGCCGCCGCAAGCGGAACGCTCTGGCTCTCCGGTGCCTCCGGAAGGTGGCTTCTCCCTGCCGAGCTGCTGCAGTGGCCCAAGCCCGGCAAAACCAGTGAGTGGACTCGGGGTGGGGGCCACCGGGGTGGGGAGGGGAGGACTCGCGGGGGCGCTGTGCACCCTTCAGGGGAGTTCAGGGGGCAGGGAGGGGGCAACCTGGTCTGGGCAGCAGCCCCTGGGCACGGCTGGCCCTGGGCAGGCTGGCCCCTGGGGTCTATAAAGGCTCGTTGGGATTTGCCCCTCAATGAACCAATGTGCAAGGGCTGGGGAAGGAGGTGGAAGTTTCGCCTAGGGCCCAAAATATCCTTGCACCGGCCCTGCCCCAGGGGGTGCATGCACCCCAGGTTAAGAACCACTGCACTAAACTGATAAGATCTGCATTTTAATTTAATTTTAAATGAAGCTTCTTAAACATTTAAAAAAACTTGTTTACTTTACAGACAACAATAGTTTATAGACTTATAGAGAGAGACCTAAAAACGTTAAAATGTATTACTGGCATGCAAAACCTTAAATTAGAGTGAATAAATGAAGACTCGGCACAGCACTTCTGAAAGGTTGCCGACCCCTGGTCTAAACACTAAAGACATTCTTATCAATTTAACATCTAATAGCTATTTTGATAATGCTAACATTCTAGGGTTGCCAATTTTGGTTGGATGTATTCCTGGAGGTTTCATCTCATGACATAATTAATTATTCCTGGAGATTCCAGGACAATCCTGGAGGGCAGGCAACCCTATAACACACAGCTAAGCAAGACTGGTTTCCAGCTACACATTTGTGAGTGTTTGGTGAGGGCCTTGGTATGAGCTGGCACCTGGTCTGCCAGCATCACAGGAACGTCTGTGACCTCGCTAGCTCCATTTTGAAGCCATGCTCCCAACTACTTCTCTCTGCTCCCTCTAGATTTTGCTCCTCTGCTCTGTTAGAGCTCCTGACACCATCAGCTGAGCACCACCAGCAGCCGTGAATGTGTTTCTCCTATAATCAGCATGGCCAAGTCCTCAAAGGGATTTAGGAGCCCAGCTCCCACTGAAATCAGGATCTGAGCTCACATAATATACTAAAGGACTAGCTCATATTGTTTGTTCTTGGCAAAGCATTTTACTTATACAGCAAATCAATTACTATGAAGTGCATGACAGAGGCAGAAATAGAAGGAAGAGGACTGCATTTCCATTCCCAAAATGTGCTGATAACTGAAAATCGAGAATCTGGTTGACTGGGGACAGTTGGAATGGAACAAGTCATGACAGCGTACTTCATCATCATCTCCTTTCTAAGGAAGCCATGTGATCTTAGGCAACATCAGAATGGCAAAATGTAGCTCTATTTTAATCAATAAGCATCAGCTTGTGGCTGGGTATCTCCAGAGAGCTTATTCATCAATTAATTGCATGGTGCTACTTGGATATGTACAGAGGCATTTGAGAAAGCACGTTCACACACACATTCCTAAACTAGCATCAGTTGTTATGTAAGATTTAAGCTAAAATAATGGGGGAGGAGAACCGTCTCTTCTGTAGATTACCAGAGCAGTCCATTTCCCCAAGCTGTCAGTCTGGTTTGAGGCCTTCCAGGAAGGCTAGGGACCAGATAGGCAGGGAGTAGCACTAAGGTATCGTGGGTTATTGGGATTTGAAGAACTCCAGTTTTTGTTAAAGGGGGAAGTTAAATTTATTGGCTATGAGATGGACAAAAAATGAACCAGGCAGGAAACTTAAAATGTGGAGAGGCTCATTTCTTTCACCTAAGTAACTCTTCCTAGAGTGGTACCTTCATAGTTCTTTGTTTCTGATGTAATTACATCTCAGCATTAAAAGTAGACAGGAAACCAAAACTGTGTTGAACTCAGACTAAAATGAGTGATGTCCCTCGAAAGGAGGAGCAGCTGAGTGGTATGCATGGATTATATCCAATCTGTCATTTAAAGTAATGGTAGGGCAGCCCAGAGCCCAGCACGAGCACTCTTAAGTTAACTTTAAACCATTATGTATTTCTTGGTGAAACTACAAAATATATTCTCCCTTCCCACCAAGCAGCAATGCAGCTAACATCCTAAACAGAACAATTAGGCTAAACTAACATATATACTTCTGGCTTGGAATTGAAAGCCAGGGTCAATGTAAATTTCTCCTGAAGTTCCATTTAATGAGGTCACTAATTCTGCTCTGAACAATTATTGAAAACCATTTTATGACTAGACATTGTGGGCTCGGCTAATTAAGGAGTTATGAGCTACATGCATAAGTTTTATGGAGGTGTTTGCAGGGTGAGCCCTGGAAAGAGAGACCCTGGCCATACATAAGCAAACAAAGAAAGCAAATCTAACTTATTTCTCCAGAGTTCAGCAATGATTTACGTGCTTCTGTGCTCATGGATTCAGCAGAAATCCATATTTAACCTCTCAGACCTTTAATGTATGAACTGCCAATACGCACATCAGAGTTCTGTCATGATCTTGACAACCACGAGCATCCAAGGCCTGGAAGCATAGACCTCATCAAGTTCTAAAAGCCGGACTGTGAAGCATAAAGCAGCTCAGGGTAGAAATTAAGACTGAGGATTTATCTTCCTGATGCATGTTTCCTTTACATCTTTTCCTCACTGGTCCACAAAGCATTTTCTCTCTCTCTTGTCGCTCACCTCTTACACCTAATAAATAAGAACACCCAGGTATTTTGCCAGAGAATAAGGACACATTTCTGGGCTTTTGGGGATCCAGGAAAAGATAAAGGATTCTCAGGGAGCATTTCCTCCCCTTGGAGTTATAATTCCTTTCTGTGCTCAATAGTTTGCAAGCCCACAAGAGTGGAGCTGCTGGAGAGAAGAGGATGTGGGAGCTCCATTTTGATTTTATTTTTATTATTGTGTCTGTTTTCTCCTGTAAGCTGGGGATCTGAGCAAAGCCTGGAGAAATAGACTTCTGTTGGGTTAGGCTAAGGAACCCACGAGAGTAGAAGACTGTGCTTTGGTGAGCCCCCTTTAATGTTTAAGGAATCTAATTCCAGGGAAAGCTTTTGCAGGTAAAGGGAAATCCTTTGGTAGGGAGGGTCAAACCATTGAGCCACTGGAGTGGGGGATAGAAATTTGGAAATCAAACCTTCTAATCATTGTTTGTATAAGTTTACACACTGGTGCATGAGCTGAAGCTCTCTTTTGCCCCGCGGATCTCCATTATATTTGACAGATGCCCTGGGTACTGCTCTTTTGTTTAAGCCACAAGACAAAGTTACAATCTCCTGCTGTTTTTACAGCCCAAACACTGTAGCTTTGGGCACCTTTTCTATTGTTGCTATAGGCTTTATGACAGTGGCTCTCAACCTTTCCAGAGGACTGTGCCCCTTTCAGGAGGCTGATTTGTCTTGTGTACCCCCAAGTTTCACCTCACTTAAAATCTACTTGCTTACAAAACCAGACATAAAACTACAGAAGTGTCACAGCCACACTATTACTGGAAAATGGCTTAATTTCTCATTTTTACCATATAATTATAAAATAAATAAATTAGAATATAAACACTGCACTTACATTTCAGTGTATAGTATATGGAGCAGTAGAAACAAGTTATTGTCTGTATGCAATTTTAGTTTGTACTGACTTCGCTAGTGCTTTTTAGGAAGCCTGTTGTAAAACTAGGCAACTATCTACACGACCTCTGCATACCCCCAGTTCAGAACCACTGCTTTATGACAGTGTTTCCCAAACTTGGGACGCCGCTTGTGCAGGGAAAGCCCCTGGCGGGCCGGGCCGGTTTGTTTATCTGCCGCGTCCGCAGCTCCAGCCGATCGCGGCTCCTACTGGCCGCGGTTTGCTGCTCCAGGCCAATGGGAGCTGTTGGAAGCAGCGCAGGCTGAGGGACATACTGGCTGCGCTTCCAGCAGCTCCCATTGGCCTGGAGCAGCGAACTGCGGCCAGTGAGAGCCGCGATCGGCCGGACCTGCGGACACGACAGGTAAACAAAGCAGCCCGGCCCGCCAGGGGCTTTCCCTGCACAAGTGGCATCCCAAGTTTGGGAAACACTGCTTTATGAGATGAGTAAAGCAAAACTGGACACAGGCAAGACCAGCATGTGCCATCGATGTATACCATGACATACTAACCCTTTTGTGTTATGCAGTATTCCTTTCATTTAAAAATGTCTCTAGTGATTTTTAAACTATTTGTATTTAGTTGTACTAGTAGCACCTGTAAACCCCAACCAAAATCAGGGCTCCACTGTGCTAGGACTTGCACACATGCATAGTAAGAGATTTACCATCTATACAGACAAAACAGACAAAGGGTGGGAGGAGGAGCAGAGTGGTGAAGTAAATTGTCCAAGGTGACAGAGCAGGTCACTGGGCAGCCCAGGATTCCTTAGTCTCTTTCCCACTGGACCAGGCTCTCCTAGCAATAATACGAACCTGTGGGCCTGCAATGAAACAGCTCTTGACAGAAACAAACCCTCTCTCTCTTAGTAATACTCAACAGCATCTTGTTTTTTGCCCTCCGCTGTGTATTGAGAAGATGATGTCGCTGAGCTGTCAGAGATGCCAAGTACTTTCTCCTGCCTGTGTTTGAAATCTGCACTCTATGGGCCAGATTCTGATCTTATTTACATGGATGTTACTCCATTTTTACACTTGTGTAGATGAGATCAGAATCTGGCCCATGTGGCCAATGGAGCCTTGCTCAGATGTTACTGGATGCAAGCCTGAATAGTGGATGCATTTTTAAAAATGTTCTTCTATATAGTGGGTGAAATCCTGTCCCCAGTGAAATCAGTGGGAGTTTTGTCTTTGACATCAATGGGACAAGGATTTCACCCTGTACATCTGAAGCCATCCTCCTCCCTCCAGTGGAGAAGTCATACATGACAGTACTGCTGGTTTTCCATAAGGGCTATGCTAGGAGCAGGACACTGGCATGTTGACCTGGATCCTACATATGTTCCATTCACAGAACCTCTCAAACTTCAGGGAGCGTTCAGGTCTTGAGGGCTTATACCAATAGAATGGAGCAGTTTAAAACACCAGACTCCATGCACTGTCACTTAACCTTTCCCGCAGCTCTCTCTCTCTCTCTCACTATTTAAGCAGAAAGCGCACTTTCCATTTGTCATGCTGGGGACAACTGCACAGATGAGATTTCTCTTTTAAAAAGAAGTTCAGCTCCTGGGAATGGTGTCTGCCTTAAGTTCGGCAAGAAATAAGAACACAACACAAAAGATTTATAGGTTTCCAATAAACACATCTGTCTTCTGAGACCATTGCAGCTATGCTACTACCCGAGTGAAAAAAGTAATTAGTATGTGTACATCAAGATCAGAGCCCATTAATAACAACGTGCCATGCTGGTTGGCCGTCAGCAGCTGTTGTCAATACAGATTTTACCCTGCCTTTTCAGAAAAGACCTTTTCTTCAGCATACAAGAAACTCCTCCTTTTTGTCTCCAGTGAGACCATAGCAACATGGTGTCCATACAACAGCAATGCTCTTAGCCAATGAAACATTCCCCACCTCTTAAGCAATGTTTAGCATTATAGGGTGAAATGCTGGCTCCATTGACTTAGTGGGGACAGGATTTCAGCCATACTTGATAAAGAACTAATTGCAAGGGACTGCAGAAGAGATGGAGGCTAGCACTTCAATAGAGAGGAAGTCGTGTGTTGAGGCACGGGACCAGAGCTCAGGAGATCGGTGTGCTATTCCCCACTCTGCACCAACTCCCTGCGTGACCTTGAGCCAGTCATTCGCTCTCTGTTCCTCAGTTCTGTATATGTAACAGCCCAGAGGAGTTGGGAGGATAATTCTGTAATGACTGCAAGGCACTCAGCTGTCCAATGGGGTACACATAAGTACTGGCGGGAGAGGTTAACCAAGAATATCTGAATTGGTAATACTGGACCCTGTGTTTGTTGATGGTGATTATCAAGGAGAGCAGGTTGCTAGGTGTCCCTAAGGAAGCACTGTGAGCAATTTCCTCTGGTCAGGCACTGAGCTTCCAGGAGCGCACCATGGGCATAGGAGGTTGGGAGTGGAGTTGGGCTAGGTGTCACCTCTTCAGAGCAGCTCCTCAGCCCCCCGCTGCAAAGTTCCTTGGTGCCCCACTGAGTTATTCAGGCTGGGCACTGGGGAGAAGATTCGCCTCTCAGTGGGGTGTGGCGACAACCACAGCCCAAACAAAAGAAAACAGGAGGTCGCGCCTGTGGTGCAGGTACGTCCTGTCAGTATTTCCAGCATCAAACTCAGATTTGAGTCTGAACCTGGGCATCTCACAGGAGCACTCCGCACCGTACAGGATGGAGCCCTTCATCAGCTTCTCACCATTGCAGCTGCTGGGGTAAGATGAGCCATTGTTCGGAGAACCCTGCAGAGCAGGATAACAGGGACAACATTCCTAAGCACAATGTAGATGAGATGGTGGGTGTTTTCTGGATGTACTTTGCTGTCTTAAAGCACAAAGGACAATTGAGAAAGTGAACAGGGAAGTGTTATCAACCCCTTCACATAACACAAGAACCAGGGGTCAACTCAATGAAATTAATAGGCAGCAGGTTAAAAAACAAACAAAAGGGAGTACTTCACCCAACACATGGTCGACCTGTGGAACTTGTTGCCAGGGGATATTGTGAAGGCCCAAAAATATAACTTTTTTTTAAAAAGAGTTAGATACGATCATACAGAATAAGCCCACCAACAGCTATTAGCCAAGATGGCCAGGGATGCAACGACATGCTCTGGGTGTCCTTAAATCTCTGACTACCAGAAGCTGGGACTGGATGACAGGGGATGGATCACTCGAAATCGTCCAGTTCTGTTAATTCCCTCTGACGCATCTGGCACTGGCCACTGGTGGAAGATAGGATGTGAGCTAGATGGACCATTGGTCTGACCCAGTATGGTTGTTATGTTCACTGTTGGTATTACCCCTACACTCGAGAAAACTGGAGCACAGTCCTGAGCACAGGCTGAGCTGATAGGAGACACTCGTGGTAAAAGGCAACCTTTCTTGAGTAACACAGCATGAGACTAAAATGGAGACCTTCCCCGCTTGTGGGCATTAATGAGTCTGTGGGCTTTTCCACAGGAATTGAGGCATTAACTTTTGATGTCCTGACAATTGTCTAAGACCCTCCAACTTCCAGCAGAGCGTGATCTGCACCCGTGGATCCCTGCTGTGGATGGACTCTGCTGTGGCTGGAGATTGCTCTTTCCATGTCATTCTCTCCTTCTTTACCCTTTGGAAGCCCTCTACAAGGCTGGAGAGGAAATAGGAACAGGAGGTCTCTGACAAACTCCACTTCCTCAAATCTGCAGCAACACAGTGTACGTTACTACAGAGTCTACAGTCACTTAGTTAGCTCTGGCTTTACCTGATCTATCAGATCACGTCCCGCAGAGAGGACAGGGACACAAGTGTCACATGCAAATGTTGTCACCTCACTGTTGACCTTTCCCAGATCTAGAATATATCTATAGTGTACTTTCAGGGCACCCAGCTATAAACCTCCTCTACTGAAAACAGACCATTTATTATAGGTCTGTTCTCCCCCTCAACCAGTTTCTTACCCAGGACAAACCGTTCTCTCTCAGCCCAATCACGCCTTAGATTCCTGAAGAGCCTCATGCCAGGGACTTGAACGAAGGGGGTTTGAAAAGTTTGAGAAGTTATATCTACTTCTGACTCCCATAAAGAATTCCAGCAGCTTAGAGAGGCATATTTTTCTAGTAGAGAAGCTGGGCTGGTTCATTGCCATATTATATCAGACTCAGTTAGGGATTTTAAATCTCGCTTTAATTGTTTTTCAGCTAATTTACCTGCTACTGAAGCAAAGCTTATTGGTCTGTAATTCCTAGGATCAATCTTAGCAATTAAAAAAATAATCAGTATGACACTGGCTGAGCTCTAGGTCTTTGCTAGAACGGCTGATTTAAATGGTAAATCAGGTGGGTCTGATTCTGTGCTGAGCTTCTGGGATGTGCAGCCCGAGGTAGTAGGGCAAAGATCGCTTTTATGTCTGGATTTTGGAAGCAGCCCCCAACATAAATTAGAGCAGCCCTGCGGGCAGTTTTCATTTATGGCAGCCTCAGGAAGGCTGCTTGTGAACTGCTCTGCAGCCCAGTGTCCATGGCAGTATACACTATGGACATGTACCCTACTGCTCCCAGCTCACCTCCTACACCAGGGCTAGTAAAGGGTACTCTGCACTCCTCCTGCACCAGAGGGATTCTCTCCTGGGGCACTTGTACAGCCCCTATTCAGTGCCAGAGCAGTGTATAAGGCGTGGAGGTGGGGAGAATCTCTCCCTTTATTTCTACCAGCAGTTCATCCACTTAATTCTTAAATTCTTTCAGAGTTCCTGGGTTAACCATCCTATCCTGGTGACTCTTCGGCATTCAAGCTAGGCAACACCTCGGTCCCTAGTACTGTCTCCCCTGTATTGCCTGCAAACGAGTAACTCTGGGGCAGGTATCTCCCAATTATTCTCTGTGGTGAAGACTGATGCAAAGATTCCCTTATCCTCCTTGCTTGCTGGAGTGCTTTTAAGTGTCTCAACAATAAGGAGTCCCCCACTTCCCACAGAAGGTTATTCTACAAGAACCCTCCCCCGCCCCATTCATGGTTCAAAATGTTCAGGCTACATTTTCTTGGCTAATGTAATCCATCTACTCCTGTCTTGTACCATGCAAAGCCCCTCCTCTGACTCATTGGTGTTTACATGCGTCAAGGTACTTGGAGAAAATCAGGTTGCCCCAGCTCAGAATGCCCACTACTAACGGACTGCATATAAGGACTCTACGTACATCTATGGGGGCTTAACCAGGACAGTATTACAGTCATAAGAAGACGAGGTCGACACCGAAGGCAACTCCATCATTAAGATATTTATTGAGAACAGTTAAAATACTCGGGAAATTCCAACCATTTCTATCAAAAATACAGATCTGAAAACTGAATGCGTGCACGCACGCACACGGATTTTAATTTCGTTACGTCAGAGAACAGTTACATCAGGAACGTGGCTAGGCTTCTTCCCTTCCTGGAAAGTCACCTCGTGCAGGTAATCATGGAGCAGAGATGGCTGGAAGCACTTTTCCTGAACACTGGCCAAACCCCACGCGGTACCCATTTCCCTGGCAGTGACCTGGAATGGGGAGAGGAAGAGAGTCACCAGAGGGGCACCTAGCGGATTTTTACAAGTAGTAAAAAATAAAATGAAATAAAAATAGTACAAGGTGCAGTACCAACATGAAAGGGAATGAAATGAATGTAAATACACTGATGTAGGCCTAGCTTCTGAGCTGTGCTCAGTCAGGGTGATCCACACCCCATTGACCCAAAGTTTCCCATTGACATTGAGGGGCTTTTGATCAGGCCAATACACACTGGATACCACTGTGGGGAGGGGGCTGTAAGGCAATATTTGTGGGTCCTGGTTCTATGCCGGCCTGGTCCCTGGCATAGTTTAGAGCAGCCTTAGGAGAATCCTCAGCTTTCCAGACCATCAATGGGGCGGCTACA
Source organism: Chrysemys picta bellii (assembly GCF_011386835.1). Lineage (NCBI taxonomy): Eukaryota > Metazoa > Chordata > Testudines > Emydidae > Chrysemys > Chrysemys picta. The sequence goes on along the minus strand of NC_088800.1, from coordinate 16,057,589 downwards.
ATTAAAAAACCAAAACTAATAGATCCATTGAACTGTACTGGCACAGCTCCATTGACTCCAGCTGAAGATCTGGCCCAAGATGTCCGGCTCTGCTCAATTATATCAACAGAAAATGAAAGTCTATGACTACTGCCAATGTTACCGGTCATTGATTACATCTGTAACTACGGAACGATTTGACCCCTCAATACTCATGCAAGCTGTGAGAGTTGACATTCTGACCTTGACATTCTTGCATCTGACAAAGTGGGTATTCACCCACGAAAGCTTATGCTCCAATACATCTGTTAGTCTATAAGGTGCCACAGGACTCTTTGTTGCTTTTTACAGATCCAGACTAACATGGCTACCCCTCTGATTCTGACCTACTATCCTATTTTTTTTTTTTTTTAATTCCACAATCCTGAGGTATGTGGGTGCTGCAAGTCCCCCCCTCAGTACTGGTTCATTCTGTCACGTACTGTATGTATTCAGAAAGAGCAATCCATTAGTTCAGCTTGCAGAGAGCAGGAAAGGAAACTCAGCTGAAGGCATTTCATCCCGTATGCTTCAGGCATATCTGAAAACGTTATTCTGAGATGAAGCAACAGACAGAATTACTGTAGACCTCGGCTGATAATGTTTAGTGAAGGGAAAGACAACAGTGATATAACATGTCCTGTGAACAGTTTATTTTAAGGAGCAGTTTCATTGTCAAAAGATGGATTCTTCAAAAATGATGAAAGATACATTCTTCCCTGCATGTAATTAATGGTACAGTAGTTCCAGTGATTCATCTGTCCCTGAATTTCTATCAACAGAGAAAGAGTTAATGTTATACAGATAATTTGTATCTTCTTACTGAGGGCTTGTCTTTACTGCAGTGTTAGCTCAAGGTATAACTCAATGTTACCCCTAACCTGACTCCTGTCTACACACAAATTGGTGTGTCTAGCCTAGGTAAGGTGATACTTTAAAATGAGAACTAGCTGGTCCATTGGGGTGATGGGGAGTAGATTGAAGCTTGAGTGCTGCTGACATTTAAGCTAGCAATGCAGTGGGAATGCAGCTACAGGCTACAACTCACCAGCTGCTACACCTATCAACCAGCCTGTGTAGTTCAAATGTTGTTTAGTCATGTGGCCACTCTCCCTTGAGCTAGGCTCACAGAACTCGCAGCCCAGAGGGACAATGGGAAAAGTCACCTTTGTGCTCTCCCAATCTTCACAGAATCATAGGACTGGAAGGGACCGAGAGGGGTCATCTAGTCCAGTCCCCTGTACTTGTGGCAGGACTAGATATTATCTAAACCATGCCTGACAGATGTTTGTCCAACCTGCTCTTAAAAATCCCCAATGATGGAGATTTCACAACTTCCCTAGGCAATTTATTCCAGTGCTTAACCACCCTGACAGGAAGTTTTTCTTAATGTCCAACCTAAACCTCCCTTGCTGCAATTTAAGCCCATTGTTTCTTGTCCTATCCTCAGAGGTTAAGAAGAAGAATTCTTCTCCCTCCTCCTTATAACAACCTTTTATGTACTTGAAAACTTATGTCCCCTCTCAGTCTTCTCTTTTCCAGACTAAACAAACCCAATTTTTTCAATCTTTCCTCATAGGTCATGTTTTCTAGACCTTTAATCATTTTTCCCGCTATTCTCTGGACTCTCTCCAATTTGTCCACATACTTCCTGAAATGTGGTGCCCAAACTGGACACAACACTCTGGTTGAGGCCTAATCAGCACAGAGTAGAACGGAAGAATTATTTCTTGTGTCTTGCTTACAACACTCTTCTTAAGATGTCCCAGAAGGATGTTCGCTTTTTTTTTGCAACAGTGTTACACTGTTGACTCATTTAGCTTGTGGTCCACTATGACCCCCAGATCCCTTTCTGCAGTCCTCCTTCCTACGCAGTCATTTCCCATTTTGTATGTGCACAACTGATTGTTCCTTCCTAAGTGGAGTACTTTGCATTTGTCCTTATTGAATATCATCTTATTTACTTCAGACCATTTCTCCAGTTTGTGCATCTTGGGCTGCTCTGGGGACTGGAGAGGCCCCTTTGCAGGTCTGTCTGTTTCTGTAGCTTCCCTGGGCTCTCCTAGAGGCTGCAGCCCCTTCTGCTCCAGTCATTCCCCTACATCATCCGAGGGCAGCCTTCTGGCTGTCAGCCATAGTGCCTGCATCAGGGAAATCCTCCCGCAGCTGAATATGGGGTATTTAGGGCCCCTTTATTGTGCTCTGGCCCTTTTACGCAGCATAAACAGGCTGAACCAAGGAGTGAGGCTCACATTCATGAGGTCTGAAAAAAAGGCTTTGCAGCATACCACTGCAGTGATTCATAGCAACATTGTCCCTACTTCCTAATTATATATGTAGTGGAGACTGTCCTCTTAGTTGATTGCTTCCAAAGTATAGTGGGTTATTGCTGTTTTTTACAAGGCACTGAAATCATTCAGTTGGCGACATGGAAGGTGACTATTCACTTAAGCAGATTCAGTACCTGCACTCCCTTTCCTGACATTAGAGGCTTCAATAGGACCTTAAAGGAGATTTTTCAGCTCTTGACTTGACTAAGGAGTGATATTCAGAGAAACAAGTCCTAAAGAAATAGAATGTCTCATTCCCTCTTCAGTCCACTCACACTCAGGGGTTGTCTCTGAATCATATCACAGAATGACTGCATCTATGCTCTGTTCATTCCAGAGAGTCTTTGTAATGCTGATAACAAAGCAGTGGAGTTTTCCTTGAGAGAGCAGATTTCACTTCTTACGAGAACTCAGGTTGTGCGGTAACAAAGAGGTCTCTTTCCAAGGACCAAATGTTGAAAAACTTAGTGCAGAGAAGTGATCAGGTCTGAAACTCAAGTAGCCAAGGGATAAAGAGAGGAATAGATACTAAAAGGGAGAAAGCCATCTTTGACTAGCTAAGATTGGAGGGACACTTGGATATAATATTTAATGAGAACAGTATCACACCGGCCACCTACATGCCAAAAAACCTCCAAGAAACCCTGACTTTGGAAAAGAAAATGCACACTCTGAACTTTATAACTGGCCAAATTCCTGCTCAGGAATAACTGACTTATTGCAACGACTGTCAGTGAGGTTAAATGAGTTGGCCTCTACAGAATATTGAACACATTTATTCAGAAGGGCCTGCTAAGCACTAACAATTCACACCTTTACTCTTGGGGTTGGAAACCAATTCAGATTTCACGCAGCAGGCGAATATACACAAGGAAACCTTAACGAGGATAGGAAAACGCAATGTTCCATTTGCTGAACCTCATGACTCTACGTGCTCTATGCCCCCAAAATATTTGCTCTTTTCTAGTCTCACCAGTATCTCACAGCTACAAGTGCACACATATACCTAGTTATCTGCAGGGCCAGCTAGTCCAGCCTGCCCCTTCTCTGGAGATGAACTCCAGCCCTGTCCCCATCCTACAGGCACACTAGGGTGGAGGAGGGAAAGTTCTCATAGTATTGATACCCTCACCCTTGTCCTAAGAAGATGATCTTTGCAGTGCCCCTTCTCCCACAGAACCCAGCAGACTGGGAGTGTATGTAGTCCCTGAGCCCTTTTCCCCTCTCAGCTGAGTCTGGGGAGAGGGGGGGGGGGGGGAGAGGAGGGTGTCAGTAAAAAGCTCCTGGCACCCTCATCCTCAACCCCCAAAGGTAAAGCAACTTAGAGTGAGCTGGTTTTTCCCTTCTCTCTCTCTCTCTGGGCTCCCCACTAGCCCCTCTGACCAGGAGCTAACTTCTCAGGAGGTGTAAATACGAATGACATTCAAATACCAGCCTGTTGGCTCATCACTAGTAAACACTACTTAAGTCAGTCACAGCGCTTTGAGGAGTCAACCAAGTTTCCATTAATCTTTGTTAGGCTTCATTGCTGGTGATTTTTAGCACAATGTGCTCTCCTTGCGGTCCACTATAATTCAAAGCAGTAACAAGGTGCAGCACATTTAACGGAGCAGGCTCTGTGCACCAGTCAGCCAATACCATGGGCCCCAAGGAAAGAGTCAAGGAACTACCGCTACATTTCAAAATGTGCCACAGTGCAGTTTAGCGAAAGAAATCTCGTAATACTGGCTCCCATGAGAAACATTTCTTAGGAACAATACATTGCTCTTGGTTTATTTATATTAGGTTTCTCTGAAATAGCTCAAGGAGGAGGGGGGAGGGGTTAATTCAAGTGGAAATTTGAAACAAAGGAGGCTATAAATCACTGGCTGGACACTTGGCAAGACACTCCTTAGTCCTGCCTTGGGACAGGCTGTAATAGGCCTACACTCTAACCTGTGCCGTAAAGGCTTTGGTTCAACTTACCATAAGTCACTAAATATGAGCGCATCCCAAACAAGCTCAGGAGCCAGTCCTTTTACATACATCATCAGTTGGGCTTTAAAAAATTTTTTATCCATAGTAGCTGTGGAACATGGTTTATTTCAAAATCGCAGAGTGTTATCATCACTAACTTGGCTAAATGCACATGCAATGTTCTGCATTGTGTTAGTGTTATGTTATATTATTTTAAACATCCTGCTGATAAACAATGTTCGAGATTTAAAACAGCCGTCTAAAAGGTAAGTTCTTATTAAGCACCAAAGAGATCACGGGCCAAGAGAAGCGGCATGGGCCAAGGGATGTGCTGGCTGCCCTTCCTGCAGGCTCCATTGGCCTGGGAGGGCAAACCGTGGCCAGTGGGAGCTGCAATCGGCCAAACCTGCGGACACGTCAGGTAAACAAAGCGGCCCGGCCCGCCAGGGGCTTACCCTGACGGGCCCTGTGCCAAAGGTTGCCAATACCTGGGCTAGAGTATGTCACACACATTCAGGACGCTGGGGCTCTGTTCACAGCTTAGCTCCGGATGTATTGTGTGACCTTCCACAAGGCATCAAAACCCCAGTGAGGTTTAGTTATTAACCTAAAACTCTCAGAGCATCAGTTAGTGCTACAATTGAGTGCCCAAAAGGCTTCTATCAAAATTGGTGGAAATTACATTGGTTGGGAAATAATTTCATTTCCTGCCAAAAATGTTGAACAATGTTTCCATTGAATATTTTCCTAACTTGGGGGAGGAGGCAGGGGTGGTATTTTATTTTTTTTAAATGAAAACTTGACAAAAACAGATCTTTTTCCGTAAAAAAAACAACGTTTTGTAGCCCAAAACCCGCCCAAAAAAACCACTGACAGCAAATTTTTGACCATCTCCATTTGCAATGATCTATTAACACATTTCATTAAAATCCAATAGTTCTATACCAGCTTTCATCCAAGGATCTCAAGGCAGTTTACAAACAGCAATACAGACAGCCTTGGCATCCTGTGAGGAAGACATTACCCCTCCAGACCCATCCAGCCTGTGCTTTTTATTCCTTTAGGGAACTTGAGCACCAAGCTGAGATTCTCAGTATCTGAAAATTAGGCTACTAACTCCGGTGCCTAAGTCAGTGTGGATTGAGTGTCCACGCACTGAAATTTCAACTTTTCTGATCTAGCTGACCTGTCCTAGGTGGCAGAATCTGTGTTAATAAAGAATAATCTCATTAAGTGGTAGCTGTTTTACATCAGAAAATGCACAGTGCATATCGAGATGGAAGATACGGGGAAATGCTGCCCTTTGTTCCACATTCTGCTTAGAAGCAGACAATGCCTTGAGCTCTGGCCTGCAGAAAGAGGAGACAAGTGTAGGGTTACCATATTTCAGGTTCCCCAGAAAAGGACACTCAGGGGTGGGGGTGGGGGGGGGGCTGAAAGGGGAGTACAGTTGGGGGTGCTGGAGGTGGTACCTGCAGCAGGGGTACTCACTGGAGGTGGGGGCCAGTGTCGCCACCCTGCCACCATGGCAGGGAGCTGGCGCAAGAGCAGGACGCAGCGACAGCCATCAGTCCGGGCCTCCTGCTCCCCTACCCAGGGCTGGGAGTAAGGCAGATGTGGCTGCAGGAGAATGGACCAATCAGCTGCAGATGCAGAGGAGGGACCAATCAGGAAGCGGACCAATTGGGCCTCTTTCTGAGCTACGGTATCTGCTCTGCAAAAATCCAGGACATTTCCTGTTATTTGAAAAATCTGCCAGGACAGAGGACGGAGGCTCAAAAAAGGAGGCAATGTCCTGGAAAACCAGGACATATGGTAACCCCAGACAAGTGGAGTCTGCCTATTAGCGGGTGGTGGGGAGTGGTAGTGGGGGCAGCTGCAACAGTGATTTAAAAAGCAAGAGGCAGTTCTGAAATGTAACTACTACAGGATCTGCACTTCATTCACACTGATGGGCCCATTCACCTCATCTAACTACACCAATTGCGTGCAGAGGTCACCCCAGTGCAACGGTAAATTCCACAGCCTCTACAGCGTCATGTATGTGCTCTCCCAACAAACCCATAGAGAAGTGAATACATGGTGAGGCTCCATGTCCATCTCTGCATGGAAATCTTCATTGCCTTCTTGTCCATCATACTGTCACCATCACCCCTCTGGAGATCTCAGCTCATTTATTGCAGCTGTTGTCAGTTTCAGTAACACATCTTCAATTCCCGTTCTCGGTTCAGGGGATCTATTACAGGGCCCGCTCTTGTGATGTCAGAGCTGTTAATCTTATTGATGCTTTCGAAGGGGGTAATGGGCTGTACTGATGTGCACGCACCACCGTGTGCTGGATTTTGCCACCTCATTTATTTCAGTGCTCTCTTTGAAGTGCCCTGCAGTGTTTGCTTAGCTTCATACTCAGACCTTGCATTGATGCTCCTTCACTTGGCTAGAATTATTTTCTTGTGCTCATTCCTTAATTGCAGAGATACCCAGCTGGGCAAGGCACCCTAGTTTTGCCTCTGTGTTGTAGGTATTTCCCCTCTATGATAGTCCTTGCAAGTTTCCCAATCCCAAACAATGTTCCTCTTACCAGACATATGTACCAGCTTCCATGACTTAGTCACAATTGTTTTCTCTTGTTCAAGTCACGTTAATTAAATTCTTCTTATCACTTTGGCAGCTTTATTGTCTGTGCAAATCCTGTGGGCTACTCCACTTAATATATGTGTAAGAACTGTTGTGGGCGAGGAATTGAAGAAGTTGTTCAGAGCATAGTTAGTTTCTGGCTAGTGAGATTTGTTGATGTGAAACATTTCACAAATAGTTCTCTAAAATGGCCAGCAGAGGAACTGAGGAGATGTCTGCAAACTTAGGCCAAAAAAATCTCACAAGAATGGCTTTACCCCATATCAGAAGCAGGAGGAAAAAAGTAATTTCTGGTTCTGAATCTGACCTTGAACTAAAAAACACAGGAGTTGGGTTTGGATGCAGGAATTTGAATTGGAACCCCCTCTCCCATATTCAAAATGGTTTAGATCTAGGATTCTGGGTTTGACTCCTGCAGCCTGGACAAATGGCTCAAGTGCATGCAGGCTTTGGCTGGGAGTTTCAGAAGAGCCTAAGGGAGGCAGGCACTCAAATCCTATTGAAATTCAGTTGGCACCTGTTGTGATAATTGGGCCGACCAATTTACCCTAAATCTGAGCTTAACCGTGAAAAGTGAGTGAAAGTTCACAAAATGTTACAATAACCTACAACAAAATTCAAAGACTGTATTAAGATCGTATCTGGTAAACCAGAACAGTGGGAGACTGGCAATAAATGAACCAAAATTGGTGGGTCCAAAATTAACCCATTGGCTGATAAAATAATGAAGGAGTGAACAACTCTGCCCATCGCTTCTCCTAAGGGCTCCTTAAAATAAAAGTGTTTGAGGAAAATTGGTAGAGAGGAAGTGAAATGGAACAACTGCTGATTGAAAGAAGGGAAAGGAGTGAGCTTCACCATCAGGGCTGCCACCCTCATTATCTCCTGGGATCCACTGTAACATCACTGGGTCTTCATTGTCCTGATCACAAGAAATGTCCCAACTAGATCAAACCAAGAAAGGGAGCCAGAGATGACACTATCTCCACTGGTTTCAGCTAAATCCCGAACACCACAAGGTATGTAGAGACTGGCTCTCTCTCACATTCACACTGTATTTTTCCTTCCCCACCTTATTTCTTCTCTTTCCTATCCTTCTCCTTTTGCCTTCTGTCTATGAGAAGTCTGGCTTAGCCAGCCAGGATTGCATATTTTGCAACACCGCTGTGAAGCCTGTGACCAGAGAAGCAGATAAAAGCAATGCTCTAAAACATCCTGATGCTGGTATGAGTTTGCCAGGACTCGGAGTGGCTGATATGACTGTGTGCTGTGCCTGGGTTTTCCAGCAGCAAGGTTGCAAGGGAGAATCAACACCAGAGACAGAAGCTGCGTGTGTGCATGTGTGTCTTGTTTTGCTTTCTAGGAATCAGGACCAGACTTCTTCAACAGCAGCACCAACTCATTTCAACGAATTTTTTCTTTTCCCCCCAAAAGGACAATCATTACAATCTTCAATACCACCTAAGAGACTGTCAACCAAGTGGGGGTTTCTGTCTAAAGACTCTACAGCTCAAGGGGAAATGGAACAAGAGATGCTGTTAAAATGAAAACCGTACTTAATACTTTACATTCCAAATACTTAAACTATTTCCCCCTTCTTGTTCTGTATCTTTAATAAAAGGTTAAAAGGACTTTTAATGGTGTTTGCCATGGTACTAAGCAGGCTGAAGTCTCGGTATACCAACCCTTGTTTGAAATTGTTTAATGTTAGACCATGTCAGGGGCATGTTAACACCTTTGACTCTTTGGGTCCATACATTCCATCTAAATTACACCACCACACCTAACTCTTTAAGGCTCCTTTCAAAATCCCAGTCCTTAGTGTCATGATGAAAAAAAAAAAAAAACCTCCTTTGCTTTCTATAATAGCTTTTATGCTACCTAAAGGAACAACACTATCACACATCTCTATGGAGAGGGAAGTGTCAAAAGAGGAGTAACCATGTATCACGTGTTATTTGTAGTTTGGAAACAAACTACTAGCCCTCAAAGTATTGCAAACTATATATGACTACAGTTAGGTGCGTGTGTGTGCATGTACTAAAGGGAAAGGCAGGCTAGTAAAAAGCATCACCATTCCTGCTCTGGTACACTGGTACATTTTCAGTACATTCAAAAATAGCTGGCAACTTTGTTTGATATAAAGGCTATAATGGGGGGGGGGGGGGGGCGGAAAGAAAGAGTAGCAGAACACCAGAACCCTGGCATCATGCTCAAAAGGAACCTGGGAAACGAGGAACCCATATGCTTCAATACCACGGTAACAGGCACTGTATAATACCCAAAAATAGACAGACACGTACAAACTGAGCTGCAAGAATCCACTACTTATTCTGGGAGCAGTGAGGAGATAGCCTTTCAGTTACTGGGCTAAAGTAAAACTAACACAACAAAACAGACCTATAAAGCAGATATAGCAGGGGACAGTTTATCCCCCAGCCTTTACCTCCCAGGAACCAGGAGGGAGTCATGTGCAGCTAGGAATTCACAGGAAGCCTGACTCCCACTAGAAATGCTATACAGTAACTCCTTACTTAACGGTGTAGTTATGGTCCTGAAAAATGCGACTTTAAGAGAAACGATGTTAAGTGAATCCAACTTCCCCATAAGAATTAATGTAAATGAAGGGGTTAGGTTCCAGAGAAATGTTTTTCACCAGACACACACACACACACAAAGTTTTAAACAAACAATTTAATACTGCTACACAGTGATGATGATTGTGAAGCTTGGTTGAGGTGGAAGAGTCAGAGGGTGGGATATTTCCCAGGGAATGCCTTACTGCTAAATGAACTAGCAATTGACTGAGCCCTCAACGGTTAACTCTCAACAGTCTACAAGGCAGCAGGAAAGGAGGGAGGGCAGACAGAGACACACACCCTGTGTGTGAGAGAAAAAATGCGCATTTCCCCTTTAAGTAGCTGACCCCAGGCTTAAGTACACGGCCTTTTTAATTAAATCAGCTTGCTGAGACCTGAGACAGCAGCTACTGCCTAGAAGCTCCCTTCCTCCCTCATGTGTCCCCCCTGCTCTATGGAAGATGGGGTAAATGGGGTACAGGAGCAGGGGGGAGGGGGAGACACCCTGACATTAGCCTCCCTTTTCCCCCCTTCCCCCGTACAGCAAGCAGGAGTCTCTGGGAGCCGCTCCAAGGCAGAGGGCAGGAGCAGCACATGGCAGTGGGGGGAGGGACAGCTGCTGCACAGGGAACTTAGGGGAGCGGGGAGCTGATAGGGGGAGCTGATGGTGGGGCTGCTGGTCCACCCTGGTTCCAACCATCCACCAGCTAGCTGCAACGGGCTGCTCTTCCTGCAAGCAGTGGACAAAACAGGCGGCTGCCAAAGGACGTTAGAAGGGAGCATTTCACAACTTTAAACGAGCATGTTCCCTAATTGATCAGCAACTTAACATCCAAACAACGTTAACTGGGGCGACTAAGTGAGGAGTTCCTGTATATAAAACAACTACGGGCCACACACCGTGGTACTAAGCCAGCTCACAGTACCAAGAGAACACACCCATAATCATTTGGTTGTTACCTGTTATAATGACTTCATCCCCATCCTGCAGAAATTTACGAGAATGTCCATTCCCAAGGTCAATTACTTTTGTTCCCTTCCATGACATCTCCAGCATGGAGCCAAAGTTCTCCGGATCCTTCAAAGCATAAGTTAGTAACAGAATTGTAAAGTCATTCCACATGTCTGTACTACCATTAACCCCCGACCCCCCTGCTGCTGGGAGTGAGAAAACAAATATATTGTTGGATTCTGTGCAATGGAACCTTGCCAGTAACAGTCATTGATCGGGTTCATTGATGTGCTAGCTTACTCACCTGTCTTTGGTTTTTAACTCCTTACTTGCTGGAGGCCACAACTGCCTAAAGCAATCTTCTCTTTGGTATCATTAGCTTTAGTAGTGGGCACTATACGGAAAAATTGGATCCTGTTCAAGGAAGTATGGAGACAAATCTAGGGCACTATTTCTGCCTCTCAAGTATCTGTCTGTTGTTACATTTCAGAGTCCTAGTCACATTTCATTGTGGAGAGGAATGCTATATGTTGTTAAATGTTTAAACGATTTTAATGTAAATCTGCAGCATGATGTGCTACAGAGAAGAAAAAGCACTTCACTTGTACATGTGTACCCTAGCAGGTTGGTGTATGTGCTTTATTACGCTGACACGCTACTGGAGCCTTATAGAAGGACAGATGGCAATGCACTAGGTGACTAGGAGCAAGATCCAACCCCCACTGACGTTTCCCAGTGGAAAGTCTCCCAATGACTTTACAGGCTATTGGACACCAGGGTATAAAATCTTAACCTGTCCTTATTTTCTATTTCAGCAAGAGGAAAGAAAAACAACACATCACACCTCAGTCCACCACTGAACAATGTCCAGCAATGTGCTGGTCAGGAGACAGAGCTCCGTGAATCCCAAAAAATACATTGGAGAAAGTGGGGTTTGCATTTTCTAAGTACAGTGCAACACCAGTGCAGTATAAATTAAAATAATGGACTATGAAATTAGGGTCATACGGAATTGAGAGACTTGGAAGTGTTAACACTTTGAATAACAGTAACACTTACATTATCCAGAGCAGTGGTTTTCAAACTTTTTTTTCTGGCGAGCCAGTTTAAGAAAATTGTTGATGCCTGTGACCCAATGGAGCTGTGGACGAGGGGTTTGGGGTGTGGGAGGGGCTCAGGGCTGGGGCAAAGGATTAGGGTGTGGGGGTGAGGGCTGCAGGGTGGGGCCAGGAGGGGGCTCTGGGCTGGGGCAGGGGGTTGGGGTGTGGGAGGGGGGTCAGGGCTCTGGGCTGGGGGTGCAGGCTCTGGGATGGGGCCAGGGATGAGGGGTTTGGGGTGCGGGAGGGGGCTCTGGGTTTGGGGGGGCTCAGGGCTGGGGTATGGGCTTACTTCCAGTGGTTCCCAGTTAGCGGTGCAGCCGGGGTGCAGAAGCAGGCTTCCCGCCTGTCCTGGCACCGCGGACCGCACTGTGCCCCGGAAGCAGCCAGTAGCAGGTCTGGCTCCTAGACCGGTGCTTGGGGCAGGGGCAGCGCGGAGCCCCGTGGCCCTCCCGCCTAGGAACCAGACCTGCTGCTGGCTGCTTCTGGGGCACAGTGCAGTGTTGGAACAGGTAGGGACTAGCCTGCCTTAGCTGGACAGTACCGCCAATGGGACTTTTAATGGCCTGGTGCCTTCCATTCCCGCAGTTTGAAAACCACTGCTCTAGAGGTTGTCCTCCATCGATCTCAACATACTCTTGCTGTGGGGTTTGTTTTTAACAATGAGACAGTAGCTGTAACTCACACAGCAGGATTGGGCTACTTTTGTGGATACTTTTGTGCATGAATATTGTTGCCTCTAAAATACCACAACTGGCTTTTATGGATACTGACAGTAGGAAGGCTTAAAAAAATATGTACTCCAAAAAGACTGAGGAAGAACTACAAAGATGTCCATAGTAAAACAAAGTGGATTTAAGGCCAGGGTCACATCTGATCAGTTTCTAATTGCTGAGTACTTCGTTATTAGTGACAGCTGTTAGTTAAATGCTTACAGGTCCACTGATTGTTCCAGATGCCAGGAGATCTCCAGGTCTGAGGTTGCATCCATTGATGGAGTGATGAGCCAGCTGCTGTTTCATGGTCCAGTACATGTACTGGAAAAAGGGGGAAGTGAAGGACAAACATAACTCACAGATGTCACTAGTCTGTACAAAATGCATTTCATTCTTTCTGGATCATACTGTTAAACATTAGCCCACAAGAACGACATCCTTATCTAATCAGGAGCCTTCCGCAGCCTAAATGGAACATTTGTAATTACTTTAAATTGATCCTCTGGCTCATTGATTGGTCTCCAGACGTATGGCCTGAATACAAATAGTTTATGTTTGAAGAGATGAGAAGCAACTATTGCATGTTGTGAAAGCAGGGTTACAGCATATTACTATCCCAGCTCTGTAGGCAACTGGTCTGGTCCAAAGCTCAGTGGAATCAATTGGAACCTTTCCAATGACATAACAGACTTTCAATCAGGCCCTCTCTCTATGAGTATTTGGCCCTTCAGCGGGAATAAGCAGAGGTCAATGGAATCCTGTGTAGAAGGATTTTAGCACCTGAAGGCATGGCATTAATGTTGGGATTAATGGCAATTTGTGGCTACCAGAGTCAGATATTTCTGTGCAATGTAACAAGTCAACCAGTCCTAATAATTGTTAAGTGGGTAGCAGGACGTCAGAAGTGCAGGTACCTGGCAGTACAGCACAGACATCATCAGTCATGTTACTAATATGACTTTCAAGGGGAAGAGCCTCTTTGGACACTGACTCGCTAACCTAGTGAGGAGGGTTTTAAATGAAGTTCAAAGGAGACCGAGGAGAAAAGTCCACAGGGAAGTATATATAAAAATTGACCTTAACAGAAGTCCAGGTGTTGACTTTAAGGGTATGTCTACGTGCAATAAACGACCTGCGGTTGGTCCGGTCAGCTGACTTGGGCTATACAATTATATGCAGATGTTCAGTCTTGAGGTGGAGCCCAGGCTCTGTGACCACACCCCCTCACAGGGTCTCTGAGCCTAGGCTCCAGCCTGAGCCCAAATGTCTACATTGCAATTTTATAGCCCCGCAGTCCAAGTCAGCTGACCCGGGCCAGCCGCGGGTCTTTTACTGCAGTGTAGACAAAACTTAAGGCGGCTAGATGTTGGGGGCAGGGCATGGAAAATTACCATAGGGACACAGGGGGGAAAACATAAGGGGGGAAAACAATGGGGAAATCTGCTCAACATCTTAGATGTCTATGCACAAATGCAAGGAGTTTGGGAAACACACAGGAAGAACTGGAAGGCTTAGTACCCAAGCTAAATTATTACTTAATTAGCATAACAGACTTGGTGGGATAAATCTCATGACTGGAATATTGGTATAGAGGGGGAACAGTTTGTTCAGGAAGGACAGGCATGGAAAAGAACAGGAGGAGGGGTTGCTTTATACACCAAGAATATACACACTTGTTTCAAAGTCCAGAAAGAGATGAGAGGCAGATCAAAGACTCTGGGTGAAGATGAAAGGGGAAAATCCAGGGGTAATGTCATGTCAGGGGTCTACTATAGATCACCCAATCACGAGGAGGTGGATGAGGCATTTCTGGAACAAACAACAGAAATATCCAAAACACAAGACCTGATAGCAATGGGAGACTAACTATCCAGACATCTGTTGGAAACGTAATATGGCCAAATATAAAATCTAAAATTCTTGGAATGTACTGAGGACAGCTTCTTGTTTCAGAAGGTGGAGGAAGTAACCAGGGAGGCAGCCATTTTAGACTTAATTTTGACAGGGAGAAATTGGTTGTGAATCTGAAAGTGGGAGGCAATTTGGGTGAAAGTAATCATGAAAAGATAGATTTAATGATTCTAAGGAAAGAAGGAGTGAGAACCGCAGAATAAGGACAACGGGCTTTTTTTTTTTTTAAAAAAAGCAGACTTTAGCCAACTCATAACTTGTAGGTAAAGAACTGATGGGAAGAAAACCTAAGGGTAAAAAGGAGTTCAGGAGAGGTGGCAGTTTCTCAGAGGGACAATATTAAAGGCAGAACAGCAAACGAAATATAGGAAGAATAGCAAGAAACCAATATGACCACATGAGGCGCTTTTAATGACCTAAAATCAAAAAAGAATCCTACAAAAAGTGGAAAGATGGACAAATTGCTAAAACTGAGTACAGAAGGATACCACAAGAATGTAAAGGCTAAGGCATAAAATGAGTTACAGCTAGCAAGGGACATAAATGGCAATAAAAACAGGCTCTATAAATACATTAGGAGCAAGAAAAAGATGAAGGAAAGTGTAAATCCACTACTTAGCAGGAATGAAGAGCTAATAATAAATGAAATCAAAGTGTTTAATGTCTATTTTACTTCCAGCTTCACTAAAAACATTGTGACCAGATGCTGAACACTATTAGTATTAACAAGGGGGAAGGAGCACAAGCCAAAAGTGAGAGAGAGAGAGAACAGGTTAAAAAAATATTTAGATATATTAGATGTGTTCACGTTGGCAGGGCCCGAGGAAATTCATCCTAGGATACTTAAGGAAGTAGGCTGTCCTAATTTATATTGAGTCCACTTTCCCCCCACCCTTCTGGGTTCGGTACCTAGTGGAGTTTAGTAAAACTCAAGGCTTAGGCCCAATGTTAAACACTGGCTATAAAAAATAGCTGCCTAGAATTTGTCTTGCAATTGTTTAAACTCTTTGGCTTAGAAGCCAGGAACTAAAATCCAGAGTGGACACAAAACACTATGAAATCCTTCAGCTGGCGTGTACACATTTATTTTAATGGTGTCCTCCAACATACTTGGACTGGGGCAAATGCTGCAGTCACCTCTGTGTAACAGCAGTGATTCTGGAGGCAAACACCTATCAGGTGGAATTGGGATGTTTTCATCCATCCACCTTCCCCCTGCTTTCCCACTCTGCCCTCGCACCATCTCCAGCAAAACTCTTCTAGCACATGTAGAACTTTGTTGGTGCTAAGCCCTAGTTGCAGGAAAAGCCAGTCTCTGTTCAGAGCTGAAGCTCTCAGGTGTTTGTAAATCAGTTGAGACAACAGTCATCACCAGCTTTCCTCTCATAACAGGCCTGATTCTCAGCTAGTGTAAATCAGTGTATGTCTGGGACCCAGTGTGCCAGCATCATTTGAAACGAATGAAATCAAACCATACTCTTACCTTAAAGTTTGATTTGCATATCGTGGCTGGGTTGCTCATTCCTTCTCCTAAAGGAAGGAGGGGGAAAAGCAATCAATGGGAAAATTGCACTAGGTGAAGACGTCTATGGCATTTTCATTTTATGGCTGGACAGAGGCTTCCGTTACCATTGTCAGGCTCAGGAGAAAATAAGCAATGACATGCTCTGTCCTGGTATGAAGGGCTGCAAGGGGAGGAAGTACGACTCCAAATACAAGTCAAAATCTGGTTTCTATCCCCTGCTCTGCTACAGACTTCCCCTATGACTAAGCCACTTGATCTCTTGTACCTCTACTCCCCTCACCATAAAATGGAGATATTATTTCCCTGTCTTATAGGGGAGTTGCGAGGCTTATTTCGTACTAATGGCAGGATCTACAGAAATACATAGCATTATTAAAAGGAAAATCTCCTTTGCTATTTTCATTTGCATAATACTTAAGCTAGAATCATGTTGAAGGTAAAGTCCTCATATGGACCCCATCAGTAGAATATCATTCCCATTTTACAATGACACAGGGTAGTGTCTTAACCATTGGTCCAACCCAGTTCTCTCTGATTCACTGTATCAATCTTTTGCTGCATCATCCCAAGAGGCCATGAACTGCAGCTGTGAAGGGGATGTGTTGGGGATTGAAAGATACACAATCTCCTGCACCCCCTTGCTGGCCTAACTGGGTGTTAGGGTGCTGAACTCCTCTTCTACTGACACACATTCAACAGCAGGACTTAATGACAGTCCCACACATTAAGCACAGCATCAGAGGGCCATGTTCTGATCCCTATACTCATTTCGGGACATACCTTCCTCTACAAGTCCCAATGAAGTCAGTCATCTTTCACCTCTAGTAAAACACACATTCTTAGTACTCTTTCCCTGGTCTTCCCTCTGTCTGTTCCTTCTGATTATTCGTTACCACCCACTTGCCACATCTTGTTTTAAATTAGACTGCAAAGTCACTGGAGTTGGGACTGTGTCTTTTACTCTGTTTCCACAGAACGCCAGCACAGTGGCGCGCTGAGCCCGCTTGGGTGTCTAAGAGCTATCAGAAGATTAAAAAAAAAAATCTACAATAATTCTTTAGATTGTAAAATGATCATATGCAGCCACCGCAAGGGGACTGTTTTCCATAGCACAGCCCTGCACTAGCGAGTAGGCACATTATGAGCTCTTTTACCTTCCTCTGACTCAGCAAGTATTGCCCTATGCAGAAATCAGGATCGCAGAATTGATGGAACAAATGTCTGAAACATATGGCAGATTCTACATCACTTTAACTCCACAAATCATTTACTGTACCTTTGATAGCGACAAAGAGATTTATGTCAAAAGCATAGGGCTCTTCATCACAGAGGTATGGCAGTGGCTTGGGAACCTAAAAGCATACAACAGGCATTACAGCCTGAAGGCCAAAAGGAAAGAGAAAAGACGGGACATTTTGTAACAGCTCTCTTCACGAGGCTCTGCTGAGTACCATGTGTCCCTTTCTCAGGGCATGCATTTTTCCAGTACCCTTGCCTTCATGAATATTTGCCCAAGCTACTGTTTCACATACATAATTATATCACAAATGTTTATGCCACTAAACAAGGTATTCATTTAATCAAATGCATTTTTTTCTCTTGGCCTCCAAAAGTCCTCTTGATTTTTCACATGGTTGTTAAACCCAACCAAATAGAATTTTAGTGTACCTTTGTCCTGATTTGGCACACCGTGTGTACTCAAGGCTTGCAGTTTCAGACCTGAGCTGTTTAGTTCACACAGAGAAGAGCGACTTGTAAACTCTCTTCACTGTATTAAGTCTAATTAAATGGCTACATACCATAGAATCAAATACCCTCAAACTATGGGCAGGTTTGACTCTTGATCAGAACATTTTAGCTAGAATTCATCATCCCTACCATTTATTGTAAGCACTTGGGTTTTCAAAGCTATGCAGCTGTATGCACCATGACTGAAAACCTGGCCTGGCTGAAGTCAATGGGCATTTTCCCATTGGTTTCAATGGGGCCAGGATGTCATCCCACCTCTTGGAGGCAGGATCAAGCCTTGAAATCAGTAGAAAGGTACTGGTACAACCAAGCGTTTCTGTTCTCAGAACCTAAAGACCCCCATTCTATTTTCATTCAAATCATTTTTAGTGACCCAGCCGTTCTCTTGCTAACCTGGACGGGGTTTGGCAACACAAATGGCATGAGAGCTTCCATAGTAACAACCCAAGGAGAGATGGTTGTGCCAAAGCTCTTGCCCAGAAACGGACCCAGTGGAACATATTCCCACTTCTGAATGTCTCGAGCTGAAAAAAAAAGGAAAATCAATGCAATATAATGAAATTTTCAGAGAGTCACATGGACTCCAGGCCAGTGATAGAGAGGACAGATGAAGAGCTCTGCACACCAGCAGCCACCACCATCCACTGAACAAGCAATGAAATACCACCCGCTTGCCCAGGATAGCTCAAACCATGACATAAAGCAGTCATCTGAAGGGCTCAAAAGCACAGTTCAAAATCCTCTGGGTAGGTCTAGCTTAGAAAGAGAGGCCAATGTTAGTTCAGGTTTAGTTAACACATTAGCTAACTCCAACCCAGACAATATTTTTCCCTAGCCTAGACACGGGTTAACAGGTATCTAAAAGGGTGTTATAAGGACAAGGGAGAAAACTTGTTCACCTTAGCCTCTAAGGATAGAACAAGAAGCAATGGGCTTAAACTGCAGCAAGGGAGGTTTAGGTTGGACATTAGGAAAAAGTTCCTAACTGTCAAGGTGGTTAAACACTGGAATAAATTGCCTAGGGAGGTTGTGGAATCTCCATCTCTGGAGATATTTAAGAGTAGGTTAGATAAATGTCTATCAGGGATGGTCTAGACAGTATTTGGTCCTGCCATGAGGGCAGGGGACTGGACTGAATGACTTCTCGAGGTCCCTTCCAGTCCTAGAATCTATGAATCTTTTACTTCCATTTAACTAGTTGAAATCAATCTTAAGGTCCACCTTGATTAGCTAAATTGAGCTAAAAAGTGTTCACCTGTGTCTACACTAGGGAATATGTTGTAATTGCTAACTCTTTTCCCTCTAATATACAGCTACCCTCTGCTGAGAGCGCCAGCTGTGCCGATGTTTTATGTCATGTCCCTGATAAGCAGGAATTAGACCTAAATCAGCTCATTTCACATACATAGCTAGATGACCTCCATTAGCAGTAGCTCTTAGTCACTACTGACCTGAGCTGGATTTGAACCAATGCCTGAAAGTTGTAGACTGTATTCCATTCCCACTACCCTCAGCCCGTCAGTGTCCTGAGTAGTTTATATTTCTATCATTTAAAACAAATACAATATCTGTCAATATTTTGAATATCATGTAACAGCAAAAAGCATTCCCCCCAGGGAATCAGAGTAACACTTATTACCACTCCAGTCATTCATAAGGACCATTCCAAAAATGTGCTCATGAGCTTTGTTGATTGGGATAGGCTCCCCCAACTTGTTTCCGGGGCCTACAAAGAACGCCTGAAATGGAGAAGAAAATGCTTTAACCAAGTCAAAAGTTTTGAAAATAAAACCTTTGTTTACACCAAGACAAATCCTCCGCAGGTAGTGCTAAGACAAGACAGATAGGGTAGAATGCAATTTTACTTGCTTTCCGCCTTAACTTTAACTGGAATCTCCTTGTGCAGATGAAACAAGAGTTACAGCTTTTTCCTTTCCCCATGTGAGAGAGCAGGGTTAAACCACCTGAATAGCAGTGAGCTGATAAGAGTCCGTCATTAAACTCAGGGCCTGAATTTGCCAAAAGGGACTCTCATTAAAACTGCAGCTCCCACATGCGCAGACCTATAGTTTGTCCATTAAGAAATATGATCAAGTCTCCCTGTGCAGAGGTTTTAAGTTCCTGTAACAGAATCTTATGCAGCGAACTCTGCTTCCCGTTTGCCTAACCAAAGAATCTTCCCTTCTCTACATCCCTCTACCACCTCCGTTTGCAGCTACAGCTGATTAGGTTATCAGCTTAGAGACTGGCTAAGGGGCATGAATCATAGAATATCAGGGTTGGAAGGGACCTCAGGAGATCATCTAGTCCAACCCCCGGCTCAACGCAGGACCAACCCCCAGACAGATTTTTGCTCCAGATCCCAAAATGGCCCCCTTAAGGATTGAACTCATAACTCTGGGTTTAGCAGGCCAATGCCATGGGCTAATAGAAAATGAATATATTTCCTACAAGAGTCTCACTAAAATGCACACTCCCTACCTGTCCCCATTATGCAGCCACTGTCTTTCATACCCCTTGAACTGGAATGATACTGGAGAGAAGTTAGCCTAGAATTGGCTCTTTTTCCCATGCAACTCTTAGGCATTGAATTCTCCCCTTTGAAGCAAGTTCTACAGCAGGCAATATACCGCCCAGAGGGAGGTGCTAGAAGAATGTATATAACCGATGTCATGTTATGTTTTCATAACAGGCTCAGCTTTTTACTCTCTTTTATTAAAGGGAAAGTTGTAATACAATAAATACATCCTACCATTTCTAACTCAATGTCCAAAAGTTTGCAAGCACCAAACACTGGAGGTTTAGCTGTGAATTAAACAGACAGAAAGGTGCATTATGAAGCTAAAATAAACAAGCAAGGAAGCTAGAAAAGACAAGGAGGCAGCCAAACATATTCCAATGCCATGCTGCTCGCTAAGGAGAACAGCGCATTTCAATGGCATGACCAGGAACTCACCATCGTCAGGTCGCATCTGCCCCACTGGTCTTTGAATTGGTGTCCCAGACACCACAACTGAAGATGCACGGCCATGGTAACCGACGGGTAAGTGCAACCTTGTTAAAACAAAGCATTGATTGTGTGTTAAATGCTGTATTACAATCACCAGAACCATGCACTGTGGAAGCTCCAAGCACTTTACAGTAAGTTACTAAGTTTCCCCTGTTATCTAACCACTTTTGAATACATTTTTCCTCTGAATGGTGCCACCTTTCTAGGCATCCAGATTTATTTACTGACACGCAATCATTGGTGTCTTGCTATATGAGAAGAACCAGCTCTCAGATGAAACGGTCTCTGAATCAGGGAGCTGCAACGGACTCCTCACAGTCACTCCTTTCTGCTACAACTAAACACAGCTCAGACATAGTGGAGAATGGAGACGTGGCGTTTCAGACACTGGGGGACAGATCCTCAGCTGGTATACATCGTCATAGCTCCACAGCAGAGCTATATGTACACTAAACTAGAAATCTGTCCCTAGGGACTTATTTTCCTGTAAGGTTATAGAGGCCTTTGCAAAATGTGTAAAACACGACATGTGAGAAAACAGATAACTGAACTACGAACCAGTTAGGCATCAAAGCATTCTCTTTCCCTCTGAACATGATCCCAACATTTGTAGCATGTTCCCTTGAAGAATAGAAGTCAGTGTAGTCTCCTGGGAAAAAGAAAAGCACAAAATATAGATCAACTATATGAAAGACCATTATCTGGTAGAACAAAGGAGCATAAACTTTCCACATTCTGTTGCCCTGAAAAGGATGGAGAAAGGGAGAGAGAAGTAGAGGAGTTTGGAAACATGCAGTCACAAGACTGTAGTAATTATGCAGATAGTCTATAAAAGGGGACGGCTGCCAACGGCACGTGGAGGGTAAAAGTTACACACTACAAAACTGTTTATTTTTTTTTTTAAACTTGCAGTGAAGAGCAGCAAGAAAACACACCATTTCAACCCATTAGCTACAAATATATGAACAAACCACGTGCTTTGTACAGTTTAACCATTTTCTATTGTCATTTTCATTTTGCTGATGCTATTGAGAATGCAATACTGCTAACAAAGGAAAGGATTTTGTAAACAGGGCATCTACTGCCCCCTGGTGCCCTTTTTGAGAAATGGTTTGACTCACACTTCAATTACCTTGGTGGCCCTGATGGAACTCAAAATGTATGAAGTGGGAATGACAAATACCAAAGATTATAAGAAACTTTCCTCCCCTTCCTGGCTCCACCCTTAATTGATGAGCCCACACATGGCTTCAGGTCCCCAGTCTAGCACCAGTTCCAAAGTTACTGACAGAAACAGTGTTGCCAATTCGTGTGATTTTATCACACGCCTCGTACTATTTTGTTATAGCCCCAGCTCCTGGAATCAGGTGATTATGTGAGACTCACAGCTTTCATTTAAAGAAAAAAGGCTTCCCCTTATAGTTGCAGAGAAAGGCTTAAAATTTGACCCACATGTACCATAAAGGCTCAAAACCTAGAAGGCGAATAAAAAGAACTCCACAATATTTTATTTAACTCATGATTGCTGGTGCCTGACCTGTTTGAACGTTTGGGCTTGGTAGTACTGCAGAAGAACTTGCAGGCCACGGTGGCAGAGACAGTTTTTGAAATTCAACTGGTCACAGGTTAGAAATAAGGCTGATTTCACTCTCCCCTTTCCTTGGTTTGTATTTAATCAGCCCTGTTAAAAGCAGTCCCTCATACACACACCACACACACACACACACACACACACACACGTACGTCTTGACTCTTTCTTCACCTGAAGGTCATAATATATGTGCTCACATACCATAGTGACAGACAACCTTATAGAAATAGGAGGAAATGGTTGCTCTGGTGCTTTCCAGAATTGTCAGACGTAATAAATTTAACCTAATGAGAGCTACAAGTCCCCCAGGCACCCAGCCTCCATAAACCCAGGACCTCCAGGAGTCATCTTGCAAACTCAATGCAAAATTCAGCCCAGTGCTCACTCTTAGGGCAAGCGTGACACTGCTCTGGTAGGGAGGATCTAAATGGCACAACTGAGCCTTAAGTTATTTGTAGTTACATGACACAGTGTTCTGCAGTCAAGATAATCATCTGCCTAAAGAAAAGGGCTTTGAGCCAGTGGGGTCATATGGGCCTATGGAGACATAGTTCTGACTTCAGGGATTATGTGGCACCAGGGAACCTTGATTTGATTAAGTTAGTAAAAGTTGCTTCCGGAGGCCTTACATCTATGTTAAAATATGGCGCACACATGTTTTATCTGTGACATCAGAGATGGCACCTGCAATTAATCATCTGTAATATCTACTTTACACCCATTCCTTGTCACAGCCACAATCCGACCATCTAGAACATTTGGGAGTCTCAGTGGATACAAGCAAATCGTGTAGATATCAGTTCAGGAGACTTACCAATTTTAGCTGGAAGGTGCATTATAGTAGAGGCCTGAGGTACAAATGCTCTAAAAATACAAAACAAAGATTACAACTCTCAAAAAAGCTGGTGTCACCCTGGGCTGGCTTCGAGGAAGTTCAGTCTCTTTTTGCACTAACTACGTTCTGGCATCTGCTCTGAAAAAATCTTGCCTTGCTGCAATTCTGTGCTAGCTCGTGGTGTATAAAGTAAGTGCACAGAGGGTACAAGCTGCTATTGCACTGAAGTGGTTAACTGATTCTACAAGCTCCTGTGAGGAAATGTACAATAGAGCACAGGAAGGGCTGCATGAGTGGGAGATCTCACTCTTTTTCTACATGGGAGGAAATGCATCCATTGGGATGCACTGGCAGGTGAGTATGTATGTGTCCTCACTGCCCTCTACTGGATGGAAGGTGCGATTGCAATTGTTTTAGATTCAGTTGCCCTCCTGCAGGAGGCCTACAAACAGCCTTTATACTACTACTGACAGCTGTAAAGCTCAAAAGGTCTCTCCTTAGTACAGCTGTTAAGACCCTCTTATTTTCGGACCTCACAAGTGCTAAACCTTTCAGGACTCTGGGGGTACGTCTACACTGCAATAAAACACCCACAGCTGATTCAGGTCCGCGGGGCTCAGGCTGTGGGGCTATCGAATTATAGTGTCGATGTTTGGGCTCAGGCTGGTGCCCAAGCTCTGGGATCCGGAGGATCTACACTGCAATTTTATAGCGCCGCCCCCCCCTTCCCCCATCTCGAGTCAGCTGACATGGGCCAGTGGCAGGCGTTTTATTGCAGTGTAGACATACCCTGACTTTCATGCTGCATGCATGGGATTTATGGGACCGGGGCTGGCCTCACACATGGGCGACTGCCCTCTTCCCACCACACCCCCCCCCCAAGCCAGGCCAAGGCCCCTTTAAGTCCCAAGCGCTGGGCCCGGAGTTGGGGAGGGGAAGGGTTGGGGGCACCTGGCTGGGAGCTCCTATGGTGCACCAGGCTCCACTTGCTAGTCCTGGCAGGGTGGAGAGGGACAGGACTTCCTCCTCCCCTGCACTGGCCATTCCCAGGGCTGAGTCAGACCCACCACTAGGAACCTCCCCCAGCTACATGAAGCTCTGCATGCCCCCCACCCCCGCTTCCTGCCCCCATCACTCCCCAGCTGTGGGGGGAGGGGTCACTGTACAGGGAGCTGCCCCTGCGTTTGCCCAGGGCACCATTTTCCCTAACGTCGGCCCAGCATGGGACTATACTGATATCTATATATGCGGCCAGCTCCGATTTCATTACAGCAAGGAACCCGCGTGAAAGTTTACCTCAGGTTGATACTGTATTGTGCCTTCTAAGTTTACAAAAGGCCTTGAGAGCTACACAACAACAGATCCATCTCTCCAGAGCTATGTTAAATATTTACACAAGGCCACTGTTAAATGAAGCATCAAGGGAGGGAGAGAAGACTGGAACTGCAGTGACATTCAACTACCCTTCTCCAGGGAACGGGACGCTCTGCCAGCGAGGCTAGAACACCTCTTTAGGTGATGCACTGATTGGTTCTGTTTACACTCCAGCAGCTTCTAACAGTAGTGTGCCATAGCTCCCAAGCCTCAACAATAATAGCAACCACTCTGCTCCTCTCCTCCAACTCTCCGGGAATATCTCCTCCAGGACCCTGAGAAGGCTGAAGAGCCAAAAGTGCTTTGTACATGTGATGAGGAATCACGAGTGTTGATCTTGAGTCACTTCCAGCTCCCGAATGCCTCACCTTTTCCGTAGCTCAGAGTTGTCTCTCAGTGTTGGCTCACTGGCTGACAGTAGCTTTTGGAGAAACATTCTAGCTTCCTTCCAAGCTTCATGGCCCAACCCCATGAAGTCATTAAGGGCTGGCTAAAACACAGTATAAAGGTAGAGATGTGTGAGAGAACATTTGTTTTCTCAGCTCCATTTGCTGTACATGGTACATGAAGTATCTCCTATGTTACCAGTACTGAGATTAAATTACACCGCTACCCCTATATAACGCTACCCGATATAACACGAATTCGGATATATGCGGTAAAGCAGTGCTCCCAGGTGGCGGGGCTGCACACTCCGGTGGATCACAGCAAGTTCAATATAACACGGTTTCACCTATAACACAGTAATATTTTTTAGCTCCCGAGGACAGCGTTATATCGAGGTAGAGGTGTACTAATCCTGAAGTAACAGGCAGCTGCGTGCGCAGAGACCCTGCCTATCACGATCATTACTATGGTCTCATTGTTTCTTTGTGCTCCCGCACTTGTTAGCCAGTATACATCTGTTGCCTCATACTTAGATTGCAATCTCTTTGGGGAAGGGACTATGATTTTCTACAGCACTTATCACTATAGGGTCCTGGTCTGAGAGAGAGGCACCTAGGTGCTCTTGCAAACCAAATAAATTAATAAATCTAATTATAATAATAATTAAAATCATCATCCACCTACATCTTCAAATACCATGGAAGCTTGCAATGACAAGACTAGTTGTGATCGGAATATAAATTATATTTACACCCATGCAGAGAGCCCGCAAGGTCTATGTACCACTTAAATCCCACTTAATCCAAGTTGTTTCCTTTTGGAGATTCCTCCTCATGAAGATGCCAGAAATGTAGGGGTTTAAGTGGAACTGGAGTGGTGTATAAACCTTGGTACTGGCCCTCTGAACTAGGTGGATTTCACTCCATAGTGCACTTCTTAATCAGATGAAAGAAACCGTTAGGAGAGCTCATTTATTTTACTACTTTCTAAATTTTAATTGCGGGTGCTCTTTGTGAGTGGCTAAGTGCGCGCTCCCCCTACACCTGCCACTTCTGCACAGGAAGGAGAGGCCTGCCTGTGCTTTGCTGAACTGGGGCCATAGTTAGACCATCTAACACTGCTTCTGTGGATTGCTGCAGAATCATCTGGCCAGCAATGTGCACACAGTGCCAACCCAGCACTGTTACGCTCCAGTTTTAAGCCAGTAATTCCATTCAGCAGTTACACTGACATAAACCACCATCACCACAATGGTGAATCAGTCCCAATCCCTCTTCCCTCCCTCCTTTCTTAAAAAAAAAAAAAAAAGAGGCAAACCATCAACTCAGGAACTCCATGTAAGCTACCACAATGCTCTTGATCTGAGCCTGGGTCACTAAAATTTCATATGACATTCCATTTAAAACATTGTGGAGATGGACATTGTCAAACTGCATGATAAATACCTGGTCAAAGACATCCTGATGCTTGGAAAGGGCTGGTCCACTGAACAGATGTTTAATAGCACTCAGATCCAATACCTGGTCTCCAATTGCCACCCCAATTCTGTGCCTAGGCTACAATGGGGAAAAAAAATGTTTATACCTGTGGCCAATAATGCTCTTATGAGAGTTCTGGGGAAAAAATAATGAAGTACAAGGAGTTTAAGTGGGGCAGGAGTTGAGGAGCTACATCGGTGCCTACCTTACCATAGTTCTAATTAATGGACAAAAGCTGCTGATTTTAAAATCTAGGAGGAAGGCAGGGGAAGCTGCACTATTTTTTTGGTAAATTCCTCACAGATTTTGAGGGTGGAAGGACATCCTTCCACCCCAACCTTCCAGGGGTGGGGTAAGAGGAGGATATTGCCCTTCCCCCCTGCCTATCTATCCATGGTACTCATATGCCCCCGTCCCCCAATCCCTATAGTATCAGAGGGCCTCACAATCTTTGTGGGTTTATCCCCTCACCCCCATGAGGCAGAGAAGTGCTATTGTCCCCATTTTACAGATGAGGCAGAGAGACGCTAAGTGATTGCCCAAGGTCACAAAGGAAGCTTGTGGCAGAGCAGGGGACTGAATCTGAGTTAACCAAGTCCCAGGCTAGTACTCTTATCACTGATCTATCCTTCCACACGGGAAAGAGGAAAGGCTGGTGTGGAAGGTTCCCTCCATGTGTAAAGAAATGAAAATAAAAACAAACAAAAGCAAAAAACCTGCTCATCTGTGACAGTTTTTACAGGACCTACACAAACTCAGAACTTGCACTGCTACCTTTGCAGTGGCACAGACCACATCCTCCCTACCACAGCTATGCTGAAATCATAAAGAGGCTTTGGCATTACAAACACAAGTTCCAACTGGTAGTGAATTTAAATGAAATATAGCCACAGTAACCAATTTCATCCCAAACAAAAGTACAGATATTCAATTTTGTCTCAATGAAAATAGAATAAAACCAGTACAGATTAAAAAACAACCGCTTTTAGCCTCTCTTCTTTGAACAAGACCCCAAATCTGATTTGCACGAAAATAATCCTAGATGTTTATTCAGCAAGCATTCCTGCCAGAAACATCTCAGGGCTGCACAAGTTAATTTGTAACCTGTAGCCCTAAATAAAATCAGTTATTTTAACTGAGCGATTATTATAATATTGTGATAGGACATTAATTTCCAAAAGATATAAAATCATCTTAATCATTTTAAAAAAAATTTGAGACATTTGTACAATAAAGATTAGTTACTAGGGAAGGAAAAAGTGCACTAGGCAGTAACACACAAACACGCATCTGGAAACAGATTAAGGGCATGTCAGCACTGCAGTAAAACACCCATGGCTAGCCCATGTTAGCTGGCTCGGGCTGCGGGGCTATAAATTTGCAACGTAGGGTTAAGCTGGCTCGTGTTAGCTGGGTCGGGCTGAAGCCTGGGCTCTGGGACCTTTCCCACTCATGAGGTCCCAGAGCCCAAACTCAGCTTGAGCCCAAATCAGCTAACAAAGGCCAGCTACAAGTGTTTTATTGCAGTGTAGACATGCCCTTGGTTTCATCATCCAGCGTTTATCTTTGCAAAACACCAGATAATTAGAGCCAAGGCTCTTCTATGCTGGAATTCATTTTTAAACTACTACTGATAGTCTCTAGCATTGTTTTTGCCTAACTGAGAACCATTATGATGGCTCTGCAATGCCCATTAACCATTGATAATCCTCCAGCTTCTCTGTTTCCAGAGGTATCTGCTTGCCAGCTCTCTCTTTTACGATGTGTGTTTGTGTGGGGCGGGTGTTTCATGGCTAAATGTGCACGTGAATGTAATCTGTTGCAAACAGCAGCATTGAACAGTAAATTGGAGGTACGTGGTGTGATTTTCAAAAGGAGTCTAGGGGTACGTCTACACTACCCACCGGATCGGGGGGTAGCGATCGATCTATCGGGGATCGATTTATCGTGTGTAGTGTAGATGCAATCAATCGATCCCTGATTGAACTCCAGCTCGGCGAGAGGCGGAAGCAAAGTCGACGGGGGAGTGGCGGCTGTCGATCCCGCGCCGCAAGGACGTGAAGTAAGTGATTCTAAGTCGATCTAAGATATGCAACTTCAGCTACAAGAATAGTGTAGCTGAAGTAGACGTATCTTAGATCGATCCCCCTCCCCCCCTAGTGTAGACCAGCTGTTAGGGACCCAGTTCCCATAGATTAACCCAAATTAGGCTTCTTTCAAAACCTGTGTCATGTTTCTCTTGTATGGCCAGAAAATATAAGTGTTGTTGTAGCTGTGTTGGACCCAGGATATGAGAGAGACAAGGGTGGGTGAGGTCATAGCTTCTTCAGGTCAACTTCTTCAGACCTGAAGAAAAGCTCCGTGTAAGCGTGAAAAAAGACGGTTACTCACCGTTGTAACTGTTGTTCTTCGAGATGTGTTGCTCATATCCATTCCATTAGGTGTGTGCGCGCCGCGTGCACGATCGTCGGAAGATTTTTACCCTAGCAACACCGGCGGGTCGGCTGTGGAGCCCCCTAGAGTGGCGCCTTCATGGCGCTGAATATATACCCCAGCCGACCCGGCGCCCCCTCAGTTCCTTCTTGCCGGCTACTCCGACAGTGGGGACGGAGGGCGGGTTTGGAATGGATATGAGCAACACATCTCGAAGAACAACAGTTACAACGGTGAGTAACCGTCTTTTCTTCTTCGAGTGCTTGCTCATATCCATTCCATTAGGTGACTCCCAAGCCCGACTTAGGTGGTGGGGTCGGAGTGAGACATTGCTGTGTGCAAAACCGCTGAACCAAAGGCAGCATCGTCCCTGGACTGCTGCACTAGTGCATAGTGTTCTGTAAACGTGTGGACTGACGACCAAACCGCAGCTCTACAAATGTCCTGGATCGGAACTTGCGCCAGGAAAGCCGCCGAGGAAGCGTGGGCCCTCGTGGAGTGAGCGGTGAGGTGGGGTGCTGAGACACCTGCCAGGTCGTAGCAAGTCCGGATGCAAGACGTAATCCAGGAGGATAGGCGTTGTGATGAGACCGGTGAGCCTTTCATTCGGTCGGCCACTGCAACGAAGAGTTGCGTCGTCTTTCTAAAGGGCCTTGTGCGGTCAATATAGAAGGCCAGGGCCCTGCGTACGTCCAGAGAATGCAAACGTTGATCCTGGCGAGAAGCATGTGGTTTAGGGTGAAAGACCGGGAGAAATATATCCTGGTTGATATGAAATGGAGAAACCACCTTAGGGAGAAAGGCAGGATGTGGACGAAGCTGCACTTTATCCTTATGGAAAACTGTGTAAGGGGGCTCGGATGTAAGCGCCCTGAGTTCAGAAACGCGCCTTGCTGAGGTGATGGCTACGAGGAAGGCTGTCTTCCAGGATAGGTACAGAAGTGAACAGGTGGCCAGTGGCTCGAATGGAGGACCTGTGAGCTTGGAGAGAACCAGGTTGAGGTCCCACGTCGGAACGGGCTGACGTTGTTGTGGGTACATCCGGTCTAAGCCCTTGAGGAATCTAACGACCATCGGGTTAGAGAATACCGAGGACGCGAGTTCCCCTGGATGGAAGGCCGATATAGCGGCCAGGTGAACTCTAATTGAAGATATCGCCAACCCCTGCTGTTTTAGGGAGAGGAGATATTCCAAAATAAGAGGAATAGGTGCGTGCAATGGGGACGTGGCTCGTTGTTCGCACCAACAGGAGAACCGCTTCCACTTGGCCAAGTATGTGGTCCGTGTTGAGGGCTTCCTACTGCTCAGCAGAATCTGTTGGACAGAGTGTGAACACTGTTGCTCTGCCTGGGTGAACCATGGAGCAGCCACGCCGTGAGGTGGAGTGATTGC
This sequence comes from Chrysemys picta bellii, assembly GCF_011386835.1. Taxonomy (NCBI): domain Eukaryota; kingdom Metazoa; phylum Chordata; order Testudines; family Emydidae; genus Chrysemys; species Chrysemys picta. The sequence goes on along the minus strand of NC_088800.1, from coordinate 16,027,619 downwards.
AGGTCGGGGTGACGCAGCCGGCCGTGGTTCTGCGTGATGAGATCCGGATACAACGGAAGCGGGATCGGTGTCTGAACCGAGAGTTCCAACAGCGTGGTGTACCAATGTTGTCTCGGCCACGCTGGAGCGACCAGAATTACCTGTGCCTGGTCTCTGCGCAATTTGAGCAGTACCTTGTGGACCAGAGGAAACGGAGGGAAGGCATAAAACAGGTGGTCCTTCCAGAGAAGGAGAAACGCATCCGAGAGGGAGCCCGGGGCTCGACCTTGCAGGGAGCAGAACACGTGGCACTTCCTGTTGTCTCGAGATGCAAACAGGTCTATCTGGGGAAACCCCCACTTCTGGAAGACGGAATGTATGATGTCCGGACGGATAGACCACTCGTGCGTTTGAAAGGACCTGCTGAGTCGGTCCGCTAAAGTGTTCTGGACTCCAGGGAGGAACGATGCCGTGAGATGGATTGAGTGGGCGATGCAGAAGTCCCACAGGCGAATGGCCTCTTGGCATAGAATTGACGAACGTGCTCCTCCTTGCTTGTTGATGTAAAACATGGCCGTGGTGTTGTCGGTGAGAACTAACACACAGCGGCCCCGTAGGAGATTGAGAAATGCCTGGCACGCCAGGCGCACCGCCATCAGTTCCCGAACATTGATGTGTAGGGCTAGCTGAGGTGCCGTCCACAGGCCCTGGGTATGGTGCTCGTTGAGATGGGCGCCCCAACCCAGAGATGAAGCGTCTGTGACCAGGTGCAGAGAGGGTTGTGGGGCGTGAAACGGCATCCCCTCGCAAACTACACTGTGATCTAGCCACCATGTGAGGGAGGTCAGGACCGAGTTCGGGATTGTGACCACCATATTCAGGCTGTCCCGATGTGGGCGGTATATTGATGACACCCAGGTCTGGAGTGGGCGAAGCCGAAGTCTGGCATGCCTGGTTACGTACGTGCAGGAAGCCATGTGACCCAGGAGGGTAAGGCACGACCTCACCGTGGTAGTTGGGAAGGCCTTGAGTCCTTGGATGAGGCTCGTGATGGTGCAAAAGCGATTGTCTGGCAGGATGGCTTGTGCGCGTCTGGAGTCTAGAACCGCACCGATGAATTCTATTCTCTGGGTAGGTTCTAGAGTGGATTTGTCCTTGTTGAGTAGGATACCCAACTTGTTGAATGTGCGCACTATTATGTGGACGTGATCGCGAACTTGTTCCTTGGTGCGACCGCGTACCAGCCAGTCGTCTAGGTACGGGAACACCTGTATCCCTTGCCGACGAAGGTACGCTGCCACGACAGCCATACATTTCGTGAACACCCGTGGGGCCGAGGATAGGCCGAAGGGAAGGACTGCAAATTGGTAGTGCACCCTGTTTACCACGAATCGGAGGAAGCGTCTGTGAGGCGGGTAAATAGCAATGTGAAAGTATGCGTCTTTCATGTCGAGGGCGGCAAACCAGTCTCCAGGATCGAGGGAAGGGATAATGGCCCCCAGAGAGACCATGCGGAACTTCAACTTTACTACGAATTTGTTGAGTCCGCGCAAGTCCAAGATGGGTCGCAGACCTCCTTTGGACTTGGGGATGAGGAAGTAACGGGAATAGAATCCCCTGCCCCTTAAATCCATCGGAACCTCCTCTATGGCCCCCATGGCGAGGAGCGTAGAGACTTCCTGTATAAGAAGTTGCTCGTGAGAAGGGTCCCTGAAGAGGGACGGGGAAGGGGGGGAGGAGGGGGGAAATGAAGAAAACTGGATAGCGTATCCCCTCTCCACCGTGCGGAGGACCCAACGGTCCGAAGTTATAAGGGACCAAGCACGGTGGAAGTGGGAGAGGCGATCCCGAAAGGAGGGGGCTGGATCCTGGGGGATGACTGGGGCGCCGTCCTCGACCGCACCTTCAAAAGTTCTGCCTGGGGCCTGAAGGTGGTCTAGGTGGCCCCTGGTTCTGGCCGGGTTGAGGGCCGGTCCACCTTCTTCTACCACCTCGCCCTCGCCTCCGGGCCGAGTCCTGTCTCTGACGAGGCGGGGGGGGGTAGAAGCGCTGAGGCTGCGGCCTAAATGGCCTGCGCTGGGGGCCCACAACATGCATCCCCAGGGAGCGCATGATTGTTCTCGAGTCCTTGAGGCTCTGCAGGCGAGAGTCCGTCTTATCTGAGAACAATCCATGACCCTCAAAAGGCAGATCTTGTAGGGTTTGCTGCAGCTCCGGAGGCAAACCCGAAACCTGAAGCCAGGAGATCCTGCGCATAGCGATACCCGAAGCCAGGGTCCTCGCCGCTGAGTCTGCAATGTCCAAGGAGGCCTGCAAGGAGGTCCGAGCCACCTTCTTGCCCTCCTCTACCATGGCTCCAAACTCTTCCCTGGACTCTTGGGGAATCAACTCCTTAAACTTCCCCATAGAGTTCCAGGAGTTGAAATTGTAGCGGCTCAGTAGCGCCTGTTGGTTCGCCGCTCTAAGTTGTAGCCCTCCGGCTGAGTAAACCTTACGGCCAAACAGATCGAGCCGCTTAGCCTCTTTTGATTTAGGCGCTGCAGCCTGCTGGCCGTGGCGCTCTCGTGCATTCACTGATTCCACCACCAGTGAACACGGTTGGGGGTGGGTATACAAGTACCCATAGTCCTTAGAGGGGACAAAGTATTTTCTTTCCACCCCTCTCGCTGTGGGTGGAATGGAGGCAGGAGTTTGCCATATCGTATCCGCATTCGATTGTATCGTGCGGATCAGAGGTAACGCCACCCTCGATGGGGCATCTGCTCCAAGGATGTTCACGATCGGGTCGTGCACCTCCACTATCTCCTCCGCCTGCAGGTCCATATTACGGGCCATCCTACGCAGGAGATCCTGGTGAGCCCGAAGATCTATCGGAGGGGGACCCGTACATGAAGTGCCCGCCACTGCCTCGTCCGGAGAGGAGGAAGAGGATGCCTCCGGTGGTACCGGATCCAAGGGGGGGTCCTGATCCCCTTGCTCTTGGGCCGGGGCATCACCTGCACTTGGGTCCCTGGTGTCGGGTGGCGTGGACACCGAAGCCTCCATGCCTCCTGGCGGAGGCCGAGAGATGGTGGATTCTGGGGCCCTTCTGACCGAGTGACCCGAGCGAGAGGTCGATGGTATTGGAGCCCCTTGCTCTTGGTGGTACGCCCACGGGGTCCAAAACGACCAGTGAGATGGTCCATGAGAGTGGTCCTCTGCCATCTCTTGCCAGTGGCCGAAATTTTGTTCCTCGGCGTGCCCTTGAGGGGGGTATGCCGATCTCGACAGGTCCTCCGAGGAACGAGACACCGATCTTGACGGCCATGGCGGTGCCGAGAGAGATGAAACCATCCCGGTGGGCTGCGGTGCCGCACGGTGCCGGTCCGGAGATGATCTATCTCTGCGCGGTGCCGGCGATCGGTGCCGGGACCGCGACCGGTGCCGATGACCTCGTCGGTGCCGGGAGTCGGATCTGGACCTCGACGAGGACCTGGAGTATGCCCGGTGCCGGGAGCGACCCCTCGACGTCGAGCGTCGACCGTAGCGGTGCCGAGAGCTACGTCTCGACGTTGATCGGTGCCGACGATCATATCGGTGCCGAGACGAAGAGCGGTGCCGCGAAGAAGATCTTGGCCGCGAGTACGACCGGTGCCGAGACGGTATTCGGTGCCGGGACTGCGAGCGGCGTGGGGACCTGCTTCGGGACCTGGATCGGTGCCGAGGTTCCAGCCCTTGTGATGGCGGGCGCATTAAGGCAGGTTTCCCCCTCGACTGGACCGTGCGAGTCAGCGGTGCAGTCGGTGCCGGTGGTTGAGGCGGTGCCGGCTCCGTGAGAGCTATTAAGTCTCTCGCCGCCGCGAAGGTCTCTGGAGTCGACGGGAGGCACTGTATCACCGCCGGCCTGGGGGGAGACGCTATTTGCACCGGACTCAACGGCCTCGGCGCCGGAGTCGACGGTGCCGGAGGCACCTGTTTCCGGTGCTCCACTGGCGGACGCGGCTCTACCCCCGGCACTGGGGGAGCTGGCGTCTTCGGCACGGATGTCCCCGTCTTATGGGCTTTTTTATGCCCTGGGGATAAGGACCGGCGCCGAGGCACTTGCTGTGTCTGCGGTGCCGACGAGGTCCGGTGCCGGGGAGGCTTGTCTGACGCCACTCGCGTGGTCGTCGCAGTCGGTGCCGCCGTGGCACTGCGCACCGAGGTGCTAGGTGCCGGGGCCTTGCTCGTGGAGGGAGTGTCCGGGCTAAGAGCCGCCTCCATCAGAAGTTGCCTGAGCCGAAAGTCCCGCTCCTTCTTGGTCCTCGGACGGAAGGCCTTACAGATTTTACACTTGTCTGTCTGGTGTGACTCTCCCAGGCACTTCAGACAGGAGTCGTGCGGGTCGCTCGTGGGCATAGGTTTAGCGCAGGAGGCGCACAGCTTGAAGCCGGGAGCGTTGGGCATGAGCCCGGCCCCGCGGCCGGGGGAGAAAGGGGGGAGACGACCCCCTTAATCCCCTGGACTACTTAGAACAACTTTAAAACTACTTAACTAATTTACAACAAACTCTAGGACTATAACTATAACTACAACTATGATACAACAAGATAAGCTAGGGAAAGTGGAGAACAGCTAAGCAGCGCTCCACAGTTCCAACGACCGTCAGGGGCGGTAAGAAGGAACTGAGGGGGCGCCGGGTCGGCTGGGGTATATATTCAGCGCCATGAAGGCGCCACTCTAGGGGGCTCCACAGCCGACCCGCCGGTGTTGCTAGGGTAAAAATCTTCCGACGATCGTGCACGCGGCGCGCACACACCTAATGGAATGGATATGAGCAAGCACTCGAAGAAGAACTTCTCTTTCATCAACAGAAGGTGGTTCAATAAAAGATAGGACCTCACCAACCGTGTCTCAGAAAATGTAAGTCCCACCGTGTGGTCCCTGCACATATGCATTGAATGGAACATTAAATATATAGAATAATAGTTTTCAGCCTTGAGTCATTTGCAGACCACTACAAAATTTCAAATGGATGCGTGGACCCCTTTGGAAATTTTAGGAGTTCATGGATCACGGGTTGAAAACCACTAATATAGAAGATACAGAAGAGACTTGACTTGCTCAAAGTCACTCAGCTAGTCAATTGCAGGGTTAGGAACAGAACCCAAATCTCCTGACTCCCAATCCTAATTAGGGAAAAAATGAAGGGTAGGCCCTTAATTTATAGGATTATAATTGTGGCCCTGTAGACCACTATCATGTTTAAAACAAACCTCTCTTGAAAAGATATTTAGCTTGGAAGGATCAGATTTTTAATCAGTAAATGTTGGTAAACATCAATTCCACTGTATATACAGGAAATGACAAAAATATTTCATCAATAATAGTTGAAATTTACTGACATGCAAAGTAAGAAAAATGCTGCTTGAGAGCTTATTAAAATTTTATTTAAGGATATTGACTGTGTATATTGACATCTGATATTGACAATTTGTGTTTTAATGGTTATAAACTTTTAACTGTCTCTCAATATCTACTGTCAAAGCCTAATTATATTTTACACAGATTTCTTTTATCAAATTTAGCTTTCAGATACATCAATTCATATTGCTTACAATGAACATTCCACAATACAACTAAGATTAGTAGTATATAGGATAAAAGTTAAAATGGGGCTTTGAGAGGGAAGAGGAAGGAGGGGTTAAATTCAGCCATAAAGGAGATAATAAAAATGGTGCTGGTAAAGAAAAGTGAAAACGTTATAGCATACAGAGAGACATGAGGAAATATAGACTTTTATACTCAAAAGCAGAAAATATATTAAGTCCATATTACATACATATAAAGTACTTATAGAAAATATTAACGTTCTTTAAAGAAATAGCACTCAGGTCATCATCAAATTAAGAAAAGACTGTATATACACTGAAGCTTCCTAGTGCAATCAGCTAACCCCTAAGATTCCCAGCCTGGCAAGCCTTTCCTGTCCCTGGCATCTGGGGATCATCACACAGCATTTGGGAAAACAAACAATCTAACAACCAAAAAACCTCCTCCTCATTCATAGCCTCTGAACTTCAGAGCAAAGATTCACCCACAGCAGCAGCAATCTTTGCAACACAAAGACAAAGCAGCAGATAACTCACCTTCTCCTCGGTAGAGAAAACCCCATAGGGAAGGTTCTGAAGAGGGAAATTTGAGTTCTCTTCTATCTGGATGAAAGACATTTTGAGCTCAGGGCAAGCTGTGGTGCAAACACACTCCCAGCTCGGCTACAACCACGCCAAGAGAGCCTCCACATGTTGCATTAGACAACGTGGATCTGTTGGGCCCACCCTTTTCTTCAGCCTCAAGCCAACCAGAAGCTGCTCTCCAGCCCACTCCCTTCAGCCCGGCTCGTGCTTGTGAGCTAGATGGTTAATTAATACCAGAGTTCTGCATGACTCAGCAGCAGGGGCCTCTGCACCATTAACTGTTTCTGGCTAGAGCCTCTGTGAGAGGAGTATTTTGTACGGTTACTGAGGGGAAGACTGTTCCCCCTTCCTGAACCCTTGATTACTGGGAGAATCTATAGATATGTGCCTGCTGGGCCAGGAGCCATACATTTATTTCCCAAGTTGGGGGCACTTGGCTATAAAAGTGATAGTATCAAATGACCCTACAAGAACCTAGACACAGAAGGGGCAGCTCAGCTGTCAGCTCAGATACCATGGGGAGAGCAGACAGTTTTCATTTAGAATTTGTGCAGTTTAGAAGTTCCAAAAGAACCCCATTTGGCTGATTCCTTCTATAAAGCTCCAGCTGCTGAGGTGTGAATATCTGCCAACAGTGGCAAAGGACAGAAAACACAACCTCCCTCTGTCCCATATCCTTCCCAACCCTCCTAGGTCCTTTTGGGAAAAACCTAGACCCAAAATTAAAAACCCAATACCACTGTTCTACATGTGGACACAAGGCTGAATGTAAAAGCAGGACTTTTTAAAAGAAGTAAAAAGAACGGATGGGGGAGAAGATTCCTTTTGAACGAAGACTCCTGGTTATCAAACCACAAAGCTGATTATCCTAAATTGATTTTGGTGGGGGATGAGACTAGTTAAAGGAACAAAGATTTGCTTGGATTTATTCTGATTTGCTCTGCTCCTTAATGACTCTCAACTACTTTAGACTGGCATAGCTTCATGGACTTCTCAACTACTTTAGACTGGCATAGCTTCATGGACTTCAATGGTGCTATGCTAGTTTACATCAGCTGAGGCCTTGGCCCATGTAATTTTAGGAATGTTTGTTGCATGGAAAAATTAGCTTTCAAGCAGTTATATACTATGTTTAACGGCAGTAGTATCACAGTATACTGTGACATTTGAATACCTACATTATTATGGTAGCCAGCATATATTGCTAAACATTTCCACGGCGGATTTGATTTTATCTACGCCAAAACAAAAGTTATAGTTAAAGCATTAAGTTTTGAGAATGTGTTTCATTGAAACACACTTAATACCTCTCCAGAATTAGGATTTCTGATAGCATCACATTTAATGATGCAACAGCTGCACTGGTATAAAGGGAAGTAAATGCTCATCCGCTAGCATCAGGCAGACCATCTACTAGGATGTGAAGCATCATTGTCATAGTGCGGTCATTCAGCGCAGCAACAGTCAAATCAAGCTCCAGTGTCGTGTGCTATTTCTATTTTAGTGCATTAATAATAAATTGTGAAGGACGTTGTCCAAAGTCTATTCATTGTATACAATACACTTAACTCCTAGAGGAATTGTATACAAGCTTGGAAGACGATGACAGCATGCCCTCAACAGCCAGGCTGCATACTTATTTAATTGGTTCAAAATAGATTTGCACAGAGGAGGAATTGGATAAGGTTGACTCTAAATCTTGGTCAATACCCCCATCTGATTTTGGATAGTATTTTAAGTTCTAGTTTCCTCCTGCTTGAGGGTGGTGGTTCCCAATATGTGAGGTAGGGGGCACAATTGTTCCTGCTGCATGTCATACGTGCAGAACCAGGTAGCAAAGGGAGCATGGGAACTCCAAAGGCAGCTGCTTTCCCTGCACTTGTTTCCCTCCTGGTCACTCAGGGATGTCAGCCTTACTCCTGCTCCTCCCTCCTCCATGGAGCAGAGAAGCAGCAGTTCCTTTTAAGCCAACCAGCTTCTCTTTATGCATGTTGTGCCTGTTCTCTGGTCAGTCCTGCAGCAGCACAAACACACCAATGGGTCGCTGTGTTAAATATACGGTAGAGATGAAGGAAGAGAAAGGAAGCTGTGGGGAAAGAAATAAAAAGAGGAATGAAGGGAGGGACTGACAGTGGGGGGAGGAAGAAGATAAGGGAGAGGGGTCAAAAACTTGAGAAGGAAGATCCAGAAAAGAAGAAGGGAACTGGGTGAAAGGGTAGTGGGGGAGGGTAAAAATGGTAAGCAAAACCTGTGGAAAACATAAAAGACAAGGAAAAATACAAGACTCAAGGGAGATGTGACTACCATGCTATGCCATTGCATGACACTTGGATGCACTGTTCACAAACATCATAAATTAGGATCTTCTTTAACCCAAAAAGACTGGGGGACCACTGAAATATCTTGATTTGCAAGACCTTGATTCATGCCCTCTCCCTATGTTCCACAGCCAAGGAGTGCTTAGGAGTGCATGGTTCAAAGTCCACACCTGATTAAACCTCCATGATATGTTCCTGCAGGGACAAAATGGTTTTCTCCATCATCTGACGTTGTAGATTACCTCACATGCCACCTGATGTAGTAAGACCCTTTTTGCAGTGCAATGTATGGTACTTCTCTGGTAATTGTCAGTAACCACTTTTCCTGCAGGGTTCAGAATTTTAAAGGATGCATTCAGCATTGATTAAAGAAAATTAACATTTTAAAATAAAGTCAAAATCCTGAATGGCTGAGCAACTGCACACAAAATCTCATTTGTTCCACAATATATGAAAGCTGTTTAATCGGAAGTAAGAGTCACCAAGAGAAATTTAAACTGAGGATCAGATCCAGAGCGGAATTTGAGTCCTACTTCTGCGTATTTGTAAGTTTTGTAAAGAATCCAATGCAGGGTGAGCTTATATGTGCAGTTACAAAAACTGTCACACACTTTCTTATAGTTATAGCACATAGCCTTTAAATGGACATTGGTGATTAGGTGGGTGTGAACATCTGTCGGCAGAGTGACTATCCAGGACTTGACAAGAAAGGCAGCTATGAGTCACAGTACAACTGTAAGACGGCCTTGTCTATACTGCCACTTTACAGTGCTGCAACTTTCTCGCTTGTGAATGAAAAAAAACCACCCCCCTGAGCACAGCAAATTTCAGCACTGTAAAGTGGCAGTGTAAACAGTGCACCAGTACTGGGAGCTACTCCCCTCGTGGGGGTGGTGCCGTGACTATACAGACACATTAAAGTGCTGCCGCGGCAGTGCTTTAACGTTGCTAGTGGAGACATACCCTGAGTGAGAGAAGTTGATTCACAAGCCACCAGGTCTGAAAATGGACACTAAGTTTGAAACACTGCCTAAGCGTTTTCTAACCTTTGTATAGTGTAGATCACATCTTAATGGAGAAGTTGTCTCAAGGGCCAGCTCTCCCAATCAGAACTGCACAGACCAAATCCCCTAACTTAGGTTAAATCATCACAAATTAACAACAGCTAGAGCAATTGTTTACATGGAAAAATGACAATATATGTTTCACTACTTTGAATGCAATTTAGCAGACTGAAATCAGGAGGAGCCATCATCCTGCGACTGCCTGGTTCTCCAAGCCAGAAGTGGCTCCCACCAACTGCAATGTTGGAACCTTTTATCCAGTCAATTTCAAGAGGGTAGACGAAAAACAATTTCATGTGCCTCACTTGCCCCAGAGTTCCCTGTCACTTTTATGATCACATTTGCCTATTTTAAAGTGCATTTTTACGTCTTGCTGCTGTACAAAAGACATGTGGGGAGAAAAAAAAAAGCATTGACTATATACAAAGTGTTTTCAAACACACAAGTTAAGAATGACGACAATGACTTTATTCCCTCCAGTCTTTCAATAGGTAGGTGTTACTTGTAACAGTAGGTAAAATAAATTCAGATAAAAGTTGACTTAATTGCTATTCAGATCTACAAGGATATCCGAATGCACTGTACCTGGAGAAACCAGAGACAAGAGGTCCAAATCAAAATCAAGGGCTGAAAAGCAATCAGTGTGACAGATACCAGTGATCAACACAAAATACCCCCATTTTTTTTAAATTTTATTTAATCAAAGTTAAGACGTGGATAAACATAAATACAGCACAGTTACTTCAGATCATTCTTCATATTTGTGTACATACAGACTCATGAATGTAATCCCAGTGAAACCTTCAGTCAGCAATGAGGTGCATACTAGCCTACCCCGCCCCCACACACACACACGAAAACAAAATCTATTTTTTTTTTTAAAAAACCCACACAAACTTATAATCTCAGCACACACTCTCTCATTACAAATGATTCATACATAAATAGGTAGTGGGTGCAAACAAGCTAATATGCTAACATGTTTAACCTGTCTCGTTAATGAAAACCAGAAGCAGCTATAATGATTAAAATACATTCAGTTACTGATAACTAGTTGTGCCATGAGGCATTACCAAAAAAGAAATCGTGCTGCAGAGAAAAGCTATATACAACAAGAAAATAAACTGCAACGTTAATGCATGCATGTTTTGTACTGGAAAAGCACAGCCCTCCCATGTTTTCTCCATGTTTGTTATAAAAGCCCTCTGCACTCAACTAAAATTAAAATGATCTTAAAGGATAATACTTGTAAAGTTTACTTAAGTCTTCAGCCACAGAAAACTGCAATGAAAATAAATGTTCAGAGTCATTTTCAAAACAAAAACAAACAAAAAAAATCTATTCTTCTGATGACATGCATGATTAAAAGGTCTAGGCAAGATACACTGCTCTACATTCCTGATGACTAAGGAAAAAGCTCAAGTCAATTTAATCTGCAGATGGTCAGGGGATTTTATATTCCAGCAGAAGTAGCAGTTCAGATCTTCTGAATCTTTTCCCCAACAACTACAGGATTTTCTTTCCTGATTTTCTCAGCAGCATCAGCTTTGTAATTGTAAGAACAACTGTGTACATCTGAATAACGGTGCACACCACAGTAAACGTTTCCACACCGGCATTCAAACCCTGTAAACAGAAATATTGACCTATTAAGACAGACATTAAAGACAATTTAATTCTACAGGTTTGGCTTTTTTAATATCCTAAATACTACATTCACATTTGGTACCAACTAATCTCAATCAACAGTGTCAGTCAGCCAAAGCCAGTTTCTGCTGCCAAAATTGCTGTCATATAAAGCACCAAAGTTATAAATCTTTGTTGTAGTGATTATAATAAAGAGCCCTCACTTCAACTATGCATCACTATACAGCACTACAAAAATACATTCCCTCAAGACTTGCTGCAGACATTTTTTCAGTCACCACACAGTGGAATGACTCAAGTGATTTTCAAATACTTAAAACTGAATCACGCCACTTCATTATGAGGGCTGATTAATGAGCAGACTATTACATTTACCTTAACTCCCCAGGCCATTATATAAGAGCTCCCAAACAGAAGCATTTGTAATGAAGATCATTTTGCTTAATAAATGAAACAGTTAAACACAAGGATATATGAAAAGTCCTCTTTAATAAGAGCTACTGGTTGAAAACACCGTAGGGCCAAGTTTTACTTCAAATACATTGAAGTCAACAGACTAACCCACACATGAATCTGAAGGCAGAATTTGGTCTTTTGATATTAACTGCATAACTTAGTCTTGGATTAAGAAAGAAAATGAAATATTTCTTACCAGTAAGTCCCACCTTCTTCCGGCACATGAAACAGCGATTCTTTTTCTGTTTTGGTTTGTCAAGTGACTTGTCTTGTTCTTCAGATGTAGACTCTGCACTCTCTGACACTAAAGCTAATATAAAAGAGATAAAACACTGAAAAAAGAGTGGAAAAAATTGCAAGAGATTTGTTTGAGCCACAAGAGAAATTTGAAGCCTATTTTGTAAATTCAAGCTCTGGGACTTGTAACCTTGTTGTAATCAATTTTTCCTTCCATAATCTACAATCTAATAGTGGGTGGAACTCTGCTTTAGCAATATTTCTGCATCACACAACAAGTGCACTTGAGCTCCCTCTTTCTAAATTTAATTATCCAATCTGAGTCATCCAAGAGAGAAGTCAGTTGACAGTGCTGAATGTTTTATATACAATTTATAACATACCAACATAAGGACTAGTAAGATAAAGAAAGACCAAGGTTTAAATATACACACACTGTTCCTTTTAAACCTCAAAAACCAAGATTTAAATATGGGCCTGAAGTTACCAAGTTTGGCAAGATGCAAGTGTAAGGTTTAACAGTTCCATAAAATTGTTACAATTAGCAGTTTTCAAAGCTGATTCAAGTCAAGTGAGAAGAACAGATAATTTACCAGAGTTCAACAAAGCACTTCTCCCTTCCGCAATGCTAGGGTTACCATATTAAAGGTTTTTTAAAAAAAGAGGACACTCCACAGGGCCCTGGCCCCGCCCCAGCCCCAACTCCACCCCTTCCCCAAAGTCCCCGCCCCAACTCCGCCCCCTCCCCTGAGCGCCCCACATTCCCCCTCCTCCTCCCTCCCAGCCACGCGAAAAGGGCTGCCGGATTCCTCCGCGGCGGCGGCGGCTGCTGCTGCTCCCCCCAGACACCTCAGCTCTGTGCAGCTGAAGAGCACAGCTGCCCCAGCGCTACCAGCTTCACGGTTTGCCGGGCAGCCCCCAGACCTCCAGACCCTGCGCCCCTGGCTGGGCGCTTCCCCTCCCGGGCTCCGGCTGCACTGGGGAAGCACCCGGCCCGGGGAATCCGCCTGCAGCTCGCAACCTGCCGGAGCCGCTCAGGTAAACAGGGGATTGGGGCAGGGATGCCGGCATTTTCCCGGACATGTTCGGCTTTTTGGCAATTCCCCCTGGACGGGGATTTGAGCACCAAAAAGCCGGACATGTCCAGGAAAATCTGGACGTATGGTAACCCTATGCAATGCTGCCTCACAATGCTATCTTGCTGAGGATAACAATACTGGATCAAACAACTTTCGGTATGTCAGATTTATGCTACTGAGATGCAGCTTCTCTTTCCAGCCACTGGAGGCTAAAGTGAAGACATCCATTGCCAATGGAGAAAATAATTTAATTATGAAATCTGAGGGAGAAGGAATTACCCAAAGTGAAAACTACATCCTTTTGGGAAGGTGGCGCTGTAATGTTTCCAGGCAATTCTAATCTTCTCTTGCATCTGAAAATTAGACATGGGCTGCGTATGGGAGAATCCGAGTAGAGAACATACAACTGAACAAGTTGCCTGACCCAAGAAAAACATGAGTGGTATTTTGTTCAGTTGCAGCCCTCTTCTCTACACCTTGGTGTATCCAAAACTTAAACAAACTGACAGCAAGGGAAATTAAACTTATTTTAAATGGGTCCGTAAGCCAAACACTACCTACCAGCTATCTGCTAGGTCACAATAGGACAAGCTTGCACTGCCTAGGGTGTAGGAAAGTGAGCAGAAGAAATCGGGTGTGCAAGGGAAGGGACAGAGAAAGAATGAAAGGAGGCTGCAACTGGGTGAATGCCAGCGGAAACCAGGCTAAATCACATAAATTCCTAAGGAAGGGATACAGCAGTAGTCCTAAAAGTTTGTCTGAACCTGGGCCACTTTTTCTGACAATATACACACAGCTGCATGCTTACCAGGCAGAATTTGTCAGAGATACGGTGAAGTATCACTTAACAGCTCTCTACCAACCTCACTACTACTCCTAAAGACTCACCTTTACTTGACGGTTCATGCTTTTTTTACTGTCGAAATTATCTGAATGTTTGGGGTGTGCTTAGTGTGTATATACAACTTTGAAATTATCAATGGTCCAACTATAACTGTCTTCAAGTGTTTGTTAACTAGAAGTCCACTTTGTAGACTGGCAATCTGACATTTTGAAAACTAATAAAATAAAAGGTTACAAGAGGCAGGAAAGTAAGTTTGGATGCAAAACAGGAGAATCTAAGTCTTTCGGAACTAACAGGATGAAATTCTAAAGTAACCAACTCCACTTATTTATTCAAAGAGACTTAGGACAAAGCATGACGTGCAACAGCATGTACAATGGCGGCAAGGTGCATGCAAGAGAGGAAAAACCTCATTTTAGTGAGTTAATATCTTACAGTTACTGTTTAAGGAAAATTAGCGAGCCACAAAATGCTAAATAGCAAAATAAAGGTTTGCTGTAACAAAGACCTAATGCAAATAAATACATCAATTTGGTTGAAAGGTTAACCTAGTGAGCATAAATATATAAATTAAACATATCCATGAAGACATTCATCCCATTATAAAGCAATACTACCATCATGACACATTTGTACCAAAGAATTTTATATGACCTAATATGTGTGTCACCAAATGGATAGTATTTAAGTAAAACTTTCACTTACCTATAGTACATAGTTTAAAATCTGTATCGTACATCTTTCCTCTCTCTCTGGGGCCTTCATCTAGGAAGTCAGGATCATCTACATTATCTTCTATGCTTGCATCATAAAGTAAGTGTACTCTGTTTCTGAGCCCCTTGTAGTATCAAGTAAATCTAAAATATCCATCAGCAAGTCCTCTCCCATATGGTCTACTGAAATTCTCTAGGTGAGGTCCACAGATGTTGGTTGGGATGGCACATTTTAGATCCATTTCATTTAAATGTCTTAATAATCTGTGCTCATTTCAAGTTACTTGTTTGCACTTTCTTTCTATTTAATTTTAATTACTTGCATTTCAGGAGTTATGACAGGTAGTCTATGATCGCTGCAAACACTACATTTTATATTGCTTGATCAGCAGTGGATGGGCTAAAGGGACATCTTAAAATATTCTTTGGCTGCAGCAATAGTAGTACAAGTAAGGTCAGATGAGCGTGAAGCAGGGGAAGGCGAGAAATAAGCAAGAGGCAATTTTGTTTACCACTTACCGGTTATTTAAAATGGCATTGCCAAAGTTTTCCTTCATGCAAGATACTGATCCTGATCCTCTGTCCCTCCTCATTCCACTTTGTACTTCTTAAGCACTAAAGCTGAACTAGCTTCTACTTGTGTTACAGCAGCACTAGGGCTACTGAGGCCCTAGTACAGAGGTGGGCAAACTCCGGCCAACGGGCCACATCCAGCCCACGGGACCCTTCTGCCCGGCCCCGAGCTCCTAGCCCAGGAGGCTAGCCTCCGGTCCCTCCCCTACTGTTCCCCCTTCCCCACAGCCTCAGCTCGCCCTGCTGCAGGCGCAATGCTCTGGGTGGCGGAGCTGTGAGTTCCTGGGCAGCACAACTGCAGAGCCCGGCCTGACCCGGTGCTCTGTGCTGTGTGGTGGCGGTGGTGTGCCCCAGCTCCAGTCGGGTGACGTGGCTGTAGCGCCCCCAGCCACCGGTGCTCCAGGAAGCACGGTAAGGGGGCAGGGAGCGAGGGGGTTGGATAGAGGGCAGGGGAGTTCAGGGTGGTGGTCAGGGGGCAGGGGTGTGGATAGGGGTTGGGGCGATCGGGGGGGGGAAACAGGGGGATTGAATGGGGGCAGCGGTCCTGGGCAGGCAGTCAGGAAGGAGTGGGGGTTGGATGGGCTGGCGGGGGACAGTCAGGGGACAGGGAGCAAGTGTGTATGGATGGGGCAAGGGTCCCTGCCCCCCCCCCCCCCCCCCCATCAGGGAACGGGGAGGTTGGATGGGGCAGGAGTCCCGGGGTGGGGGCGGCAGATAGGAGGTGGGGGCTGGGCCACAACCCCATCCCCTAACCGGCCCTCCATACGATTTCCAAAACCTGATGTGGCCCTCAGGCCAAAAAGTTTGCCCACCCCTGCCCTAGTGGCTCCCAGTATCAGGGGGGAGGGGGGAAAATCGAAAAGGTAGTGTTAAAGCCACTTATACTTCCCTCCCCAGTGTAATCCAGTCCTCTTAGAGGGAGGGTGGATTCTTAAGTAGCAAAACGCTTGGGAAAACAATGGAAGCAAAGACAACCCTTATTTAAAAACAAACGAAAAAAAAACAGTACTAATGGAAAAGCAGCATAGCAACTGTCTGCTAGTATGTCTTCCCTGTTACAGCCTCCTTATTCTTGGGTTTCAAAGCTCCATGTAGGTAGATTATACATGGAAGTCAGCAGCCCCCTTATAATGTGTGTTTCAGACACCTTTAAACCTCTAGTGGTTTGAACTTTAGCCCCACTGGCCTGTAACTCCTCCTTGCACTAGCACAGTAACACTGCTAGGCTACCCTCCTGAATGCAACTCTTGCAAGAATATGCTGAACTGTGGTGCTGAGTTTGTGTAAAACAGCCCCACTGTAAAGTAAAGGATCTTTGACTTGCATAGGAGTCATGACTATTAATCTTAATTACATAAACCAGAGCTCTGGAGGCATAGCAGTGCTTGCTGCCTGTGTTAGAGCAAGTTGCAAAGGAGAGTTTTTGTATGCCTAATTGGGCCTGTCCAACAAGAGAATCCCATATTAATGCAACAAGGCCGGGGACCAACCTGAGCAAGGAGTGAAAATGGCTGGTGCAGTACTAAGTATTTAGACTGCAAAGCCCAGAAGGGTCATGCAGTAACCAGATAACGTCTTTACCTGATTAATACACAGAGAAATCAAGAGCCTCCAACGCTCCCTCCCAGAAACTCAAACAGTTTTGATAATTAACATTCAAAAACATGAGGCTAGAAGTACAATATATTGAAGAGAACACTTCCAATGACCCCAAAGGTCTTTTCCACTTTTAATTTCTATAGGACCAGTCGTACATCCTAAATCTGCAAGGTAAAGGGTCCCCACAATGTGCAGATCTATCTGAGGCTATGCTTAAGACACAGAGGTTGTACACCAGTACAAAAGCAACTTCACCATCTGATTCTCCTACAGTTTGCTAAGGAGAAACCCTAATCCAATGAACCCACTGGCTAGCTCAACAGATTGAGAGTCTCATTGGCTAACTAGCAGGTCCAAAGGAGACTTGGGGTGGAGGGCACAATGCACTAGGATGTATGTTTAGGAAGCTACAGGGAGAAGCTCGCTGGAGGGTATAGTTATGGAGATACACTGGGCAGCTCTGCTGGGAATCTGAGCTTTGCTGGAGGGCCTGTCTGGGGACGGGTGCAGAAGACATGGAGCCAAACTGAAAGTAAAATGGAAGTAGACTGCAAAGATTGTTCTATCAGTTTCCACTGCAGAAAGGAAAACAAAGCACAGGATGGAGTAGTGTTATCTTTGGATACTCTAAGTCTTCCCAGGTGATGTAATGCTGTGTCTGCAACATAAAATGTTGTGTGAAATTTGAAGTCCGTAACTGTTATCATTGTTAAACTACAGGAGTTCAAGAAAGCCTGAAAGGACAGTTGTCATCTTATATTGGGTGAAGCAAGCCTCCTAGGAGTCTGACAGTGGCCTAGAAATTTAAAGTTTGTGCTCCTTATTGAAATGATCTGTTTTTAGAATGATCAGGGTCAGGTTTTCGGTTTAAGGGATTTTAGCACAACTCCAAATGGAAAACACAAAAATATTCATAACAGTGGAGCCACTAGGGTGCTTCCTTAATTTTGCTCCATGTTGCCTTTTGCAATAGAAGTGCTCTTTTAAGCACTACGGGCAATATATGCAAACTAAATATGAGCAGTTCTGTCACAGCTCTGATCCAAAGCCTTTTGAAGTCTATGGAAATGTTCCCATTGACTTACATATGCTTTCAGTCACGCCAGCAGATATTGTGAGCACCATAGCATTTATCTAAGATATTCAATACTGCATGCAATGTGTTCCCTGTAGTTAGTCCATTTTTATTTTAAATAATAGACCAGCTCAAAAGATTATTTACCTATGGACTGGACAGACCAAGACATGCATCAACAGTGGGCACCTTCTAGTAGTCAGATGAGCCAGACAGACCTTTCAGACATTTTGCCAAGTTCATTTTCATTGAGCTCAGTCAAGTTTCATGATGGCACACAATGCCCAGTGACTTAAATCAAGCTATTTCTACTTGCCGGCCATCTACAGAGGAGGCCTGAGAGCCTGGTTCTTTGGTCTCAATCTTTTGCTGTTCTGGGCCAATGTAACTACCATAACGCTGAGTGCACGTTTCATTAAAAAGCTCTCAACCCTACCACTTGTTGAAACCCACTCCCATCCTAAAAGTTATGCAGATATTGCCATTAAGCAAGAAAAAAAGGCAGACCAGCCTGTAGCCCTACTATGCTGCGTATGCCCTTAAGTGATCTTGACATTATAGTCAGAAGAAGTCAAAGAATATTGGAGAGTTTAGCTACACATGAACAAAAATATTACTGTGTTACCCTGCATTTAGCAGGGAGCATACATGAAGATAATGGTTTGTAGCACAATAACTTGCAAAGTGGTTTACCTGAACATTTCTAGGGCAAAAACCTCATGGGGGGGGGGGGGGGGAAGTTAGGTTTTATCTTAATGCATTTTATCTTGTCATATTAGGGATAATGTTCATAAGATTTGAGAATGTTCACAATTAACACAATTAATTTTAGAGTTATCCAAAGTCTTTAGCTTTGCCTCAGTATTTAATACCTGCAACCAGTTTGAGTAAACAAATTGTAGAACACACGGACTATTTGAAAGCCAGGTTTGCTGAAGTTTCCTACCTCTTCCTTGATCTGTTTTGCAAGGCATAACACAAACTTGGGTGTATAAAGGCAAAGCCGCACAGCTCAAGTCAGAGCCGTCTGAGGGATTTGTAACCTGTCAATTTTACCTAGTCTGCCCGAACACGTTACATGATATCTGCACAAATGCAAATAATACTTCATGTGTCTGTTTGCGAGTTTGTTTTTTTAACTTCTAGGAGAGCCTAAGTAAGTGTGATTTGTCCGAGCTCTCGTTTACACTTGTAGCGGCATGTAGCATATGTGTAGCCACGTGCCACAGGGAAAGGCAGGCTGCAGCCACAATGCTGTTTGTAGCTATATGTGGCAGTGAAAGGCTCTGGCAGTTGGGCAGTATACTGCTAAAAACAAAGTGTAGATGTAGGAGGCACAGCTTGGGCATGTAGAGAGACATCCAGGGTATATATTCTAGGGTTCTGGCATCTCTTTACTCGCCTAAGCAGTGCCTCAGTGTCTACACTGCTATTTATACCTGTGCTAGCTGGGTATGGAATGTCTACACACTGCCTTAAGTGCAAACCTACTCATTACTGCAGCCTTTTGTGTTCTGTTATACAAATCTAATAGTAACCAATTTAGATTCCTACCAAAAACATTAGTGCATACTTTAACCTTGATTAAATTACCAGTATGGAACATACTCATAAACGTCAAATGATTTATTTGAATGAGGTATGTTTATATTTGGTTTATGTTGATTATATTGTGCAGAATATTTTCATTTTGAATTCTCAGCTGATGCAGTGTTTTATGCAATAAAGAACTAATGCTTCAATCTGGCACTAATGCCCCACACTGCTTTGACCAGAAATTACAAGCTATTTTTATGGTAGCTACTGAAGCAGCTACCAAAACATGAAACTTTCTTAATTTAAGGTGAACAGGTACAACTTTCTGATGCACAAAGCAAGAATTGCTTCTTAGAAGCAAGAATTTTAGAAAGCTGGGGTAAGTAAAATGGGTAAATTGAACTGTGATACTATAGATCGAACAGTTTTTTAAATTTTATATTATCTTGGATTCCCCCAGAGATACTAATAGATCCTCACACTACTAGCATGAATATGAATTTCATTCAAATTTTTTTTTACATTATCTTAATTCACACAAAATTGTTACAGTAGCTTAAAAACATGTTTGTGTAGAGTCTAGGTAGCTCCAAGCAAAAATTATTTTATTTGCTAAGCGTCTAAACAAAAAAATTAAGCGTTACCTGCAAAACCTGGAAGTGAACAGACTGAACTTTGTGTTTGCAAAGTACAGTGTTAAGGTTATGCACAGAAACTCCCTTCAAAAGAGAGAGAGGGCTGACTGCCACCATTAGAGAGCAGTTATGAATTTGCTTGTGACAGGGAATTCCATGTCTGGCTCCTCATGGTTTAGATCTGTAGTTACTAGATGCTGGTGATCCTTACAGTGAAACAGGCAGTAAAATGAAGCATGAGACCACAAGGTCCAGAGTTCCTCAAGCACCAGGCACAGGAAAATTCCCATTACAGTAACTCCTCACTTAATGTCTTCCCGGTTAACATTGTTTCATTGTTACGTCACTGATCTATTAGAGAACATATTCATTTAAAGTTGCGCAATGTTTGCTTATAATGTTGTTTGACCGTGGTGGTTCGGAACCAGGGTGGGCTGACAGCCCCCCCCTCCCCTCATCAGCTCCCGTCCCCCCCCCACCCCAGCACCTCCCGCCTGCCGGCGGCCCCGCAGATCAGCAACTCCCCCCTCCCTCTCCATACCGCTCGCCTGCAGCAATCAGCTGTTTCGTGGCATGGGGAGGTGGGAGGAGTGAGGACATGGCGCACTCGGGGAGAAAGGGGGTGGAGCAGGGGCGGGAAGTCGCATGGCGGGGGGTGGGGCCTTGGGGAAAGGGGGTGGACTGGGGGCAGGCCTAGGGCAGAACCGGGAGTTGAGCACCCCCCAGCACTTTGGAAAGAACAGCAAGAGGAGCAGCAGGACAATCCACCCTCTTTCACCCTCTGACTCCAGCACCTCTACCAAGCTTCACAGTCGTTATTGCTGAGAACAGTATTAAATTGTTTAAAATGTATACTGTATATGTATATAATGTCTTTTGTCTGGCACAAAAAATGTCCCTGGAACCTAACCCCCCTATTTACATTAATTCTTATGGAGAAATTGGATTCGCTTAACATTGTTTCGCTTAAACTCGCATTTAAGAACATAACTACAACGTTAAGCGAGGTGTTACTGTATTAGGGCCTCTCATTTATGTGAGCCTTCCCTCTGGTGAAAAAAACAACCAACAATACACATTTCACTCTTCTGGGGGAGGAGGCAGGGTCATCTGTCAGTGCATCCAGATAGGCACTTTGGAGACAGGAGGAGAAACACCTTATCGGCTGATTACCAGCTCCATATTCCAGAACTAACAGAATGCCAAACTAGCCTCCAAGCACTTCCTTTAGGGCACTGGGTCATTCATAAACAATGGAATGATACAGAATCCTTGTTATATGAAGGCTACCACAAACTCTGAAAATCCTGAGATGACATGAGGCCAAAGTCAAATCTGGGATGTTCCCAACAAAGAGAGCCCCCGGAAAAGGGAAAGCAATCTGATCCATATCATTAATATTTTACTGCTGGGGAAATGTAGGGAAGCAGGAACTGTAGCTCACAAGACCAGACAATGTCAGAATGGGAGATATGAATCTGCTGCAGAAGTAAAATAAGCAGCCTCAAGGTCAGGAGTCTTTCTAGACTACCCTTGTGTTTTTCCATCTGCAATATTGTGAAGGATACTAGAGTTTAAGAGCTAGTCTGTCTTAGAAAACAGTGCATCTGCCCAACTGCCCAGTCCATTCAGGGGACATCCACTTGAAGAATCTGTTGTAAAGTTTGTAGAGCTCAAATTGCTTTGTTAGGGCAGATTTGGCATGTGGATTGGCACAAGCCACCCATGTTCTTTTGCATATATGAATTAACTAGCATGGCCTCCCGCATTTCCTATTCCATTCCCCTCACCAATTTTTCCTCAGAATCTTCCATTCATAGCCACAGGGACATTTGACAGTTAGTCCCAGTTCTATTGATGAGGCGCTGCAGGAAAGCTCAGCGGGTAGGTCCTTCCTAGTCTGGACACATTCTCTCTCTTCAGACGAACTAGTAGGAGAGTGTCATGAGAGAGATCTGAGGACTTGGCCCTATTAAAAATGAAGGCACAAAGGATGAAAGACACTTATAGATTCATCCCCAAGGAAGAAATGAATTGTAGGTCTCAAATCTTCAGGATAAATAAATGGGTAAACCCAACCCTACACTGTCAGATGAGATTGCTCAATTCACTCCAGGACTACTGCAAAGAAAACTGAGTGGAAAGTCAGTCTGGAACCACCTGAGCTCCCTTACCAAAAGGTAAGTGGTCTCTGTACTCATCTCAGAATCATCAGTCAGTTATTAGTTAGGAGTGGAGGTTCTGCTAGTTCTGGCAAGTTACCCCTGTGGCTGGGGTCTCTTGCAGCAAACCCTCATGGAGCAGGTGAAGTTCACTAAAGAGGTAAGCACTGAAGAGAACAGGTGAGGAAGAACCCCTCATTTTTTCATTCACCTGTGGAAAGTAAAAACAAGATGGTAGATGTTGCAGAGATGGAATGGCTTGACTGTGCTACAAGCTGAAACGAAGCAAAGTGAGTAGGGAGCAGAGCATGCACTGGATGCAAGGAGAAGAGCCATGGGACTGGAGAATCTTGGAAAGTTATTTGCCGGCCTGAGAACCAGTAAGGAGAAGGGAAAACCCAGCTGTGTGCCAGGGAGACCAGACCGTGGAAATATATTTTTTCCTAATATACAGTCCACGGCATCTTAGATCTCATATTAAGGTTTTATCTTCATAGATAAAATTGAGGCGTTTTCACTTGTGGGATAATTCCATATGAATAGGAGTAACATATTTTACCAATTATAAGCCATGACAGTTAGTCTATAAAATGGGAATATGGAGATATGCATTTACACATGTTCATTTATGTACTGATGGATTTTAATGTGTGAATTTACCTTAGAAATATCTCTATTTTAAACTGTGACTACATAAACTAAAAAAGCATGAAACCACATATGAGAACAATTTTCCATGTTCTTCTATTTAGCACAGGTAGCAGTCAGTTAGAAAGACCGAGTGACCCATCCTATCTCAAAGAGGGAGAACAGTATTCAAAATGATAAAGTTTAAACTTTAGAGTATATCTGAAGAGTGGGGTTCAGATATCAGAGGTGGGTGTGGTATAAGAATTTAGCTTCAGGAATGTTTAGTAAATAATTAAATTAAGTTGCAGTGTTTCCCAAACTTGGGATGCCGTTTGTGTAGGGAAAGCCCCTGGCGGGCCGGGCCAGTTTGTTTACCCGTCGCATCTGCAGGTCCAGCCAATCGCGGTTCCCACTGCCCGTGGTTCGCCGCTCCAGGCCAATGGGAGTTGCGGGAAGCAGCGGCCAGTACGTCCCTTGGCCCATGCCGCTTCAAGCAGCTCCCATTGGCCTGGAGCAGCGAACCACGGCCAGTGGGAGCCGCGATCGGCCGGACCTGCGGACGCGGCTGGTAAACAAACCGGCCCGGCCCACCAGGAGCTTTCCCTACACAAGCGGTGTCCCAAGTTTGGGAAACACTAAGTTAGAGGTATAGCAGGTCTTGTATCTGTGGAAAAGCCAACCACGAAATTCTAAATTTAGGGTGAGATTTTTTTTCCAAAGGTGCTCAGCACTGCCCTAATCTTGCTCCCACTCAGGTGCAATTTAAATCAATGGAGCAAGAATAGACAACACTAAGCTCGTTGGAAAAATCCCACCCTTAAGGCCTCTCCACGATGCCTCAGAGTTGATACATTCGCATCACAAAGACCCCGAAGGTGGCCCTGCAACAGTCTGCTCCACTGTCCTTGTAGCTGAAACAGCCAAGAGTTTCTCTGCCACTGGGGTGAAAATAACCAACAGCATAGTGTGAAAGGGCCATTCCACGGTGGTGGCAAATGTCAAATTAGTCCAGAACATTTGAACATTGCCTGAAACGGCTAAAGCCATCCTCCTCCTCAAGCAGTAAAAGCCCTGAAGATTGATATCTGCACCATATCTGAAGTGTGCTGGCCAGGAAGCAGTGAAAAGAAAGTTGAGGACCACATGATGATGATAATGCTTAAGTATTGCAAGATTCTGAGAAAAATTAGGACATAGAATTGGTAATTCCATTCTCTCCTACCCATCTCATAAAACTTAACACTATTATATATCTTTACTTATGATCATGTTAAATGTGCAAGTTTGCTGTAAGTAACAGAAAACCGCGTGGAAAAAATGCACTTTGTGCCAACCATAAAGATTTTAGGGCAATATTAGTAAAGTCACCTACCCAGAAAAAGCCAGTTATTTTCTAATGTATTTTCCATTTTCCGTCTAGCACCTGAATTTTAACCCTTGCTGCAAAATTACAGCCAGTTTGGTGTACATAATTTAATCTTTGATAAGATGAATATTGATGGTTCCATCTAATGTATACGTACTATTAGTCAGCCTTTTACTTACAAGATAATATTACATATGACAGTGTATTACCAGTTTCAAAATGGATTGAAGACCACTAGAATTATTCACACTGTATCAGCTCCACAACAATGTATGCTACTGCTAGAGCATTTACAGCTAATATCCAAACTATGTCAAAAATTTCACAATCTAGTTTGGGCAGATGAAAACAGACCATTGTCCATTATATATATTTTTTAACAGCACCAAGTTCTTTCATCACTCAGTAGTTAAAATCTGATTTTAATAATGTTTTAGTAAAAAATAATCAATCCATTCATAATGTTAGCTAAATGCATATTTCCCCAATCCCAGTTAAAAACCCAGCACTAAGGCGCACACCGATTTTAACCGCATTTTATATAGTTAGAATTCAAAGTCAACTGAAATGTGAACATTTTTGTCAACCTTATTTGAAGTTTCCATGCGGGTAGTATTTCCACATTAAAAGCACATGCATACCATGTTTTATTGTCTTTCAGCTTTATGCAACATTGTCATTACATTGCTCAGAATGCAGTATATTAGAATTTATTATAAAACTAGTCAAGGTTTAAAAACAGCATATATGTTTCATACATGCTTTAATTATGCAAATTCAGACACTAACCTTGCAAATCTTCTGTTTCAGGTACTGTTTTGTCCACAGCTGTAATTTCTGCTTGGGATGATGCTACAGATTCTGTTAAAAGTGACTGGTTTGACACAGGACTAGGAAAAAAACAGTTGAGAATTCGTAAGAGCCAGGTACAGGCTTTATTTTCACAAAGATTGCTCAGATATTATGATAGGACAACAATGCAGTGTGCCAAATCTTTTAATTTAGAAGTTAAGGACTTCAATGGCAAATTACAGCACTAGTTAGTGTATAAACAAAACAAAACAAAAACTGATGCGAAGCCAAATATTTTCAGCTTCCATTGTAGCACACACTTAAGTAAGGAGTAGGCTTGGCAAATCAATTTTTATTTTCTTATCATTTTAACTGATAATACTGATGTTTATTTTTACCCATTTTAATTTTCATAGTTGCAAGAAATTATGGGGGAGATTAGACAATTATTATTTAATGACACTAGGAATTGAGATTCAAATAGTTAAAGCTTTATGACCTTTAAAGCATAAATTGTCAACATCAAGTCAAAATAAACAAAGTAAATATGCTTAAACCAAACCCTAAAAAATTCTCAGGCAAAGTAAGAAAAGTCTGCTTATCTGTAAATTTTGATTATTACTGAAAGAAATATTTTGTCAGATTGTGTGTATAGTGAAACCAATGTTTATCAAAATTTACAGATAATCTAATACTTACAAGCCTAATTAAGAGTAATGACAACTAGATGAAGTAACTGTAGGGGCTACTAAACCGCAGATTCACCTACTGGTGTGTTTAACGTGAGTAAGAAAATTGCAGCTTGTCACTGTGCGTGGTCATTAGGCTGTAGCCTGAATGCAGGAAGATAGGGCAATCTACTCAAATACACCTCTACCCCGATATAACGCGACCCGATATAACACAAATTTGGATACAACGCCCTAAAGCAGTGCTCTGGGCGGGGGGCGGGGCTGCGCACTCTGGTGGATCAAAGCAAGTTCGATATAACACGGTTTCACCTATAACGCGGTAAGATTTTTTGGCTCCCGAGGACAGTGTTATATCGAGGTAGAGGTGTACTTAGGACTTCCACAGAACATCTTGCATTCTGCTCTTCCATTCTATCATTCCCTGTTACATAAAGAAGCCCGTACAACTTTGTGACTTGAGCCTTCAGCCACACTGATGATGAACTACTTAGAATAGATCAAAACTCCCAGGTGCTGATAGGGTGCAGGACACTTCCCTTTTAGGAATCCACTTACCCAGAGGTGGATTACAATTTTGTGGGGCCCTGGGCCAGAGCAAGCAGGGGGCCCCTCTCCACCCCTTTCGCCTGCAGTCCCTCCCCCCACGGCACTCCTGCCAGGGAATGGGGTCAGGGCACAGGGGCTTGCCCCTCCCACCAGGGAGCAAGGTTGGGCGCGGGTGCCTCCCCTGCTCCCCGGCAGGAGCGCTGGGTGAGCAGGTGAAGAGCCCTCACGCCACAACCCCGCTCCCTGGCAGGAGCACCAGGCGAGCGGGCAGAGCGGGGCAAGCCACCGCATTCCAACCCTGGCAGGAGTGCTGGGCGAGCTGGTGGAGCGGGTTGGGGCACCAGGGTGCCCATTTTTCCAGGACCCCTCACTTGGTTGGGGCCCTGGGCATGGGCCCCATTGGCTCATTACCTAATCTGCCAACCAAGCCAGATATTATCAGAGAACTGACGGAAGGAAAGAGAGGCTGGCTCTGGATACTAGCCAAGATCTGGGGGAGGAAGGGTAAAGGGGCCTTGCATCATTTCAGAAGGTTTTCCTCTACCCCTGGGCCTATAATACTTTGACACTTTTCCAGACCTGGCATGAACTTTGTGCAGTTTGACTGGGTAGAAAGGCAGTATTAGTGTGAAGTACAAACCTTCCACCCACGCTGGAAATAGAAGGGTGAAAGGATCATAAGATCAGCTAGCACTGCAGGTCATATTCAGCTCATAACTCATACTTGTAAACTTGGGTATCAAGTTAACAGCTTTCATAAATATTGACTGAGAAGCTGTAAACTAGGACTAGTTGTGTTCAGACAACTATAAACGAAGGAGTCTAATCTTACCTAACTAGTCTATGTTATGACATTTTTAAAAAGGAGAAGCTTGGTCGATGAAGTTAGAAATAGCAAGTCAATTTACTTTAAATATTAATATAATCTGCTTGTCTAGCTTCTTTCATGCCAAAAGATCCCAATGTACTTGAAAAAATTAAACTGCTGTTGGATTCATGTCATTCAACACTGAAATGCAGCGTCCAAAATAAATACTTAGCTCTTACATACTGTTTTTCATTTGTAGATCTCGGAATGATTTACAAAAGACATATATCCTTTACTAATTCAGACAGAGGTGAAGGAGACAGCAGTTGAGTAGCAGAGCTAGGAACAGAACTCAAGTCTCCTATATCCTATTCTGAATACCTATCCTAGATGAGATGAAATGAAGCAAGCAGTTCAATATGCAACATTGTGTGTCAGTAAAGAGATTGCAATTAGAAGACCTTTCTTGTCCAGTTTAAGTATTTATAAATAAATATATTTATTTATTTATTTATTTATAATTAATAGTTCCTATTTCAAAGAAAATCAACAGCCAAATCAACATGTTGTGGAGTGATAAGGCTTCATAGACTGTTCTAGTGCAGATAGGATTTCTCTATGACCAGAGAGGCATCACTGCAGAGATTTTGGCATTTGAGACTTTGAATTAAGAAAAAAGAAAAAAAATCAGAATTTTATATTCAAATATATTTATAAGATGATCTTGTTTGTAGAATAGTAATTGGTACAGAAATCTCATTTTTAAGTATGCAAGATCAAATTGCTCATTTCTCATTCCCAATTTTTAATATCTAATTATTCAACCTCAGAACACAGAGAAACAAATCATGTTTATATCAGTTTGTAGGTAAAATGTTGACTAATAAGCATAGACAAGATAATTTACCTTGGCTGCGTAGACTGGGTAGATGTAGATTCTAATGTTGACTGAGTTTCCGGGACACTGCCTTCTGTGTGCTGTACTGGTAAAGACTCAGTTATACTACTGACAGAAGTTGCTGGAAGAAAGACACTAATGTAAAATGGGTTACACTGCCTTCTGGAGTTACAGAATTTATCCATAACAAAGATTCTTCTGCATCTGGTCGCAATTCAACATGCTATTTTAACATATGGTGAAATTGCTTGCTGAATCAGAGCCTACATTTTAATGGATTTATATTGTACTGTAATTACTTACATTAATTATGTCTGGTCACATTTGCCCACTTCCCACCCTTGTCCACCGAAAGCCCACACTGCACATATTTTAAAAAGGCAGCATTAAACAAAGGAAGGCCTGACTGTTTTAAATTTCAAAAGCTTCTATGAATAACTGGTATTTCAACTTCACATTTTTGTAAGAGACCAATACCACGGAAGATATTTTAGAATATTTGGGACCAGTATCCAACTGCCCCTGTATGCCCAGACACATCTCATCCAGCTATCATTTTACTTAACCCATTTCACTATGGATCAATCACTACACTTTTGGCAATGCATCAGGCAATAACATGCCATTGAACTGAATGGAATGTTAGGGCCTACATGAAATGACACATTTAGTAGCACAAGTTATGCTTTCTACATGGTCTATTTCCAGTCGACAAGTAGTTAAAAGTACATAAGACGACATAGCTTAAAACCAAAGAACTATACAAGTATCTCTGAAGATATTGTACTGTGTCTATATCCAAAGAAGTCTGTAACAGACTGCCTGTACTAGAACGCAAATTTCTTCATTTGTTTATTCAATTGTAAAGAGAGACTTAGGCCATGGGAACACTATGGACGGAATCTCTGTGTTGACCCAACTTATTATTGAGCCAACTGGCAAGTCGCTCATTGAGTCATACTACCAGAAGCACTGCGTACGGGATCACTTAGTGTAGTGAATCATGACACCTCCACTGAAAGAGGTACAATTCTTGCCACACAAGGTAGGATGTATTTTCACTGTCTGGCCAATAGAAATAATTTTGAAATGGAAGAACCACCTTCTCTAAGGCCAAGTACTATAGGATCTCCTGGGTTTTGTAAAACAAAAAAACCCCACAAAAAGCCACACACAGAAACAAGCAACACACTCCTACAAGAGGGAACATACAGTAACATAAAATTGCAGTAACATACAAATATTCCATTGAAAAACTCTTAGAACAGGCCCACACCTAGGGGCCCAGATCCTAGAGTCATGGGCTATCAAAACCAGAGCTTTCCATTTAAATGAGTCTCTAGCCCTGGTGGTTGTGAAAAAGCTTAAAAATGTGACCTGAATGTAATCCATACCGTGAGGTTTACCAGAGTCTGCACACAGTTTCCAGCAGAAGGAGAAGCTGCCATTAGTCACCAAAAAAGCAGTCTGGCCCCACATTCACCACAAGAACAGGCCAGGGTTTAGCTACACCATGAAAGACCACCATATCATGGGGCTAGCGGGACCCTGCTGCTGCTTTCACCACTGCTTGGAACGCGGGGGATACTGCCAATGGTTCAGAGGGGAAGGAGTCTCCTAGCTCCTCTAGGAAATTGAGGGTGAGGAAGGAGAGGCCCCTTGTCATAACTGCTGCCCATTCCAAGTGGTCAGGGGATGAAGGACCTCTGCTGCTGACCTGGAGCAGGGCCAAAGTGGAGGAAGCCCACATGAAGTGTGCCTAAAGCTTTGAGTTGTCCTAATCCAGGTGCAGATAAAGACTGCTGTGGCAACCTTTCTAAAAACAATGCTTCCTGAGCTGTGTTTGAAGTGTCAATCTTAATATTGCACCAATTATTTCCAGAATTTAATATTTAGATTTTGTTCTAAATATTTTTCATCTGCCCCAGACAGGTTGTTCTCTGTAGAGTCAGTAATTCCTGATAAATCTTCTCTGAAGAGAATTTCTAGCATTTTTATAGTGATATTGGACACCTAGTGCTTATTATATCTTGCCAGAAATAAATGCAAGGCACAAAAATATAAACTACAATTACACTTATAAAAAGATTATCCACAATATATTTATTTCATTTTAAAGCGGATTCAAAAATTCTGTAAAACAGTAGAGACTTTTTGGCAGCAGTACAGTGGATTGCCCTCTCTCTCATTCTTTGTGTTATCATCGGCTGCTGAAAAAAATAAATCAAACCCCCACTTCAAAAAGAATGAGGCAGGGTCAGGAATAGAATCTCACTCTAATGTAGCACACAAGGTTTGCTCAAATGGTAATCAACATGTTAGATATTAATCTAATACTTATTAGTGTTACTTACCAGGAGGGCTAATTCTACCATTACTACTATTCTGTCTTTGAAGGTGTTCTTTATAGCAAATTGAACACATTCCATTTGTACGAGGGTTTCCATAAAATCCGCATCCAGTGGAACAAAGCATAGGCACTTGGCTATGGTTAGTTTCTTGAGCCATTTTCCTCTTCTGTAAACCTGAAATTCACATACACAGCCAATGATCTAGTGAGCTCAGATGATTTTCACCTGTTGCATTTTAAAATACTAAGGTTCCTACTGCTTTGGCATCATCTATTCCAGGCACAAAAGTCTGCTTTAGAAAAAAGGATCTTTGGGTTAAATTCTCTACAATTGTTTCATGGAAATCAGTGTCTTTAAAAAACAAAACCACCACCAAATTTCAAGACCCTGGTTAAAAACTAAAACTCCATTGATTTTGGTGGTAAAGACTGTACAGGACTGGGCCATTTTAAATGCATGTGCAGCAGGGTATTCATTTTCATAAGCATACAAATTTTTTACTTTCATGTGGAGCATTCAGTAATTTATCACTTTCAGAGAGACTATATTAATTCCTAGCCTACACCCTGAAAGCACACTTTTTGAAGCTTGTACTCATGACACTACGCAAACTCTTAAAGTATAAACTGAAGACTAAAGAAGGGAAATATTCCTGCTTACTTCACAACATTTAATCATGAACAGCAACTACAAAAATTGTCAGTCAATTTCTCTGAATTTAGGAATCTGTTACATTATAAATTCATATTAAGAAGTTACCATTTTGGTCAAGACTAGCATTTGAACAGACACATTCCTCCATACCTCAACTCCAACAAGATTTTTGCATTTTTGGAATATTCTTTCATACAATTTAGATCATATGCGGTAGTCAATTTGGTAAGTGTTGCTTTGCAAGTTACCCTGTCTTTTATTTTTATTTCTCTCCTTATTAACAAGGAACATTTGTCTTGCAAGCTAAAAAGCTCAGATGGCCTTTCTATCATGAACTTTTGTGATGAGTTTCCTTAGCAGTTCTCAAGTGACCCAACTCTTAGATCAGGCTATTGGAATCTATACCATAATACATGAATTCAATACTATCACTTTGTCTTCTTCACCCTCAATCAAACCTCCAAAACTGACCATAGTATATAGTTCAATGTTAGCCTATACTATAGTGTCAGTTTCAAATAGATCATATCAATGTGCCATTACCTTAAAGAATGCCAAGCTGACTGTAAAGTACAAAATACCACAGAATTGTTAAGCAATCTGACATCTGCCTAAGCTTGGTCCATAAAATACTCTCACTGTACAATTTATTCAGCTAGAGAATAAAGGAAAAATACTCTTGTAGCGGAGTCAGTCAAATTTATCTTTTAACTTCACTTCTTACACATCTGGCAAATGCTCAAATGTTTTCCCCTCATGATCAAAGGTCTTAAAATACTGCCTTACAA
Organism: Chrysemys picta bellii; assembly: GCF_011386835.1. Lineage (NCBI taxonomy): Eukaryota > Metazoa > Chordata > Testudines > Emydidae > Chrysemys > Chrysemys picta. Next base: position 15,996,022 of record NC_088800.1, on the reverse strand, counting down.
ATTTTTAATGGTAGAAATTTCTGAACAACATCTTTCTTCTACAGCTTAGTTTTCACAAGTATATCAGTGCAGGGAGACTGCCCTTTCATTACGAGTCTAAAGTAATGTGAATCTGACCATCCGAATCTAAAGAGATATTTTGAATTAATATTTAAGATGTTTACAGACCATTATTGTTTGTTCTAATATAGCACCCAGAGACCCCACTCAACAAAATGCCCCTTGTGCAAGGCACTATACAAGCAAGCAACAGAGTTACTCTGTGCTCTCAGGAGCATAAAAATCTGGGTTTGTGACAGGGCACAAATATGAAACAAACAGACATAGGTTGGGATGGAAGGTTGTGGTAACAAAAAACAACAAAATTAGCATAAGCAGAAGTCTCAGATCATCACTTGCCTAGTCAATTCAACGGTCCATTCAAAATGTATACAATATACACCACCCCAAAAAGTGATATTGTTGCACACTGGAAGCTTGTCAAGACTTGACAGTTGAATTCAAGTAAGAATGATACAGTAGGTTTAGACCTATGGACATTTAGTGTACAGCAAATATTGGCTGTATGGAAGACAAATCCACGTTCCTAAGTTTTCCTCATCAGGGGCACAGCCAAACTATAAATAAAATGAACAGTGGATATGTCAGAGTGGATTTGAAGTGAGCAAGGCAATATAGTAAACATGAGACCAAAGGCCTGTTTCAGCAATCCTAGTCATTTTCCCAAGCCAGGGAGTGTCAGTATATACTAATGATCTTACCACCAATAGCAGGTGCTTTGAAACTAGAGAATAAAGTCAATGGGAGGAGGGATAGCTCAGTGGTTTGAGCACTGGCTTGCTAAACCCAGGGTTGTGAGTTCAATCCTTGAGAGGGCCACTTAGGGATCTGGGGCAAAATCAGTACTTGGTCCTGCTAGTGAAGGCAGGGGGCTGGACTCTATGACCTTTCAGGGTCCCTTCCAGTTCTATGAGATAGATAGGTAAATAAGGTTTATTCTCTGAGGTTCTACTGTATCCATGTTTCTTCACCGCAAAGAACTAAAAATGGTACTAATTGTCTTACTCAGAACCAGCTCAACAGTCTAAAGCAGAGGTGGCCAAACTTACTGACCCTCTGAGCCACATATGACAATCTTCAGAAGTTCAAGAGCAAGGCGCACCTGCCGGGAGTTGGCGCTTCAGGACTGCGGGAGGCACCTGCCGGGTCTTGGGGCTTCAGCCCCTCCTGCTGAAGCCCCAGCAGGTGCACCCCATGGGGCTGAAGCCCCAAGACCCCCTGGGCAGAAGCCCCTACCCCACCACCCTGCTGCAAGGCAGAGGTCCCGAGCTCTCCCCACCCGAAGTCTGGTAGGTGGAGAATGAGGGGAGGGGAGTGGGGGACTCCGCGAGCCACAATGTCTGTAAAAGAGCCACATGCAGCTCTGTAGTGGGGCAGATTGGCCACCCATAGAGCTGGAGGGGAGCCCCTCATTGAACCCTGGTGGGTGGAGCCACATCACGTTCAACCCTCCCGCTGGAAGTCAATAGGCGGGCCAGAGAACTCAGTTGAGAGGCAGCCGCTGGAGGATCCAAACGCCTCCTGTGAGCCCCCAAGCTGGGAGGCTGCGGCAGATCCTGAGGGAGCTGAGGACTGGCCAGGACGGTCAGAGCCATTTACAGACCTAAGCAAGGAGGAGCTGCAAGTGCTGACAGAGGCCCTCTTCCCCGACGACAAGGACGACCTCTACAGAGCCAAATATACCCTGTGGGGGAGTTGGGAAGTGGCCCAGGGGTAGCCGACCCGTCTGGCTGCAACACTGACAGCAAGTGAGTCAGCGTGTTGTGATCAGGATCCCCGCTGACCCAGTGGCAGATTGCTCTGCCACTGCCCTGGGCCGGGACGCAGTGGAGTGGGTTGCAGTCCCCCCCCCCTCCCCTCCGAGGCAAGAAGCCTGCACTTGTCGGCCCTCTGCCAGAGCTAGGAGGCCCCACTGTTTGCTGCTCAGTCTGAGGGCAGGCCTGAGCCCTCAGACGCTCTACTGCCCTGCCCAGACCAGGGGCTGGGGCTCCATAACTGTTTGTTGTTCAGCCCTGATCACAGGCCCAAGCTCACGTCTCCCATTGCCCCGCTGATTCCCCATGTCAGGCAATCCCCGGAGACGTAGTGGGGCGGATTGGCCGCCCACAGACCTGGAGGAGGAGGAGTCACTCCCACAACAGACTACAGGTTCATGAGCCACAAGGTCAGTAAAAGAGCCACATGCAGCTCATGAACCACAGTTTGGCCAGCCCTAGTCTAAAGTTTCATGCTTCATGTAACTAAAAATTGGGCTTAGTTAAGGGTGACCACTTTTCTTTAAAATGGATCAGAGACAGAAGAATGAGACTACTGAAAATTCGACCTGGGCTGGGAGGCTCACTTCCATGAGCTGTCTAGCCATACCCTCAGTAACTAACATGAGTGCACCACACAGTTACTGTGATTATTATTGCTATAGATATTTTTGTTCATACATTGCTCATTTAACAAATATTGTCTCTGCAGCTAGATAAACCGCCTAACATTATGGTTCTCAAACTATAGTCTGTGGACCACTGGTGGTCTGCAGAGCTGTCTGCTGACATGGTGCTATATCATCCTGATCCCACCTGCTAAAATTCACTGAAAGACAGAAAAGAATCCATCTAAAACTGATACTCTCCCACAGCACAAAGATAACGGAATGGAACAATATAGCTCATAGGTTTCCTAGTTACAGTAGAATGTCACACATGTAGTTTACATATCTGTACAGTCCCTATAGTTCTTCTCCTGCACAGTTTTCATGGGCAAGTCCTTCCATATATCTCATTACGTAGCAGACAGCATTCAGTGTCAGATGAATCTTTATACACTTCTACCTTGATTTACAAAAACTTGAAATAGCAGAGAAAGTAAAACAGGGTAAGTTTCTAGATGGTAAGTTCTTTGGGGGCAAGGACTACATCTTCTATCTACAAAAAGAACAGGAGTACTTGTGGCACCTTAGAGACTAACAAATTTATTAGAGCATAAGCTTTCGTGGGCTACAACCCACTTCTTCGGATGCATATATGAAGTAGGTTGTAGCCCACGAAAGCTTATGCTCTAATAAATTTGTTAGTCTCCAAGGTGCCACAAGTACTCCTGTTCTTTTTGAGGATACAGACTAACACAGCTGCTACTCTGAAATCTTCTATCTAGACTCTGCACAGCCCTGAGCATACTGGTTATGTTCAGTAAGATAATTCTCAGTACCACTGTATGGTGTATATCCTGTTATGGAGAGTAAAATGGATCATGATGCCAGATAACGTTAAAAGTATTAAGTATGTGCATTTGAGCTTTTAGTTACTACCAGTCTCAAACACTCCATACCTGTCAGTGTTCATAGGCTTCAACCGTCAATCAATGGGATCAGTGACAGAGGCATTTAGTAGGATTAGTCTACAAGGAGATTAAAAACCTGAGGTTTAAAGCAAACTAAAAATCTCCACTTTTTACTGTCCCAGCATTCCTCCCCGGAACAGAGGTATGTCTCCTCGCCCCTATTCCTTATTTGTATACTTGTAAGTGTATACCATATGTGCAGCTGTTACTGTATTACTATTATTATAAGATTTAGTGTAGTGAGGCTGCAGGTGCAGATCAGCTAACTCTGCTTAAGCACATACAAATCATGAACAGTTTTCCAGTTCCAAGGTGTGCTTCAGGTGCACAAGCAAGATTTGAGTTGTACAGGGAGGGAGAGGAATTATTTCAGCTCAGTACTAATGTGGACACGAGAACAAATGGATATAAACTGGCCGTCGGGAAGTTTAGGCTTGAAATTAGACGAAGGTTTCTAACCATCAGAGGCGTGAAGTTTTGGAACAGCCTTCTGAGGGAAACAGTGGGGGCGAAAGACCTCTCTGGCTTTAAGATTAAGCTTGACAAGTTTATGGAGGGGATGGTTTGATGGGATAAAGTGATTTTAGTCAATAGGTCAATAACGTGCCATCGCTGGTAATTAGTAACAATGGTCAATGATGGGATATTAAAAGTTAGTACAGAGAACTTTTTCCAGAGGGTCTGGCTAGAGAATCTTGCCCACATGCTCGGGGTTCAGCTGATCGCCATATTTGGGGTCGGGAAGGAATTTTCCTCCAGGGTAGATTGGCAGAGGCCCTGGAGGTTTTTCGCCTTCCTCCGCAGCATGGGGCAGGGGTCGCTTGCTGGAGGATTCTCTGCGATTTGAAGTCTCTAAATCATGATTTGAGGACTTCAACAGCTGAGTCAAGGGAGGGAATTATTCCAGGAGTGGGTGGATCAGCTTTTGTGGCCCGCATCATGCGGGAGGTCAGACTAGAAGATCATAATGGTCCCTTCTGACCTTAGAGTCTATGAGGTGCTCCCTGCATTTTTTATGGAGATTCTGGCCCCCACAACCACTAGGGTGGAGCAGACCACAAGAATGATATACTGGTGCCTCAACTACAATAACAAAACTAAATACAATTTGTACCATGTTGATATCGGTATACTACAGTATCACTACTGGATTGGAGAATGAAGGAGAGAAAGCTTAAACTACATACCTGTTGTGTTAACAAAGACTATTTTCAGTACTTTAGTTAGAGCCTTCCATTTCAAATTACACTTGGGGATGAAATCTAACTAGAATATCATTAAATGCAGACTTTAAATAAATTAAGTAGCTAAACTATCCCCCCCCACCACCACCACCATAAGCACACTTAAGACTGGTCCTCTGTGGAACTGCTAATGGTAACCTTCTACCATTGCTAATGAAACAGGAAAAGAAACTGCAGACACATCCTTCCCCATTCAGCCACCCCAGTGGCTGAGGGTAGTACTTGTGCTGCTCACTCATACTGTACTTTCTCATCAGAAGCAAGGTTTGACAATTTGCATGATTAAATCATTTTCACTTTATAGCACCTACTGGTATTACTTACTATCTGGTAAGTCCTGAGGGTCTGAAAAGCATTAAAGGGGCAATGTATACTGTGGCATTATGCCCCCATATTCTTCATAGAGATATTGTTATATGATCCGATTATGGCATAACTGTGATGTATAAGGCATGAGAGATATTGGAAAGGTTATAATTTACTGAATATGATTACCTATTTGTACGTAAGGGATAGCTCAGTGGTTTGAGCATTGGCCTACAAGGTTGAAAGTACAATCCTTGAGGGGACCATTTAGGGAACTGGGGTAAAATTGGCCTGTCTGGGGGATTGGTCCTGCTTTGAGCAGGGGGCTGGACTAGATGACCTCTTGAGGTCCCTTCCAACCCTAATCTTCTATGATCTATTACAAATGTGTTTACATCTTGGGAACGCCCACTAGACAGAATGGATGGCCGGTTGGGAAGGACATTAGAGAAAACAATAGGTCTTTGAAGAGGTTAGTCACCCACTGAGAAGTCCTCCTGGGGACGCTACAAACAGCCTCTGAGTTATGGCTGCAGGGTCATGTGACCAAGTCACCTGGAACTGCACTCCATAACACCACACGTATTTTTCCACTAATGGGGGGGGGGGGAAAAATCACACTAGGAGACAAAGGATTCCCACTATATGCAAAAACTATTTATGGCTCATTCTTCATTAACTCCCCGCAAAGAAAGAAGCCTGCTGGAAACACCTGAGAAACAGAGATTGAATTTGGGGGGGAGGGCTGAGCCCAGGCTCAGGGGGGAGGGATAGCTCAGTGGTTTGAGCATTGGCCTGCTAAACCCAGGGTTGTGAGTTCAATCCTTGAGGGGGCCACCTAGGGATCTGGGGCAAAATCAGTACTTGGTCCTGCTAGTGAAGGCAGGGGCTGGACTTGATGACCTTTCAAGGTCCCTTCCAGTTCTAGGAGATAAATAAATTAATGGAGATATCCTATTTTTTTTTATTTAGGCAGGAGGGGGTCTGGCCTGTGAAAGGAATATCTGGAGTTTTAAGCTGCAGGTAAGTGCAGCTCATCTTCAAGAATCTCTGCAATCTGCCTAAAACAACAGTTAGGGTGAGAATTTGTTACTTATAACCAGTTTCTTTAGTATATTACACTTAGATTGCATATTTGTTTTATTTGCTAGGAAATCTGCTTTGATCTGTTTGCTATCCCTTATAATCACTTAAAATTTATCTTTTGTAGTTAATAAATTTGCTTTTGTTTGGTCTATAACCAGTTTGTGTAGAAATCCTACCTTGGGGCAGAAAGCTGTGTATATCCCTCTCCACACTGAGGGAGGGAGTGAATGTCATGAGCTTATGCTGTATAGTTCTCTGTGCAGCGTAAGACAGTATAATTTTGGGTTTCCACTCCAGAGGGGGGTGTGCACTTGAGTACTGGGCAGTTCCTTAGCTGAGCCTTCCCATGCAGAGCTGATCTCAGCATCTGTGTGTATAGCTGCAACTAGGTGTCTCCCTACCAGTATGTGTGCTAGTTAAGTGCAGTCTGAAGCCTGAGGAAGGGCTTGGCTGGCTTGCCTCAGCAATACAGTGTAAAGGGAGCCCAGGCTGGTGGGTCAAGTGGGCTCAGTGGTACCACAGTCCCAGGCAGCACCCTGAAAAGGGGGCGAGGGAGAGAACCCGTCACATATATTTGTGCAGAATTTTCAAAAAGTGAAGGAGTGTTTAAAAAAAAAAGTGAGGAGAGAAGGAAGCAAAAAAGATCTCATATATAAACAGGATTTCTGTCTTACATATATATATATATATATATATTATACACACACACACAATAAGTGTATATATTACATTACACTACATGTAATATGCATATTACACTATTTTCACTACAAGTACACATTATCCTGAGCAATATCACTGCCTTCAAGATATCTGAGCAATTGTACGCAGGACTTCTTTGACGACTTTAGAACAAATTAATATCTCTTGACCTAAACATTCTATTGGATTTTCTCATCTAGGAAACATGGGAGTTATAAGCGTAGTAGCTCTTTCCATTCTTTGTTGCAAGACATCATGGGAAGAAGTTACCTATATGTAAAGTTGCTACATAAAACCCAGTCTTCTAGAGAAGGAGAAACTAACTGGTCTAAAAGGCAACTGCCAAGTCTACCGAAGGTCAAGAACCTAATAATTGACTTAACCACATCATCTATTGAAAGAAAAAAATGAAAGTAACAAGGATCTATGAAGGGAACCAGACTAAAATGTTACTACTTTGACATTCAAAAGATGCAAACTCCTTTGCTTGCAAAGGGAAAGAGAGCCCAAAGCTGGAAACAGTGACTACATACACAGAAGTCACAAATGCTGCAAGATTAGACAAAAGAGCTACAGGTCTGTCTCATCTTATGCTGGGGTTATGTTCTGCAGTTAGCGCCTAAAGCGAAAATCGCGTATAGTCAAAATTACATTGAGTGTAATGGCGGGTGGAATCGCCCAACTATAGAAACAGTATTTAAATTGTTATTCTTCTCTCTTTTTTTTGTTTTTGCCGACCTCATAAAGCTGAAATCGCACATGTTAAATGCGCCTAAGATGTGACAGACCTGTATATGAATTTATATCAGTCTCCATGAACAGGTTACCTCAGAAATACTATATAGGCCCATGACTAACAGCAGGAGAGAACTTGTAAATTTTTAAAAACAAGAACACTTAAATTTGGGGGCTATCCCACAAAAGACAGCAGTCAGGTTTTCCTTAGACCAATTCTAAACCCTGGTAAAATCAGAATTTCACGTACGCTGAAAGAAACTTGAGCAAAGCCATGCTATTTAAGTGAAATACTAGATCAGGGATTGGCAACGTTTGGCACGCTGCTCGCCAGGGTAAGCACCCTGGCAGGCCGGGCCAGTTTTATTTACCTGCTGACGCGGCAGGTTCGGCCGATCGCGGCCCCCGCTGGCCACGGTTCGCCGTCCCAGGCCAACGGGGGCGGTGAGAAGTGGCACGGGCGAGCGATGTGCTGGCTGCGGCTTCCCGCCACCCCCATTGGCCCGGGACGGCGAACCGTGGCCAGCGGGGGCCGCGATCGGCCGAACCTGCCGCGTCAGCAGTAAATAAAACTGGCTCGGCCTGCCAGGGTGCTTACCCTGGCGGGCTGCGGGCCAAACGTTGCCGACCCCTGTACTAGATCAAGGTTTAGGATCTAAATATCTATCTTGCTAATTTCAATAAAGGAAATATGGCAAATATGGGTGTGTGTAATTTAGTTCTTACAAATCAGCTAACTACACCTCTAGCCCGATATAACGCTGTCCTCGGGAGCCAAAAAATCTTACCGCATTATAGGTGAAACCGCGTTATATTGAACTTGCTTTGATCCATCGGAGTGCACAGCCCCACCCCCCCGGAGCACTGCTTTACGATGTTGTATCTGAATTTGTGTTATATCAGGTCGTATTATATGGGGTAGAGGTGTATATGGGTGGAGAGAGCCTGCTTTATGTAAGAAAGTTAAGACAAAATCATCAAAATCAATTTTGTAATTTAACGTTTAACCATGCTGGTTTAGTAAGTTTTAAACCTAGTTTCAAAAGAAGTCTGTTTTCAATATCCAGGTTAGTAGGACAACATTTTAAAATACATACTCACACAGTTGGGGAAGAACAAACAGCTTAACACATGCATACTAGCTTCCTGACTTCCCTATCTCCAAAAACATCTACTTAAAGTACATTATTTTAAAATCTTGTTTACTCCAGTACTCTTCAGATTTCTTCCTGTAATATTTAATGTAATTGATCTATAAATTTTTAAGGTTATGTTGAACCACTGAAGCAGAATCATATTGCCTTAGTTTGAATAATCACAATACCATTTCATGTTCCAAATTAATGCCCACAAACTATATACAAATGTATTCTATTAAATCACTTTTTAATAAGTCAGCTACCGGATATTCACTTATGATTTCCTATCGCACAGCCAATTTCTGGTGAAAGATGTGTTTCTTCAGTGTTTCATACATGTGGCTTTCAGCTAAGAATAAATTTTATATCAGACCGATCCTAGTTGGAGCTCTGTAGAGGATGGAAAAGAAATCCTAATTGGTTTCCCCCCTAATCTCCAATTCCTGTAATTTTACTGGAATCTGAAAGTCAGCAACCAGCCAATATGCAATAAAGTACTATTTTTTGATACAGTCCACATTTGGAGCCTCCCAAAAATCCAGCAACATAGTAAATCTCACCACACTGATCTGTTCATGGGAGGGGAGGAGATGAATGGCTTACTTACCTGGTTCACAGTCACACTGCAAAAAGGAGGGAAGAACAGCAACAAGCGGTGAGGGAAGGATGAAAGTGGAAGGTCAGCAGGTAAGAGGAGGGAAAAGGATGCAAGTGGTAGTTTACCTCTGATCTCACAATCCCAGCAATAAGTGGCCACAGGACAGCAGGAGCAGGAAAGAGGAGAAAGATCAGCAATGATTATGTCTGACCTGGGCTAGGACACAAGTTACTATAATTAGTAGTATTACCATATAACACCTAGGATACCTAAGTCATGGTAGACTACTGAGCTAGGCGCTGTACCAACAGCTAACAAGATCACGCTCCCTGCCCCTACATTACTTACTACCATAATCTAATGTGCTCTTCAAAATTTGATTGCATCAGGACTTGCTGAACATATATTTCATTACTACTCCTACACAAAATAATAATCTAAAGAAAGTTACAAGAAACACAAGTTCTCTATATAAATACCAAGATAATCACTGATTATGAAGATTTAGTTTTCAGCAAATGTCTTTGCATATACTGCACCATGAATAGCTGTTACTCTGAAACAGTAATTACTACTTACAGCCACACTCAAGGTTCACATAAAACAGATCAGCAAAAAATAGTTTTAAGGATCAAAGATCCTAGCTGCTGAAAATAAGGCACTTCAGGAACTCTGGTTCATCTCATACCGGTAGAACAAATTACATACAATGACCACTCAGAGGATACAAGTGGTAAGCAAAATCACCTTTTGTACAAAATGTATTCACATCAAACTGCATTGTACAAAATGAAGCGGTGGTTCCATAAAGTTTCACTGCTCTCGTCAAGCTGCTCTAGCATGACAGAGAAAATCCATTGAAAGATGTGTAAGTATTAGGAATATCAGCATTATAACACATACACTCAGTTTGCTTGAATACTAAGAGAAATCACATTTTGTTTACACCAGAGATTTAACAGAAGCAGAGCATGAACAAAAAAGAGTTTTATCAAAATGTTAGAATTCCAGAAGCTACAGGCTGTTACACAGAGCTATTGGTTTTACATAATTTTTAAGAGTACCACTTCTTTATACTGAAGCATCTGACATATCTGTTGCATTGCATAGGTGACCAAATGCCCCAGTCCAAAGATATAATCTCAGAGTTCTTTCCCAGTTTATACATATTCAGTTCAGAGTAGTGAAATACAAATAAAAATCACAAGATGTGTTTCAGATGTCTATCATAACATCGTTAATGTATTTAAATTGTGCATATTTCTGGTTTCCAAGTTCTTCAGAAATAACTTTGCAAAGTTAGGACCCTAAAAATCTCAAATCACATTTTTCCAAGTCAGCTTGCCTTGTCCCACTGGTGGGAGATTTTATGAGAAAAAGCTAATAAAGACAAGCCGAAAGAGCCTACAGTGAACTTGTCAAAGCAGTGTTGGAGAATTAATCTTAAAGCAAAACCAGGAAATTTTTAGTTTCCAGAAATGGCAAGAAAAATTGCCGTTTATCATCTGACTGAAGTCACAGTACCAATAGCAGCATACCTCTATTTTCCAATACTGAAGTACAGCATCAGGACTATACACAAGTCCTGACGAAGCCATAACATTGTGGCCCAAAGGTGAGTGCGTGAACAAGAATGTCATCAGGACACGTTCAGAATTTAAGACTAAAGGGCACTGCTGTAACATCTTAAATTACTTTTACCCCTTTCTATGACAGAGGAATGTTAAACTGCCAAGCCATATTTATAAAGCTACAAATCATAGGAAAATAAGAGCTTTGTCGCTAAGGCTCGATTCAGGCTGACCTCCCAAAACAGGAAATAAAAATGCAAAATCATGCCTATAGGTTAGACAAATAGCAAACAATTCTTAGAGTAGGCATGCTTATTTTGCAATAAAAGTTGAAGGTAAAGGTATCTGGAACACTGGTATAAACTAAATAGTAATACAGGAAAAACAGGAACCAAAGTTGTTTGTACAAGCAAAGACTAAGTCTGAATAAATTTCAGACCCATAAATATGGACATTACATACGAGATTGCCTTATCCATCTCTGAAGGGACTTGTGTGAATATCTTTCTGGGGGAGGTCATGAGGAACAATGGAATGATAAAGGAAACTTGAGAGGTATAACGGAGGGAAACAAGGGATGCAAAGGGGATGGTAGGGAGGAAAAAGATACCTGATATCAGAGACTGTCTGGGACACACTGTCTTACTGAAGTGTTGGGGGAAGCTGAAACAGAGAGGATGCGTTCTCAGTGTAAAATTTTGCTATTCCGTTTAGCTAACCCAAGGGGTACCTATCTAGATTAGTTTAGGATTTTGAAGGATAAGACCAGCTATGTTTTGAATATCATTTATAAAATGTAAAGCAGAGTTACACAACTCCAAAAGCTGCCTTAGATCCGGTGTTTGAAAACAGTTCTAGCTTTACAAAGATGACACTCTGCAAAGGAAATTAGAACATTTACAAAATTAGTCGTTTATTTTGAGCTTCAGTGAATCGAGTATTCTAAGGGTATGTCTACACTGCAATGTAAACCAGGGTTTGAACTCTGGTTCAAGATTAACCCCTCTTCTGTCTACACACAAATCATGCTAACCCAGGGCTTGGACCCAGGGTCCCAGAAGCCCTGATTGTAGGCGTATATCTACACTGCAGTAAAACACCTGCAGCTGGCCTGTATTAGCTTACCTGGGCTGAAGCTGTGAGGCTATAAAATTGCAGTGTAGATATTTGGGCTCAGAACCCCGGTTTTTGGCCCTTGCAAGGGGAGAGAGTCTCAGAGTCTGGGCTGAAGTCCAAATGTCTACACTGCTATTTTTAGCCCAGCAGCCAGTGTCAGCTAATCTGAGCTCTCAGACTCAATGCTGCAGGTTTTTAAAAATCCCAGTGTAGACAGCCCATAAAGGTATGCCTACACTGCAGTTAGACACCCGCAGCTGGCACATGTCAACTGAATCAGTCTTGTGGGTCTTGGGCTGCAGGATTATAAAACTGCACTGCAGACATTCGAGCTCAGGCTGGAGCCCAAGCTCTGAGATCCTATTGCGGGGGGGGGGGGGGGGGGGGGGGGTGTCAGAGCCTGGGCTCCTGTCCCAGCCTCAACATCTACACTGCAATTTTACAATCCACTTCCCAAACCCCACGGGCCTGAAGCAGCTGACATGGGCCAGATATGGTTGTTTAATTGCAGCGTACACAAACCCTTCTCTCTCGAGCAACAAGGGCCTCACTTACTTTAAACAGATATTTAAACCTAGAGGAAAGAGGCAGTGATAAAAAGCTGTTTTAACCCAAGTTCTCAAAAGATACCTGTTGCAAAGAATTTTGACAGCAAGAACAGAAACTAAGAGCAGTTGCTGCATAAACAGTACAGTGTCGAATTTGAAAGTCAGTTTATAGCATTGCAGTTGTACAACAACTAGCACAATGGAGTCCTGGTCCATGACTGAGGCTCCTCGGTGCTACTCCAATACAAATTGTATCATTTAAGTTAACAATTCAAGACCTGGGCATATGGTTAACTTTGGGGTTATTGCTATTACCACTCACTATAGCGTGCTATGTCGCTTCCATCTGAAGCTGTGCACCATGTCTAATTTAAGCAAACAGAATATACAATATTCTCACTGTGATCACATGCTACACGGGGCACTCAGCTGAAAGTTACTGCCTTGCCAACTGTAGAGAGGATATGTAGGGATACATTTTCAGCATAGTGAGAAATATAAGCATTCAATTCCCTGTGGCAAGAATTACTTTTCCAATTTTCTACAATGCACTTAAATTTATCCATTGACTCAGAGGGTGCTCCTCTATTTTTGTATTTGGGCATCCAGTAACTTATGAGGTACATTTTAAAAGCCTGTTCTCCAATGATTGTAAAAAGTGAGTGTAACCATAGGATAGAAGTACTGATTCTGCATGCCGGCTAAGAAAGTCTTGTGCTCTATGTAGCTTGAAAGGTTGTCTTTCACCAACAGAAGTTGAGCCAATAAAATACATTACCTCACCCACCTTGAATCGTTCAGTTTAGTTCACCAAAATCCCATCTGCACAAGTGAAGTTTAATTATTCATTGCCCATTACACAAGCTGTCAACTTGCACTTAAGCATGGGGGCACTGGCTGATTGGCACATTCCAAGTCACACTGGAAATGAAAGTTGGTCTCCTTCCTCAGTTTCCTTGTAGATGCCCAAAATGCCAACTGCCATACATTAGGCAGGGAGCACAAAGCTGAATATGTATATAGTCTCCCTGAAGGGTAGCTTGGGGATCATTTACAAAAAATAGGGAGGCAGGTCAGATTTCATTAGCAGCCTCAGATCTCAGCCTTGTCCATCCAGGATTTATGTTATGTCAAATCAGCACCTTGTCTCAGAGGGAGGGGTGTTTATTTCACTATACTGAATCTACAACAGTTTGCATTAATGTAGTGACTTGCCTTTTGAAGGTTCCCAAAACACAGCACCCTGCTAAAATATGGGCACTGCTGGGGCAGCTAACTGAAATCATGCAACAGTGGTGTAGGAAAGCACATTTAGCCAAGGACACTAAGGCTATGGGCTTGTCTTTACTACCCAGGAGATCCACGCTGCTGCAATTGATGCAGCAGCTGTCGATTTAGCGGGTCTAGTGAAGACCTGCTAAATCAACAGCAGAGCGATCTCTATTCGACCCCGATACTCCAGCTCTCCGAGACGAGTAAGGGAAGTCGACCAGAGAGCGTCTCCCATCAACGCAGCGCAGACACTGGGGTAAGTCGACCTAAGCTATGTCAACTCCGGCTACATTATTCACGTAGCTGGCGTAGCATAACTTAGGTCGACAAGCCCTATGCCTACACTACAAGCGCTACAGTGACATAGCGGCCACTGTAACACTGTAGTGCAGACACTTACAACACCACCAGAAGGAGGTTTTCTGTTGCAGTTGTAAATCCATCGCCTTGAGAGGCAGCGGCTAGGTCAATGGAAGAATTCTTCCATCAATCTAACAATGCCTATACTAGGGTTTAGGTTGGCGTAACTAAGTCTCTCAGAGGTGAGAGTTTTTCATACTTCTAAATGCCGTAGTTGGTCAACGTAATTTTTAGGTGTACATCAGACCTCACACAAATCCTCCAGTCTTCAGAAGAGGCCCAGGGTACTGTGTGTTTTTAAAGATCAGCATGGAACAAACACACATTTTTAACATCTCTTCCTAAAGCCGATATGGAATAAACTGCATGGATTTTAATTTCTCAAACTCAGAAGGATGAAAGGCAGAGCTGACTGTCAGGACTTGAGTAAAAGTCTACATATCAAACCTAATGATTTAGCCACTAAATCAACCTTTCTATCCAAAACACAATACAAGTACTCACTTTGGGTACAAAAAGTTGTCAACCACCTTTTTTGGACAACCAAATTTGACACACGCTGGTTTTGGACAAGATTTAGGGCTTGTTGACAATACCACTTAAGTCGATGTAACTTATGTCACTCAGGGGTGTGAAAAAGCCACCGTCAACTGATGCACGTTACACTGACTTAAAGTGGTGTCTACACCGTGCAATGTTGGCGGGAGATGCTCTCCTGCCGACATAGCTTCCGCCTCTTGTTGAGGTGGAGTAATTACGTCCAGCTTTGTCGATTAAGTGTGATAGTGAAGACAAACCCTTAGATCAGGAGCGGGCAAACTTTTTGGCCTGAGGGCTGCATCGGGCTTCAGAAATTGTATGGAGGGCCAGTTAGGGAAGGCTGTACCTCCCCAAACAGCCAGGCATGGCCTGGCCCCCACCCCCTATCCGACCCCCCCCTGCTTCTTTCCCCGATGGCTCCCCCCGCCCCCGGGACCCCTGCCCCATCCACCTCTCTTGCTCTGTTCCCTGATCACCCCCAGACTCCCTGACCCGGACTGCCCCCCCACCGTCCCATCCAACCCCTCCTCTTCTTCTTGATTGCCCCACCCCAGGACCCCTACCCCATCCAACCATCCCTTCTCCCTGACCCACCCCCCAAACCCCTGCCCCCATTCAACCCCCGTTCCCTGCCCTCTGATCGTCCCCACCCCTATCCACATCCCCGGCCCCTGACCACCCCCCAAACTCCTCTGCCCTCTATCCAACCCCCCTCCCCCACTCCCTGCCCCCTTCCCGCGCTGCCTAGAGCACCGATGGCTGTCGGCGCTACAGCCGCGCCGCCTGGCTGGAGCCAGCCATGCACCAGACAGCACAGAGCACCAGGTCAGGCCGGGCTCTGCAGCTGCGCTACTCCAGGAGCTCGCAGCCCCGCTGCCCAGAGCATCGCGCCCACGGCGCAGTGAACTGAGGCTGCGGCAAGGGAGGACAGCGGGGGAGGAGCCGGGGGGCTAGCCTCCCAGGCCAGGAGCTCAGAGGCCGGGCAGAACGGGCCCACAGGCCATAGTTTGCACACCTCTGCCTTAGATATTCAAGTCCAGGTCAATTCCCCTTCCTACTCCCATCATCCCCCTACTCATTTACCATCCAGAATATTTAGATCAGCAAGTTAAGATCACAATGGTCTAAAAACAGTACTGCTGGATGCCACTGTTTCCCCACTTAATATGATGGCACCTATGTACAGAGTTCTTTCCATAACACTACATAGAAAAAAATATATGGTCACATGGCAAGAGGGAGCAGATAAAGGGGATGGAGGAAAAAGAAAATCTGTAGAATTAACAATATGCATGCCAAATTTCAACTCAGTCATTTTGCTTGCATGTTATAGAATTCCTTTCCTTCTCTTTTGTGCTTTTAAACTGTAACCTCTGAAACAGGGCCCTGTCAATCTATGTATCTGAAGTGGCAGTCACCCTTTGGGGTATTTATCGCTTCTCGGCTCTCTCTGAGCTGTGGCGCAAACCTAGTACTCTCTTTCCTCACTGTCCCACACCTGATCCCCAAAAAATACTAGAGAGCAGGATTTATATTGGTAAGTGATCAGGACAAAAAAAACATATGGGATACTGTGTTTACAGTGACAGTAACATTTCATCAGGCAGGATAACCAAGATCAACAATGCTTCACAATTTGGCCAACTGCAGCCTTCACCAGTAAAAAGTACTTCTGCCTCAACCACTGGGATCACCTTAGAAATATGTACAATAACAAAAGATTGAAAAAAGGTAGACACAAGCTTGTTGAAGAAACATAGATAAATCACATGATTGAGTCAAGTGAAGTTTCTTTATTTGAAAGACCTACCATTGCAGAAAAATATTCATTTTTAAAAAAAGCAAATTTAGATGTAAAAGTCAATTGTAAACATTAAAATCTTGTGAGGCATATTTCACCCCAAGTGGAAGGAGCCTTCTGGTCAATTAAGGCTTACCGAAGAGTTTCAACCCATTCTTATGGCAGGATAAACAGTGTTCTAGGGCCTTGACAGTGAGAAATTAAACTGAAGAACAGGAGTACTTGTGACTGGGGGTGCAGTCTCTAAGGTGCCACAAGTACTCCTGTTCTTCTTTTTGCGGATACAGACTAACACGGCTGTTACTCTGAAACCAGAAATTAAACTATCATCAAGGCTGAGGCAGGGACATGGGAATTCTCCAATATAGGGGACAGACTGATATCACTTCCAGTATCTGTGATTGTGCAATGAAGAATTGATGTAAAAATTAGAAAGAGCTGTGAATAAATGGGCAACAAGCAGAACCATGCAAGGACTGGTTTATGTACTGTGCATACGAAACTTAGGTCATAGGTCACTGTGACTTTGCAGAATGGCAAGCTAATTGCTGTAGTAAAATCAAACTAAACATTAGCCATGTCCGTCTGAAATCTCTAAAATGCAGTTTTGTAGACAACATGTACAAGTCGCTTTTTCTGGCAAGTATATTGAGCAATTCTACTTAAATATATAGGAAAAAGATAAACATAGGGTGGAGATCTAACAATGGAGAGAGAGAAAGAACAGATGAAATTGAAGGAAGATACATTATGATTAGTTAAGAGAACAGTGTGACATTAAGAAGGATAAAAAGGACAGAACAGAAGCAAGTTATCTTTTAAAATGCAAAAGACAGAAATTTAGTTGACTTAACAATATGGTACATAACTCCTAGTTTTAAATCAAACTTGCACTTTGTACTACACCTATGAAAAGGCATCAATATTTGAAAGTTGGGCCAGACCACAAGAATTACTTAAATATAGTGAGATGAAAGCTTTCCATCCTTTCTGTACTGATCTCTACAGCTTATTGGGAACCTGATTTGTTGTAAATTAGTTGACAGCTCATTTTTAAAAAGAAAAGAGAATCTTTGCAACATTAACAGCAAAGTTTCTTTTTAATAGAAGTCTACTGTTGTTTAAAATCAGTTGCTTACATGTGTGTTAAATAATTCATAATCCCCCCTCTTTAGAATCACTGCTGCTCTACCGAGGTGGACACAAGCCTCCTTTTGGACTGTCATGTTTCATTTTTGTTTCACCACCTCTTAATAGGGTTGCCAACTTTCTAACCACGGAAAACTGAACACCCTTGCCCCACCCCCTGCCCTGAGGCCCTGCCCCTTCTCTTCTCTGAGGCCCCTCCCTCCATCGCTTGTTCTCCCCCACCCTCACTCGCTCATTTTCACTGGGCTGGGCCAGGGGCTTGGGGAGCGGGAGGGGGCGAGGTCTCCGGCTCGGGGTGAGGGTTCTGGGGTGGGATGGGGCCAGAAATGAGGGGTTCAGGGTGTGGGAGGGGGCTCCGGACTGAGGCAGAGGGTTCGGTTGCTGAAATGGGTAAGGGCTCTGGCTGGGGGTGCAGGCTCTGTGGTGGGGCCAGGACTGAGGGATTTGGGGTGCAAGAAGGGGCTCCAGGCCAGGGTTGAGGGTTTCAGAGTGTGGGAGGGGGCTCTGGATTGTGGCAGGGGGCTGGGGTGAGGGAGGGGATAGGGGGCTCTGGGGTGGGGCCAGGGATGAGGAGTTTGGGGTGCAGAAGGGGGATTAGGGCTGGGGCAGGGGATTGGGGTGCAGGCTGTGGGTGGTGCTTACCTCAGGCAGCATGTCTCTCTGGTTCATAGACAGAGGTGCGGCCAGGAGGCTTTACGCGCAGCCCTCGCCTGCAGGCGCAGCCCCTGCAGCTCTCAATGGCTGCAGTTCCTGGCCAATGGGAGCTATGGAGCCTGCGCTTGGAGCAGGGGCAGTGCATGGAGCCCCCACGGCCACCCCTATGCATAGGAGCCAGAAGGATACGTCGCTACTTACCGGGAGCCGCATGGAGATGGGTAGGGAGCCTGCCAGCCCCGCACCAACCGGACTTTTAACGGCCCAGTCAATGGTGCTGACCGGAGCCGCCAGGGTCCCTTTTTGACCAGGTGTTCTGGTTGAAAACTGGACACCTGGAAACCTTACCTCTTAATAAAGTGGGATATTTATACTGTGTAGTGACTACATGACCACTTATCTTTGAATTGTACTCAGCCAAACTTTGTTGAACTGTTAACAGATTACCGTAAGTACAACTGCAAAGCAACTTCATTCCAAGATTTAACACCAATATCCAGCAATATCATGCAATTATTGTTAGAACTATCCCAACATAAAAAGTCTAATGCAGTTCTTAGAAAATTTTAATTATATAAACTCCCCTGCACTGACAACAAAAGCTACCTTGGTAAGCTGCTTACCTGAATTCAGAGAAGCTAGACAGGAAAAACCACCTTCAACTTCTCATTTTGCATTCTCACCCTTTAACAGACACACCAATTTATCCAAAAGCTGCAGATCTCTTGTTAAGAAAGGTTCACTGTATTGCCACACCTGTCCTAATAAGCTGCTTTAAACAATGTTCTACTGGACAATAAAAGTACTACAACATGAAGGACATAATTCCATGAGACTATACTTCTGAAAGCAACTTCAGTCACTCCACCTCCTACAAGAGTTTAATACAAACTTGGTTACTTTTTTGCAATCTGATGCTTAGCCTTATTTCTTTTGCCACCAGATACACAATATGACCAACAATTGGTTAAATCAATCTACATATTTCTAGACACATTTAGTTCTAAGATATATAAATTACTCCTTAGTTTGAAAACTACTACTGTCAGCTTGATTGAATCTCAAATGCCTGTAAAAATAGAATTTTTATGGGAGAAACTTTAAACATTTTTATTTCAAGTGCAATAGCCCAAAGTTGTGTTAGTATTCAACAGCCAGAAAGTGAAAGTGTCTAGTCTATTTTCTTTGCCCAAGTTAAGTGTAGCGCAGACACACATTCATGGTAGAAAATAGTTATGAGTAAAAGTCCACTACAGGGCATTCAAGTATGCTGGCAATAGCTAATTTTTGGCCTAAAAAAATACTAATTTTAAGCTCCTACTGTAAGGTGGCTTTGAATTTGTATTTATACATTTCCCCAACACCTCATGTGGCTACACAAATTAGAACTATATATCATAGGAGGCACACCATAGCATTACTGTCTTAAAAACACAGGCTACTTAAACTGTTTGGGTGGTTGTCAGAGCTTGCCAGGTCAGCCATGCTGTTAAAAGTTTGGTCCAGCAAACAAGGTATTACTACATATTAGGCTATCCTTCAGGATGTGGTATTTGTCAGTGTCATGATACAAATGTGTCATAGCACAACATAAAATGGCTAACCAGGAATCACCCTGTGCACAGGAAGCCTAAATTCTGAATGCAGAGACAAGTTCAGGTTCTGCAAATCTTGACAGGTTAACAGCAAAAGAGGTAAACTTCTACGGATTTCCCATTTAAAAACTACTGTATGGGAAGTAAATATTCACTCTCTTACACCCTTCATCACCACCTTCTGGCAAATAAGAAGCTTTCAATCCCTATAGCTTGTCTAGCATGTAAGGGCTTGTCTACACTGGCACTTTACAGTGCTGCAACTTCCTTGCTCAGGGGTGTGAAAAAAACACCCCCACGCACTGCAAGTTTCAGCACTATAAAGTGCCAGTGCCGGTAGCTGTGCTCCCAGCACCAGTAGCTATTCCCCTCGTGGAGGTGGTTTTTTTAGAGCGCTGGGAGAGCGCAGTGCTTTAATGTTGCTTGTGAAGACTCGCCCTTAAGTTCAAGGCTTCAGTTATTTGACAAAGAGCCTCGAGAAGTTGCCTGAAGCTGACTTAAAGGGGTGCGGGAAAGAAATTAGGTTTTAACTCATTTTGTTTCTTCATGATGAATAAAACCTTTTAAAAAAAGTTCTCTGTATGGAACATTAGAAGTTCATGTCTTGTTTACCCCATTTTACCTGCAAGATTATGAACAACTAGAGAACTAGGAGCATAACAAGCAGGGAGGGCAATGGTTTTCATTTAGACTGTTTAAAGCGTTGTTTTTGCTAATCCCTATTTAACTCAAAAGCCCTATAAACACAGTTGAAATAAGAGATCTGTAAAAATGTACCACCTGTCCCCCCACCCTTCAATTAAAGGTTGAGAGGTTACCACACATATCTGAGGGTATGTCTACACTTTAAGTTGGAGGTATAAATTCCAGCTCAAGGAGACACACTCATGCTAACTCAATAAGAACAGAATATAGACGCAGCAGCACAAGGGGTTAGCTGCCCGAGTACGTACCTGGGTCTTGGATGGGTACATAGTCAGGGTGGCTAGTCCCTCATGCTGCTATACACTATTTTTAGCACACTAGTTCAATCAGAACTACCAGGGGTATGTCTCCTTGAGCTGGAGTTTACCTCTTCATCTCAAAGTGTAGACACATCCAACAAAATCAGGGAAGAAGGACTTAACATTTCTACAGTAAAAAAAACAAGCAGGGAAAAAAAAAACATGTTATGTTGAAAAAACTTTTCATGCCTCTGTTATATACATCTTAATGCAGCTAAAATGGGCCAAAGCTATTTTTTATTGCTTTACAGGTCATTTTATTGATTGACTGTTTTCACACAACTTTGTTACAGTATAATCAACCTATTCCATACAAAATTCCACACCATGGGAAGCCAAAGGATATCCACTTGAAGTCCCTGATCTTATGTATGAGCTCGGTACCTCCAGTACCCTATCCGTAATCCACTTGCTGGCAGCACAGCACCAACAGCCAAAGCTGCCCCTTGGATCCCCACTTAGGCCCTGTCTTCACTAGGAAAATAGGTGTTAGCTACCACATGTAGCTAACATGGCAAACATGGTAAAAATTCTAGTATGGACAAGGCAGTTTTTACAAACATATTAATACTACACCACTTTTCCTAATTTGGACAACCTTAAAGCAGTATCTTCACCAAGAAGGGAGTTCCGTGAGAAATGCAATACAGCCCCAAGTTGTACTATCTTTCCCAAGTAGTTTGCCCCCCCCACCCCTTCAGCTCTGTGTAGTGTGCTTCAGCTACATCCATGCTCAATGCAGAACCACCCAATCACTACTCCATGGAGTGACTTCAGAAGGTAGGTGGGAGGAAGAATGGGTCCTTTGCCCTCTCTTTTCCATGAATGGATGAAGAAAGTATGATCTAGCCCTAAGTGTCAGTTAAGAATTTAATTTTAAAGAGAATGTAAACTTCACTTACATCAGATGTGTAAATTTCCATCTTGACATAAGTAGTATGTACATGAATCTCCAGACACAGAATATACACCTCTCTGTGTGTAGAAGAATTGTCTGTGTAAAATGATGTTTTACTAGTAAAAATTGCTGGAATAACTAGCAAATCTATGCAGATTGCTTAGCTACAATTCTGAATACAGGCAAGAATGCCTGCTGTATCTTGATACAGAGGTTCTCTAGCCATGCCAGCAACGTGGTACCTTTATCCTTTAGGGCCAATCAGAATTATATACATGAGGTGAAGACTCAGAAGTGACCTGTTCAAAAGTTTAATGCATCAGGAAAATTACTGGTCCCATCTTTACTAGCTAGGTAGATCATGTACAAGAAAAGTTAAAGAATGGTTGTTTCAACCACTGACTGGTTTGAAATAAGTTAAACTAGAAAAGTCTGCTGAAAATGTCAGCTAAGTAAAAGCAGCATTCTGCATAATTAGTATTTAATATTACACAAATATGTAGGATTTTGCTTGTGTACATTAAATATACATACATATAATACATGCTTAGTTTGCACAAGTATAACCCTGTAGTTTATTTTTGCTTTCATCTGAAACATGAACTTTGGTCACTCAATTAAGGCCTAACTTCAATTGAAAGATGTTTGTGATACTTTGCACTTAAAGTCAATTTTTGTCGAAGTACTCCCTTTCTCCTGTAATTGAAGAGTAGCAATTTAAATAAGAGGCCTCTGGCCCAAGGGCAGTTAGAATGGCCAGTAGAGCTACTGATGAGTATTAAATATTTCCATAGTTTGATGGTCACACATTTTGTAATAATACTTTCTAGTAGTAAAACACATTTCCAAAAAATTTTAGAAAGTGAATGAAATTATTCCATAATAAAAATCAGAATATGTAATAAGTGTGCGTAAGCCTATAAAATACTGAACCAAGTCTGAGATGCCACTGTATTAGGATGTTCTTAGACAAAAATGAAAACGATTTATAATCCAAGTTTTTTTTTTTAAAGAAAATTAACTAATGGAAAATTGAAAATGTGTGAAGTGTACTATGTTGACCATGTCTAATTATCTTGTGAAATGCTCTGCACTGTCACCTGGAAGATTCTGGTTTGATTTTCAGGTCTGTTCTTCTATTCCCCAAACTTCCAGGTACTGCCACATCTTAGCTACTTGTAATGCATCCATCAACTTGGTATTTAAGCATTAAAGTTAATCAATGTCAGAGAACATAACATAGTATTTCTTTGATCCCCAGGAGCAGGTGTGCATGAATACAACTGTGCATGCATGCACATACAGACACTTTTTTGTGAAGGAAGGGGGGGAAAATTAGGGAAGGCTTTCAAAAAAAAAAAAAAAAAAAAAGTATGCCTTGCATTTGAACCAAATACCCAGACTTGAGCACGATCTGATCTCTCTGTCTAGGAATACAAAGGGATCGCAGTAAAAACACTTTGCAATACTCAATAGAAACTCCTCTCCATAATACTAATTTATAGCATGTTCCAATCCTGAAGACCCTTGGACACTGAGAAAAGGTATTGCAAAAACTCACCCCTAAATATAAAAGCCAAAAGGGGGCGGGGGGGGGGGGGGAATGGTGTAGAAACTGAAGATAACCCTCTCCCCACACCCAAACAACAAGTAACCACCACACTATGCTCAAGTAACACATAAGATTTGGGGTGGTACTGTATTGATTAGTTTTGAAGAAAGCCCCATCTTCAGCTGGAAGGACCGTGGCTGCAACAAAGCGCAAGAGGAATTAATTTCCTCCCCTGCCCCCCCCCCCCCCCCCCCGCCTTTTTTTTATTTTATTTTTTTTAAATCAGAGCTCTGATGGTCCTTGATATTCTGGGAAGTTGTATTAAGAGAAAAGGGAGGTGGGGGGGGGGGGGGGGCTTAGAACACATTAAATCTAGCTTTTAAGCCTCTTTGCATACACTGTTCCAAATACACCAAAATCTATACAAAGTGTTCTTCTCCTTTTTAAGTATAACACAAAAAATAAATAGTATCAATCAAGTGACATAAACATGGACATGACTTAAAACAAAGGCAGATGACTTTAAACAAATGTTATCATTGTATAATCTACTAGCAACTGTCACATTCAGTTAATTCAAGTCTCATCAGAACCAGAGAAGTCAGAGTTAAAAATAAAGCTCTTTTGGAGTTACACAACATTATAGAAAACAGCAGCATGATCCTCAATTTTTTACAATTAACACAACTAGGTAAGATACTGTTGTACAACTTTTCAAATAAAAATACCAAAACTTTAAACTAGCAATAAATGATAAAAGAAACTCAATCAAGTTTGCATCTCTCAACAGCTTATTTCCTGCCCAAAGAGCCCTTTTGTTCTGCTTCCCCGCATACATTTTAATATTCTGCCAGCACTGGAAAACAAAACAATCACAAAATTTGGCCCACACATAAGCATAAGTGCCTTAGAGGGTAAAATGAAGAAATACAACAAGATTAGAACAAACAAAAAAATCCTACCAAGAAAATCTGCACAATTTTCTGTTTGCTTCACCCCAGATTAACTTCACTGGAAGCTGTACTCCTGAGCAACCTAACCTGAACAGAAAGCCCCACCTTCTTTAGTTCTAGTGGCTGAAATGGAAAAAACTCCACCCTTTCACTAAAACTTGTATCTCTGATTGGTAAAACTTAATATCCATTATTTAAAGAACTTTTCCTTGCTAGCATGTTAGGTTAATCTGGTTAAAACACCCAGGACAAGCTGGTTTCTTAAAGAAACAGCACACAAGCCTTTAGTTGTGCCAACCTAAGGCATTTTATTACATTATTTTTGACTAGCTGGATATCAATTAACATTACATAAAACTGAACAATACGAGCCTAGACTTTGCTACTCCGGATCTTGAACATAACACTCAAAACCATATGGATTCATAGGGTTTTATCTAGAAACATAAAGGTGATGTTAAAGAATACATACTTGTGACAAATCTAGATGTACTGTAAAACTTCATGAAGTGAAATGGAAAGAATTCTATCTATATAAAGCTTAACTGCTGCTTGCTTTTTAATATAGGTTAAAATTTAATTCAAGCTTCAGGAACAAATTCACTATTCAAAAATCACATAATAAACTAACTGAAAAATTAAGTACACTATGCGTAACTTTCAAGGTACGATTTAGTAGTCTAAACTTGAAAATATGAATAGTCAGTCACTTGTTTCAACCTGCTTTCTTCTGCTAATTTAAGACATGACTCAGCAAAAGTGGCTTTCACACTATGGAAAACAACATCTGGATCTTACCAGGGTCTAGGTATGTTTCTGAGTCAGCGACAGTCAGTGTTTTTTATTTTTTGCTGATTCAATCTTTGTTTAACACTATTTTAAAGCTATTTTTTAAAAAGAATTTTAATAATTAGATCTGATAATTAGCTTATGACTAAATATTCCATTCAGCTGATCTTTACACTTCATAACTGAATAATACAAAATGCTGTCAGTTTGCATTAACAAGATCTTAGGCATCATTGGGGAAAAAAAAAATCTGAACAGCTCCCGCCCCACCTGCCAGAAAAGTCTACCTAACTGACAAGCCTGACATTCAGAGGGAAAAGTTACACAGAATAAAGAGGCATCTCGCATCAGGTCTCACAAATGCACAGATCACTTCAGGAAGACCCCTCCCTGACTCAACCCAGAAAATGCTGTATTCTGGAGACTGACAGATGAACAGGACACCTCCCCACTTTTAGTGCCACCACAGTTTACCCAGTTAGTGTTGTATTACATGCAAGATTTTCATGGGTTTAATATTTCATCCATTTCAAACTCTACCCAGGATGGTACAAGCTGTGAATTATCTGCACATTTGTACTTTTTGTCTGGTTTTGTTTGGGGGGGGGGGGGAAGGAGGCAAGGTGGTTGTTGTTGTTTTTTTTTTTAATAAAAGGGAAAAGTTAGAGGGAGAAAGAGGAGGAGGAGGAGGAAACAAGGATCTCCAGGGAGAACAGCCAATTCCCAGCCCTTTGGTTCTCACCCCTCTTTCCTCAAGACTCCATTGCAGCAGCTTTCCTTCTGAAATAATTAAGGTCTAGGCTATACTGCAAAATGGATGCCAGTGTCAACAGTGTTGAGGGATAACTGTTTTATATAGGGTCTCCAAGATTGTATTTGTAGAGCAATGGGCCCTTCTAAACTATTTTGCTATTATAGATGAAATGTCCAAGAAATTTTAGTCACAGCAAAATACTACGTTATTACCCACATTTGAGGGGAATATTTACAGCAAAATACTAGGCTGAATTTTAATGCATGCACCACTTTCTAAAAAGAGCTTTTTTAAAAAATAAAAAAGGGGGGGCTAACTTTAAGAAAGCTCTACAGCTGCACAATGTATTATAGTGCCTAATATACTAACTGAAAAAGTCAATTCAGAGGCCTAATCCCAAGATGCTTTGTGAGGATTCTGTACTTTGAATGCACAGAACATTAAGAATAAAGTTACTCAGATCCTCTTCATATAGTTTCACAGCTGTATTGCAAAAGACAGCATTAAATCATAAAAGTGCCATGCAATCTAAGCAATCGATGGCAAGAACATAGTTTAGGCAAATAAAGCAACTTGAGTAAGACTTGTAAAGGGTCACAATGATACCTAGGACAAACTTCTAACTTTCAATTTGGAGTTCATGAAGTTGCAGGTCTGTGAGAACAATAGATACAGTCACAAAATCTTACCATCAAAACCACCCTACTCTGGAAAGGCAACATCTTCTGCCCTAAAAACAAGTTTTGTTGCTTACATATACAACCTTATATTGTATTTACATAGTACCTTTCTTCCTGAAGAATCCCAGAAACCCCATACCTATCCATTACCACAGAAATGCAGCCACCATCAGGTGATCTACAACATCCAAACAAATAGCACACTGCATAGTATTGAAAGGGGAGAAAATTTTGTCCAAGGATACCCTATTTTTACTAACTGGGCCAGGGAATAGTTTGCTGCCCTTGTGAAGTAAACAGACACCACCCCCACCCCCAAAATCAGAGAACTGGGGTAAAGATACAACTGGCCTGGATTCTTATTTATTACATATCAAAGTTCATGTGTGGATACAGCTGAATTTAGGGGTTAGAAATCCAGGTTGGAATTTTGTTGCTCAAATCCCTGTCCAGCCTCAAAGAAAACCACAATCAGGACTGTTGAAAATGAGCATGAAGGACACTAATTTTATAGGTTTAATTTCTGCACACATCCTATATTTTTCTAGATCAGAGTCTGGAGAAATTCACTTTATATCAAACTCAGAAGGGAAGTTAAGCCTCTGCTGCTCTTGTAACATCTGCAGAGTGAAACTGATGTGATCATCCTAGTCGCAATCTGCTACTTAATTAAGGAAGCTCTGAGCATGAGCAGCCTTGAAGACAAATTCAAATTTTAGCTGCTACTGTAACTTGCGCTGGAGACAAGAGTAAGAAAAGAAGGTGCCTTAGTCTCACTTGATTATTTTAATTGTAGAAAACCCAGAAGTCTATTTCTGCTGCAATATTAAGATACATAAAAGATACATAGTGAGACTAGATAGCTCAGGAAAAGAAGAACTGAGCCTGTTACATTTAAGTCTCCAGTTCAAACAGAACAGAATGGTAATGATCAAATGCTTTCATCTGATGGCTGTTCAGTGATCTATGTAAAAACATGTCAATCTCAGTCCAGGTCCCTATGGGCATGTGTGAATCACAAAAGCCTGCCAAAAATTGGTGCCAATTGTGAAGCAGTCTTAGGAAACACATAACACTTACCTCTAGGTTTCTACAGGTTAATAAATGGCAAAGCAACATAGGGAACTACAGCTTTCATGTGCTGTACCTGCACTGTGGAAAAAGGTCTTCAGCCTCCAGGGCTGTCAATATGCCAGTACTATTATGGGGTTCATTCTTGGGTATGTTTTTTTTTAAAGAAATGCAGCTCTAATTTTTAACCTGCTTTCCACCGTTATCTGCCTTTTAATTTTAAGTTATGGTACTAGTTATTTAGCTTGCAAATTCTTTCCCACCCCGGGCAAATTTCAAAATTTATGAATATTTACACAAAAAGTAATTATGCTTTTGAAGTTGCTATATACAAAAACTTTACTATTCTTAATAATTTTAAAAATAGTATACCTATTGACCACCAGATTATCTCTGAATACTTTAAATTATTCTATAAAAAAAGCCATTCTCTCAACAGATGACTTACATGTACACTAGTGCCATGACTACATGAACATACAAATCATTGTTTCAAAAGTATATTCCAAACACTATTCTGTTCACTTTCTTATACCATGGTGATGGGCATGGTATCTGGGCATCATCCTCAAAAGAGAGAGTGATTTACATCGCTGATGTATTCTATGTATATCAGCTCCTCCCTGAATTAGTTGCATGAGATTGCATTTTGCAGATATGCTAGTAGGTTATGAGTAGCTGTGTGGAAAGATCAAAGAATGGAGATTTGCATTTTCAGCTGAAAGTTTTGAAGTTAGTGTTCATCCTTTGATCCTGTGGGTGTGAATTCCACCACCAAGAACAAACTCTCCCCTGTGCAGATGAGCTTCTCCTTAGTGACATACAATTCCATTATTCAAAAGGAGCAAAACTGTCAAAGGCAGTCAAGCGCCTGGATGGTTAAGCAGTATTTCACCTATTCTAGGGTAAAACCAGAGGATTAGGACCAAGACCTTGAATCTGACTATTTGTTCAACAGGAAGCCAGCAGAATGAGCAGTATACAGATGTGCTCCTGGTAACCTCAGTCTTTCTAGTAAAAAGCGACAAAGAGTTCTGTGGCACCTTATAGACTAGCAGACGTATTGGAGCATAAGCTTTCGTGGGTGAATACCCACTTCGTCAGACGCATGAGGACGTTTTGTTGCTTTTTACAGATCCAGACTAACATGGCCACCCCTCTGAGTCTTTCTAGTGCTTTTCTTGATGATTTCAATCCAAGGGTACATCCAGACTACCCGCCGTATCAGCGGGTAGTGATCGATCTCCGAATGCCTACCCTGTTGACTCCGGAACTCCACCGGAGCGAGCGGCGGTAGCGGAGTCAACGGGGGAGCCGCAGCCGTCGATCCTGCGCCGTGAGGACGGGAGGTAAGTCGGAATAAGATAAGTTGACTTCAGCTATGGTATTCCCGTAGCTAAAGTTGCATATCTTACATCGACACCCGCCCCTAGTGTAGACCAGGCCCAAGATATATTACACTGCTACAATCAAGTCTGGAAATAATAAAAGTGCATATGACCTAGGCCAGGCCTTAGATGCCTGGCTAGCCATAGAAGGTCAAATGTGTTTTTGTGACTGATGCTAAAGGAAAGTCTAACAAAATATCCTGAAGGACCCTTTACATTAGATACCCTAAAGTCTCCACTAGTCCAAAATTGTCAGCGTGGCAGAAAGCACCTCACAGTGCTTCCTTCTGCCTAGAAGCAGGGCCGGCTCCAGGGTTTTGGCCGCCCCAAGCAGCCAAAAAAAAAAAAAAAAAAAAAAAAAAGCTGCGATTGCGATCTGCGGCGGCAATTCGGCGTGAGGTCCTTTGCTCCGAGCAGAAGTGAGAGACCATCCGCCGAATTGCTGCTTGGTAAGCTGGTGCCTGGAGCCGGCCCTGCCTAGAAGCATAAAACAGGACAGAGTAGCTTCAGCCAGTTTTTCACCCAGATGCTGGGATACCTGGGTGACAGAGATTTCATGAAGAATAAACAGTTGAGTATTGGCTACATCTTTCTGACAATTGTAGCTTCAAGAAGTCTCAATCACTCCCAAGGGTTATGATATTCAATAAGACCAGGAAAGAGTAGTGTCTATTATAGAACTATACAGGTGAAAGCTCTGGTGGTAGACATCATACCTTTTGGCTACAGCCCCTGTGGAAGGATCCAGACCATTCCCTTGACATCAGCCATCTTGCTCAGATGGGACAGCAGCATCCTACAGTATGGTTGAGCATGCTGAATTCAATGGCCTAAGAATACGTATATATCAATGTTTGCCCTTTTTGCTAAACTGAAATAAGCATGTCCAGTAAGGCTATATAGAACAAGCCAAAATTTGTTCAACATCTGATTCAGAAAGGCTACTCAAGATCCAGGTGTATATAACTTTATACCAATTAGCTGCCAAGTGTATTTACGATTCTTTAAAGAGAAGTGATTAATATAGTTCCTACAAAAAGGCAAACATTTTCACAGGAACAGGAGGTACCCTAATCAGTAACCATAGTAACTTCTCAGCAGCTTGTGTTAATATTTCTGTCATCTACTGATAACTTTAAAAAGAGAGTGGTAAGTTATTTGTATGGGGTTTTGTGTAGACAGTTTGAGTTTAAGGTAGTCAGATGTTGAATTTATAACTACTGTGAGTTCTTATATTTTCAAACACACACCACTTGAGTTATAAGAGCAAAAGAATATGACAAACCAGAAGCCACTTTCCATATGTATAATATACCAAACTAATTGCTTATGAAGACAAAAAAAATAATACAAAGGGACCTGAAGACATAACAAATACATGCAGGAAATAGTTTGGGTTTTCTCTAATAAAAAAAAAAAAAAAAAAAAAGGTCAGGAAAGTTGGAGAAAAAAAAAATCACAACTATTCAGTAGTGAAGGAGACACCTGAAAAGAAGTCACACCAAAAGTGGTAGAGGGGCAGTAGTAAATATCAAATCAGATATAAACTTGCAGTGATATACATCTCTACCTCGATATAATGCTGTCCTTGGGAGCCAAAAAATCTTACCGCGTTATAGGTGAAACCGCATTATATTGAACTTGCTTTGATCCACCGGAGTGCGCAGCCCCGCCCCCCCCGGAGCACTGCTTTACTGCGTTATATCCAAATTTGTGTTATATCGGGTCGCGTTATATCGAGGTAGCGGTGTATAGCGAAAAACCCCAAAACACTATACACACACCACACAATGACACTTTGGGCAGAACAAAAAGGCAGATCAGGGGTTCTCAAACTGTGGGTCGGGCCCCGAAAGTGGACCACCACCCCGTTTTAACGGGGTTGCCAGGGCTGGTTTAAGACTTACTGGGGTCCAGGGCTGAAGCTGACTCCTGAGCCCCACTGCCAGGGGCCGAAGCCTGAGAGCTTCAGCCCTGGCTGGCAGGGCTCAGGTTACAGGGCCCCCTGCCTGGGACGGAAGCCCTGGGATTTCAGCTTTGGCCCGCTGCCAGGGGCAGCAGGCTCTGGCCCCACACGCCCCTCCGCCCGGGGTGGCAGGCCTCGGGCGGACTCAGGCTTCGTTCCCCCAGGATCATGTAGTAATGTTTGTTGTCAGAAGGGAGTCGCAGTGCAATGAAGTTTGAGAATCCCTGGACTAGATAGAAGGGGACCGTCTCCTTCTATATGACACATTGGAGACTATTTCTAGTGCAAAGTACATTTCTATGTACCTCAATACCAGAAAGATATCAATAGATTAGAGAGAATTCAAAGAGCCGTGATAAAAATTATCAAGGAGCCTGGAGGAAACGGTTAAGAAATTAAAGAAAGTTTAGAACTAGATACATATAACTCTGCTGATCATCTAAGGGAATGAGAGTATGATTAACCATCTACAATTCAAAGAGTGTAAACACACCAAGAAAGGAATTATTTAAGGTGGAACCAAAAGGATATAACAAGGAATAATTGGATGAAATGGAGAGGACTAAATTTCAGTTTTAAAGGTCATGACTACAAAGTTAGGGATATATACTACCCTCAATACACTAATGTTAATAAAAGTTTGACACAATAATTGAGAGTAGATTATATACCCTTCAGCAGAATGGAAAAAAAACCCACCAGCTAATTTCTCTACCCACTCCCCCCAGGCCTTTTGGGCACAGATTTCAGTTACAGAACAAGTGCAGACAAAGAGTCAGGGAAAGGACCGCGGTGCAACTGTGCAAGACACATCTAGTAGTACACGTGCATAAACCCTGAGAAAAAGAGGTGCAGCTGCTTCTGCCACCACCACTCCTGGCGAGTATCTGCCACTACATAAATACATTTGCTGCATGCGTCTGTAAAAACAGTTCAGTGAGATAATTAATGCTGACCTGTAGGAAGTCATTCTTTCACAGTTAACAACCCACTGAGACAAAAGGGGATGTTCACACCACTCACACCTAGCATTTCAGGCTTTTCAGAGACTGGAAAGAGAGCACTTCATCAAGGTTACATTGGGAAGGTTATTTTCACAAGTGTAAGGGCTAGAAAAAATGTAATATTTTAAAATGAAATCCTAAGTCAATCATACACACTGGTTCAACTAGGAGCTTAGTACCACAATTTAGGTTGTTCAGGAAGCAAAAATTCATCCACGTGCTCCCAAACAGCCAGGTGTTCTGGACTGAAGCCATCCTAGTAGTAAATATTTATATTATAGTACTGTCCCTAAGGCCCTAACCCCCCAATGGAGTGCTGGTTGCTGTATAAAAATACACAGGCATACAAACTCAATCCTTACACTTACAACAGAAGCAGCAGTCTCTGTGTTTACATAGCAGTAGAGTTGGTTGAAAAAAACAATTTAGGAAAATTCTCTCAAAAATGCATCTTGGATTGGTTAAATAAATCATGACAAACTATTCTGACCACCTCTATATAGCACCCTTTGTTCAGAAAGATCACATAACACTCTACAAAACAGAGGAATCACATCACCTCTGAAAAAACAACAAAGAGTACTTGTAGCACCTTAGAGACTAACAAATTTATTTGGGTATAAGCTTTCATGGGCTAGAACCCACTTCATCAGATGCATGGAGTGGAAAATACAGTAGGAAGATAGATAGATAGAGTACATGAAAAGATGGGGGTTGCCTTACCAATTCTAACGAGACAATTCAATTATAGTGGACTATTATGATGAAGTGGGTTCTAGCCCATGAAAGCTTATGCCCAAATAAATTTGTTAGGCTCTAAGGTGCCACAAGGACTCCTCCTTGTTTTTGCTGATACAGACTAATACAGCTACCACTCTGAAACCTCAAAAAGAACAGGAGGACTTGTGGCACCTTAGAGACTAACACATTTATTAGAGCATAAGCTTTCGTGGACTACAGCCCACTTCTTCGGATGCATATAGAGTGGAACATATATTGAGGAGAAGAAGTGGGCTGTAGTCCACGAAAGCTTATGCTCTAATAAATTTGTTAGTCTCTAAGGTGCCACAAGTCCTCCTGTTCTTTTTGCGGATACAGACTAAGGCTACATCTACACTACAGGGGGGGGGGGTTGATTTAAGATACGCAAATTCAGCTACGTGAATAGCGTAGCTGAATTCGACGTATCGCAGCCGACTTACCCCGCTGTAGGGACGGCGGCAAAATCGACCTCTGCAGCTCCCTGTCGACGGCGCTTACTCCCACCTCCGCTGGTGGAGTAAGAGCGTCGATTCGGGGATCGATTGTCGCATCCCAACGGGACGCGATAAATCGATCCCCGAGAGGTCGATTTCTACCCGCCGATTCAGGCGGGTAGTGTAGACCTAGCCTAACACGGCTGCTACTCTGAACTCTGAAACCTATCACCTCTGAAATTCAGCCTCCCTTGTGTAGAAGCCAACATACCAGCAAACAAGTTGAGTAACAACAAGGGAAGGGGAATTGTCACTGAAGGACACTAGTAGAAATTCTACTCCCATAAGGTTGCTCTTGGGCTTTCACGCTATTAGTGTTGGGCGGGAGAAGAAACAACCCAAAAAAGGGAGAAACCACAGTTAAATACAACACACTGTGTGGAACTCAATTTTGACTCCTTCAACCCTCGGTCCCTGACGGGCTGAGTCCGAGTCCCATGGATCGCCCTCTCCCCGTGCCCCACAAATTACAGGAAGTCCTAGAGGCTGAGCCACACAGCCAGATGCTCCTTCCTGGACGCTCACCTGACTCACCCACACAAACATCCAGGACTGGGGTGGGGGCAACAGCAGCTTCCTTGAGTGAGACTCACTTCCTATGTTTGTATGTGGGAGGGGTGCGCACCACCTGCCCCGTATCCTCCCTACTCCCCTATGGGAGGCCCCTCCTTAGCCACCCCCTCACCTCCCTTTACTCTTCCGGGGGTCCTCCTGCTACGGCCCCCCCCTCCTCCTCCCTCACCTCACCCCACCCCTGACGGCCCCTCTCCTCACTCCGGGCCCCTCTGCGGACAGGGCGCCCCCCCTCACTCCGGGCCCCCCGCCCCTCTGCGGACAGGGCGCCCCCGGCCGGGGCCGCTGGTCCCCTTACGCTCCAGGCCACGGTGCCTGAGGGGGGGAGCCTGCCCCCCATCACCATGCTGGGGGGCCGCCCCTCCGAGACAGCCGCCCAGCGGGCCCCCGTAGCTTGGCACCCGCCCTTACCTGGCTCCAGGGCCCGCTGAAGCCCCCACTCCGCCCGGCCGCCGCCGCTGGCCCCGCTCGCTAGCTCTTTACTAAACTTTTTTTTTCCTGTTTCGTTGCCCTGAGAGTGACGCGGGCGGGCGCTGATTGGCGGAGCCGGGAGGGAGGGAGGGTGGCACCGGCTCCCGCAACTAATTATTACAGGGGACGGCGGCGACGTGAACCACAGAGCTGGACAGAGAGGGATTTAAAGGGACAGCGCCCCAGTGCGCAGCTGCTGCCTGACCCAGCCGGGGGATGTGGGGCAGAGCAGAGGGGGGTAGGGCAGTAGGTGAGGTAAGCGGGGGAGAGTGGCAGAGGCTTAGGGGAGGCGAGCGGCAAGTGTGGGTGAGAAGAGGGTGGGATCGGAGATTGGGAAGGAGAGCGGGGATGTGGAATGGGTGGCGGGGGGTAGGGCTGATGGGTAGGAAGGAAGGAGAAAGGGGAGATGGGGGGAGGAGGGATAAGGAGGAAGAAGAAGGCAAGGGGCAAAGTGCCAAATAGGAAGCAGTTTTGTGGCAACTGTAACATGAATCATAATAACACAAGACAAAAATGTATTGATAGGTCAGGGAAATGTCCCCCTTCCCCCCCCCCCATCTCCATGCATTAAATGTTCAGTAACTCCCCAGCCAGGGCACCAATGCTCCCCCCACCCCTCTATATATATCTGCAGTGCTCTGCCTCCAACAGTGACGATCTAAATGGGGAAAGTTAAAAACAAGCGATTCTATTTTAAAATGTGTCAGGGACTTTACATATTGCAGAATCACACATTTTAAAAGCTACCTTCAAAAGCTGCCTTGGTCCAGAATAAGGGATGGAACCACCTTCCAAATAAATTAGAGTTGACAGGTCCGTCTCTGTGGTTTGTGTCATTGTTTGTTACAAGTTTCCTGACGTATTATTTACCTCGGACCAGAGCTTCAAGACCTTTGTGTGGCTTCTTCCCATTCCAGGAATATTTCACAACTAAATCACTGACGTATGCAACCTTATATTCAAACAACTTTGCAGCTGAGCGCTCTATGGAGAGAGAGGAGAATTCCTGTGGCATCCCCTTTGAAGTCAGCCTGATTAAAAGATTTTGCTCACTGAAACCAGCATGATCTGTTAGTATTTTTCCCTTTAATTATTTATTTATTTGACTGCTGCTCCAAAGATTTTACACAATTTCATCTTTTCAGCTCTCCACTCTACCCACTTCTGTATAGGAAGATGTTTGGAGTTTACAGAGAAAACAAGAATGATTCTGGCTTACTAAACTGAGATAAATTTTACTATGTAGTCTTTTTTATTGTTCTATGGACATTAAAAGTATATAGTCATGTCAGTCAGTTAATCAAATACATTCGTGGTCACTTGCTTTTAGTTTAGTTTAGCTACTTTATTCCCCCTATAAAAAGTCAGCTCCAGATTTTGAATATCTTGTAGTTCTGTGCAATATGTCACACCAGTTTTATTTTCCCATGGAGAGCTGAGACAATATACCACATCTTATTTTTATATAGTGATTTTTATATAGCGTCTTCAGTTCACAGTATCACATAACCACACAGAGAGTCAGCTGTAAATTAAAGCATAAAGGAAGGTTTTAAAATGAGATTTAAAGAGCATGAATGACTCAATGGCTTAAAGGCAGATAGGAGAGGTGAGAATTCCAGATAGATGAAACAGCACAAGCAAAAAAACAACCTTAGTGTGGAAAACTGAGGGGAAGAGGTCAAGATTGGAGGTACACACAAGAGAATAGCTGGATGATGAGTCAGAGAAGTTAGGTAAAGTGAGCCTATTGGGAGTTTTTTTGGGGAAAAAGAACAATTTTGAAGTAGATTCAGAAATGGAGAGGAAGCCAGGGAAGGTGATTATGGATTGGACATGTTTCCAGTTCTTGGAGGGAAAGTTTAGCCAGGTTGCTGCATTTTAGAATCTCTGAGTTTAGATAATAGGAATTTGGGAACACCATGAAGAGAGGATTGCAACAGGACATAGATCAAGGTTTCACAAGAGATAAAATCAAGGTACGGATGATCCAGTAATAGACTTATAGACAGAGGAGATTCAACAAGTGAAAAAGGTTCAGCATGAAGATGATTTGTGAATGATGATTTCTAGGTTTCTGGCCATGGTATCTGAAACCATGTCTACACTAGAAAGCTTTCTTGGTAAAATGTCTGGGGCAAGTATCTGCCAAAATAGCTGTAGAGTGCATTCACATTTGTCGGCCTTTGCTAATGCAGTGCTACCTCACAGTGACAGGTTGTATTGGCAGAAGATATGTGGTATTGTGGGTTGGCATCACAGTGTCCCCTGAACCACTGTCTGGCACACTACTTTGTGGGAAATTTTTGTGGTGTACTGTGGGATACCAGCACAACTTAGGGAACTGGGGGAGTTTGGGTCAATTTCCCACCATTTCTTCTGTTCCATCCCATAATCTTCTCTCTTTCATACCGTTTTTAAAATTCCCATGTTTCTTTCTGGTCCATCCCATAATCTACTCTCCTCCGTGCAGGTTTTCAATCTCTTCACCATCTCGCCATCAGAAATATGGAGGCTGAACAGATTAGTGGAGCTCTTGTGTCTATTTCAGAGACAGGATGACTGATTCTTTATATTTGCAGAACTACCACAGTGCCTGGTCATGCAGCAGGGAAAATGAGAATAGTGAGGAGGATTAGATGATGCAGGCAGCAGTGAATGAAACTGGACAGCTGCTGTAGGTATTCACTGAAACCTGGAATGATGCAGAACTTTCAGGTGTGAAAGGCCACATTCCTGGAGTTGTGTACCAAGTTTGCCCCCAACCATTCAGTGCATACACACCAAAATGAGAACTGCTTTGACAGTGGAGAAATGTGTGAGTTAAGGACAGTAATATGATAGCGGAGCCAGAAACATGAGACAAAGACTCATGGACTTTCCTCCTTGAAGCATTCAGACTCAGGAAGTTATCATGTAGCTAGGAACTGACAGAGCCAAGACAGGCAGCTAAATGGAAAATAGAGAAAGAATTGAAGATGCATAGTTGTGTGTCATCTTCATAGATAGTGCCTGCATTTGAAGCTAGTAGTGAATTGTCCCCAAGGGAGAAATTATATGGAGAAGAGGCCCAAGGAGAGCGTCTTACAGTAATGGAGGAGATAAAGGCTAGGTGTAAATCTTGGTCCACTACAAAGGGAAAGATGTGATTAAAGAAGGAAGATTGAAAGCAAGAGAGGAAACTCCAGTTTTCTCACTGGAGGAACTAAAGAAGGATAAGCGCCATCAGTAGTATAAAAAACTGCCCTGAAGTCAAGTAGGATGAGAAAAGAGAGAGATCTGTGATCAGAGGAAAGAATAAACTGTTAAACACTGAGAG
The DNA here is from genome assembly GCF_011386835.1 of Chrysemys picta bellii. NCBI lineage: Eukaryota > Metazoa > Chordata > Testudines > Emydidae > Chrysemys > Chrysemys picta. Next base: position 15,958,538 of record NC_088800.1, on the reverse strand, counting down.
AAGGGCCCTCTACTCTCAATACTGAGAAAGGGTCAGAAATCAGCTAGTGAAGATGCAAAAGGTCAAAGGCTCAACTGAAACAGCTGGTGGAAAGAGAAATCTATTTTCTCTAAAACATTGCTGAGGAGGAGCAAGAGACAGAAGATGAGATGGTAAATATCAAGTGAGTTTTTTGTTTTGTTTTTTGTTTTATTATTTTTCCTAAGAGTGAGGTAAAGTAGCAAGTTTGATTTTCAAAAGGAAGAGCGTAGCATGCTCCTCCATGAGCTCGGTGGAGAAAGCAAAAGCGGGAGAAGTGTTGAGGACATGGTAAGGATTTAGTCACAGTCTGGATTTTAGAACAAGCAGTGAGGGAACCAATACCATTAGTGAATTAGGACTAGGAGTCATGATCTTGTGTGGCACTAAGCACCTGCTGCCAGGTGATGAGTGCCCTTGTCTCCCATTAACTTCAATGGAAATAAAAAGCCCCAACACCTGGCAGGAGTTTAGAACCTAGCAGGATCTGGCCCTAACGGGCCAACTGCTCCTTATTTTCCAGAGCTGAGCTGGTTACAAAAACAATAGCCCATTGGCATGGTTAAAGCATGATTTGCTCTTGCAGTATTAACATGTATTGACTGAAATCCCAAACTTTTGAAGAGCTGAAGCACTATTTGGGAACACAGTTAAAATACAGTGTTGTCGCATCTATCCTGCATGACACAACTGTATTTCAGTGTTGTCAGAAGACTACTGTATTGTAACTTTCCTGAACATGGGAGGAGTTAACATGTAGATGAGACTTTACACTGCACACTTTAACTGATTTTGCAACTAGGTTGTGATACAATTGATTCCCCTCATGGTTTGTGTCTACGTACTCACAAAATATTAATCCATGATTCCTAACTGTGTGGATGTACTGTATTTTGAACCTGTTCATTATCTGGGCTATAACACAATTAGGCTGCAACTGGGTTGCAACATGTTTCTTCTGATCAGCATACGGAACCATACAACTATGACTGTGTACTGTAGTTGGATTAAACAGTTCTTTTACTTTCCAACTCTGCATGGGAAGCTATCCCAAAATGGATTGCATTATATCATGAATATCTAAAATCCTGTGCCCTCTGACGCTAGTAGCTGAGGCATTATGGGATACTTGCACAAATTTTCCCAGGATGCACGAACACACTGTGCAGCATGGTAGCCGTGGACTGGCCAAAAAAATTGGCACAAAAATATACCAGGATAAATAATGCTATGTGGACACATAGAAACATGTGAGAGGAGCATGTTGGAGTCTTGTTGCTTAAACATGGCTTTTTCAATAGGGTAGATGGAGCCTTTTCTAGATTTCTTTCCCTCTTCCCCTAATGTAATTCTTTTCCTGGGCATCATCAGCTGGTAGCTTTCTGTCTAGATTCCCTGAATCACTGCTGTATGACTTTCTTGTCACGCTCTTCTTTCCTTGTCATTCACTCGTTCCAACTGAGAGATCTTTCTGTTTTGCTTTTCTGTTACACTCATTTGCAGTCCCAGCCTGTTGCATGCTATCATCTTCCTAGTTTGCCTCTTTCATTTCTGCTCTTTTCTTTTCTCCAAACAGTTTTCATTTTAAAACTATTATGAGCCAGAAAGGGAGACTTTTATGTCATATGAATATAAAGCATTGATTGTTTTCCTCAAAATGCTAGCATGTTTGTTTGTTTAGCTTATGTCACATATAGACAATCAGCTCCTTACTAAATCTGGTAAGCATAAAGAGGTCTCTGGACCTGCCTCATGTAGCCATATAATGCTACCACGAAATGAAGTAATCATCTACCATACATAACACGGTGTATTCCAGTGTTTTCTCAATCTTTTTGATACCAGGGACCAATTTGCTGCCTTCCTAAACTGTGTCAGAGAGATCTCAGGGACCAGTGCCAGTCCACAGACTGGTCGTTGAGAAACACTGGTCTATTCAATACTGCGATCAGAATGTGCAGTCATGTCATTGTCTATTCAGTGCTTGCCATCTCTACTTGCTGTATATAACAGGTTGGACAGGCTCTGAGATTGCAGCTCAGCAGGACACAAGAGCAATAGGGATGGTTGGAGTTTGGTTCACATTGGGGTAGTTATTGTTACACATAATTTCACTTTAGTAGTCATGGCATTTTGCCTCAAGTTTGTTAACAAAAAGGCTCAACCCACTAAGGGTTGGCCTTGATGAAAATTCCTGCTCACTTATCTAGGTCCTTATCTGGCCCCCATCATGGTAATATCTGAGCATCTCAAAATCTCTAATGTATTTATCCTCCCTCAACCCTGTGAGCCAGGGTACTGTTATTATGCCCATTTTACAGATGGGGAAATGAAGCACAAAGGCACTATGTGACTTGCCCAAGGGCACACAGGAAATCTGTGTCCCTCATTTGTTCTGTGACTGTCCCTCTAACCTTGCTGTTTCAAAAATGCTATTTGTCAATGGCAGAAGAGTCTGCTGCAGCTACTGAGGGAATATCTTGTGTCAGAATCTCCAGCTTCATGATGAAACTGGGTTATTAGGCAGGCGAAAACATCCCTCTGATTGCTCACAAAGTAAACTATTTGTTCTTCAAAAATCTCCAGGCGGTTATCTACTTTTTGTGAATTATACTGCCTGAATTCCTCCCCATAAGAAAATATTGAGGGTTGAAATGACTTGAAATAAAATAATAAAAAGTTTTACAGCAAAATAGATCTGATCAGTGTCTCCATAAGCAATCCAATTAATCTGCACTATGAACAATTTATCAGGTTTTGCGGGGCGGAAGGCTGGGGGGTAAAGTGAATTACTAGAGAAAAATCATAAAACAGAACGTATCTATGGGTCCGTGGATATTTATAATGCCTTTGAGACCTTCTGAGTGCTCATTAGCAAGTCTGGAGGTAAGCCTTTTCATACACCCAGATGATGGTGTATTTTTTCCCATCAATTGCCATCTATTTTTCCGCATCCCTTCTGTTTTGGGTTTTCTTATACATACCTTAAGTGTATAGTTGATCTGACAGAGGGTCTGCTGCCCTGACTGTCTGGCTCAGAAAAGAAATTCATGGATTTTGAAAATTAATACCAATATGTGGATGTGAATAGCACTTTTCATCCAACGATCTCAAAGGCTTACAACCATTCATTAACTCTACCACCAACACGGACCTGTGTGCTATAGCCACAATGCAAGAGGCACAGAATCTGGCCCTATCGCCCCTAGGGGAACTGCTGGTGGATAATGGATCTTACAGCACCCTCCCTGCAGTCTCCAGTGCAGAAGGCAGAGGGTGGGGAAAGCAGAGGGAGGCTAGGGATGAGGATGGCTTATTCTCTGCTGGTGGCCAGTCACCTGGGGACCATTGCCAGCTGGTGAGAACAGCTCCCAGGCTACTCTAACCTGTGCTAGGGCCATGGCTGGGCAGAGAATCAGGGAACTATAAGTGGCTCCCTGAGCACCTTCGTACCAATCCTGTCTCTGCTACACCTTGTATACAACAGAGAAAAAGGCCCTGCATGGGTGTTAGCTACATCCTAATGCAGCACAGATTTAACTGCCTAACTCTCCTAGGTGCCTTTGAAAATCTCACCCAATATGCAAAAATATAATAATATATATCAGCAACACTTACCAGTCTTACACCACAATACATGCCAAGCTGGACTTCATAAGTAACTGTTGAGGAAGACTATGGAAGAGGATTACTGAAGACTGTGTAGTAGAAGATAGGCTTCTCCGTAACATCACACTCAATGAAACGTTTTAACTCCACCACTAAATAGCACAGCTAGTGATTCATATGGTGTGTCAGTCATCTTAGAACGCCAGACCTTTTTGGCCCCTCCTTCCTTCCCCTCTTTCCCTCCCCCTCTTCATCGTTCCTCCCTCTCCTCTTTTCACATTCCTCTCCTTTCTTCTGCTGCCTTATGAACTACTCACTGTTGAGCAGCGGATTGTGACATAACTGATAAGCAATCGGACTATGACATCAGAGAGACAAGTCAATCCTCTCTCCCAACTTGCCTCCCTCTACCTCTTTTCATCTTCTCCTCTACTCAAGAGGATGAGAAGGATTGTGACATTAGCAATAAGCCACATCTCCCTTACTTCTCTCCTATTGTTTCTTCTGCTTCATTCTCCTTCAGTTATTTGCATTCGGCAGATCTATTTGTTGAAATGTGTGCTGTATAAACAGGGATATGAACACAAACAAAATGGTAACACAACCCACATGTGTTAAACAGCATATGTTGTTTCCTGATTTGCTCAATCAGAAGTTGTTTTGCAAGTGCATATTTGTGCCTCCACAGTTTGCACTGACCATTTTTTCCCTCTTTCTTTCCTTTTTTCTTTATTTATTAGGTTTATCTTTACTAATATAGGGTCACATCTTTATCCCTTCATTTAAAAATCTTTGGAGACTGTGGATGAATAATTATGTCCTCCCAATTCTTCATTTGACTGGCAATCTTCAAAATGAATGTACTGTTCTAGGGCTTTGTGATTTGCGTAGTAGGAGCCATTTGATCTAAGCCTGGGCACATTTTATGGGCTTACTAAAGTTTCCCTGCTTTGGGAAACTGCCAATTAGTAGAGTGACAATTGTAAGTGGCAAATTTTATAGCATGAGAGTAGTTATCAGGCACATAGCTCATGCACACACCTTCACACGGTGGTTCTCATTTTCTTGACCAATGATCACTTCCATTTTTCTGAAAGCTACATCTTTTTACTACTAGGAGTCAGTGTACCTTAAATGACGAGCTCATAGATTCCAGTGTATCTATCCCATTCAGTCAGAAGGAACTTTGGGATATCTAAGTACATCACGTTTTTTGGAAATACTACAACCCTAGTATTATTTCATAAAATATGCTTTGCGGTATACACTACTCTCCTCTATAATACTTTCCTCTCAGAACTGCATAGTAGTGCTCATTTTCCCTATTTTTCACTCACTAGCTGTGCAGAGTAGTGCGTGTGTATGTATGTGTGTATATATATAGATAGATAGATTAGATACTTACACACACTGTGAGATTGTAAAAAACCCCAGAAATTCTATATATATAAATATATATATATATAGTGATTGGTATCATTGCTGTTAATTTGCTGAAGTACCTAATTATGCAGTTGCACATATTGGGTCTTGGAAGAAAGGAGTGGGGAGTAATATACACCCATAAAATAGCAAGCTGTGCATTAAGAGTACAGCTTTGTGTAGTAAAAAAAAATCAATATTTAGTCATGTTATATCAGAGAGAACCATAAAAACCGACAGTCCTTGTACTAGTCCATGTCTAAGTTTAATTAGATCTAAGAAAAATTATGTCTTCTCTATATAGAATATGTACTAATGTTCCCCCAGGACACTTGAAATACACATACAATACAACCTATATAAACTCTTTTCCACTGGTATAGAAAAAGGATGGTCTTGCAATTTAGGCAATAGACTGGAACCTAAGAAATCTGGATTTTTCCCTCCAGCTCTGGCGCAGACTTTCTGTGTGAACTTGGGCAAATCACTTAATTTCTCTTTCTCTTCCTAACCTCACAGGTGTGTTGTGAGATGCTGAGTGGCTCACACAATCCAATAAATTAAAGTAAATAAGTTATGTTAGTGTTCCCTCCCAGACCAAGGACAGTTTTAAAACTGGAGTGTTATTAAATTATCATAAAACTCAAACAACTACATCTTGCACAAGCCCCATTGCTGCGTAGTCCTTTTAGAATACACACAACTCTGTTGCTGAAACCAGAGCTATCTCCTTTGAGCCTTTCAGCAGACTTTCAATTCTTAAAGAAACAGGGCACAGGTCAATCTAACTCCGACATTCCGTTATGAGTTGTACGCTCCCCCCTCATAAATGTAATGTTGACCTGACATTTCTATTAACAAAATATAACACACAGCTCATCTATTTGACTTATTAGCAGTCATCCATGAGTTCCACAGCTTATAACAGTAGTCCTCGAGTCTTTGAGTCTCTCCTCTGTCAGAATGTATTGATGGTGGAAGCTTCTACATCTCTCTTCAGTTTATTTCATATGAAGCTGAAAGTTTCTGTGGCAATTTTAGTTCCACTATCCAGCTAAAGAGTCAGATCTAAACACCTTAAATCCCCAAAGATAATCATTCTTATCTTATGAAATAAAATTTCCTATATGATCAATGTTATAACTATGAAACTCCAAGTCACTGGGCATATGGAAAGCTATTTAGAAAATGTATTAAATTAACATAATTATAAACTATCCAGAACTATAAAACCCCTCATTTACCAATATTACTTCAGACTTGGACAGAATGCAGGGTAAAGTACAGGAATAGGCACTTGACAGAGCAAGGGACAAACATGAAGACAACCCACTGGTCCAAAAGTTAGATTTAGATACTGATTAATAAGTGTCCCTAACTGTTCAGATGTCAGTATCTGTGGGGCTCTTCTCTCTCTAGTGGGACGACCTCAGCAGTCAGTGGGTTGTTCTGGTGATCAGTCCTGTTATGCACTAGTGGTTCCACTCTGGCATTCATGTCTTTCTACAGCTGGTCTGAATGTCACATCAGTCTGATCAGCAGTTTCCAAGTTTACCAGATCAACAACATCCTCATTTCCCAAAAGAGGATGATATGTGATGTACACACAGATTTTATCACTTTTAAAATGTATTCCAGCAAGTTAGCAGGGTAATAGCTGTGGACACATCAGGGTGGACAACACAAGGAACATTTATGTACAGAGAAGAGAGTCTCCAGGCTCTAACAGTCCTTAGTTACTGCTGAATTACTCTAGGTGACTGTGTATTTTTTTATTGCAAAAATGTATACTACTGAATTGATGCTTTACCATGTAGCTGTCTCAGTGTCAGGGTACTTAGAAGAATGCTGCTATACCAAACAGAACTATAAAAAAGTCCCTATAAAAGACTCAGCAGTATTTAATATTTTATTCATTGTCATGTTATTATGTTTTGCCTGCAATACAACAGCCTCATAGAAGTGAGACATTATGTACAGTAGAGGAATGACAAACATTTTCCCCACAACTCACTCAGTGAATTCCTCTCCCCGGTTTTGAATCCTTGTCTTCCAACAATTTTTCTGCTTTCAAGGAAGAAAAACAAAAGAAATATACCTCTACCCCAATATAACGCTGTCCTCGGGAGCCAAAAAATCATACCGCGTTATAGGTGAAACCGTGTTATATCGAACTTGCTTTGATCCGCCGGAGTGCGCAGCCCTCCCCCCCGGAGCACTGCTTCACCGCGTTATATCCAAATTCGTGTTATATCAGGTTGCGTTATATTGGGGCAGAGGTGTACTTTATTTTATGAGTAGCAAGGACTCAGAACAGGAAGTGTTTAAGCTTTCATCCCTTTTTCATTTGTGCAGTAGATAGTATGTAAATATTTTTTTCTCCAGGAAATATATTCCATGTTTTAATCTTGCTCTGTCTGAGAAATTGCCTTGCAGAGCATTATCTCTCCAGTTAGTGACTCGAGAACTAGAAGAAAAATAAACAAAGTTTAATATATATCTGAATAATGATGGTAGTTTTATTGCAGGAGTTGTAAGCCAAGGTACACAAGCATAAATACAGATGTTAAAGGGAAACTGTGATTGCTGACACCAAGGATTCAAAAATAATGAGTCAGGCCCCAAAAACCATGTGATTGGCTTACAAATTATTTTAAAAATAGTACAGTTTGAGGGTCTTTTTATTTTGCTTCTGGTTTTTGAGTCACATTTTCTAACCTTTTTCTACAAGCATGAAAGCTAGAAACTCTTTTTTTTAAAGCTGAGATTCTTGAGTAATAATATGATTCCAGAATTAGGAGCTTTAAGAAAAACAAACAAACAAACAAAATCACAGCAAGAGTTGGCAATAAAATGGTGAGAGTTGGCAACGCTGTTTTCTGCATAGGTTTTTATATGTTGCTCATCACTGTAGTATCTGGGTGTCTTCCAGAAGTGCATGACTAATATCTGTCACGTGTAATTTGTTCTCTCATCCTCTCCCCTGGGGAAGAATTGTGTGTGCAGTGGAGTGTTTTTTTTTTTTTAAATGTATATGCTGTTCTGTGTTTATATTGTGAAAGGCAGGTCAAAGAAGTGCACCTTGCACTTGGCATGGAATGTGGTGAGGTTTGTGATGGTCCTCAGTTCCTGGGAGAGTTCCTTCCACAGTCAGGGACACCCAACAAAGCTCTGACTCCTACACAGGCAAGCATTATCCTTGTTGTAGAGAGATCCATTGTGCCAGAGGAACAGAGTTGTCAACCAGAGCCTTCGTCCTGGATTTAAATATCTTAAGCCCAGGCCATTGAGTGCCTTGCTCAATAAATAGTGTTGGGTTCAAAAATGAGGTTCAAAAAAGAAAAGGGGAAGGGGAATAATTCCAAAATTGAATGGGTGAAATTGACTAATGGCAAAAGGCCCAATTAACAAGGCTATATGCAGGTGGAGTACAGGGCAGTTGGAAAGTCGAAATCAATACCTCCCAAGCCAAGGCCAGGATGCAGACCAGTTGTGTTGTCCTCTTGAGGCAGTTCTTCCAGCCTATGGCTGGCCTCTGCACGGTTCTGAATTTCAGCCAACATGAACGGAAATATTTACACAATTGAAAAAAATGTCAGCGAAAACGGTCTATATTTTTGGATTAAAACTGCCTTTGATGGTTTTAGAAACCCAAACACAGAGGCACAGATGTATAAATCTGGAAAGCGAAACTCGCTTTAAATGGGAAGGGGAAGTAACCCATCTAAATTCAGTGACAGCATCAGTGTTGTCAAGTCTTGTGATTCTATTATGAATCTCCCAATATTTGGTGTTTTTCCTCAAGCCCCAACTGCTGGAACCAAGAGATTTTTACATGAGAATTTCAGCTTTCATTTAGATATATTATTAAGCTTCTCCACATCCCTCGCCCACGCCGCTTCCCACCGTCCCTATTGGCCTGGGACGGCGAACCGCAGCCAGTAGGGGATGCGATCAGCCAAACCTGCCATGTCAGCAGGTAAATAAACTGGCCCGGCCCGCCAGGGTGCTTACCCTCGCGAGCTGCGTGCCAGAGGTTGCCGACACCTGTGTTATATTATTATTAATTATTGCAGCTGAAAGAATGTCATTCAACAAAGGCATTATTGTGTGAATGTCTCCATTTTAAATCAAAGCATTTATCAAAACATATTTTTTTAAATTCAGTCAGATCTGTAGGCAGCTGAGGGGAATTATTTGACAAATACATGTGAATATCAATGCTTTTTTATTCGGCCAGCTCTAATTAGTATTACATATAAACACACTTTTTGGTCCAAGTACTTTACTGCTCCATGTCTCAGTTTCCCACTCTGTAAAATGGGGACAATGATGCTGACCTTATTTGTAAAACACTTTGAGATCTACTAATGAAATGTGCTATATAAGAGCTGGATATCATTATTATTCCAATATATATATGTTCTTGTCTTGGCAGGGTCCCCTTAAATATAGTGAGCCAAATTAATATCCAGGCCAACTCCTTTGACTTCAAAGAAACTAGAATGGGGAACAATTTGGGCTAGTGTTTTATTTGCACCCCCATCATTCTTTGCAGCCCTTAGATTTTTGCTTTCAACTAAGGATATTTTGCATTACTTTCCTCCGGCTGGCGACCTTGACAAAAACATTGGCTTGCTATACTTTCTTAGCACCACTGAAATCTTGTTCACGTTTATTTTCATTACACCAGGACACAAAAAGCATGCCAGGTGGTTAAAGATCATTCTATATTAAATACACATTTCTGAACTTACAGCCACAATAAAACTCTCACCTTTATACTTACGGGCTCAGGAATTTCGTCCCCCCCCCCTTTATTATACAGCTATAAATTACAGTGACATAAAACATATTATTGTTTTCCTTAATAATTTTGCCATTGTGCTATTTTATAACCCAATAATCCAGCTCCCAAGTGGTTAGTCTATGAGGACAAAAGCCAAGTGATGTATCATGGACAAAGGAATGGGATTACTGCCCGATAAAACAATCAGACTATTATTATGGCTAATATGCTCAAAGTGTTTTCAATAGGTTTTTAAAGAATCCCTTACATTTATATGGTACTATCTGTCCTGAATGATCCCAAGGTTCTGTGTAGATTGATAATGGGGTCATGCTACCCACATTGAAAAGTAACTGATGATGGCTAGGAAAGCTGGTGACCGCTCTGCACGAGCAATGTTACAAAAATATAGTTAGGAAGGGAAGCAAAGAACAATGTGGCTATTTGAAACTACAGGGAATTTTAGATTGTCAGACTATAGTATAATTATCCGCACTAGGATTTGGCCAGGACATGAGTGTTGTCAGGCTTATTCTTGAAAAAAAGAGTCACAAAGTATTCATGGACCAAGTTCCATAGCTCATGTGAAAGATGGGAATTCCACAAGCTTAACTCTCCTCACCATCACAGTGATCAGGGCATTGATTTCACACCATTCTGACTCAGAGGAGGGAGTTCCACTCACAGAGTAAAATGCACCACTTCCTGTATTTTCCTTTGGGAATCTCCCATCCAAGCCCCAATGAAGTCCAATTAGTTTATGAGATCTAAAGAGTTCACAGCTTAATCAGCTATGGCTGCAGAAAATTTTGCAAAGCAAGGTACCTGTAATGAGCGTGACAGGCAGCAACAGAGCAGTACTTGGCCAGTGTAATGTGAGCACCTTGCTGATGTTCAAGTTGTTGTGAAAATATTGTACATCTAAGACAGAGCTAATGTTTCCTAAATACAGTAGAATATGTGATGCTGTCATGACTGAGATACATCATTAGTCTATTGCTACTGTTTTACTGAATAGTTTAGGGCTGCTCTAGGTTCTGCCTTAGGACCAGCCCTGCACAGATCCAGGAATGGGAAAGAGCAAAGGTGAGTTTTATACTACCTGTGCAACTCACACACCTGGACCTGAGCTGTGCACCCTTCGGCTGTACCAAGGAGCTGGCCCCAGATGATTAACCCAGATTAGTTTTAAAATTGAATCAGGGAATGTCAAGTTTAAATTGTGTTTGTTTTTCTGTGTTTAACAAAGATCATTAGGCAAAAGTGTTTAGCATGGTGCACATGAATCTAGTAGTGAGAGCCCCATTAACACTGCCAAGAGATGTGTGGCTAACCCCTACACTGAAATTTTATCCCTTAATAGATTTTCCCTGTTCCAATTGTTTCTTTAAGCTTTTCAGAATTGTTATAACAAAACAGATTGTAAAGCTGCTTGGTCTTCTTATCACCTGGGAGCTAGTGGTCCTGGTCTCCCATTGTTGACACTAAAGAAAAATGTGCTAGTTCATTAAATTAGAAAAAAAATCATGACTTCATGTCAAAGGGATAATGGAACCAAATTACCAGCATAATAATAGCCAGAATTGATTGTTATTGATCAACACTTCCTAGGTTGATAACTCAGCTGTTTGTTTCAAGATAAGTCTGAACAAATCCCTTAGGAAATGCTTCCTGATACCATCAGATCATCCATGACCAAGAGCTGTGGCCTACACAGAGTCAGCATTCTTCCTTTTTCCTCTAACTATAATGTATATATATCCTACAAGTAATTGAAACCATAAAATTATATTAAAATTAGTTTATGAGTCTGACTAAATGCCCCAAAGCTAAGTTATTCAGAGTGAGAGGTTACAGAATATCTTGATACCACATTGCAACTCAAACAAGTGTGCAAATGGTGAGGGGCAAGAGTAAAGGGCAGCATCAACCTGGGGTTTTAGCTTTTACAGCGAATTTCTTTGCTATAACCCTTGTTCTGACACTATTGAAGTCAGCCAAGCACAAAATGTTCATTGACTTCAGTGATGCAGATCAAACCCTCAATGAGTCTCAGATACTAAGGGACAGATGCTGCTGCCCTTATTCACATTGGATCAGGAGGGAGAATGCAAAGGTGGCGTACAGGCATCCTCTCCTCTGCCTTGAGACTTGTGTCCAGCACAGGTCAGCCAGATCCAAAGAGCCAAAGATCTGATTACTAAATTCTAATTTGTTACACGTGTCCAAAGAAGAATGAGATTGCACAGTTGTCAGTGAGGGTCTGTTGTAATAATTTGGCCTAAAAATTTACCCCAGTTGTAAGCTTCAAAGTAAAAACTATGTGTAAATTCATAAGATGTTGCAATAATGTATAGTAACAAATGTTGTTGGGGAAAAGGAGTGTGATGGGGTGTCCACCTTACACAGGATTAGAAGGGATTAAGGTAGCCAGGTTGGCCCATTAACTGCCCAGGCTGCACTTGGAGGAGGAGCCAGGGAGCAGGGAGCTGATTAAATGAGGCTCAGCTGGGCAGGAATAGGTGGGGCCTATAAAGCCCAGAAGCTGAGAGCAGAAGGGAGCTGCTGGGAAAGGCTGCAGGAAGGCAAGCAATAGTTGCTCCCTGAGAAGTGGGAGGAAGGTTTGGAGCTGGTACACCCAGAGGGAGACAGGGATGGAGCAGTGAGGGTAGAGTGAGGAAGCCCAGAACTGCAGAGCTGTGGGTCCCTGGACTGGACTCTGGAGAAGAGGGTGGGCCTGGGTTCCCCTACCAGCCACTGAAGGTGTGGCATAGAAATGAGATAGTGAATGGGAAGACTGTCTAGGACTGCTGATGGACTGTACCCAGGAAGAGGGAATGCTGAGTGACTTAGCTGGAAGGCAAAGGACACGGTGAAGGTCCTGGAGTGAGAGGAGCTGCAGACCGGAGTTGGAGTGATGGCATGCAAACCATGGAAGGGGGTGTCCACCTCAAGAGCTAATCCTCAGAGCAACCAGAAGGAGGTGCCATCCCAGAGGTGATTGGAGCACCCTGTCACAAGTGGTAAAGAAACGGACACATGGTTGCCCCTGATACAAGGGGAGGCTGAACCCTGATACAGGAGGCCATAATAAAGAAAGAACCCCTAAGGGAAGATGAAAATGGAAATGCCTCCAGCACAGAGTTTCTTGGCTGAGGGAAGTTGTCTCCTACTAAGGTGGATGCCAGAGTTGTTGCTCCCACAGAGGGGAGTGGAGAACCAACAGGGGTGGGTCTGTGCTATGTGGGGACAGATATCAGAGAACCAGCAGAGACTGTGGGAATCCCATGTGTATTTGCAAAACTGTATGGTGTGGGTAGCTGATCAACGGTAGCAGCTGTACAGAATCCTGCAGGAAAGAAGCAGGAGGAGATGTAAGGGCCAGGAATGGGAAAGTTGCTCTGGAACTAGGAGGGCAGAGGACCAACCCCAAAGGGGCTACAGCTGCGGGAACAGGGAGCACCTGAAGAGGGAAAGCCCCTATTTAGAGGGAAGGAAAGAGCCTTCCCAGGAGGCAAGGACTGAGACAAGGGCCCAGAGAGTCCCACTCAATAAGCAATTGGGTCAGAGGAGGACCTGCTTTTGGTGTGTGGAAAAGGCGTCATATAAATAGACATTGTCCCCACAGGGAAAAGAGAGATCCAGGAAAAGCACAAGCGTCCAAGCCAAGAGAGAAAAGAAGAGCCAGAGGCCTGTAAGGAGCCCAAAAGAATGGTGGAGAAACCCAAGAGGCAGGTAAGAAGTGTGAGGTGAAACTGGGGGGCTGGGGCAAAGGGAGAAGGAGAGACTCCAGGAAGGAAAGTAATTAATGCAGAGACTAACACCGAGATGAACCACAAAACAGTGGGGACTCAGACCCTGGGGGCAAAGGTGCTGGAGGACTCGGTGGAGCAAGTGAACCCTGTGACAAGGAGACAGAAAAACTAAATTAGTCTAAACAAAAAGACCTACTGATATGGTTGAAGGACTATGTTAAAATCATGGTTAGTAAAAACAGAAGATGTGCAACTAGAAATGAATGAATCAAAACTGGTGTGTTGGATATTAGGCCTAATTGGTGGACAAAATAATGAAGGGATGGGCTAGTCCGCCCATCATTCCCTTCCTGGGTCCTTAAAGAAAGACTTTGGAGGGAGAATATGGAAGAGCAGAGAGGCTACTGGAGTGGGCTACACCATCATGGCTGCCACACCCACCATCTTCTGGGGCCCATGACCTTCTTCATTCTAATCCTGAGGAATATCCTCACTGGTATGGGCCAGAGACAGAGACCCAGATAACACTGCCACCCCTACCAGCTCCAGCTGAATCTCAAACACCACTCAGGATGAAAGTGGATCAGAATTGAGCAGCAACAACCACAGCTCCAGCCCATCTCAACTAACTCCTTCTTGTCCCCAAAAGGACCGTTATTACCATCTAAGAGACGTCAAGCGAGGGAGATTTTCCTTCTCAAATTCTCTCCAGCTAACGGGCACAGAAACCAGAAATCTTGTTAAAATTAAAGCCTTACTTACTACTTTACATTTCAAATACTTTAACTGTTTTTCTGTATCTTTAATACAAGGCTAAAAGGATTTTTAGTGGCGTGTTTGCCAGGGTACTAAGCAGGCTGAGGTCTCTGTATAACAAACCTTGTTTAACACTGTTTAACGTTGGACAGTGACTGGGTTATGCTAACACCTTTGGCCCATTTATTCCATTTAAATTAATACAAGGAGTCTCATTTGGCTTGTGGAACCTGACTCAGCCAGAAATTAGGGGCTAGAAGCAGGAGTTAGTGAGTGAAATTCTATGGCCTGTGTTATGCAGGAGATCAGATGAGATGATCTGGCCTTCAAAATCTATTACTGGTAATGATGAATGAAAAGTAAAGAACCCAGCTTGACTCTCCGAGCCTGATTCCTGCCTTGCAAGTGTCTAATGTGTAGACATTTACACCTGGGCAATGTGAGTGCAAAGTGGATGTAAAACACTACAAAATCAGGATTATAACATTTTACACCTACTTTGCACCAGGTGTAAGCAATGGAGAATCAGGCACTGAGAGCACAAGCCATTTGCATGGCTGGCAGTTAGAAAAAAAATTCTCCTTGTAAACTGAGCACATTTTATCTGATAATAAACCTACAGCCAGACAATGACAGTTTTACAGAGAAACTCTTCATGGCAGCACCACACTAAGTGTTACTGGGTTGTAAAATGTTTGTCCACCCAGACTGCAAGCCTACCCTGTTAAAATGATGGAAGAGCTTTGTCATGGCTAAAAAACTTCTCCAGTGTGGGCCTCTGGATTCTTAATCAGATTGATTTTTCTTAGACTATGGTAGTGATACTTATAATGCAGAGGATGACATAAGGACCTCATGCTGCAATCCCTTACTCACCCTGCAAGGAGAAGACTCCTTGTCTATGTCTACACTGCAATAAAAAACCCACAGCACCAAGTCTCAGAGCCTGGGTCAACAGACTGGGGCTCGGGCTGAGACCCTCCCCTCCAATGGGGTTTTAGAGCCTGGGCTCCAGCCTCAGCCCAAATGTCTATGGGCAATTGTTAGCCCTGTAGCCCAAGCCCCATGAGTGTCAGTCACCTGAACTGGCCCAGCCATGGGTCCTTTACTGTAGTGTAGAAGTACCCTTTGAGGTCAGTCGGAATTGTCACATGAGTCAGGTCTAGTTGGGTATGTATGGGATTGCAGGACTAGGTCTTAAATTTGCAGGGTGTAAGGAACAGGGAACGCATAGAGATATTTCTTTGGATTCAGTTGAAGGCGGAGCTGGGTCTGACGATCAGACAGGTTGTTGATGTACAGCTCTGTATCTGCAGAGAATGAATGCATCACAATCAAAAGAGCAAGATTTCCTTTGCAGAGTAACCAGTTGCATATTAGTAATAGCCACCTTGTATACATCATGCACAAACTCTGGGCAACTTACCTGCCAAGGAAGAATAGTTTATAGTTACATTACATCAGTAAGGCAAATCCCAAAGGGACACAGCCTCCTTGCAAATCAAGAGCCACCCAGATCGATCTCTAGCTATGGCCTTAAGATGGACTGGCTGGATGTTCAGGCTGTGTCCATCCAAGTCAATCTTGTTGCACTACTGAAGCTTTCAGTGATCTCATGATTGTCAACCATGTAGTACCATAGATATATTTTTAATCAACTCTAAACTTTATTTAATTTAAACTTGTGAAAAATATATTTACAGTGAATTCAGTATATTTTTAACAGTGTTTGCAGGGCTGGAAGGGATCTCAAGAGATCAAGTCCAGCCCCCTGCACTGAGGCATGACCAAGCACACCTGGACCATCCTTGACGGGTATTTGTCTTACCTGTTCTTAAAAGCCTCCAATAACAGGGATTCCACAACTTCCCTTGGTAACCTATTCTAGTACTTAACTCCCCTTATTCTCATAGACCTGGATGTAGGCAGGCATAGCTAGTGGTCAAAGCAGAGGCCATTAGGCCTCATAGTCAGAGAAGGAGTCAGAAACCAGAGGTCAGAGACAGGGAAAGGTTCAGAGTCAGTCAGTAGGCTGGGGGCATGAAAGCAGGAATCTGGAACTGAACAGGACAGGAATGAAGCAGAACTCAGGAGTCAGGCAAAAAGGGAGTCTAATGTGGCAGCCAGCCAAGGATTCATATAGTTGCTCAATTTCCCTTGCCTCCTTCTGGCTTAAAGAGTGAATCTGAGCCAATTGGCGAGGCCAAATGTCTAATCCAACTAGGAGCTTTGTGGGCAGAGCCTATGGTGAGATAGCATCCACAAGCCCATACCCCCTGCTAGTACCAGTGAATTGCTAGGTGATAGCTATGGTCTGGGAACCCATAGATCTGGGTTTGAGTCCTCACGCTTATATTTACAGTTTTCCTTAATATTTAATCTAAATCTCCCTTGCTGTAGATGAAGCCCATTACTTGTTATCCTAGCTTCAGTGGACATGGAGAACATTGATCATCATCCTCTTTATAACAGGCCTTAACAGATTTGTCCTCAGGTCCCCACACCACCCTGCAGTCTTTTTCTCAAGACTAAATATGCTCTGTTTAACCTTTCTTCATAGATCAGACTTTCTAAACCTTTTATCATTTTTGTTGCTCTCCTCTGGACTCTTCACAATTTGTCAACATCTTTCTTAAAGTGTAGTGCCCAAAACTGGACACAATACTCCAGCTGAAGCCTCACCAGTGCTGAATAGAATAGAACAATTATCTCCCGTTTCTTACATACAAATACACCCCCAAATGATAGTAGCCTTTTTCACAACTGCATCACATTATTGGCACATATTCAATTTTTGATCCACTATAACCCCCAAATCTTGTTCTGAAGTACTACTGCCTAGCCAGTTATTGTCCATTTTGTATTTGTGCTAGGCCTGTTGATTAATCGCAGCTAACTCATGCAATTAACTCAAAAAAATGAATCACGATTAATTGTACTGTTAAACAACAGAATACCAATTGAAATGTATTAAATATTTTGGATGTTTTTCTACATTTTCAAATATATTGATTTCTATTACAACACAGAATACAAAGTGTACAATGCTCACTTTATATTATTTTTATTACAAATATTTGCACTGTAAAAATGATAAAAGAAATATTATTTTTCAATTCACCTCATACAAGTACTGTAGTTGTGCAATCTCTTTATCATGAAAATGTAACTTACAAATGTAGGCTTTTTTGTTACATAACTGAACTCAAAAACAAACCAATGTAAAACTTCAGAGCTTACAAGTCCACTCAGTCCTACTTCTTGTTCAGCGAATCGCTAAGAGAAACAAGTTTATTTTCACGGTTGTAGCCGCCATTGCAAGGTATCTATGTGCCGGATATGCTAAACATTCATATGCCTCTTCATGTTTTGGCCACCATTCCAGAGGACATGCTTCCATGCTGAGGATGCTTGTTAAAAAAATAATGTGTTAATTAAATTTGTGACTGAGCTCCTTGGTGGAGAATTGTATGTCTCCTGTTCTGTTTTACCTGCATTCTGCCATATACTTAATGTTATAGCAATCTCCAGTGATGGCCCTGCACATGTTCATTTTAAGAACACTTTCACAGCAGATTTCACAAAACACAAAGAAGGTAGCATGTGAGCTTTCTAAAAATAGCTACAGCACTCGACCCAAGGTTTAAGAATCTGAAGCGCCATCCAAAATGTGAGAGGGACGAGGTATGGAGTGTGCTTTCAGAAGTCTGAAAAAAGCAACACTCCGATGTGGAAACTACAGACCCCGAACCACCAAAAAAGAAAATCAACCTTCTGCTGGTGGCATCTGATTCAGATGATGAAAATGAACATGCATCGGTCCACTCTGCTTTGAATCGTTATCGAGCAGAACCCGTCATCAGCACGGACATATGTCCTCTGGAATGGTGATTGAAGCATGAAAGGACATATGAATCTTTAGCACATCTGACAGGTAAAAATCTTGCGACACCGGCTACAACAGTGCCATGCGAATGCCTGTACTTACTTTCAGGTGACATTGTAAACAAGAAGCGGGCAGCATTATCTCCTGCAAATTGTAACCAAACTTGTTTGTCTGAGCGATTGAGTGAAGTAGGACTGAGTAGACTTGTAGGCTCTAAAGTTTTACATTGTTTTATTTTTGAGTGCATTTATTTTTTTGTACATAATTCTACATTTGTAAGTTCAACTTTCACGATAAAGAGATTGCACTACAGTACTCGTGTTAGGTGAATTGAAAAATAGTATTTCTTTTGCTTTTTACAGTGCAAATATTTATAATAAAAAATAAAGTGAGCACTGTATACTTCATATCCTGTGTTGTAATTGAAATCAATATTTGAAAATGTAGAAAAAATCCAAAAATATTTAAATATATGCTATTCTATTATTGTTTAACAGTGCGATTAATTGAGATTATTTTTTTAATCATGGGATTAATCGAGATTATTTTTTTTAATTGTTTGACAGCCCTAATTTGTGAATTTGATTTTTCCTTCTCAAGTATAGTACTTTGCACTTGTCTTTATTGAATTTTGTCCTGTTGATTTCAGACCAGTTCTCAATTTATCAAGGTCATTCTGATTCTGCCTTCCAAAATGCTTGCAACACCTCTCATCTTGGTGTCATCCACAAACTTTATAAGCATACTCTCGACTCCATTATTCAAGTCATTAATGAAAATATTGAATAGTACCAGACCCAGAAGGACTCCCAGTTTGAAAGCAAACCATTGATAGCTATTCTTTGAGTATAGTTTTCAACCAGTTGTGCACTCACCTTATAGTAATTTAATCTAGAGCACATTTTCCTAGTTTGCTTATGAAAGACTCAAGTTGGACTGTCAAAAGCCTTACTAAAATCAAGATATATCATATCTCCTGCTTCCTCCTCCCCCCTCCTGCTAGGCCAGTCTCCTTGTCAAAGACGACGACTTAGGTAAGTTTGGCATGCTTTGTTCATGACATATCCATATTGGCTATTACTTATCACAATATTACAAGATGCTTACAAATTGGCTGTTTAATAATTTGCTCCATTATCTTTCCAGATTTCAAAGTTAGGCTGACTGATCTACAATTCCCTGGATTATCTTTGTTCCCCTTTTGAAATATATGTACTATGTTTGTCCTTCTCCACTCCTCTAGGACCTCACCCATCCTCCGTGAGTTCTTGAAGATAATCACTAACGTTTCTGAGATTGCTTCAGCTAGTTCCTTAAATGCCTTAGGATGAATTTCATCAGGCCATGCCAACTTGAATACATCTAAGTTATCTAAATATTCTTTAACGTGTTCTTTCCCTATTCTGACTTGTGTTCCTTTCTGCTTCTTGTTAATATTAATTGTTTTAAGCATCCATTCACAATTAATGTTTTAAGAGAACACTGAAGCAAAATAGTCATTAAACGCCTCAGCTTTCTTGGTGTCATCTTTTATTAGCTCTCCTTCTCTGCTAAATAGTGGACCTACACTTTCATTCACCTTTCTCTTGTTCCTAATGTATTTATAGAACCTCTTCTTATTGCCTTTTATGTCCTTCGCTAGGTATAATTCATTTTGTGCCTTAACCTTTCTGATTTTGTCCCTACATGTTTGTGCTATTTTTTTGTACTCATCCTTAGCAATTTGTCCATCTTTCCACTTTTTAAAAGATTCCTTTTTGATTTTCAGGGCATTCAAGAGCTCCTGATGTAGTCATATTGGTTTCTTGCTATTCTTTCCTTTGCAACCAGATAGTTTGCTGTTATGCCTCTAATATTCTCTCTGAGAAACTGCTAGTTCTCCTGAACTCCTTTTTCCCTTAGATTTTCTTCCCATGGGTTTTACCTACCCAATCTACTCCAAGTTTGTAAAAGTAGTCTTTTTTTGAATTCCCTTGTCCTTACTCTTCTGCTTTCACTCCTTCTTTGCCTTAGATTATCATGAAGCCTATTGTTTCATGATCACTTTCACCCAAGTTTCCTTCCACCTTCAGATTCACAACGAATCCCTTCCCTGTAAGTCAAAATCCAGTCTAAAATGGCTGCACCCTCCCCTGGTTACTTTCTCCACCATCTGAAACAAGTTGTCCCACCACATTCCAAGAACTTATTGGACATACTGTGTTTTGTGTTATATTCCCAACAGATATTTTGGTGCACTTGTGTGTAACCCTTCTGCCCATCTAAGTTGGCAGCAACAAGGGCCGGGTTCTGTATCTAGGGGTTCCGTTTCAATAACACAATGCAAAACCAGCTCGAGCCCCCACCCAGTGACCCGGGACAATTACATACCACCCCCTGGGCGCCTCTAAGAGGCAATACTTCCCCTCTCGCAAGCACAGAGTCTGAGTGTAACAGAAAATGTTTAATAACATGAGGTAAACAACATCAGCATTAAATTGGAAAAAACACCACAAACAGGCTTCATGAGCAAAAAACCCACCCCAGCAAATTGGGCTGTGTCCTTTCCCTTTGGTTCTTGAAACCAGCAACACAAGGATCACCAAAGTCCCAAAAGTCCAACAACCCCCCAAAGTCTCTGTCCCTGGTCAGTGCAGCCCCAGAGTTCAAGCCGGGGGGGGGGGGGCACGCAGGGTCTTAAGGGGCACCTTATGTGATCCGAGGCCGACCGGCTGCCTCTCCGTGGGGTTCCGCCGCAGCCTTCTCCACGAGCCACTCCACTCCACCAGCTGTCCCGTGAGCCGCTCCCGCCGTCCACAAACTGCTCTGGCAGCTGCTCCGCTCTGCTCACCAACCTGTGAGCCGCTCAGCTCTGCTCCACTTCAGCCGTTCCTTGGGCCGCTCCCACAAGGCTCCGCTCTGCTCGCTGCTTCTCCAGCCACTCCACCCTGCTCACCGACCTGTGAGTCGCTCAGCTCCAACCGTCCCGTGAGGCTCCACTCTGCTAGCGGCTCCGCCAGCCGCTTAGCAATATAGCTTCAGGCTCCCCCACTAGTTAACACAGTCTCAGTGATCTCAGCTCTTAATAACTTTAGCTCTTTTGTGATTTCAGCTCTTAGCAATTTCAGCTCATAGTAGGGGAGCCCCAGTGCTAGTGCACCATTGGCCCAAAGTGAATTCAGCTCAGCAGCCTGTAAATAGACTCCTAATGGAATCAAAGTTAGCTCTGACATTCAACAGTGGAGAGAGGAAGTAGTGCAATTGGTGTTTCAAACCCTCAAAGAGGGCCCATACCATCAGATATAAATACCTGTTCACATCCTCTCTCCCTTCACTGGGTTTTGTAACCTATGCCCCTTGTCAAGCAAGTGCTACTTAGGTAATGGTGAAGGACTCACTCAGTCCTTCTGTCATACAACAGTTCCACTGGCCTTGATTCACAGAATCAGGGTAACAAAACTTTATTCTTCCTGCCCCAATAACAGAGAAACTGGGGATCCCACACCAGCCAAAGTAACCACTTTGAGTTGCTGTTGTTTCATGCCAGGCGAGTGGGTGTGCCTATGCAAACCAGATCAGCCCCTGGAGTTCTTTTCCACACTCGCCATAATTCACCACCAGATGTCAGGGTAGAGCTCATCCTGACTCTGCTTACATGTGCATAGACATCTAAGATATGGAGCAGACTCCCCCACTGTTTTCCCTCTTGTTACTCCTATGTCTCTATTGTAATTTTCCATTCCTCCTCTTCTCCTCCCTCAAACATCCAGCCCTCTGTCAAAGTCACTTTTTTTTTAATACTGAACTTTGGGCCTTCATCATCTGTCCTCTTTGTACCTAGTTCAGTGCACTTTTTTGGTCAAGATTGCTGTCATTTATTAAACCTCACTTTCTCACTGAAGTTGGGAGGCTATCCAAGAAATTAATTTGGTAACAACAGCAATTGAGCTGTCCATTAAATAAATTGACCGTAATGAATATGAACCATTATTGTGCAAAAGGCATGATTACCAAGTAGCACCAAAAACAGATGTTGCTACACTGGACAAATTGGTCCACAAAGATTTCCAGATTGTACAAAACTGTCTTAACCATAAGTGGTTAAACAGAAGAAGAATATTTGTAGCTATTATATAGGAACAAGTATCTTGGAGCAAAGTTCAATATGTAAGAGAATGAATCACCTCAAAAGTGCTGTAACACAGTTTAACAGAATAATTTTACAGCTGGTAAACCTTAGTAGGGAAGAAATGTGATTTAAAAAGATGGGCTTGTTAAGGTTGTCTTACAGAGTGCCTCTAAATGTTCAGTCTTCTTTGGTGTCTTAACCAAAACATATGTTCTAAGACAGTGGCTCTCAACCTTTCCAGACTACTGTATCCCTTTCAGGAGTCTGATTTGTCTTGCATACACCAGGTTTCACTTAACTTAAAAGCTAGTTGCTTACAAAATCAGACATAAAAATACAAAAGTATCACAGTACACTATTACTGAAAAATGGCTCTCCTTTTTACCATATAATTATAACATAAATCAATTGGAATATAAATATTTGAATTTATATTTCAGTGTATAGTATATAAAGCAGTATAAACAAGTCACTGTATGAAATGTTAGTTTGTACTGACTTTGCTAGTGCTATTTATGTAGCCTGTTGTAAAACTCGGCAAATATCTAGATGAGCTGAGGTACCCTGGAAGACCTCTGCATACCCCCAGGAGTACGCATACCCCGGGTTGAGAACCACCGCTCTAAGAAACCTTGAGGAATTCTGCATCATCACTGTGGCAAAGCAACCTGCAATCTCTGCAGTGTCAGAGGTGAAAATTGAGATTTAATGTATACATATGAAAAAATGCCAAGAATATCACTTTCATCTTCAGTGCAATGTCTATTCTATATATTTATAGTAGCACCTAGAGGCCCCAGCGAGGTTGGGGCCCCATAGTGTCAGGTTCTGGATGGACAAACATAGTAAAGGACAGTCTCTGCCTGGAAGATCTGAAGTTTCAAGGCCCCAACTCTGTAACTGATGGCATGTGGGCACACCCCAGCTCCGCATGGAGCCTCACTGACTTCAGCCAAAGGTGGAAGAAAAGAAATATTAGTATTTTCATTTTGCAGACAGAGATCAAATGATTTGCTCAAAGTCATGCAGGGAATCTGACAGTTGAATGAATCCAGATGTCCTGAGTCAATTGTGTGATATGAGAACTCAAGATTTCCTGGCTGCCCAGCTTTTGTTCAGACCACAAGCCTCTTCCAGTACCTTCAGCCTACCCACTGAATTGTATAGAATTGAGATCAGACTTTCCATCCTCTTTAGACAACTAGAGAAAGGAACTTCCCTCCAAACTCCACTGCTTATTTATTTGCTCAAGAATATGTAGAGGATAAATGTAAAGCCAACTAATTAAGGGTTTTTTTTTATCAGAGATCTCCATTTCAAAGCAGATTTATCATTTATTGTAAAATCTCCAAAGGAAAATTAAATCTAAAGAAGAAACAAGGATGATGCTATTATATAAGTTATTTGAGTAGTTGCACATCAGACCTGTCTTTTCTCACTGGATGATTAACAGCTGTCCAACACAGATAGCAAAAAGCCTGTTTGGTTCAATAATTCATGTTCTTTCAGATTGTGCTGTAATAAACCAGATAACACTGAACATGTTATTCATCAGGGCTGCTGAGTATAATATTGTGCCATGATGTGATGGTAGGGTGACCAGACAGCAAATGTGAAAAATCAGGATGGGGGTGGGGGGTAATAGGAGCCTATATAAAAAAAAAGACCCCAAAATCAGGACTGTCCCTATAAAAATCAGGACATCTGGTCACCCTATGTGATGTCTTAGTGCAAAATCAGGAGTATATGGGAAAACACAAAAGAGCTTGAACTAAGGTTCCTTTCTCTAACATATCTACTACCTTAGGCTCCACTTAGCTCCATGCAAGTGGACTCATGTCCCTAGGCAACTGGAGCTACTAAAGTCAATGTGGCACCACTCAGGCACACGGGGTCAGTCAGTGCAGAGCTTCTTTGATGTCAAGGGTTCTGCACAGGTGCAAAAGTCCACTCCAGCCTTAATCTAGATTTGAGTTTGTGAAGTTTGCATGGCTCTAAATCTACTGTAAAACTCCTGATGAAATCAATAAAAGGCACACAGCCTGGGGAATCATGGGAAAAACAGCCAATGTCTTGCTTTAATTTGCAGCAATTTATGCATAATCTCCATCTGTTGAAAATAATATCTGGTGTTACCCCTCCAAAATCTGCAAAGATTCCAGCCCCAAATCAGTGCAAAGGCAGGTTTGCAAAAGAGGTATTTTGTGGATTAACGTGGGACTAAAAAATTATCACCCATTCCTTTGTTGCTACTGAATGTACTTGGTGTTGATATTTTATCAAAACAATTTAAAATTTGACTCATAATTAAATATGAATCACAATTGCTGCATAATGAGTGAACACTAAGGTCCTGCTCCTGCAATTCATTGAAGGCAATGGGGCTCTTTGCGGGCTTAGCAGCCTCTCCACTGCAATGAATTACAGCAGGGTTTCTCAAACAGGGGTTGCTGCTTGTGTAGGGAAAGCCCCTGGCGGGCCGGTTTGTTTACCTGCCCCGTCCGCAGCTCCGGCTGATCGCGGCTCCCACTGGCCACGGATTGCTGTTCCAGGCCAATGGGAGCTGCTGGAAGCAGCGCGGGCCGAGGGACTTTCTGGCTGCCACTTCCAGCAGCTCCCATTGGCCCGGAGCAGTAATCCGCGGCCAGTGGGAGCCGCGATCGGCCGAACCTGTGGACGCGGCAGGTCAACAAACCGGCCCGGCCTGCCAGGGGCTTTCCCTACACAAGCAGCGACCCCTGTTTGAGAAACCCTGAATTACAGGCTCATGTCCTTGGCCTGTAAGTGGTTCAGGGCAGGCACCACCTTTTAGATATAAATTTGTGAAGTGTCCATTGCCTAGTACAGTGAGGCCCTGATTGAGGCCTCTAGGTGCTGCCGCTGTACAATAATACATAATAGTAACAGTCAACAACAGGCAGCAACAGGGTTATGTTGAAAAGACTAGAAAACTCCCAAAGAACTAGCCTTTCTAAAGGACAAAAGCTCACTGAGGCCCGAATTCAGCTTAAATGCAAACGTATGCTTAAGTCTCATTATTGTAATGCTTAAAGTTAGGTTTGTGCTTAAGTTTCTAACTGAATAGGGACCTAAATATGAAAATGAAGTGATGGGCAAATATAGATAAAAACATAATGCACGTTGAAGCTAAGTGATACAAAAAGAGGGTCTGTTAGGACATTTGATTTTTGCTCTGCAGCAAATTTCCATTTGCTATAGTTAAAGAACGCCCATTAGTTTGTGTAACTGGTAAGCGAAGCATCAAGCACCAGTTTTGCTTCACTCTTGTTTTATGGGATATCTTTTACTTTTATGAAGTTGAGAGTATTTCTATGTGCTCAATAACACAGTGATGGGTATAGTATAAATACCTAGACAGACAGATTAGTTAGCTATTTGTATTCACAGTCTCCTGGGTAAAGAGGACTGCCATCACAGCATGCTCTTTGGAAGATCAGAAAATCACAATAAACACAAGGATACAAATGGGAAATACAGCCAATTTCTTGCTATTATTTGCAGCAATTTATGCATAATCTCTATATGTTGCAAATAATATATCCATAATGGTTGCATAAGCTATTGGGTTCACTGACCCATCTCCAAAGCATCCTTCTGAAGTAGTTTATGTGAGGCTGATGCAGAGATCATTTCTGCAACACGCAAGGAGCACAGAGGCAAACTGGTGTGGCTGCTCAGGGGGCAGACTGCCCTACATGTGTTTTTTCTGCACAGAACCCAAACCAGATCATGAGTTATTCTGTGGATTTCATCCTTCTTATATAGAGCCTCAATTCTTAGATTATATGTGGGTGGAGTGAATTTCACCTCAAGTGCTTTGAGACCCTAGGAAGAAAGGGGTTACAGAAATTGAAAGTGCAAAGTAGTTTCACCTGTTTCTGATCTATTGGGTAGATTACAGGTTTTTGAAAAGAGCATGTAAACATCAGAGATTAGCATCTTGATATTTTCATGCAAAGATACCTATAGGAAGGCAATAAAATTCTTGAAAACTTTCTGAGTTAGGGTTCATGAATGTAGTTTAATATGCTACATGCTTTATTTATTTATTTTCAACATACCAAAATTAGTAAAACCACATTCTAGATCTATCTCTTTAAACATAACTTAAATTTAAAACAGATTTGGATGGATTAAAGAATAAGAAGTATCTCTAAATAGTAGAATTGAATTTTTCTGCTCTTTAATAACTCAGACTAGTTCAAGACAATTTAAAACAAATGTGCTCCTGGACTGAAATACGGAATATAAAGATTTCCCCACGAGCACACTTTAAGGATGAGCTACGAACCTCTATCAATACTGATTTATAATGGAAGTACTGGTATTGATACAGCCCTCTTTATAGGGTTGTGAACAGAAAGGATATTATAGAAGAGTGATGAAGGACTGGATTTGTTAAAAGAATATATTTTCTATCTTCTAAAGGAAGATATTTGATTTCTGAATCACTAGCTGTGTGATGGTGTATACAAACCCCACTCTGGGGAACAAGGAGCAACTCTGGTCATAAGAGGCTCTGCCCAGCCGGGCCGGAGCTTAAAAGGGTGCAGCACAGCTCAGTCTGGGTGGTCAGTGGAAAGGAGAAGACTTTCTTGGTAGCTCCTGCTGGAATACGTAGGATCCCCATGCTGCCCCAAAGCAGACCTCATCTCAGAACTGCAACCCATTGCAGAAGAGAGTTGAACATCTGCTTGTGAGTCGGGAAGGAACCTCCTGACCCTCTTTCTGGTGGAATATGTTGTGGGCCAATAGCCAGGCCTTCACCATGACTCTGGAGAGGCAGGGATGCAGTAGGAAGTGACCGGGGGAGTAGGCTGGGTGGTATCCTTACGTAGGTTGCACACATGAACTGCCTGCCCCAGGACCCTGGGTTGGAACCCAGTGGAGCATGAGGGCCTTGGTTCCTCTACTGCCAACCCTGGACTTGGACCACTACGGGATGTGGTCTGGTGAGATGATCCCCCATCACAAGCAGTTACAACTTATATATAAACTTTTAGTATTAAGTAAAATTAAATTTCAAACTCAGTTATGTTTTTAGCATTGGCTATTTAAACCTGTTCTAAAAAAATAGAAATAGTATCTTACGCCCAGTTCAGCAAGATACTCAAGCACATGCCTTACTTTAAATATGTGACTAGTCCCACTGAAGTCAGTGGCTGGGACTCTTAAAGAAACTTAAGGACGTTAGGCACTCAAGTCCCACTGAAAATCCTTGGGAATTGTGCACCTACTTCCCATTTGTGCCTTTGAAAAATCTCACCCAATGTTTAAAGGTAAGCATGTGCTTAAGTAGTTTGCTGAAATGGGGTTTACATGTGGCAGGAGTTATCTATTGACAAATCACCATGTAAAGTACCTTCATGCTCATGCACACAGCCTGGCTCTAATGCATTTCAGACTGCAATAACACTCTCTCTCTCTCTCTCTTCCCTGCTGGCATTATAGTTAGATGTAGACCTGAACCAATGCTATTGATCCACTTGCGAGTGAACTTTGCAGGTGTCCAAATTCCCCTGGTTTTTATAATAGGCCAAACCCAAACTCAAGATCGGAGAGCCTTAAAACTTTGAGGTGTTTGAAAATGTTGCTCTTGGATCCAATGCTGCAACATGAGACCATGTCTTATAATGACATTGATTCCTGCAAGCCTTTTCCTTTGCCACATAGTACCACGGTGAGATGGGTATTTAGAATACCAAAATGAATTTGGCTGGAGCCTGAGGGTTTTACCAGTGACACATGAAGTCTTTGTGGAGGATTTGTAGGGCTCTAACAGGGCTTCACTTAGAGTCATACTCCACTGCAAGGGAGGCTTGAAGAGACGTGTATATTGCTTGTTTCACCATTGGTAAGATATAGGGATCATTCAAACTGGCTCAGTGCTGAGTAAAAATCTGGAAAGGAAGGTGAGGGAGGGCTCGGGACAAAGCCATAGATAGAGGAACACTCCAGAACAGTGTGCCCTGGTTACCAACCATGCCAAGCTCCATCTCCCCATCTTAATGATGAATGTTGGTTCTGGGACCCAGTATGGTGCCATGTCTCACCTCATGATAATGAGGCTGGGTTTGGAGTTGCATTGTGGGTTAGGCTATGTATTGTTTAGTGGGAGGTGGCAGGCCCCTGGCCCTGGCCTCTTTATGCCATTCTAGTGGTGGAGAGAGGTTGCAAAGGGGACAGAGTGCAAAGGGGACCCGCACAAGAATTCTTTCAGTGCAGGGGCAGAATAGGAGCAGCATATGTAGCCTTACACTGCCCATCCTTAGTCTCTGGTGTATGGGCATGCTGAGAGCAGATGGATTGTTTCAGGGACGGGAGGGGGAATGGCTAGAGTGCTCAGCACCTGGCAATGGTGGGCTCCACTGAAGCCCAACGGCAGCTGTGCAGAAGTTACAAGTTAGAGGAGCCCCTCTATGTTGGGATCCACATTGACCTGCACATTATCCCAGAATATGTGAGGGGCAAGCAAGAGTAGCTTGGTCTCACCCTAGCCCCACCCCTCGGGCTGTGCTATCTGTGCTTCATCTCGTGAGAGGTACAGCACGGATTCTGGCCCCAGCCCACAGCCTGGTGAATTGGTTCAACTGTCTTAAGAAGCTAAGAACTTCTACCCTACTGCAGCTATTTCCTCTTCTATTTCTCTGTCATGTAAAGATTAGGAGAAGAGAAAGCTTTTAAATTGAACGGGATGCACATCTCTATTTAAGGAGAGGAGCATCCCAAAACTTTGGACCTGAAGTGTTTAAGGTTTCTAGACTGACTGAATACCCCGAGAAATGCAAAAAATAAAAATAAAATAAGAATAAAAAAATCACCTAATCATTTATACTGAGAGGCAGTGGGTGAGCACAAATACCATTGTGTTGCTGTTCCTCACTGTGCATACAAACAGACACAAGACACAGAAACCCTGAGCAGATAACTGCTGTGACATTATTTCCTATACTGCTGGAACATTTCTGCGCATGCAGGAATGCTTGCCGCGGGTAGGTGGCAGCACACCACTGAGCAAACCAAACCATCTTTTGCTTGACAATAACATAAATTAATCATTTATGCTCTCAGACAGGTTGGTTCTGAAGTATTAATAATTTTCATTAATTTAGAGGGGGAAGTCACTTAGGCCCCTCAAAGGCCCATGGATCACCTCTGCTCCAAGATCTCTCTCTTGAGTGGTAACAGCTAATTTAGACCCCATCGTTTTGTATGTATAGTTGGGATTATGTTTTCCAATGTGCATTACTTTGCATTGATCAACATTGAATTTCAGCTGCCAGTTTGCTGCCAGTCACCCTGTTTAGTGAGATCCCTTTGTGACTCTCTGCAGTCAGTTTTGGACTTAACTATTTTGAGTAATTTTTTATTGTCTCAAATTTTGCCACCCCCTTTTCCAGATCACTTATGAATATGCTGATCCGCACAGATCCCACTACAGATCCTTGGGGGACCCTGGTATTTACCTCTCTCCATTGTGAAAACTGACCATTTATTCCTACCCTTTGTTTCCCAACTTTTAACCAGTTAATGATCCATGAGAGGCCCTTCCCTTTTACCCCATGACAGTTTACTCTGCTTAAGAGCCTTTGGTGAGGGACCTTGTCAAAGGCTTTCTGAAAGTTCAAGTACACTATATGAACTGAATCACCCTTGCCACATGGTTACTGGCCTGCTGTAATTGCCAGGAACTCCTCTGGAGCCGTTTTAAAAATTAGCATTACATTAGCTACCTTACAATCATTGGGTAGAGAAGCTGATTTAAATGCCAGAATACATACTACAGTTAATAGTTCTGCAATTTCATGAGTTCCTTCAGAACTAATTTATCAGTTGTTTCACAACTTCCTCTACTGACACCTCAATCTGGGAGAGTTCCTCAGATTTGTCATCTAAAACAAATCGCTCAAGTGTGGGGATCTGCCCCACATCTTCTGCAGTGAAGACTGATGCAAAGAATTCATTTAGCGTCTCCGCAATGGCCTTCTCTTGCTTGAGTACTCCTTTGGCAGCTCGATTGTCCAGTGTTCCCCCTGACTGTTTGGCAGGCTTTCTGCTTCTGATGTACTTACATTTTGTTGCTGTTAGTTTCTGTCCTTAGCTAGTTGCTCTTCAGATTCTTTCTTGGCCTGCCTTATACAGTACTTTTATATTTGATTTGCCAGAGTTTATGCTCCTTTCTATTTTCCTCACTAGGATTTGGCTTCTAATTTTTGAAGGATGTCTTTTTGGACAAGTCAGAGGTAGAGGATGGCATGGTTGTTGGCCCCTACCATTCAGAGACCCTGCTCTTCTCTCCTTCCTCCCAAGCACCCTGTTGACACTGGGAGCACCAATACCTCTTTCTCAGCTGCTGCAAGGGACGACTCCAGGCACCAGCTTACCAAGCAGGTGCTTGGGGCGGCCACTTCGGAGAGAGGCGGCACGTCCAGCTGTTCAGCGGCAATTCGGCGGATGGTCCCTCACTCCTGCTCGGAGCGAAGGACCTCCCGCCGAATTGCCGCCGCAGATCGCGATCGCGGCTTTATTTTATTCTTTTTTG
Organism: Chrysemys picta bellii; assembly: GCF_011386835.1. Taxonomy (NCBI): domain Eukaryota; kingdom Metazoa; phylum Chordata; order Testudines; family Emydidae; genus Chrysemys; species Chrysemys picta. Next base: position 15,927,632 of record NC_088800.1, on the reverse strand, counting down.
GTTTGGCTGCTTGGGGCGGCCAAAACCCTGGAGAAGGCCCTGGCTGCTGCCCAGTAAACCCCCCTGTAATTTGTGTGTGTGTGTTCACAGTACAGTAGGCCATATCACTTCATGCTGACTGGATCAGTATTCTCTTATACCTGGATTCCCTGAGAGATGGAGGAGTTGTGTGTGGGAAGAACTTTGTCACAGTCAGTCACTCCATTCCAATCGTCAGAGCCTGATCTTCACTCACATGGGGGCTTTTGTGGGAATAAGGGCAGAAGTATGATCTTATAGAGCTGACACCCCCTTCTTCCATAGGCAAGAGGAAAGATATACCAGATTTGGGTTCCCTCTTATAACTAACTGTGAAGATTTAGTCACCATCTCCATGCAGTCCAGAGTGAAGCATTGGCCACTGCCAGTGGCAGAGTATTTCTCAAGAGTTGCCTGTTCCAATAGTGTGCACTTTTCTTTTAAAAAGCAAAATGTGGCAGATCCTCAATGGGTGTAAATCAGCACAGGCCCGTTGAAGCGACACCAATTTACACAAGATGAGGATGTGGCCCCTACTAATATATTCGTGTAAGGCCTCACTTCCTGCATGCTACATCATTTAGGATTTTTTTTCTACTCTTTGACCTCAGTCAGAATTTTTCTTTCATTTCTGAACTCATAGCCACAACCCACACATTCATTTAAGGAAGCTTTACAGGAACTTTCTGTGATGCAAGTGCCTAGCTTGTAGTTATTTAGTTCAGCTTTTAGAGTGGATTAGCAGTTTCACACTGGTCAAAGGCTGTGATTTGCTCTGAGCCTGCTTCTAAATGGAACGCTCTGAGTACTGTTATGTTTACCATTTAGTCCAAGATTATCTGAAATACATTCTTCAGGAACCACAGCTTGGACCAGCCCCAAGCAGAGTTGCTCATGTCTTAAGAAATACTGCATCCTTTCTGCAAAAGGAAAATGAAGAGAGTCTGAAACCATGTTTGGACACACTTGATATTACCACTGTAGATGCTGCCAGAAGAATTTTCACTGAAGTCGTGGATAAAGAATTTGCTGATGGAAACACTAACTGGGGACGGATTTTGACAATATTTATGTTTGGAGGAATTCTTTCTAAGAGGCTTCAAGAACACAAAGTTCAGCTTACAGGAGATAATAAAGAGCAGATTTCTTATTTCATCACCGAGTACATTATAAACAACAAGGCTGAGTGGATAGAGGCAAATGGAGGTTGGGTAAGTTTCAGTGCTATATTTTATAACCATTTTTCACTGTTGTCTAGATCAGGAAAATTTTCCTTAATAAATTTTTAAAAAATGTTCTTTTAACTACTGTCAAAAAGAATTGTCAACTTAGCCAGGGCTTTATCATTTGCTTTATTTAAAACTTTTATATCTTGAATTCTTCCTTAAAACTTAAAGCAAATATCTTGCTTCAGATCTAAATTAGAGGAAAATACAAGACCTTTTTAAGGTGCTTGTGACAGTATAAACCACTAAAGTAAGCCCTGAATCATTTTTACAGTACACTTTCCAAACTGAAATTGAAGTGGAAGGACGCAATAATAATGCTATTACTGGCGTGATCCAAAACCTTTTGAAGTCAATGAAAAGGGAAATCTTTATAGGTGAAATCCTGTCCACATTGAAGTCAATGGGAGTTTTGCCACAGAGCTCCATACAGCCAGGTTTTCATCCCCTGTCAATTTAGTTGTACAGTCTGATAATTAAGTATAATTGGGGTTAAATCCCTCTTGCCTTATTCATGCACTGAGACTACGTGTGTGAGTAGAAAAATTGGCTGAGATATTCCTAAGACTTCCCCATGTTATTTTAAAAATACGAGTAAAGTATTTGACAAACAGTAGGTCTCTTTTTCCAGCGTCATATATATGACCATTTAATGAAAGTTCCTGTGCTGATGCAGAGGAAAGTTGTAGGAAACTCCGCTCTTCTGCTTTGCAGGGTTTCATCATGCAAACTTGATTTTCTGTAGGTGTTTAGGGGAAGTTGATGGTAAATGCCATCAGACCCTGAGATCCCCTGGTATTTTGTATGTGTGTCTGTATGCAAATGTCACATTCTCTTCATATCGCCTCTTTGGGCCCGATTGTGCTCTCAGTGCAATTACTCTTGATTTATACCATTGTAGATGAGCTCAGAATCAGAGTTATTTTCTCTTTTCTCACCTGTCTCCCTTTACTACTGTCTTTATCTTTTCCCACACTTTTTTCTAGCTTGCTTTTGTCTATTTCTGTTGGATAACAGTTGCAGTGAGTTAGTGGTGCTTCATACATCATGTTTATAGAAGCTCCTTTGCCTGCCTCTTTCAGTCAAACCTGTTTAAGGTCACCATCTATTCCTGACATTTTTTTCTCACAGTATCTGGAATTTTCAATAAGTACCTCATAACACCAGAAAGAGAAGATTTAAAGGGGGAATATTTATAAGCATATTAAAACTGAAACACAGACAGTTATGTTACTTGCAGAAATGAGCCCAAACCACAAAGTTTAAGTCCAACCTAAATAATGAACCTTCCCCAGAAGGGAGTAGGCAGGGAGGGAGCAAATTTGGCCATGTTATGACCTGGAGATGAGACAGGCATTGCATGATTTGCAAATAGTTTCAGCTATTGATTTTAAAGACCAGTTCATCTTTTTCTGAGGTAGTTGTCTGTAAACCTGCCTCTATGGGAATAAAGGCTCAACAGCTCTATTGAACTGAAAGCCTCCTGCTATCACGAAACAATGGTGCATTTTTCACGAGCTCATTATTTGAAAGCTATAACCAGACTGTACATATTCTTCTCCACAGGAAAACGGCTTCCTACCTATGTTTGAGGAAAAACGATCATGGCTGTCCTTATTCAACATTAAAGCAAAAATCATGGATGCTTTTTCCTTCTTCAGTCAGTACTTTTGACAAGATGGAGATCAGCCTTCCCATGTAAACTGGATGTTGCCACAAGATACATTCCAGTGGCTTTCTTCAAGCAAGAGGAAAATGAATCAGCCTTCTAGAATTAAGGACATGTTTTCTTGCTTATATTTTATTTTAATTTATATATTTACTAGTAAATGTTTAGGTGCTGGCTTATTTGACAACAGTAAAGACTGAAGTCCTCCTGCTATCGAAGAGGTACAGAACTGACTCCCAATATGCCTCAACCCTGACCTGGAGAGAACACCTCTAGGCGAGACAGCGAGCAGTTCAGTGTCTATCTTCTCTGATGCACCTTCAAAGACGTGCATTGTTTCACCTACACATAATCCAATGGGTTAGGAGCAGTATCAGTTTTAATTCTGAATTTTAAAAATTTTGTGAATTAAATTTCTTACTTTATTGCATTTTGTTGTTTACTTTATCAGCAGTAGACTTCTTAAATAAAGAGGCTAAAACACTCACTCATGAAAGTACATGCAAGTTCATGAGCTGGATCAAATGATCACTTGGGACCAGCAATTTAAAATGTGTGTATATATTTACTAATCAGTATGATGGCATCTGTTTAATAATTTCTTTTTTTTTTAAAAAAAGGTTTTTCATATGCATGGTGTTCTTTCCACCTGCAATGACCACTTGATTTGTTTAAAGAGATGCTTTTAAATGGCCAAGTGCAAAAACTTTATTTGAAATCAATAAACTATTTGTATCTTCTATAATTAAAATGTGACCAATGGGTTTTTGGAAAAATATATTAAAATATAAACATATACTTAGGCTGAAAGTTTATTTTTACCAAGTTTCATCTCTGAAAAAACATTGTTTCTATTTAGCTGAGTTAGATACACCTGGTAAAGTAAGTGTGGGCATAGGTGCAAATCTAGGCAGTATGGGCCTGATCCAAAACCCATTGAAGTCAATACAAAGATTTGTTTACAAGCCAGTCTGTAGCATTTTTGGTGTATTATCTGGCAACTTGTATGAGCAGCCTGTTAGATCTTGATGAAATAATATATATGGATCAGATTTGGATGGCGGTACAGTACTAGATATTTAGGGGATACATTTAGTGAATGAAGTACAGTAACTCCTCACGTAACATTGTAGTTATGTTCCTGAAAAATGCGACTTCAAGCGAAACGATGTTAAGTGAATCCAATTTCCCCATAAGAATTAATGTAAATGAGAGGGTTAGGGTCCAGGGAAATTTTTTTCACCAGACAAAAGACTATATTATATATATATATACACACACACAGTATAAGTTTTAAACAAACAATTTAATACTGGTACACAGTGATGATGATTGTGAAGCTTGGTTGAGGTGGAGGACTCAGAGGGTGAGATATTTCCCTTACTGCTAAATGATGAACTAGCAATTGGCTGAGCCCTCAAGGGTTAACTCTCTCACTCTACAAGGCAGCAGGAATGGAGGGAGATATGCGCATTTCCCTTAAGTGCACTGCCTTGTTAATTAGATCAGCTTGCTGAGACCTCAGCTGCTGCAAGCTCCTTCCATCCTAAACCCTGCTTTATGGAAGATGGGGTAAGCAGGGTACAGGAGCACGGGGGAGGGGGACACCCTGACATTAGCCCCCTCTTCCTTCCCTCCCCTCTGGCACAGCAAGCAGGAGTCTCGGGGAGCAGCTCCAAGGCAGAGGGAGGGACACAGTGGGGGGAGGGACACAGCTGAACTGCAGGCAGCTGTTGCACAGGGAACTTAGGGGAGCAGGGAGCTGATAGGGGGAGCTGATAGGGGGCTGCCGGTCCACCCTGGTTCCAAGCCCCCACCAGCTAGCTGCAAGGGGCTGCTCTTCCTGCAAGCAGTTTAGACAAAGCAGGCGGCTGCCAAACGACGTTAGAAGGGAGCATTGCACAACTTTAAACGAGCATGTTCTCTAATTGATCAGCAACATAACAATGAAACAACGTTAACCAGAACGACTTTAAGTGAAGAGTTACTGTAGGAGCCTCTGAAAAGTCACAGAACATCCTCTAATGGATTTCTTGGCTTCCCTTGTCAAAGGTGGACACATTTGTACTGACTCAAGTCTTACACTTGCTTTCTGACTTCATATAGTGATTGTTAAAGATTTCAACTTAGGCTAACTAAAAGACCTTTTCTTTAACTACTAGGACCCTAGGATTCTCCTGGAATAGCTAATGAGAGTTGGGACTCACTGGTCTCCTTCCCTTACAGGAATGGAGGGAGTGAACCAGGGTAGGAAACACCAAGTACATATGGGTGGGGAACAGTGGCTCTGTGCCATGCCACATCTTCTCTGAGAGCCCTCTATATAAGCATGGTTCTGTGGTGTTGGATGTGCCATAGCAGGAAGGCAAGCAGTTGCTTTTGGAGGGCATGTTCTCTATGTGACAGGGTGGCTTTTTGATAGAAAATACTCCAGTGTTTAAAAAAAGTTACAAGCAGTATTAGCTCCCTCCACAGTTTCTCTTCTCACTTGAAGCTGCGAGGGAATGGTTACTGACAGTTCAGCTCCCGGAGAATCTAGCTGCTGTTAAGGAGAAGGACTCTTGAGAGCACAAAGAGGTGGAAAGCCATCTTCAAAGATAGCCCAGGATCTAGATCACGTGACATGCCTTCCATGTGGATCCTTGCCAACCCTGGGATGTGCAAATCCAGCGTCATGTGACGAACCTCATGGAGTTTCTGCAGCACATTGTCTCTTCCTACAGGAATCCTGGTCACTAAGTCACTGACCCTGCTCATTCACCTGCAGGGAGTGGTGCCTAAGACCTAAGAGTCCAGGTAGTTGTATTCCTTACGCAGTGTTAGGTCAACAATTTTAGCAGGGAAAATCCAGAACACCAAAAGCCTGGATTCAGGTCTCTTAACAGGTATATGTGTCTGCATATCACCACTATGAGTGCATTATGAATGCATTAGAGAGAAAATAGACAGATGTGAAGGAGGTTAAGTGTCCATTATGGGATTTTACCTTTTCCTCTGAAGCACCTGATACTGGCCACTGTAAGAAGCAGAATATCGGACAAGGCAGTTCCTATGGCTTTTTAAAAATAAAAGCTTTAATGTATTTATTTGTAATCTAACCCTTCATATATATGTTCTGTTAAGGATTAGGGATTTTAAAGCATGTCAGTTCACCTTCAGACACAATTCTCAATGTTTATTTTAGTTGTCATTATTATTACTATTGTACAGACAAAGAACTTCAATAATTCCTAGGGATTGTAGATCAGCAGCAGGGAATCAAAAATGACCTTACCGCTAATTGTGAACAAAACAGTTGTAAATTAAGTGTTTAAAGATTTGTAGTTAACTCTCCTTGTGAACTTCCTCTGTCAACTAAATGACACATCCATTGAGATTCTTTGGGTATATTTTGCCCCAATGGAAAAATACAAGTTCATTTTTTGTTTAATAACTTTATAACTTGTATATTAAATATACAAAGCCAGACTTGGCCTTTTATATAGACATAGAATGACGATAGACAGTGAATGGTTTTAGCACTTGTCTTTCATCTCTAAAACATGGGTTTAAATAAGGGAAGCTAGGATTATCCACTAAATGATCCATTTGGGACTATGGACTATCTTCACCAATAACAAAATCTATAGCTGCTCTGGATTTACGAAAAAGAACAGCTAGTGTATCTGGTACCTCTTTTTATTATTTTATTATTCATTCTTTGTACTATCGTAGTTTCCAGGAGCCTTAGGCCTGGAACAGGACTCCAGTGTGCTAGAAATGACAGACCCTGCCCCAAGGATCTTACAGTCTAAGTACAAGACAATAGACAAGCTGGATACAGACAGATGGGGAGTTCAGGGAAACAATGAGACAAAATTGGTCAGCCTGAGAGGCAGTAGTCTCAGCACCCCAACAGCCTAACCTTTGTCAAGTTTTTGTAGGCCTCACGGCAAGAGTTTTTAAGGAGGGTTTTGAATGAGGATAATGAGTTTGTTTTGCAGATGTTTACAGGGAACTTTTTCCAAGGCTGAGGGGAAGCATAGGAGAAAGCACAAAGATGCTTGTTTGGCCCATAATGCCCGCCTCTATTGACCACTTGTTAAATTTTCAATCAGAGGCAGGAGTCAACCTTTTGATACTGAATGAAAGATGATAGGTAGGGTGGAGATAGGTCGTGAAGGGCTTTGAAAGTGAACACAAGTAGCTAACATTTGATACAATAGAGAAGAAAGTCAGTGAAGGGATGCAGTTACGCTGGTATATCTTGATTTCTATGTGGTATCTAAGTATACTTGTAGTATATTTTAATGCTACTGCCTCAATCGTGTAGAACACTACTGACATTGTTTGGTTACTGACATCACATTATGCACCACCACATCTGCAGTGTATCTATACCACAGCCATTGAAGACATCACTTCAACTGTCAGGCAAAATATTGGAGCAGCAGACAATGCTCTGTTTCTGGAGGAAAGGGCAGTCAAACGGCAGTGGAACAGCACAGAAGATGAATACATCAGTATAGTGGTCAGGTAGTATCAGGATGTCACTGCAGCACATGATGGCATTGAGACCTACCAGATCACCTAATCCCATTTTCTTACCAATGGAGCATTGGTCATTATTGTATTTACTAGTGTTTGGTCAGGTGTTTTAAATGCCCCAAGTGATGTGGCTTATGCCCCTTTTCTTGGGAGATTGTTGCACGGGTTAATACATGTTCCTGACAGGCATGATGCAAGACAGTGCAGGCCACAGAAACTGCTGAGACATACTGAAAGGGAGAAACCACATTGACAAAAAAAGCCATCGTCCATTCCTGTAACTCACAAAATTCCCCTAGCGTTCCAGACACTGTCTCCGACTCTCCACCAGTTGCCATTTAGTCAGTAGGAGGATGGGAAATCACTTGGTCAACGGCTGTTAAATTCTATTAAGTTGTACTCCCCCTTTGGATAGCAAAACCATGATGGGGGCGATTTCTTTATGATGTTCTGTTTACACTAGGCAAAAATGATTTGCAACCAAGTGTTGGATGGGATGCCTTTCTACAAACATAACAGTCAACTTCAGACTGCTCTAAATTATGGTGTGTGCGGGGGATAACATTAAACCATCTTTGCCACCTGCCTCTGGTCCTGTGCTGAGCACAGCTCAGGCAGGCCAGTGAATCTGGAGCAATATTTCTAACAGAGTAGCAAAAAACCCCAAAATACATTAAAAAGTACCTTTCAGGTCTCTTCATACATCAGAAAGAAGCAACACAGGCCCCCAACATCTTCCAAAGTATTTTTGACAGTCACTTTCAATTGGTTGATTTTAGTAGTAGATGCTAAAGTCTGAATCATTAAAAAAACCCTCACAGTAGTGAATCTCCAGGCATTCTAAAATCAGAAGTCAAATCATGAGATTGGCTTAAAAATCACAAGACTTTAATTAGTTGCCTGGCTTCTGACTCTTTAGGGTGCACTTGGCTCACATTTTCAAACTGTTCTTTGGAACTATGAGGATTAGAAGTTTCTGAAAGCAGAGACTGTTAGTCAGCACTTGACTCCAAAAGCTACAGGTTTAAGAACATCAACCACTGCACCACTGGTGATAAAACCAGAAGAGCTGCCAAGGCTGATTTCAAGCTTACAAGGATTTGCAGTCAGAATGGGTGGGTCGGGGTCTCATGCGTGGCCAGAATCACAGAATCATAGGACTGGAAGGGACCTCGAGAGGTCATCTAGTCCAGTGGTACTCAAACTTGGGCCGCCGCTTGTTCTGGGAAAGCCCCTGGTGGGCCAGGCCGGTTTGTTTACTGGCCGCATCCGCAGGTTCGGTTCACCGCTCCAGGCCAATGGGGGCTACAGGAAGTGGTGCGGGCTGAGGGACGTGCTGGCCGCCCTTCCTGCAGTCCCCATTGGCCTGGAGCGGCGAACCGCGGCCAGTGGGAGCCGCGATTGGTCGAATCTGCAGACACGGCAGGTAAACAAACCGGTCAGGCCTGCCAGGGGCTTTCCCTGAACAAGCGGCGGCCCAAGTTTGAGAACCACTGATCTAGTCCAGTCCCCTGCACTCATGGCAGGACTAAGTATTATCTAGACCACGGGTGGGCAAACTTTTTGGCCTGAGGGCCACATCAGGGTTCCGAAACTGTATGGAGAGCCAGGTAGGGAAGGCTGTGCCTCCCCAAACAGCCTGGCCCCCACCCCCTCCCACTTCCCGCCCCCTGACTGCCCCCCTCAGAATCCCCAATCCATCCAACCCCTCCCCGCTCCTTGTCCCCTGACCGCCCACTCCTGGGACCCCCTGCCCATAACTGACCCCCCGGGACTCCACCCCTTATCCAACTGCCCCTGGTCCCTGTCCCCTGACTGCCCCAACCCCTATCCACATCCCCGCCCCCTGACAGGCCCCCTAGGACTCCGACGCCTATCCAACTGCCCCCTACTCTCTGTCCCAACTGCCCCCTGGAACCTCCTGCCCCTTATCCAACCCCCCTGCTCCCCACTGCCTTACCATGCCACTCAGAGCACCAGGACTGGCAGCTGTGCTGCCCGGCCAGAGCCAGCCACGCTGCCATCCAGCCTAGAGCACCAGGGCAGGTTGGCCGCTCTCACAGCCCCGCCGCCCAGAGCACTGGCGGCACAGCAAGCTGAGGCTGCGGGGGAGGGGGAACAGCAGGGGAGGGGCCAGGGGCTAGCTTCCCCAGCCGGGAGCTCAAGGGCCGGGCAGGACGGTCCCGTGGGCCGGATATGGCCCACGGGCTGTACTTTGCCCACCTCTGGTCTAGCTCCATCTCTGAACTAAATAGCACAATAGAGAACAGAACGTATGACCTTACTAGTTGAAACACTGGTCTCTAGCATTTCAGCTACAGAAGAATCCCCGGTACAGTGAAGTAATAGGGCTTATAGAGCATCCTGTTTGTAGGCTGTTTCTAGGGTCAGCCAGCTACAAAAACTTGGGCAAGTCTCAAATTCCATCCACTCAACGAAATGTTAAATGGGGCATAAGCAGACCTGCCTGGAGGCATTACACAACAGTGTAGGACATTTTCCATTTTTCTCCTCCCACATCTCAGGCAGACTCATTGAGCTAGTCAGGCACAGGACTTATAAGGATTCTGCAGAGAAACTGTAATGCAGGTTCCCTTGTTCTATGTGTGGTGCTGCCCCTAGTGTAAATTGGGTGGTCTTGCACTAGCCAGTGCGTGTGTGTACTTGTCATCACTGTCCTCTATGTTATGTTCATGACATACACTCCGAGAAGTTAGATAAAAACATAAAGTACTCTTGCGGGAAGGCTGCAATGTAACACAGTGTTATTTCTTAGAATTCAGAAGAATAACACACAAGAACCCTCCCAAAAATAGACAAAGCAGGCTACTCCCTAAAAGAGAGGCACAACTCACCCCACCTTACTCTGGGGTATCTTCAGACTGACTGCTGCTAGGGACAGATCCTAACCTGCAAGCAAGGCCAGGGGAAAACCTCCAAAATGTAAAGGGACAGCCTACAATTGTAACACAGTTTTCAAAACACCACACGCTACAGAATAGAGTGTCAGGTGATTCAAGATTCTGTGAAATATATAATCCTCTGTTGCCTAGCCATATAATTGCTGATGGCAAACAATGATTCTTCTTTAGCTCAATATTTCCATGCAGCGCAGAACAGCATCAGAGATACACAGTGCAGATTGGAGCGAAGACTTTCACCCTAGCATGTATTTAGTTGTGGTTTCTCCATATAAAAGAGAAAACAAGGCTGGCACTATCATTTGAGCAAATCCCTTTAAATGTCTGTGTCATTCAAACAACATTATGACAAATTCCCAAGTTACTTCAGGTCAAACAATTCCATATTCTGTAATGGTTCACAGATCTGCTGAGGAGTTAGCTAATCGTATGCAAAGTGCTAGGAAGGACTGAAGGCTTTCCGAGGACTGGGGCAATTCTGTGACATTTTTTGTGCTCTTCAAAAGCCAATTCTTGCAAATAAGCCCATTTCCCCTAAATTACCTCACATACAATAGCAGATGTTGTACAGCATGCTCTGGAGGGGAGAAAAGTAATTTCCTCACTACTTTCCCATCTGATGATAAGTAATATTTGTTTATTTTATTTTATTTTATTTTAGTGTGTGCTTAGATGAGTCAGAAAGAAGAGAAACCTTTTATCCCTTTAGGAGAGTGTCAGTATCAACTTCTGCCATTCGTTCTGCAATCAATCAGCTCCTGGAAATTGGGGGTAGAGGGGGTTCAGGAGGGTTGACATTTTGCTGTTCAATAGTGACACCTGCTGACTGCTTGGGAACACCTTAATGGAGGTCTCAGAAAACACAGTTCAGCCTTAGTGGCTGGCAGACAGAAATGGTGATGTGAGTTTTGTCTACAGATGTGGGGTGGGTGGGGGGGGAGGGGGTTGAATAATAAGCATACTAAGTGCTTGATAAAAGCACAGAGCTGACCTGAGCAAAGCCCCTGCAGTCAGTGCTGTATCTGTTTGCAACTCCGCATGCGCTGCATGTGTAAACCATATTGCGTTGCTCCTCTAGATATTAGGGACCATAGCTGGAGGCCCTTACTCAGGCAAATCTCCCAGGACTGAGTAAGGACTTCAGGATTTGGCCCTGTGCAGAATGCACTGTTGCAAAGATAGCTGCTGGGAATTCAAACTTCTACCGCAAAACAAATGGTGAGACAGTGCAGCTCAACGTCCAGAACTCAACGTCCATTACTGCCAGAACTTCCTCTTTCTCTCGCCTACTGCTGCCACAACTTCTGTCACTGGGGCCAGAGGGGGATTGTCAGGGCCGGTGCAAGGAAGTTTCGCGCCCTAGGCGAAACTTCCACCTTGCGCCTCCCCCCCAGCCCTGCGGCAGCTCCCCGCACACACACCCCCCGCCCTGAGGCGCCCCCTCACGGCAGCTCCCCTCCCCCTGCACTGAGGCGCCTCCCCTGTGGCAACTCTCCCCCCCCGGGGAGCCGTGCGGCAGCTCCCCACCCCAGCTCACCTCTGCTCTGCCTCCTCCCTGAGCACGCCGCCCCCGCTGATTGGCGCTGCAAGCCTGGGAGGCGGGAGAAGTGGAGCAGCAACAGCGTGCTCGGGCTGGAACGCTGTAAAAAAAAATTGGGGGCACCGTTTTTTGGCACCCCCAAATCTTGGCGCCCTAGTCAACCGCCTAGTTCGCCTTAATGGTAGCACCGGCCCTGGGGATTGTTCAAATGTACAGCAGCTCTCTACTCCTCCTACCCCCCAGCAGCTGTTTCTCTCACTGGGGCCAGGCTGCTGTTGAGTGGCTCGCCAGTCTCTCAAACCACCCCAAGCCTGTCTTCCCTCTGGGGATGGGGAGATTTCCTGCAGCAGTTCTCTCTTGGGCAGCCTGTCCCTTCCCTTCAGACTCTTTTTGCCCAAAAGAGCATTAATGGCCTTCCTTTATCTGTTCCCTTGAGCACTAAAATGGAGACCCAACAGGAAGGACAGCAGGTCATGACTCCCACTGAGGCCCCTCTTGCAGCCTGCCACAGAAAAGGCTGAGGAGGGAGCGGGAAAGGGAGGGGAGACAGAAGCTGAGAATGGGCGACAGAGGATGAATCACTTGGTGATTACCTGTTCTGTTCATTCCCTCTGGGCACCTGGCATTGGCCACTGTCGCAAGACAGGACTGAGCTAGATGGACCTTTGGTCAGACCCAGTATGGCCGTTCTTATGAGACTATCACGGGTCAGAATGAGAGTTGGTGATGGAAGTGTGTGGCAGCACACGTCTTAGTGTGAATCTGGTGAATTTGCATCTCAGATTTACTCATGTTTCAATGAGTCAAGCAATTGTCTTTTTATTATTAGTAAGCGGTGATTTTCTGTCTCTTATTTGAGGAATCTCTAGTCACCAGGTTTTCAGTTATTTTGGGAGGAAAATATACACATTTTTTAGACTAAAAAAACCCCAAACCTACTTTTTTTTTGCACACATTTTTTAAAGTAAAACTTGAGTTGATGGCAGTAGATTTACACAGCGAGCAGAATTTGGCCTAAAGTTCAAGTGTGGAGTCTAATTTTCCTTGAGTATCTAAATGTCAATGTGGCTGTTTCCACAAGAGTCAGCAAAGCCTTGTTGAATTTTGATAGACAGTAATTTGCATAAGCCTAAATGCACATTTCTGTTTAATGAGTGGTAGCCATGTTAGTCTGTATCAGCAAAAACAAGGAGGAGTCCTTGTGGCACCTAAGAGACTAATGAATTTATTTGGGCACAAGCTTTCATGGACTAGAACCCACTTCATCAGATGCATGAAGTGAAAAATACAGGAGCAGATATAAATACATGAAAGGATGGGGGTTGCTTTACCAAGTGTGAGGTCAGTCTAACGAGATAAATCAATTAACAGGAGGATACCAAGGGAGGAAAAATAACTTTTGAAGTGGTAAGAGAGTGGCCCATTACAGACAGTTGACAAGAAGGTGTGAGTAACAGTAGGGAGAAATTAGTATTGGGGAAATTAAGTTTGGGTTTTGTAATGACCTAACCACTCCCAGTCTTTATTCAGGCCTAATCTGATGGTATCCAGTTTGCAAATTAATTCCAGTTCTGCAGCTTCACGTTGGAGTTTTGAAGTTTTTGTTGTTGAAGAATTGCCACATTTAGATCTGTTATTGAGTGACCAGAGAGACTGAAGTGTTCTCCTACTGGTTTTTGAATGTTATGATTCCTGATGTCAGATTTGCGTCCATTTATTCTTTTGCGAGAGACTGTCCGGTTTGGCCAATGTACATGGCAGAGGGGCATTGCTGGCACATGATGGCATATATCACACTGGTAGATGTAAAGGTGAACGAGCCCCGGATGGTGTGGCTGATGTGATTAGGTCCTATGATGGTGTCCCTTCAATAGATATGTGGACAGAGTTGGCACCGAGGTTTGTAGCAGGGTTTGGTTCCTGGGTTGGTGTTTTTGTTGTGTGGTGTGTAGTTGCTGGTGAGTATTTGCTTCAGGTTGGGGGGCTATCTGTAGGTGAGGACTGGCCTGTCTCCCAAGGTATGTGAAAGTGAGGGATCATCCTTCAGGATAGGTTGTAGATCCTTGATGATGCGCTGGAGAGGTTTTAGTTGGGGACTGTAGATGACGGCTAGTGGTGTTCTGTTACTTTCTTTGTTGGGCCTGTCTTGAGTAGGTGACTTTGCGGTACCCTTCTGGCTCTGTCAATCTGTTTCTTCACTTCACCAGGTAGGTATTGCAGTTTTAATAATGCTTGATAGAGATTCTGTAGGTGTTTGTCTCTGTCTGAGGGATCGGAGCAAATGCGGTTGTATCTTAGAGCTTGGCTGTAGACAGTGGATTGTGTGATGTGGTCTGGATGAAAGCTGGAGGCATGTAGGTAAGTATAGTGGTCAGTAGGTTTCCAGTATAGGGTGATGTTTATGTGACCATCTCTTATTAGCACTGTAGTGTCTAGGAAGTGGACCTCTTGTGTGGACTGGTCCAGGCTGAGGTTGATGGTAGGGTGGAAATAGTTGAAATCTTGATGGAATTCCTCAAGGGCCTCCTTCCCATGGGTCCAGATGATGAAGATGTCATCAATGAAGTGCAAGTAGAGTATGGGCGTAAGGGGACGAGAACTGAGGAAGCATTGTTCTAACTCAGCCATAAAAATGTTGGCATACTGAGGGGCCATGCAGGTACCCACAGCAGTCCCGCTGACTTGAAGGTATAAATTGTCCCCAAATCTGAAATAGTTGTGGGTGAGGACAAAGTCACAAAGTTCAGCCATCAGGTTTGCCATGATGGTATCGGGGATGCTATTCCTGATGGCTTGTAGTCCATCTTTGTGTAGAATTTTGGTGTAGAGCAGTGTTTCCCAAACTTGGGACACCGCTTGTGTAGGGAAAGCCCCTGGTGGGCCGGGCCAGTTTGTTTACCTGCCGTGTCCGCAGGTTCAGCCGATTGTGGCTCCCAATGGCCGCGGTTCGTTGCTCCAGGCCAATGGGAGCTGCTGGAAGCGGCGTGGGCTGAGGGATGTACTGGCTGCTGCTTCCAGCAGCTCCCATTGGCCTGGAGCAGCGAGCCCTGGCCAGTGGGAGCCGTGATTGGTCGAACCTGTGGACGCAGCAGGTAAACAAACTGGCCCGGCCCGCCAGGGGCTTTCCCTACACAAGTGGCATCCCAAGTTTGGGAAACACTGGTGTAGAGGGCTTCTGTATCAATAGTAGCTAGGATGGTGTTTTCTGGAAGATCACCAAAGGATTGTAATTTCCTCAGGAAGTCAGTGGTGTCTCGAAGATAGCTGGGAGTGCTGGTAGCGTAGGGCCTGAGGAGAGAGTCTACATAGCCAGATAATCCTGCTATCAGGGTGCCAATGCCTGAGATGATGACTACAGCACCTCCTTGCCCCATAATCTCAGCCGTGCAGAACACAATGACATCCACAGCCTCAGAAACAACTCTGACATAGAATCATAGAAGATTAGGGTGGGAAGGGACCTCAGGAGGTCATCTAGTCCAACCCCCTGCTCAAAGCAGGACCAACCCCAACTAAATCATCATCCCAGCCAGGGCTTTGTCAAGCTGGGCCTTAAAAACCTCTAAGGCTGGAGATTCCATCACCTCCCTAGGTAACCCATTTCAGTGCTTCACCACCCTCCTAGTGAAATAGTTTTTCCTAATATCCAAACTAGATCTCCCCCACTGCAATAAAAAAGGCTGACAAAGGAGGTGCTGTAGTCATCATGAATAGGTCGGAATATGAACAAGCGGCTGCTAGACAACTCTCTGACACCACATTCTACAGGCCATTACCCTCTGACCCCACTGAGGATTACCAAAAGAAACATAATCTGCTCAAGAAACTCCCTAAAGAAGCACAGGAACAAATCTACACTGACACACTCCTAGAGCCTCGACCAGGGGTGTTCTACCTGCTACCCAAAATCGATAAACCTGGGATTTCTGGATGCCCCGATACCATCAAGGCAAACCTGGTGGCTGAACTTTGTGACTTTGTCCTCACCCACAACTATTTCAGATTTGGGGACAATTTATACCTTCAAGTCAGCGGGACTGCTATGGGTACCCGCATGGCCCCTCAGTATGCCAACATTTTTATGGCTGAGTTAGAACAACACTTCCTCAGCTCTCGTCCCCTTATGCCCCTACTCTACTTGCGCTACATTGATGACATCTTCATGCATCTGATGAAGCTGATTTAATGATGAAATTAAATAGAGTTATTCAGCACTTCCTAAGAGGTGGGGGAAATGAAAAGGTGCAAAAACAGTAAGCCAATTGTCATCTCAATTTTCTCATGAAAACAATGTGACACATGAATGTGACTTCCAAATTTCTAAGCAATAAAACCCATTCTCCTAGTTTTGTACTCTCTACAGGTAGGGTCTTGGCCAGAGGTGGGCAAACTACGGCACGCAGGACACATCAGGCCAAAAAGTTTGCCCACCCCTGGTTTAGCTGGTCATTTGGTGGAGAAAGAAAAAGAGAGGAAGGAGATGATTGCACATACCTCACATTTAAACTAGAAAGCCACCCAAAGCTGCAAAGTTTGTCTCCAAATACAGACATCCCCATAATTAAGGGATCTTCACATCTGGATTTTAGTTTGACCTATATAAAGATGAGAGTCAGGGGATGTTTGGATCTAGGGATTTTGGTCTATCTCAGGGGTGGGCAAACTTTTTGGCCTGAGGGCCACACTGGGGTTCCGAAACTGTATGGAGGGCCGGGTAGGGAAGGCTGTGCCTCCCCAAACAGCCTGGCCCCTGCCCCCTATCCACCCCCTCCCACTTCCCACCCCTTGATGCCCCCCTCAGAACCCCTGACCCATCCAACCCCTCCTGCTCCTTGTCTCGACTGCCCCCACCCAGGACCCCCGCCCCTAACCACTCCCCCGGGACCCCACCCCCTATCCAACCTCCGCTGGTCCCTGTCCCGACTGCCCCGACCCCTGTCCACACCCCCGCATCCTGACAGGCCCCCGAGGACTCCCACGCCTACCCAACCTCCCCTGTTTCCTGTCCCCTGGCTGCCCCCCGGGACCCCCTCCGCCTTACCATGACATTCAGAGCACCAGGACTGGCAGCCGTGTTGCCCAGCTGGAGCCAGCCATGCCGCCACGCAGTCTAGAGCACCGGGGCAGGCCAGTGGCTCTCACAGCTGCACTGCCCGGCAGGAGGTCGCAGCCCCGCTGCCCAGAGAGCTGGCAGCATGGCGAGCTGAGGGTGTGGGGGGACAGCAGGGGAGGGGCCAGGGGCTAGCCTCCCCAGCTGGGAGCTCAAGGGCCGGGCAGGATGGTCGTGCGGGCCAGATGTGGCCCGCGGGCCACAGTTTGTCCACCTCTGATCTAGACCATCCCTGACAGGTGTTTGTCTAGCCTGCTCTTAAAAATCTCCAGTGATGGAGATTCCACAACCTCCCTAGGCAATTTATTATAGTTCTTAACCACCCTGACAGTTAGGAAGTTTTTTCCTAATGTCCAACCTCAACTACCCTTGCTGCAATTTCAGCCCATTGCTTCTTGTCCTATCCTCAGAGGTTAAGGAGAACAATTTTTCTCTCTCTTATTTGTAATAACCTTTCAAGTACTTTAAAATTGTTTTCATCACCCCTCTCTGTCTTCTCTTCTCCAGACTAAACAAACCAATTTTTTTCAATTTTCCCTCATAGGTCATGTTTTCTAGACCTTTAATCATTTTTGTTCCAGAAGGGTCCTGTGCAAGAACTTCAGTTTTTTAAAGACGGTAATACACATTAAAAACACCTAGGAAGAGTTTACATTACAAAACCACACTGGACCCATGTATGGCCTTGCCATTGGGTCTCTATCCTGCAAACACTTCCAGGGGCTTAACCCTCAGCTTGTGGGCCGTGGGTGCCGGGCCCCTGGAGTCAGAAACCCCCTGGGCAGCAGGAGTGTGGGCACTGGGGATCCCACTGGCACAAGGAACCTAACGGAACCCCCCTGGGCAGCGGGGGCCTGGGCGCTGGGGATCCCCTTGGGCAGTGGGGGCCTGCGGACGCTGTGGATCCCCCTGGGCACGGGGAACCAGAAACCAATCGGGCAGCAGGGACCTGGGTAGGGTGACCAGACAGCAAATGTGAAAAATCGGGACAGGGGTTGGGGGTAATAGGAGCCTATATAAGAAAAAGACCCAAAAATTGGGACTGTCCCTATAAAATCGGGACATCTGGTCACCCTAGACCTGGGTGCTGTGGATCCCCCTGGGCAGCGAGGACCTGTGTACGCGTGGATCCCCTGGGCACGGGGAACCAGAAACCAATCGGGCAGCGGCAGCTGGGCACTGGGGATCCCCCTGGGCACGGGGAAACCAGAAACCAATCGGGCACCGGGGGGCTGGGCACTGGGGGATCCCCCAGGGCACGGGGAACCAGAAACCAATCGGGCAGCGGGGGCTGGGCGCTGGGGATCCCCCTGGACAGTGGGGGGCCTGTGGACGCTATGGATCCCCCTGGGCACGGGGAACCAGAAACCAATGGGGCAGCGGGGACCTGGGCCGCGGCGCTGGGGATCCCTATGAGGAGATCTCTAGCGCTCAGGGCCCGAGCGCGGCAGCTCGCTGAGAAGCAGGCCTCGGGGAGGGGGCGGTGCGCGGGTCGCAGAGCAGCGAACACCCGGGGGCTCATTCTGCGCATGGAGAGCCGAGGGGAAGGACCCGGCCCGGCTGGCGAGTCCAGCGAGATGGCAGCGGCGCTGCGAGCCGCCAAACAAGCGCTGCGCGCGGAGCTGAAGCGGCGGCTGAGGGCGCTGAGCCAGGCGGAGAAGCAGCGCCAGTCCCGCCTGCTGAGCCGCAAGGTGGGTGCCCGGCGGCCGGGCTGAGGAGCGGCCCGGGGTTAGGACCCCGCCTGGCTGCCCTGTAGCTGGGCTTCCTCCGGCCTTTCCCCCGCCCTGGGACTAGCAGCAGCTAGTAGAGGTCGGTGACTCACAGGCTTCCCGCGTTTGCGGGGCAGGGACGGAGACCCCGCCTGCGCCCTTCTCCCCGCTCAGCCCTGATCGCCTTGGAGGCCGGAGCCCTCCCGCGGGGAGTCCCGCGGGCTCCAGCGTGCCCCGAATACCAGCCGCAGGCCCTGACCCGCGGCTCTGCCCTGAGCGGGCCCCGCCAGTCCTCTAGGGCCAGGCCGCCCTGCCCCTAAGTTGGGGCTCTGGGCCAGCCTCGGTTTGGGGGTGCTTCCCGCGCCCCAGGTGCAGATGAGCCTCCAACTGCCTGAATCTGCTGCAGAACTCTCCCTACCTCTCCCTTAAACCTCTGCCCTGCTCTCCACTCCTGCCTCCAGACCCATGCCCCACAGGTGGACTGATCTCTGGGGTTGTGTGCCAGACCCCCGTTCAGATCCCACCCAAAATACATATTGCTTCCTCCACGGCTGCACGTTCATAATATTAAAACAATGAATAACCTTTAAATCAGCTCTGGATTTTCCAGTGTAGCCTGTTAACTAGGGGCCTGGCCACACTAGGATAATGAAGTATTTCTTTAAAAGAAAAGGGGGTGAGGGGAGGGTAGCTAAACTAACACATGTGTTCCAACACGTTTTTAAACACTAGTGTAGTTAGGGTAGCGGCGCATAGAGTTCACCTCAACTAATTAACACATGTTAAAATACAACTTGCTCTGTCTCCCTTAGGGTTTAAAAACCTGTCAGCTACCATATTATAAATATACACCTTTTATTCCAGTGTGGACAAGCCCATAGCCTGTCTTCTACTGAGAGCTCTTTGGACTGGCTGCTGTTTGTGTCTTGAACAGCACCAACTAAACCAGGGGTCGGCAACGTTTGGCACGCGGCTCGCCAGGGTAAGCACCCTGGCGGGCCGGGCCAGTTTATTTACTTGCTGACGCGGCAGGTTCGGCCGATCGCGGCCCCCGCTGGGCCCGGCACATCACTTGCCTGCGCTGCTTCCCGCCGCCCCCATTGGCCCGGGACGGCGAACTGCGGCCAATGGGGGCTGCGATCGGTCGAACCTGCCGCGTCAGCAGGTAAATAAAACTGGCCCGCCCGCCAGGGTGCTTACCCTGGCGAGCCACGTGCCAGAGGTTGCCGACCCCTGAACTAAACTGATGCTGCTAAATGCATAATTTAAAACCAATGAGAAGCTATAGGTAGGCTCAGAAGGTTCATAACAGGCCTTTAAATGAATTTGGGCTGAGTTGTGAGGCCCTGATCATGCAAACACATGTGCATGTGCTCAACTTCTGGTCCTATTGGACTCAGTAGTAAAACTCCCATTGGTATCAGTGGGGGCAGAGCTATGGCAATGCTGAAAGGTTTTGAACATCCGACCTGGAAGTGATAAAAGTTGGGTTCGCCTAAAGGGAAGATACTGGGCCACTATCTAGTTTGCAGCAGAATATGTAAACAGACTAAGGCCTGATTCTGCAAACACACAAATGTTTAACTTTACTGCTGTGAGTAGCCCATGTGTAAGAGTTTGCAAGGCCAGGGATTTAAATATTTGCAAAATATACAGTGAAAATCTAAATCCAAAGCTCTTTTCAAACAGATTGTCAGTGGTAAATTGAGATAAAGGAATTACCTTCATTATCAGGAGACTAGTGTAGTGGGCATCGAGAAATGTTTGAAAATGTTGAGAAAACATCTTGAGCAAAGGCTGAAAAATATCTTCATAACAGATGATAGGAATTGCAGTTGAGAAGGATAAAAGAGACTTGACTACTTTACTTAGAACTTGAAGAATGCCTTTACGTAAATTCCCGTCTTGGAAAGATCTTAAATTCAAATTGGAATAGCTGCACTAGGCTGACCTTCTTACTAGTATTTAATTAGCTACTGCATGACTGTGCTTGCTTAATGTTTGTGTTCCTGATTAAAGTCATGCTGTTTGCATGCTCTGATTCTGCAATAATAGTCAACAGCTAATGTACAAAGGCCAAAGCGTTTTCTCTTTGGAAACTTCTGTGGTGTGACAGGAGCTACTGCCTGGGCCAGGGAGACATCTTCTGGCTGTTGGTACTAATGTGAATGACTGTCTGATTGTATTTGTCTTCAAGGGCACAATGTAATTGCACCATGCATTGCTCGCACTATGAATTTTCCACACTGTGGAAGGGGAGGAGTAGGTGGAAGAGGAAACCTGAAGAGAGAGAGAGGAGAAGAGTGGGAATGGGATAATTATTTTTTTAAAAGGCAATGAAGAGATACAATTGATTTAGTTTTTATATATTACGTACACACAAAGGGGGGGAATAGCCAAACAACTATAGGCTTTTTAAATAAATGTAAGAGACTTAGTCAGAGGAGAGGGAGAAAAATTAAGTAAGGATTAAAAACAAGTGCAAGTAGAAAAAGGAATATAGGTGAGAATTAGATAACAACTATAAAAAAAGGAAAGTGACAAGGGTCAAAGCGTAGAAAGGGAGTTAGCCCAGGATTATACAGACACACAAAAGAGAATTCTAATTCTGGTCTGCATACTCCAGTCCCATTAAATAAGACTAAATTAATAAGCGTAGCTCCTATATTGCCCTGCACTTTGCATTTGCACCACTACAAAGTTGAATGTAAATCACTTTCAAATCAGAATGGAAGCATATTACACTTGCTTTGTACTGTTGTAAGTGATGACACAAGGTGCAGGGCAATCAGGACCCTGGCCTTAAAAACCCTTTTTTAAAATTTCATTGTGGTTCAGGAGGGTATTATGCAAGATCTGAAACTTTTTACATTTTATCACGCACACCACATATGCAATTTCTAATTCTCTTCCTAGGTTCCGCCCTTGTCCAGCTTTTTGGTCTAGAGGGCCTCTTTTAGATCAAACAAGTGCAAAGGCAATTTCTCCGACATTCCCTAGATCAGCTAGGAGAGTGGGCAGCAGTAAGACTGCCGGGCAGCAGTAAGACTGCCTATCAGCAGAAGCATTTGGGACCTCAAACTCCTGTACAAAGGTCAGTTTGGGCTAAAGAACTAAGGGCCTGATCTTGCAAGGCATAGAGCCTCAGCTTATTTTCCTAGGTAGGCAGGAGGAAACAACTCTTTGCCTGAGCTAAAGCTTTTAGCTAGCTTTTTCTTTTGAGTTTTGGACATTGACACTGTCATTGATGTACTTCTCACCTGCCAAGACCCAAGTGTGGGACAAAATGTATGACATAAATGAGGAATACAAACACTTTCTCTGCTCTGTGGACTAGGATCTCCCTGTCCCGTGCACTTTTTTCTGCAGTGATGTTGATTGTCTGAACGTGCTTGCACTATACATTTTAAAAATGCATAAAGTACAAATGCTTATAGGATCAGTAAAATATACTGAACACTGATCCTGTGCTAGTGACAAGAGGGAAATGTTCCATCCATGAGTTATCTCACAAATGCTGTCCCAGAGCTATGTTGCTATATCCTCAATAATGCTAATATGGTTTATAAACTGAGTACACAAAATCATCTATGTTAATTTCACTTTTAGTAAACACCGGGGTGGGAGGAAAAAGTTTTCCTGATGTGAAACATAAACTCTCTCTTTAATATTTTCAACCTTTTCACAGAGAATATTGCTTAAACCTGATTTTTTATGTAAAAAGAATAAGTGGATCTTTTCATAAGCTTTTAAACCTCATTGCAATAATTTCCCATGTAGGTGATTGGGCATTCCAAGTACCAAGAGTCCCAAAGAATTGCAGTCTTTCTGAGTATGCAAGACGAAATTGAGACAGAAGAAATCATTAAAGACATATTTCAGAGAGGGAAGGAGTGTTTCATTCCACAGTACAAGCCCCGGAGCAGTCACATGGATATGGTCAAGTTAACTTCCGCTGAAGAAATTTCTTCACTTCCTTTGACATCTTGGAACATTCATCAGCCTTGTGATAATGATGTAAGGGAAGAAGCTTTGTCTGGGGGTAAGTGTTTCCTTCTTTCTGATGCTGAATCTCAGGCGATGCCTACACTAGGGAGCTTACTCCAGCCCTCACAACTGACAATAGCTCTCCCGCTGACGTAGCGCTGTCCCCACTGGCGCTTCAGTTGGCGTAAGTTATGTTGCTGAAGGGGGTAGCTAATTCAATCCCTGAGTGACCCAATTTATGACGACTTAATTTGTAGTGTAGCCCCATCCTCAGACTCAATGAGCAGGAGTTGCCTGGGATCAATAAGAAGCTATTAGAAGGGAAGGACAGTGTGTTATAATGCAGTCTGGTTCCTGATATCCTAATTTCTGGAAGTTGTAAGCTGGAATGTAGGAATTTTTATAGAATCCTGGATCCTAAATGTTGTTGTTGTGTGGATGTATCCTAGTGTCTTCGCAGAGCCTGCAGAATAGCTTTTAGGATTGAGGTCTTAGACTGCAAAATAAAAGCACTTTCTACTAGAGCTGGGGGAATATTTCAATTTATTTTCTGTCATTATTCATTCACATTTTCATTTGTTTATTCATTTCAGCCTCTGGCTCTTGGCACTTTACAAGATATAAAACTAACAAACTTTTAGAAGTCATATAAAAATTATAGTCTGTAGAAAACTAATTTTACTGCCATTTGACCTCCAAATCAAACCCCACCACATCCAGCTCTTCAGTACAACCCTCTTCAACTGCCCACAAATTATAAACAAACTTGCTTTGCCTTTGTTCACATTCCTTCTTTGTTTGCTTTCTGCAAATACTTCAGTGAACATCTTCACTGGCAGAAATATTTAAGAATATTAATGGAAAGCAAATGCTGAATTCATGTGGGAAACCTGATTCTGAGGGTATGTCTACGGTGGCGAGTTTCTGCGCAACAAGTTATACCACTTTTATTAAAGTGCTGGAATTAAACCACTGTTGCGTGTCCACATTGTGCTCCTTGTGACGGTGGAGCGCATCCACATTAGCAGCTTTTGCAATGGCAAAGAGAGCAGTGCATTGTGGTAGCTATCCCACTGTGCAACTGGCCGCAGGGTGCTTTGGGAAGGGTTTGCAATGCCTCATGGGGCAGGCACAGCGTCACATGATGCAGGTTTCCCAATCACATTGTTCCATGGGCATCCTACTACATTGCCAGCTGCTTTTCAAGGGCATTTAGAAACTGAGCTTTGAAAGGGGAGGGGCACATGCCTTCAGGGCAGCCGTGGGAGGTCAAAACAATGAGCAGAGCAGCCACTTGAGGGATTATGGGACACTTCTGGAGGCCAATTGATTGCTTTCTGCGCTGTAATGTGTTTACACTGCCAATACAGTGCTGGAGCCTCTGTGCTGTAAGGCTTCCGACTCTTGTCGAGATGGTTTTTTTGCAATGCTCCAACTGAGCATCTGCGCACAGAGTGGCTTGGCAGTGCGTACATCTCGGGAGTTACACCTCAGAAAGCTTATTTACTGTGCAGAAACTTGCCAGTGTAGACAAGGCCTGAGAGTTGCTCACCTATCCAGAGACTTACCAGATTGCACACATTGGGTGAAGTCGCCAACAGCTCCTGGAAGTTGGATACTGCAGCAATTCAAACCAATTCAGTTTAACTGGATTTTTAAATGTTTCTTGTTAGCATGTTCTTTTCCCAGAAGCATTAGTTTTCTTTCATGGGAATTCTCTTTAGTCATTTAGTGTTATCAGCATAGCATCAGTACTAAGTCTCCATCTATCAGCATTTTCACTTTATTTTGTTTCAGTTGATTGACTTGTTAATTTATTCTCTTTTGTCCGTCTTTCTCACTTTAGAATTCTCTATATTCACATGTTAGATGGCAGGTGATTTCATTTGCCTCCTATGGTCATTCTTTCTTTCCCCCGTATTCAGCATTTTTGTTGTTACTTCCTTTCCTGTTGTCTGTCTTACATGAAATTCTGTAAATCATTAATCAGCAGGTTTGAGGTCTTTGGAATGTGGTTCTTAAAATGTCTTAGCGTTTTATTTAGTTAAGCTTAGTTCAGCCATACGAGGCAACTTACTATGTGTGATGAACTATAGTTAGTTGCATTTAACAAGCCTAAGTTAGAAATCAGAATGAGAAAACAGGAAAATCATAGGGTGAAACTCACCTACAGTTAGGGCAAGGAGACTGGCAAGGAGGAGGGATTGCTCAGTGGTTTGAGCATTGGCCTGCTAAACCCAGGGTTGTGAGTTCAATCCTTGAGGGAGCCACTTAGGGATCTGGGGCAAAATCAGTACTGCTGGTGAAGGCAGGGGGCTGGACTCATATGACCTTTCAAAGTCCCTTCCAGTTCTAGGAGATAGGATATCTCCATTAATTATTATTATATGGAGGGGTAAAGTAGGGACCACTGTAGCTCTTGTGCACTGTGGAAGGAGCCTGGCACAGAAGTCTGCAATAGAGGGTGGTGAGAAGCCGCAGCCAGCACATCGCTCGCCCGCGCCGCTTCTCGCCGCCCCCATTGGCCCGGGACAGCGAACCGCGGCCATTGGGGGCCGCAATCGGCCGAACCTGCCGCGTCAGCAGGTAAATAAAACTGGCCTGGCCCGCCAGGGTGCTTACCCTGGCAAGCCACGTGCCGAACGTTGCCGACCCCTGGACTATATTCATTTATACATGACAATCTGGATCTGAGCTTTCTGTTTTATCTGTAAAACTTCTTTGCATCTCACAAGTCTGACTCTTAAGGAGGATAGCTCACTATCTAGTCTATGAATTGTGTTGTTAAACCTTGGGTTTGCATTCCAGGTTCTAACAGATAGATACTCCCTTTAATTATAGTCTTTCTCTGTTAGATCAGGATTGTCCCTTTTCATCTTGGCAGTGCACAACATTACACACATTATTGACGTAAAAATAGATCAAGACAATTTCTCTAAGAGGAAATCTTTCATCCTCTCTACCACGTAAAAATGACACAGGTCATTTGTCGTTTAAAATGTTGCTTTCTGTTGGCCTTTCTAGATACTAAGCAATAAAACGAGCAAATGGGCAACAGTGACACAGTCAAAGTTCAGCCCCCTTGTGAGTCTGCGTTTTGAGTCAGTCTTTAATTGCATGATAGCATACTATTTTTAACACAAAACTCCTGTCTAATTCAGTGCACAGGATGGACCTGCTCTGGGGATGCATTAGAGTAGAGTTGAGTAGAGCTGCTTACACCAGTTAGCATGATCCCATTGAAAGGAAAATGGATACTTTCAATTTACAATTGCAGCAACCCACTGGTAAGTACTTTGAAATTGTTATTGAGGGAGCATTAGCCCCATTTCAAAGTTTGCCATTGGGAACTACCTGGAGGAAATATTTTTAGATGGAAATACACTGTTTTAGCCACCTGTAAAGTCCTACTATTTATTTATGTTGCACTCACTGCACACAGGACTTTGGTAGTGATAGCCCGCTCAGAATTCTTAACAACTTAAAAATATATAGAGCCTTTAATGTTGGGACATATGGATTGGCAATATATTATTGAGAGGATCACATGAAACATATGGCTACAAAAGAAAGATGGCATTTTAAAAAAGATAAGAGGCTGAAATTTTAAAAACAGTGCACCAGGAATAAGAGAACTTGGAAATATGAGGCATATAAAGGAGTTTAGAAATAGAAAACAATATAAGAGGAAAATAGTATAACTGAAAGCAAAGTAAATGTCTTTTATGTCACTTCAGATACATTAGTTGTTCAATAGCTATACATGAAAATATGATGGTAGCTTATAAAACTGTGTTAAGCATTCTGAAATAAGACACATTGCATACAATACTCTGGGGGTTACTGAGACAGATTGAAAGAAAGTATGTTCTGAATGTTGGATAAATGGATATGTTGGAAGCAATGATGTTAAATATTACTGCATAGTGGGAAAACAGAATTCTCCAAACAAGATTTTAAAGTAATTGAGGGTACTAGTAGGTTGTCTTCTCTTTGGGGAGACTAGATTAAAATTTACAGTACAATATATGTCAGGGGATAGATTATAATTTGAAATTTCTTTTGAATGGTCATAAAAAGAAAAACTGAGACCATGGCATGAAACCAAATTGAAAATTGAGGCTTAGCTCTTAATGTAATTTATTTTTTAATGAAATGATTTAAAGTTTGGATTGTCTTCAAGTAGAAGTTCAATGAGCCATAGTATTTTGTTGCATAGGAAGAATCAGTTCAGTTCTAGTGGGTTGTTAATATTCTGGTGTTGAGTTTTTTGGTGAAGAGATGATTCTTCCTCTCTTGTAACATAGGAATTGTCATTCTAGATAAGCCCAGTGTTGCATCTTGTTCAGTATCCTGTTTCTGACCGTTTCTAATGTCAGATACTTCAGTGAAAGGTGCGAGAAACCCCTGAGTGTATAGCTATGTAATAATGTGTCCATATTTTCTCTCTTTCTGATCATTATTATAAGAATCTAATCCTATTCGGAATTGTGCTAAGCTTTTTGCCTTAATATTGCCTGGTGGCAATTAATTCCACAGGTTAATTATGTGTAATGTAAAAATATATTTCCTTGTATCCATTTTAAATTTGCTACCTTTCAATTTCATCAACTGGCCTATTGTCCTTGTATTATGAGAGGGTAACTATGACCACCTGATTTACCTTCTCTATAATATTAATTGTTCTTTTAAAGCTCTGTTATATCACCTTGTATTTTTTTCCTCTCTAAACTAAACCATCCCAATCTTTCCAGTCTCTTTTCATAACATATCCGTTTTCCCTTACCACTGCTGCTCTCCCTTTCTTTGGAACGTAATAAATAAATGAACTGCTGAAGTACAAAAGCAGGTGGATTTCACTGGCATCATTTTGTAATGTTTTAAACTTCTTTACTGTGAACTCCTTTTGTGTAGCCCAGGGGTCGGCAACGTTCGGCACGTGGCTCGCCAGGGTAAGCACCCTGGCGGGCTGGGCCAGTTTTATTTACCTGTTGATGCGGCAGGTTCAGCCAATCGCGGCCCCCACTGGCCGCGGTTCGCCGTCCCGGGCCAATGGGGGCGGCGAGAAGCGGCGCGGGCGAGCGATGTGCTGGCCGTGGTTTCTCGCCGCCCCCATTGGCCCAGGACGGCAAACCGCGGCCAGTGGGGGCCGCGATGGGCCAAACCTGCCACGTCAGCAGGTAAATAAAACTGGCCCGGCCCGCCAGGGTGCTTACCCTGGCGAGCTGCGTGCCAGAGGTTGCCGACCCCTGGTGTAGCTTGTAGAAAATGAACAAAATATGGCTTAATTCTAACGGCATATCTAACCAACAGCATGTTGTTGAAGTTCTAAAATCCTTTGGAATATTAAAGCTGTTCACTTTTGTAAAGTTCATTAACTCTTCAAAAGGTTGCTGTTCCTTTTAATCACACTTAAGTGTTGTATCACTATTCACCGTGCATAAAATGTCCTTGTTAATCTCTCTCACTCAGCAAAACAACTGAAAAGATTACTACTTCTGTAATTAATTGAAGTGTAAAGGAAAGTGGAAATGGCATTGTAAAAGGTTGTAAATTCACTGCAAGTGGCTCTGAAGTGTTTTGTCTCAAAGAGGGCTAATTTTATTACAGTGTGAACAATAACACTGTTGTTTTCTTGGTACTGTTTCCTAGATACAGAAGTCTTTCAAAAGCAAGTAACACGTTGTTTTGGATTATGGCCTGAGACCTATATCAGAGTTTTAAGAGAAAAATTTGAACATGCGAGTATTACTTTCTCCCTCAGTGAGACTAATTTAAAGAGAGATTTTATCTTCATTGCTTTTATTCTTACAGATGATTTTTGTTCATGACTTTTGGAGTAAATGTAGAGCTGGATTGGCAGCATTGGAGCCTGTACCCCTCTCTTTGTCCACAGAGTAGAGACAGTATGGGCAATAGGAGTAGATACGTCTCCAGGCTGCCCAAGAGTGTGCCTGGTCTTGGATGGACCATCTCTAGTGAGAGAAGATCTCCCTCCTTGGCCCATTTAATCCTTGTCCTCATTGCTGAGATGACTAGCAGTGGACCAGTTTGTAATACAGTTAACTCATAGCACCTCCTCATCATGTACACTGGGAAGTACCTTGGAGCCTGGAGAAGGAGGACTCCTCAGCGCCAGAGTGCGGGATGATTTTCCTGCTGCTTCATAATGTGAGTAAGGATGTAACTCAGCGTCAGCATCACCTTTTGGTTCAACAATTCCAGCTTGTGCTGACTGTAATTATTTTGAGTATTTGTGATGTGAGGACTAGACCCATCAAGCCAGCACTTTTGTGCTCTGAAGTGATGCGATGATTTCCCTTTACCAGCAGGTGTCAGGATTCTACAGATTTAGTAGCACGAGCTAGTGTCATTTTTGCTGTCTCCTATAATTAAAATCTTGTTTAGGCATTGCAGTCACACACAGGGGAGAGCAAACGTTCCAACCTAATGTCTAAAAAAATGAGCAATCACGGAGTGGGTGCTGGGATTCCAGGTGTGGTCATTTTTATAAAGCTGATCATCTGTACAAGGTTTGTGTGTAAGAAATATAGTGGTAGAAAGCAGCCATTCTCAGTCACTGTGATTATAAAACATGTCTGACACGGATGGCAGTGGTCCAGTTACCTGCTGACTACATGCACAATAAACCCTGCCATATAAACATTCCTAACCTTTCTATCCTGTGGACTAACTCTTTATGGGAGTTATGTTTATGCATCAAAGAAGAAATTAATGACTTACATCTTAATGGTTTATATTTCACAGGCAATTTAGTTGCTCCAGCAATGGAGTAGAAATATTGATAGTAACAAAGCATAATCTGTTATAAATAGTTTATAGTTTGGGGATTTTTTTTTATCTGTCATATTTCGATGTAGTCATTTTTATTGATTTTAAAGTGTACAGATGATAACGATACAGAGAAGCTGAATAATAAGGTTTGAAAATGTCATGTACACTGAGGGCTTGTCCCCACGTACAGCACTGCAGAGGTACAGCGGCAGTGCTTAATGAAGATGCTACCTATGCCGACAGGAGAGCTTCTCCCGTCAGCGTAGGTACTCCACCTCCCTGACGGGCGGTAGCTATGTCAACAGGAGAAGACCACCTAGCTACATAGCACTGTCTATACCAGGAGTTCGGTC
The DNA here is from genome assembly GCF_011386835.1 of Chrysemys picta bellii. NCBI lineage: Eukaryota > Metazoa > Chordata > Testudines > Emydidae > Chrysemys > Chrysemys picta. The sequence goes on along the minus strand of NC_088800.1, from coordinate 15,897,777 downwards.
GATTTAACTGTGTCGCTCGGGGGTGTGGATTTTTCACACCTCTGAGCGCGACGTAGTAGTACAGAAACAAGTTTGCAGTGTAGACCAAGCCTAAAATCCTCATATTTTTATACTGTTTTACAAGTGTAAGGTCCATCCTGGCATGAACACTTCAAATGCCAGTGCTGTTGCAAGTTTCTTTAAAGCAGAAGCTTTGTGACTAGCATTTGCTGATCTAACAAAAGGTTGCAAAGTTGCTCTTGCATAGATTTGTCCTCCTCCTTTTGGCTCCTTAGCAGGCGCTCTGTATTGTGCTGTCTGAACTTTGCATTTACCCAGGTGCAACTCCTTTAGCGTCAGAAAGCTTTCACTATCTGTGTTTTCCCAGTCAAGTTATTCTAGCCCAGGGGTTGGCAACGTTCGGCACGCAGCTCGCCAGGGTAAGCACCCTAGCGGGCCGGGCCAGTTTATTTACCTGCTGACGCTGCACGTTCGGCCGATCGCGGCCCCCACTCGCCGCGGTTCGTCGTCCCGGGCCAATGGGGGCGGCGGGAAGCCGCGGCCAGCACATCCCTCAGCCCGCACTGCTTCCCGCCGCCCCCCATTGGACCGGGACGGCGAACCGCGCTGAGTGGGGGCCGCGATCGGCCGAACCTGCTGCGTCAGCAGGTAAATAAACTGGCCCGGCCCGCTAGGGTGCTTACCCTGGCGAGCCGCGTGCCGAACGTTGCCGACCCCTGTTCTAGCCTCTTTGCTCAGGATTACAGGAGCAAATAACTCACCTATCAAAGAAGGAAATATTAAGGCAGATAACCAGAGCATTTCTAAGCAATGATTTCTTTTACTTTGGACACGCAAAACCAGAAAGTGTTTTAAATGGCTTTAAGTGAGGAATGTGGCTTACATGCTTTGCTTACATAATGTACTTTATGAAAATACTTCAAAGAACCACTCCAATTAAATTTGCATTTCTCCTAGCAAATTCTGAAAAGGGGACGTACCAAACTTTTAAACCTGAGCTGACATATATTTAAATCACAAGTGAAAGGCAGCATGTGATGGTTTCAGTCTGATCCCTAACATAGTCTTTTTCATGTTGTGAAACCAGCTACAGTTTTGGCTCAAGTCTTAAAATGATGCCACTAGAGGCTCTGACTGTAAATGAAAGGATATTTATTGGTGAAGCTAGTAGGAATGTCTGTGCAATACGGACATGTACTGTGTGTCTGGCTCCAGACAGTGCTGTAAGCCTCTCCCATTCTTGGGCACTAAATTTACAAGAATGTATTTTTAAAAAAGGGACTAAAAATGGAATGAGAATGTTTATTTGTATCTCAGCATATTGGAATAGAAGCTGAGCAAAGAGCATTATTAGTGTATTTTGCAACTTTACTAATGAAAGAATTACTGCCACTCATCTGTTTTAAACCTGTATGACTGTTGGGAATCATGTAGTTTCTCAGGGAGAGGTGTAAATATTTTATTAAGCCATAGGTCAGCAGGACAAGTGTGAATTGTGAAGACTAATGTTTAGTGCTGACACAAAACATTGACATGAATGAGTAGATGGATAAATGCTGAGTTGCTCAATACCTGTTTGTAAAGTCCACTGATGATTCTGTTTTCTGCAAAATATTTTATTGAAGTAATAACAAAAAATATTTAACTTACTCTGAGTCGTATTGGATGGATATACTTTTGGGGGATCTTAATATATAAAGGGACAGTATTCCACTGGGATTTTTCTGAGTGAATGGTATTGCATAGAGCAGTGTTTCCCAAACTTGAGATGCCGCTTGTGTAGGGAAAGCCCCTGGCGGGCCGGGCCAGTTTGTTTACCTGCCGCGTCTGCAGGTCCGGCCGATCGCGGCTCCCACTGGCCGCGGTTTGCTGCTCCAGGGCAATGGGGGCTGCAGGAAGCAGTGGCCAGTACGTCCCTCGGCCCATGCCACTTCCAGCAGCTCCCATTGGCCTGGAGCAGTGAACCGCGGCCAGTGGGAGCCGCGATCGGCCGGACCTGTGGACGCGGCAGTTAAACAAACCAGCCCGGCCCGCCCGGGGCTTTCCCTACACAAGCGGCGTCCCAAGTTTGGGAAACACTGGCATAGAGAATGTCAACATAGGTCACCACCATCTCTTGTGGACATGCACATGGCACTGCCTGCAGTGTAACCAGTGTGATTCCACTGCTGGGGGCAGGGGCTCCAAGGGAGCACCTCTTGTGAACTATGGAGCCCAGCTCTATCAGAACTTCCTGTGCAGTGGGAACTTGACGGTGAGGTGGGCCAAGGAAGCAGCTGTAGCAAGGACTGTGGACCTGCTGTGATGTGAATTCATTGGCCATTCCTTCTGCAGGAGGAGTGGTGCACAGGCACCACAGAGGCTGTTCTGGCCTTGAGGTCTGGAGCAGTGTTTATGAAGCAGCAGCAGAATCATCCGGCATTGTGGTGGTAAGGGGCTCTTCTCCAGGCTCCAAAGAACTCCTCAGCATACAGTGCAGTGATGTGGGCTTTTGTGCTGGAGGAAGGGTCTGGACGGCAGTGCTTAAGGAAGAATTATTGTTGTAGCCCTTTAAAACTCAGGATGCTAATTAACATTGTAAATAAATCAAGTGCCAATAAACTGATCAAGAGAAGTTTCTCATTTACACCCGTCATTTCAGATAGTGCAACCTCTGCAATTACCCAAGACTCTGCTTTTGAATTCAAATATTTCCACAAAAGCTCAGGACTTTTCTGAAATTTAGAGCTGAAGTATTAGCGTTATTAACAACTGCAGCAGCTGTGCTGGCCCCATCCAGACCAGGCAGGGAAAAGGCCCCTCAGCCTAGCATCACTGCTACTTACCAAATTATTTATTTATTTAGATATAACATTATTCTTATCTATCTATTTATTATCTATGTTGTGGTAGCGCCAGGGCCAGCTCCAGGCACCAGCCGAGCAAGCTTGTGCTTGGAGTGGCAGATTCTAAGGGGCGGTTTCCCTCCAATTCAGAGCCGGCTCTGGGTAGCGCCTAACAGCCCCACTTGTGGACCTGGGCACCATTGTGCTAGCTGCTGTACAAACACAGAACAAAAAGACAGTCCCTGCCCTAAAGACCTTACATTAAAAAAGAATGCCCATACAAAAGCTCCAAGCACTCTGACCATAATTAAACTTGCAATAACCACCCAGAAGCATTAATACTAATATACAAATAAATTAACTTCATTAATCAAAGGTAGTAATTTACCTCAGTCCACAGAAGTACAAACACTCCAGAAAAGACTCTCACTTTCCCCCAGTCATGCCCAGGAACATACCTGGGTCCTTCCCCCAAAACCCCACCAAACAAGTGGCAGAGCAAGGAAAATTTAGACCAGAGGTAGTCTGGGGCTAAGCTAGCATGGGAAAGGACAGCACTGGAGATAAGTGAGTCTTGGAGCTAATGAAACTTCCAAATAAATGTCAGTAAACTTTGTGTGTGAATGAGAAATGATGTTAAGTGATAACCATGAGTGTGCCCTAATTGGCTCAAAAGGAAGTACCCCACTATTAAAAGGCACTCCTAGATTATTCACATCATTAGTACCCATGGCTGGATCCTCCAATCCATAACAAATAGTTTAAACTTCATCCCCTGGATGTCAGTACAAATGATGTCTTGGGTCAGGTGTTCAAAAGAGCTCTGCTTCCATTTAGGCACCAAAATAAGCAGCCAGGTTTGAGAAGATAGATTAAAAAGAGTTCAGCATCTTGTCTGTAAGAGCCATAGTGATAGCTGCTAAGTACTGCTGGAAATCTGGCTCCATGTCTAGTGACTGTGTAGCACTTTGTGTATTTCCCACCTCCATCCATTTGTCACAACTGGAGATGCTGTTGAATGGGTTTATCTTGAGTAAAATTTTGAACAGCACATAGGTGATTTAGGAGGCTAAGTCTCATTTTCAAAAGTGATTTAGGCAGTTAGCAGCCAAAGTTTCATTGAAAGTTAATGGGCTCCTAAATGACTAGGTAATTTTTGAAAATGAGTCTTAGAATGGGATTTTCAGAAGTGCCTAAGCAAGGTAAGGTGCCTAACTCCAATGGACTTTCAATGGCACTTCTGAAAATCCAGTCATAGTCCCCTAAGTCACTTAGTCCCAGATCCTCAAAGATATTTCCTAACACCCATTGAATATCTTTGAGGATCTGGGCCTTACATGTTTTTGAAAATTTTACCCATGTTTAAATGAATCTTGTGCTAAAATGTAGAGAGAGATTATTTTTAGAAGGAAATAAAGAATTTCATTACGTGATGAGGTGCATAGATCCTTTGCAAGCATTAGCCTTTAGTATTAGAACTTTCCCAAGCTAAGCAAGCCCTGTCTCCAGCTGCTGGTACATGTTTCTGTGCTTTGTATGCCACCAGGGTGGATATCTTTAATGTTGAAGGCAATCTAGTGTGTTAACTTTTGTGTCTATGCAATCAGAATAGAACTGTAGGCAGCAAGCAGTTAGAGTTTTTTCCCTGTTTGAAAAGTGAAGCTTTACAAAAAAATAAAATGTAGATATTTTTATTTCTGTGATCTGTCACCCAGCTGAGCTGCATAACTCTGAGATCAGAGAAACTTTTCATTCCATGATGTTGGATAGGTTTTGAAAAGCAGTCAGCATTGAGTGGTGTTGAAAAGGCAGGTGCATATACCAGTCTCCTGTTGCTTATGGTGTCCATTCTATGGAGAGAGAATATCTTTTTCAGGAGGATGGCTTTAACACAAAAGTAAATGATGCTCTCTGGGCTTGATTCTCCATTGATCTGCAATCATTCACAGCTATGAAAGTGGGTGGCAAATGCTACCAAATCAATGTGTGATCTAGGGATTGAAAGCGCTGTATAACAAATAAATATTACACAAGCTGCAAGGCCCTCTGTGCGGACAAGAATTAGGGCTGTCAATTAATTGCAGTTAACTCATGCAATTATCTCAAAAAAATTAATCTCGATTAAAAAAATTAATCGCAGTTAATCACAGTTGTAATCACAGTGTTAATAGAATACCAATTGAAATGTATTAAATATATTGGATGTTTTTCTACATTTTCATATATATTGTATTCTGTGTTGTAATTGAAATCAAATTGTATATTATTTTTGATTATAAATATTTGCACTGTAAAAATGATAAACAAAAGAGAGAGTATTTTTCAATTCACCTCATATAAATACTGTAGTGCAATCTCTTTGCCATGAAAGTGTAACTTACAAATGGTTTTTTTTGTTGTTGTTACATAAATGCACGCAAAAACAAAACAATGTAAAACTTCAGAGCCTATAAGTCCACCGAGTCCTACTTCTTGTTCAGCCAATTGCTAAGAGAAACAAAAGTTTGTTTACATTTACAGGAGATAATGCTGCCTTCTTCTTATTTACAATGTCACGAGAAAGTGAGAACAGGCATTTGCATGGCACTTTTGTAGTTGGCATTGCAAGGTATTTACATGCCAGATACGGTAAACATTCGTATGCCCCTTCATGCTTCGGCCATCATTCCAGAGGACATGCTTCCATGCTGATGACGCTCGTTTAAAAAAAAAAAAAATGTTAGTTAAATTTGTGACTGAACTCCTTCGGGGACAATTGTATGTCCCCTGCTCTGTTTTACCCACATTCTGCTGTATATTTCATGTTATAGTAATTTCCAATGATGACCCAGTACATGTTGTTCATTTTAAGAATGCTTTCACTGCAGATTTGACAAAACACAAAGAAGATACCAATGTGAGATTTCTAAAGGTAGCTATAGCACTCGACCCAAGGTTTAAGAATCTGAAGTGCCTTCCAAAATCTGAGAGGGACAAGGTGTGGATCATGCTTTCAAAAGTCTTAAAAGAGCAACCCCCGATGTTGAAACTATAAAACCTGAACCGCCAAAAAATAAAATCAACCTTCTGCTGGTGGCATCTGACTCAGATAATGAAAATGAATATTCATCGGTCTACACTGCTTTGGATTGTTATCGAGCAGAACCCGTCATCATCATGTACACATGTCCCCTGCAATGGTGGTTGAAGCATGAAGGACATATGAATTTTTAGCGCATCTGGCACGTAAATACCTTGCAATGCCGGCTACAACAATGCCATGAGAACACCTCTTCTCACTTTCAGGTGACATTGTAAACAAGAAGTGGGCAGCGTTATCGCCTGCAAATATGAACAAACTTGTTTGTCTGAGCGATTGGCTGAACAAGAAGTAGGACAGAGTGGACTTGCAGGCTCTAAAATTTTACATCGGGGTCGGCAACCTTTGGCACGCAGCTCGCCAGGGTAAGCACCTGGCGGGTCGGGCTGGTTTGTTTACTTGCCGCGTCCACAGGTTCGGCCGATCGCGGCTCCCACTGGCCGTGGTTCACTGTCCCAGGCCAATGGGGGTGGCAGCCAGCACATCCCTCGGCCCGCTCCGCTTCCCGCTGCCCCCATTGGCCTGGGGCGGTGAACTGCGGCCAGTGGGAGCCGCGATCAGCTGAACCTGCGGATGCAGCAGGTAAACAAACTAGCCCGGCCCGCAAGGGTGCTTACTGACCCCGGTTTTACATTGTTTGTTTTATGTTTGAATGCAGTTTTTTGTACATAATTCTACATTTATAAGTTCAACTTTCATGATAAAGAGATTGTACTACAATACTTGTATTAGGTGAATTGAAAAATACAAGTATTTGCACTGTGGGGAAAAAAAAGAAATAGTAATCAAAAATAAATATAAAGTGAGCACTATACACTTTGTATTCTGTGTTGTAATTGAAATCAATATATTTGAAAATGTAGAAAAAATCCATAAATATTTAAATAAATGGTATTCTATTATGGTTTAACAGTGCGATTAATCGCGTGATTAATTTTTTTAATCGCTTGACAGCCCTAATGAGAATATAAGCAGCACAAACGCTGTACTTCAGGAAAATGCTTAAAATGCCAAATGGCTGCTGTGAAAGGAGGAGAGTATGGTATATAGAGCTGGTTACTATCTGACCTTTTGTGATCCTAAGCTCAGGAGGCTTCTGTGCTGAGAGCATGTATTTTTGACATACATTGCCACACCCTTGCAGGCACACAGGAAACACTGTGATTCTACTTCTGACTACCAAGGCCCAGATTCTGCCTTGGCATTGTGTGGGTGCAATGGGGCGGGGGCATAAGGAGTCTTCCCTCGCACTTTGCATGGCCCATGTTAGGGACAAACAGAATTGCAGGCCTTGTGCTTTGGAGAGTAGAGGGGCTGCTCTTTCCCTGATTCTTATGGCATATATGAAGCCCCAAAGGGGACAGGAAGGGTGGGAGGAGGTGAGATCATGGCTTCACACAGCCTAATGAGGACAAATCCACCACAGCAGTAAGAGGAAGTGAAGCCTCATTTATCACTGTTTAAATCAGCTTAGAATGGTATCCCTGTTTCAACCCACCACTGGCAGTGACTGTGAGCTAACCATGATTAGGACAGGGGACTGGAAACCTGCCTACATGGTTTCTGTTTCTGGCTTTACCACTGATTTGTCAAATCCTTGGGCAAGTCACTTCACCCCTTTGTGAATTGTACTTTCCAAACCCACGGGATGCTGTGAAGCTTGTTTAATGTTTGTAAAGTATAAAGTCCTTGAAAGGAAGATGCTCTATCAGTGCAATATATTTAGTGTATAAGTAGGCAGTGAATACTGCAGATTATATATTTTATGTATTATTTTATTATTAAATGTTCCTATGCCTTGTGACATATGAGGCAACCCAGTGTTTCCTCCTCCGTATGTCTAATGCCATGTTTCTTGCTTCCTTGTAGTCTGTTTCCATGACAGCAACATCTTTCTCAAGGGTGTTCTCATATGTCATCTGTTGTCCTCCTCTTTTCCCTCTTCCTCCAAGTGGTATCCAATCGAGGTTTTGTCTAGGAATACAGGTTTTTTTTTTTTTAACATCAATACAACATGGCCAAACCGCTTTATCCTTCTTTCTCAGATCATTGTCACTATAGTCTGTTGGCCAGTCCTTTGTAACACGTCAGCATTACAGTAGAACTTCAGAGTTACGAACTGACCAGTCAACTACACACCTCATTTGGAACTGGAAGTACACCATCAGGCAGCAGCAGAGACCAAAAAAAAAAAAAAAGCAAATACAGTACAGTACTTTGTTAAACATAAACTACTAAAAAAATAAAGGGAGAGCAGCATTTTTCTTCTTCATAGTAAATTTTCAAAGCTGTATTAAATCAATGTTCACTTGTAAACTTTTGAAAGAACAACCATAACATTTTGTTCAGAGTTATGAACATCTTCCATTCCCGAGATGTTTGTAACTCTGAGGTTCTGCTGTATCCCACCAGCTGACACGAAGTATTCTTCACAAGCATCTCTTTGCCAAGTTTCAGAAGCATGTAACAATGTGGGGATCACAATAACACTGTATAACTTTATCTTGGTTCTTCTATGAATTTCCTTATTTTTCCAAATATTTGCCAGTTTTGAAAAATTCCACTTGCCTTTCCAGTTCTTGCTTTCACCTCCTTATGGAGATGGCCATCAGCACTGCTTATGCTTCCAAGATATACAGACTTGTTAACTCTGCTGTATTCTTTGCTCTCAATCACATATGTACCATAATTGCTGATTCCTCTTTCAAAGATCATGATTTTCATTTTTTTTCCACTGATTTTTTAATCATACTTTGGCAGCCTCATATTTGACATTGATAATGGTCTTTTTTGTGGACGTTGCAGAGAAGAAGGAAAAAGCCTATATGGAAAGGCAAATGAATGGGGCATGCAGCCATTCTCTCCTTTCCAGTTTAAACTGCACTTAGGTTTTGAAAGATAATAAAAATAAACCATTGTTTACATAGTACAGCCCAAATCCCCACCCTGTCCCTCAGTGGACATGGACCCAGCTGTGTGTGGAGAAAAGGAAAATAGGATGCAAGGGTCCATACTGGGTGGAGCATGGTTCTATGGGGGTAGGAGGTGCTAGCATGTCCATGACTGGCAGCTACTTGGGTGGCAGGGCTGGACGTGTCACTATTACCGCAAGGATCCTATGTATGGGGGCAAGCGTTATGGGGTTGAGAGGGACTTTCCCTCCCCAACCTTGTACTATCCTGTCGAGGCCCTGTTCAGTGCAGATGCTGGTCTTATGCATCTTCATTCCTGGTACCCCTGTGTGAATTATTATATGGTTGCACCTCTGATCCCACTATCGTTGGTCCCCAACCCCTGTCATAAGGAGCTTCACTGCTCCCCTGCAGCCTGAGGATCGGAGGAGTCTTCTCCGATGGAGCTCTCCAGCACTCAGCCAAATTACAGAGATTAGGGTCTGGGGGCAGGATTTGGGGCTAATGCTACCTGAACTGACTTTAGTTTCCTTGTAGGGTAGCACCTATGGCATGTCCTCTTTCTACTGAAATCCTGTTTGGTATTTTACTTTAATTTTGTGCTGTGTGAGTTGTTTTGAAATCAGACAGCACATTGTGAGTCAAGGCAAAGAAATTCTACAGCACTCTGGCATATTGAAAAGTGTGAGGGTGCCTATTACAATATTTACAGCATCATTTTTCATATTGAAGATTTGCACAAGCTTGTTTGAGTTACTCAGCATAAAATCAATGATTGCAGAGGGGCACGCTCATTAGAACAGATTCTGGTTCTCTAGAGATCCCAGAAAAAAAACCCAACAGTTTCTTAAACTAATATATCTAAATTCATTGAAGTGTGGCTTGTGCCATCAGTGAAGTGATACAGAAAATTTATTTCTTCGCAGCATTGTCCCTGCCAATTCCCTCTTTCCATAGCACTCCCACTCGCTTGCCTTGTTCCTGCTTGCAATATACATATAAAGTAAAATGAAAGTGACTGTGTAAAATGCACCTTCTTACTCTGGAGATCTGCCCCTTGCATATATTCATATCTGCTGACTTTAGTGACTAAAACAAGTTTTTACTGCTCTTTACCCTATGAGCTCATCAGAGCTGAGAGAGAGTGTGCTCGAGGCTATTCCTTGTGCATCATCAGCAGAATTGTTTTCTAAGTTCCAGTCGCAGGGCCAGTCAAATATACTCATGCAGCCCCAATGAAAGGCAAGAGTTACCAGAGGCATAATTTGAAGGGAATGGGGCTGTACATGGGTAACTGGGTGGAGAATTTGACCTTTATTACTGGTGACAATGCTAAGAAGGAAAGAGATCACTTGACTTTTGGAGTATGTATACACTGCAGTTAGACATCTGCAGCTGGCCTGTGCCTGCTGACTCAAGCTCACGGGGCTGTTTAATTATGATGTAGACACTTGGGCTACAACCCAAGCTCTGGGATTGTCCCAGCTCAGATCGCTAGAGCCCGGGCTCCAGCCCGAGCCCAAATGTCTACATTGCAATTAAACAGCCCCTTAGCCTGAGCCCCGCTAGCCCAAGTCAGCTGGCATGGTCCAGCCATAGGTTTTTAATTGCCATGTAGACGTACCCCTAGATCTCAGACTGAGTTTGCAGGCTTGTCAGCAAATGTATCTTTTGACTTGTAAACTGAGCACATATGATCTCCAGTGGCTGAGACACCATAAACATGGAACCTCGTGATGCTGTTTTTACAGTGTCACTTTTTAAGGCACAACTGCATTTTAAGATCTCCTGCCCAGCTCTTCTGTTTTCCTATTTTACTCCTATTTGCCATTTGTCTCCCCTTTTAAATCAAAACGTTCAGACCTCTACTGTGCTCTCACTTCCCCTTTTATTTCAGGTAGGAGGGAACCAGTAAACATTTCACAGCCCTCCCATTGGCCAATTCCCTGCTGTTCCTCCCTGGGCTTTTTTGAAAGCAAGTTGACTAAATTGGCCCAAGCCATATTTGCGAGATACAACTTCCACTATCTCACTTCGCATTTTTTATATTCTAATTAGTCAGAAGGGTAGAATGGATGAACATTCACACCGGTAATTCTTCTTTCGAGAATGATGAGCAGTGAAAGGAAATCTGACAGTCTGCTCTATATGTGCAAATGAGTTGGCCTGAGTGTATTTTTTAACTTACTTTCCAGAGTTTAATACTTGTACATGGCATCAGGTGGAGACCCTGGAAACATCCCTTCTCAGCTGTAGCACTTCCAGTGTAACCTTCCCTACACCGCCTTGTGTGTTGAGCCTCATCCCTGACTCATAGTGCGTTATCTGTCAACTAGGTGTCCCATTTTGATGTTGGTTTGTGATGAGAACAGTGCAGTTCAAGATGGTGGCAGATGCTGGTTTGCAGTTAGGGCAAGCTGTAAAAATACCTGGAAGAAGTAAAGTAATCAAAGTAACTTTAATAAAACACCACTGCTGAAACACCATTATTGGAATGCAAATAAGGAACAGTAAGCAGGATGTTAATGAATGCCCTCTCCAGATTTTTTCAGTTCTGCTGTGTTTTCTAGGCTTCACCATATATTTCTGTCTTCCTCATTTTAATCTTTTTTCCTGCCACAGCAGCATCGGACAGAACGCTGTTTCCTTACACTGTGAAACAATAAGTGTGATGCTCGTGGTTCCAAAGAGCTGCACTAGCTTAGCCAGGCTTATTTGTTCAGAAGATACCTTTGCAGGACTTTTCATACTCCCAGGACAAGCAGTGGTTCTCTACATGTTGTCTGCCTCTAAACTTGGAAGTAGTTCAGCATAGTCGGTTTCCTTTTTCTGCTTAGCAGAGATGTGAATCATCTGTCAAAACAAGGTGGGCAGCAGACTCTAAATTCTGGTTGCCCTACTGGTTTGACCCCAGACCACATCAGTTTCCAAAGTATTACTAATGCTGGAAAAAATGGTTAATCTGATCCTGAATGTACTGTGCTTTTTTTTTTTCTAGTCTGGTTGGGTGGATCACCTGTAAAGGTTTTACCATTTATACATTAGAACACATATCTGTTTTGTTTAGGAGAATGACTTCTTAGCCAACAGAAGTTTGGTTTCTCTCCTATCCAAGCTACCTGCTAACCCACTTGGGATTAGAAGCTCAGTCATAAAAGGATAAACTCTCCCCTCCTGTGGGAAAAACATGTAGAGAAAAAAGCTCTTGTAGAATTTCAAGAGGCTGAACTTCTGGGGTTTCAGAAGACTGATGCCCTCACTGGGGAGGAATGTGAGCATCACAGAGGGGCAGGGGCCTGGCCTTGAAACCCTCAGGCTCTGGAGAATTCAGTACTAAAGCTGACAGATCCTGATGCAACCACAAGGAGAGTCAACATCTTTGTGCTGCTGCCTGAAGCCCCTAGCAGCTGCTCACTGTTGCCCACCACACTGCCTCCCAGAAAGGGAGAGGCCAAAGGGAGGAATTAATACTGCTTACAGTAGCGTTGCGTCCTCTGTACATTTCTGCTTGAAAATCCTTTGAACCTTGGGTAACATGCCATACAGAGTGGCTGCTCCATGGCTCCACAATGGTGCCCCCTTCCACACAAACTCAGATACCCTTGGGGAAGGTGGTGAAGCATGCATCCGTTTCCACAGCTCAGCCCCTCTTTGGCCTCTGCTCCCCACCACAGAACAGAATGGGACCTATAGCATAGAAGCCAAAGTTTATGAATCAAGGAGACTGGGAGTAAGAGGGACTTGCCATGGGAGCGACAGCGATGGTTCAAGCAAGATTATTACTAGTACCAGTGTTTTTCCCCCCAACCCAATAAGTGTGAATAATCATTTAAAAAAACCCAACTAGCTAACAAGAGCGTACAGTGTGTCCTAGATATAAGGTAGCAAGTTTGTCACAGTGGCCTATGTTTAGAACATACCACATCTCACTTGCTTGGTTTATGGAGAGCCAGGGGGAGGTTCAATTACAGGAAATTCTACCACTGTGTTAAGAAGTTTCCTCCCTCTATATCTTTTCTTTTAATTTCTTTTTCTTCTCCATTTTGTGGCTGGTACTGTGGGTTGCTTTTCTGCTTCTTCCCACACTTACTAGGGGTTATTTGAAGGTAGGTGTTTTTTCCCTTCAGGCTTTTCATAGGCCTAATTATTTTGCTGCTGATCTAATAGGCACTTGATAAGGTGACTATGTAAAGTTGCAGATTTAATATTCAAGGTATTTTTCATCTGTGCAAGAAAAAGGAGGCATTTAGCAAAATCTAAAACCAGCATTTTAGCTTAATATCGGCAGATGTGTGTAAATATTTAAGCCATAAGGAAATCCACGGCACTGGTTTGTTAATCCACTAATCTCTATTTCATTTGATGTATCTTTTCCAACAGGAGGCCTTGACCTCATCCTCATGCCGGGCCTTGGGTTTGATAAAAGCGGCAACAGATTGGGAAGAGGGAAAGGATACTATGATACCTACCTTGAACGATGCATGCATCATCCCAAAGGAAAACCTTACACCATTGCCTTGGCTTACAAGGAACAGATCTGTGACTCAGTGCCAGTGGCAGAAAATGATATCCAAATAGATGAAATCCTTTATGAAGAAAGCTAAAAGCATCTGGATACCGCTGACTACAAACTGACCAACCAAAGACTTCATATCAAGGCACAAACTTGTAATAGTCATACATTATTTGTGTAGCAATAAAATACACTATTTTTAACAACAACAACAAAAAAGCTCTACATTCATGTTAATAAGGACTGCATTGATCTCATTCCAATTAGCAAATATCTATTGTGAATCTTATTCTAAAATCAATAGAAACAAGAATGGGTGACTATTTTATTAAAATAAAGATAATTTAATCTAATCATGTTTCTGTTTGTTGAATTACCCGATATTTAACATGACCGTTTTATTGCCCTGTTTTAAAATTGAGCTCAGTTACTAATGAGATTTCATGATCCAATCTGAAAGCAACTATTTATTGGAAGTAAAGTTTCAAATATGGCCATAGTACTTAACAATTACGCACAACCATCAAGAAAACATTAGTACCCAAGAAATCACCACGTAAGCTGCACACTAACATGATCACAAAGGAGTGATAGAAAAAGCCTTTGATTGTAAAATCAATTTAGATTACATACTTGGTGGTTAAACCATTGTCTAATTATAGAAGATCTGTATGCTAGCAACTGCATAGCTAGGGATCTGACCATGTTTTTAATATATACCCAATCTCCATGTTTCAAATATAAACCCATACAAATTTCCCTTGGGCAGAAACTTGGTAGATGAGTTCTCAAGCTGAGCATTTTTTAAACTATAACTCAGAAATGGTTTTGATTTAAAACCTATAATTTTCCAGGTCATTAATCCATAATGTATTGGAATAGTGCATGAAATTTGGGTACAACATGTTGAAGAAAGGCAAGAGAGAAGCCTAGAGGAATTGCAGGGAGAGCAACTACTATAGGATGATAGGGTTTAGAAGGGATGGACTCAGAAAAGGTTAAAGCAATTAAATAGGTGCAAATTGGTGAAAGAGGTTATTGGAGATGGTGGAAGGGAACGTTTCTGGGATGCAGAACAACTGACATAAAGGGAGAGAGAACAGGATAAATTGTTCTAATTAATTAGCATGGAAAAGGACTAGGGGCCTGATCCAAAGCATATGGAAGACAATGGAATCTTTCCATTGATTTCAGTGAGTTCTGGCTTCAGATAATCTATTCCTATGCATAACAATTCTTTCCTTCTTCAGGGCTGAATCATGGCCCGGCTTGTACAGTTATGCAAGGGAGTGAGTGGGGAGAAAGAAGACCCTTACTCTCTTCCGTGGGCGATTTATGCTACCGGTAGCAGTGCAGGAAGGGAAGTGGGCAGCGCAGAGCTGGTCTGTCTCTTACCCAGTGCAGGTGGGTGGGACAGTGTGGAGATGTTCTTACTGGCAAAGCTACAATGGGTATAGACCTCGTATGGTTTATTCCTTCCCTGGAGCAGCCTGGAAAGTGGGAGGAACACTGTGCACTCTCCTTAGCGGGCTGCTCCGGTGGCAGCACAATAGGATGTTGCCCCTGGCTCAGGACAGATCCAATAGTAATGTTTTAGCCCATCCTGTGGGTATTTAGATTTATAAATTGTGCACAATTCAGCACCTAGCTTTTTTGTAGCACTATGCCAGATAGCTATCTGTACATGTCCCAGGTAAGAAACAGAATTGGAGTGCACCAAAATATTCCCAGTCTTGGGCTCTATGCGCCATCCAAAGTAATTGTGTGAACACTGAAAAATATCCATTGAAAGGATGTGGTGGTAGTTAGCGTTTTAATGTAATATTCAAATATGGGAATTAAAGATAAACAGAAGGTAATAATGAAAGGGAACACAATCTTCATTTTCTTTCAATCCTACCCTTGCCTCCTTCAATACATTTTTTGTACATGTATAATTTCTCTTTCAACCGGCACATTATTTCATTCATGTTAACCAATTCACTCTGTTTGCACATTAAAAATTCTATGAATTCTCAAGCACTGACTACAGAACCAAAAGCCCTTAAGCCTTCACAGGTAATTTTTGTGAACTAAATCATGCCTACAATATACATGGGCTTTTTAATCTAGAACTGTTGTATTCAATTTCACTTCTATTTTTGATACCATAGTAACGCAATAGCTACATGTTTAAAAACCCTATGTAGTTGTCAATTCAATAGATTTGAGGATTTGCTTCAGGATGAAGTTAAATTCCTCCCAAATATAATGAAGGTATCCATGGAATACCACAAAGAGATCTGACAGAATTCTCTGTTTTGAAACAGCCCAGGAGGATATTTGCATTTGAAAGGTCCCAATTCAGATGCATTGCTGACCAGCTCTTTGGAAAGATCTGTGACTGCAAAAAATGATCAACCCATTGAGTTCAACCTCCAAAATAGACAGAGCTCCTCAAATAGTGGAGGCATCAGCTGATAATGCATATAGGGCTTAATGATACAACTCAGCTGTCTTCAACCAAATGTCTTGCGTAAGTAAGGATTGCAGGTCTGGCACTCTTGAATTTAACCAAAAGGGCAAATTTATCTTGAAGAAGAAATGAGTAATAGTAATATACTGTCATCCAAAGAAGGACCCTTATGGGATTTTTAAGTGAAATTGAGTTGTACCTCTAGAAAACGGAATCTTTAGAGAGAGAGAACATGAGGGTGCTGGATAAATATGTACTGACATGAGTTTGGGGTGGTCACATTACCCACAAATGCTGAAGCACTGAGTGAGTTATGCAGATCATTGCAAACGAGTGCTGATAAACTGACTGATAAGCATGACTGCTATGTGGCGACCTATCAGAAATGAGTTAGTGGTCTCAGGCTAGTTCTTAGTGAACTGATGCCCCTGCCATAAAGTCAGCCCTTTAATTGGTAGGAGCTGGTGAGCTCACTGGTAGTCTCAGCTTAGAAGGCAATAATGGACGAAATGTGGAGAATGAAGGACTTTGAGGCCACCTAGAGGCGGTCCTGACAGACCAGGGTTGATAATTTTGTGGGGCAGCACAGTAATGTTGTATTATCATTGCTTGTGTCCAAACAGAACTCCTCCTTCCAGCATTAGCAAGCTGACAAATTTCAGGAATAATACTTAAGTGTATATAATATTAAATTGCTGTGTCAATGCTCATTGTTTCATATAGGGTCTATTTAAAGGCTCTATCTTTGGGCAGGTAAATATATAGATTAATTCATACATCTTAAAGCCAGAAGGCCATTACATCTTCAAGTCTGGCCTCCTGTATAACACAGGCCAGGGAATTTCACCCAATTACTCCTGTACTGAGCCCATTTACTTGTGTTTGACTATGGCGTAACTTCCAGAATGGCATCAAGTCTTGATATGAAGATTTCAAGAGCTGGGGAATCCTTCACTGCTTTTGGTAGTTTGTTCCAATAGATAATCACTCTCACTGTTATAAATTTGTATTTAACACTAATTTGAAGTTGTCTGGCTTTAAATTCCAGGCACTGGTTCTTGTTATGCCTTTCTCAGGTAGGTTAAAAGAGACTTTTAATACCTGGTATTTTCTCCCTGTGGAGATAGTTACACACCATAGAATGCAGTCAGAATGGGTGGGTCGGGGTCTCATGGGCAGCCAGAATCACAAAATTGTAAGACTGGAAGGGACCTCGTGAGGTCATCTAGTCTAGTCCCCTGCACTCATGGAAGGGACTGAGTATTATCTAGACCATCCCTGACAGGTGTTTGTCTAACCTGTTCTTAAAAATGTCTAATGACGGAGATTCTGCAACTTCCCTAGGCAATTTATTCCAGTGCTTAACTACTCAGACAGGAAGTTTTTCCTAATGTCTAACCTAAACCTCCCTTGTTGCAATTTAAGCCCATTGCTTCTTGTCTTATCCTCAGAGGTTGAAGAAAACAATTTTTCTCCCTCTTCCTTGTAACAACCATTTATGTACTTTAAAATTATCATGTCGATCCTCGGTCTTCTCTTTTCCAGACTAAATAAACCCATTTTTTTCAATCTTCTCTCATAGGACATGTTTTCTAGACCTTTAATCTTTTTGTTGCTCTTTTCTGGACTTTCGCCAATTTGTCCACATCTTTCTTGAATTGTGGCGCCCAGAACTGGCCATACTACTCCAGTTGAGGCCTAATCTGTACGGAGTAAAGTGGAAGAATTACTTCTTGTGTCTTGCTTAAAACACTCCTGCTAATACATCCCAGAATGATGTCACCTCTCAAACTTCTTTTGTATAAGGTAAACAGTTTGAGCTCCTTAAGGTTCCTGTTTGTGGGTGGATGGATGGATAGATGGTGTAAGACCTAACAGAATTAGTGGTAGCAATTTCTGGTATGATATAGTTAGTAAAATTATGGCTCCCATGCATTAGTATCTGATGTTTTTTATTTTTCAGTTTTGTAAACTGAGTGTATATAGATTTTTATTAGAGAGGATTTGCGCTTTATGAAAGATGGATTATGCACCACTTTATCGTGTACATTGAACTGCTTTGTTTGGCTTTTGATGTGCTGATGATCTTTTGGAAATACATGATTTTAATGTAATGCATGACGTTTGATTAATGTCAGCCTTGTGCATTATTGGATGGAATTTAATAAAATGTAATTAATGGTGTTGTAATGAAATGGATATTTTGCCATTTCATATACAGTCACTTTAGAATATTGAGGATTTGGATTCAGTTAATATATTTTATATGCTCTAAGAAATGACTCAGAAAATGGAACTGAAACACTCAACTATGAACATAGTCTGTAAAAACAACCCAGTGAATGTCCATATTTCTTTGCCTTCAATCACTTTCATACCAAATTGGCTCACTTTACCAGTGAAAAGATGATTTTTCTAACTTCTCATTCTGCTAACTCAGCCTGGGATCTGAAAGACAAGCTGGGTCTTCCTGTTTCTTGCATCATAAAGACTGCAGCCAGAAGGTTAACTGACAATTTTGGTGATGATGCCTGAAGGAGAATAGTCTCCAGCTTGCTGTTCCATACCTGTATTGACTGGCAGCTGTACAAACTTGGTTATGTCAGTAAGTCAGGCAGATACAGTTCAAGACACGGAGTAGACATGCTGAGTGAGAAGATGTGGATTTGGTACAGCTCCTGTTTTCACTATTTTAATCTTTTTCCCATCACTGAACTTATGTTAATGTATGAAAAAATGATTGCAGCATGTTTGTGAACATTAGCATGCAGGAGTAGAATTCTAGCTTCTCTTTGCAGACTGATGCACACTGCTCATTAACCCCTTGTGAGCACTCAGCTGTTAGAAGTTTGGGAGCAAATTCTTCTCTGTTATATTGGTGTGGCTCCGTTGTAGTCAATGCACCTGCACTTGTTTAACTGAGACCGTAGTTCAGCTAAACACTTCAAGCAGAATCTATCCTTATTCAGCAAAGCACATGCTTAAATCCCATTAAAGTCAATGGGACTTCTGCAAATGCTTTAGTGCTTTGCTGACTAGGGATGGTTTGCTCGGGGCCGGCGCAACCCATTAGGCGACCTAGGCGGTCGCCTAGGGCACTACAATTGGGGGGGGGGCGACTACGGCGGTATTTCGGCGGCGGGACCTTCTGCCGCCTCTGTGGGGGCAGCATTTTGGGGCAGGACCTTCCACCGCCAAGGGTGGCAGAAAAGCTGGTAGCACTCCTGGGTTTGCTGAATCAGGATTTGAAAGCAACATTAGGAGTTTTGCCTTTTTTGTTAGAGACATCTCATTTTGACTGCATAGATTTTATTGTAGTTTCATATTATACATAAAATTAAGAGATCACACCAGCGAAACAGAACATTGTCAGAGGATAATGGTTTCCTGCTACTACATAAATGCTGAGGCAAAGCCATCGTCTTTGTTTTCAAACTAGGACATCATATCTTTTGACCATGTTCTATTAGAACAACTTATTTCATTTAAACAGGATGGCTGCTGTAGATTGAAACATTTTATCTGATGGCCCAGTGTAATAATGGTTTCAGGGTGTACCATTGATGTCCTGCGGCATTCTCTATAAAAGAGATTGATTATTGTACCTAGCCAATTAGATATCTGTTTATTCACAAAATTACTATCACCTTTTTGAATAAACTCTTATCTGACTGGCTAGAGTTGATTTGTTACCTTTAATAAATGAATAATGGCCAGGCTGACTGGTACAGATTCCATTCAGATGATAATAGGTAAGCAACCATGTATAAAAAAACTATTATATGATGAATAGGTTCTGGGGACAGCACAAACTACTCAGCACAAGAACAAAGTACTGAAATGGAGCTAAGGGCTCTGTTATAGATTTTACTTCGTGTTTTTGTTTTGTTTTTCATGTGGAAATTTGAGGGGGAAAATGCAAGAATTTGAACTAAAAATATAGGCCCCAATCCTGCCTACGCCTAACTTTACTTGCAAGAGCCAACAGAAGTCAATGCAACCACCTAGTGTACAAGGTTAAGCACATGTGTAAGTCTTTGAATGATGGGGACCATAATTTATCAGGGGCTCTCAGACTTCCTATGTTGCAGACCACACTTTAATACTTAGATTCTCCCATACACTCTTTCCCTCCCAGTCACAAACCATTCCATGGCTATTACAGCAGTTGCTGTCCTAATACTTTCCCATGTAAACATTCAATGTAGTTTTGCTTGGGAACAAGCAGGAGATGTTAGCATTATGTGCTTAGCCAGCTCTCAGCAGATCACCAACTGGTGTTTTGTAGGCCAACAGCGCTCTATTGGCCATAGTTTGGGAACCATTGGACACTGGTTATTGTGGGTGACTCTTTCGATTTGGTGATAGAAAAACATGAACTTATATTATCTGGACAATTGTGGAGCTCAGAGCATAACTAGGGCATTTTAGCACCCGGTGTGAGCAAGCATATTTGTATCCCCTACTGTATTTTTTCTCTGGCCCATTTTTCCACCTCCGTGGCTTTGCGCCTTGAGTGGCTGCCCCGCTCGTCCTGTCCTGGTTACGGCCCTGGTGCAGCTAAATAAATGCAACAGCTTTAATTTGACATTCAAGCCTTCCTGCTGTCACTCAATTTTGTTTGTTTGTGTTTGTTTTTTTCCATATACCTTGACATCATTGTCAGCTATACAGCATATAACAGTGTTTCCAAGGGACAGGGTTAAGGAATTGGCATGCAGGTCAGAATGATTTAAGTTTACTCAGCATACAATATCACTTGGGGGAGCAGGGCAAGCTGCCAAAACTGAATTGACTGGTTCTTCTACAGTATCCATTAATGCTGGAATGTCATGTTAGGAATTACAAAAATGTGTTCTAAATGGTTTAATCTTTCCCCAAATGGGTAAGCTACGGTCTGTTTCAGTCTCCAAATACAGTGAACATCATTATCGCTCTTCTCGTGACAAAGCACTCAAAGCAGTAAAGTTCCACCTTGTTTATAAACAAGTCTGCCTGCCTTTCATAAGAAATGGATAGTTGAAGGAAAAATATCATTACCAAAGGAATAAGTTAATTATACTTCAGTATCCCATCAGGGAATGCTATCGCAGAGTTTTCACTAAGAACTGACCAATGGAGGAGTTAAAATTAAAAACTGTCCCTCGGGAGAAACTTGTACATTTTTTATTGCAAGGGGCTTTTGCAAGCTATTTTAGTTTAATTACCCTCTTCTCAAAAGAAAGGCCTAAGACAAATTAACTTAAAGGTTGAAAATGGCTCTTTTTAAAAGCACATTCATGTCTATGCGAGGTGCAGAATCTGTGAGTGAGGTGCAAATGTAAGGCAAAATCACTGGAGACTTAAACTAGTTATGATTTAAAAGTTGTTTGTATAGCACAATAATATACCTGGTGTTATACGCTCATGGGCCTGATCCAAAGCCCACTGAAGTCAATGCTCCTATTGACCTCAGTGGGTTTTGGTTGAGGTTCATAGGTCTTATCCTGCAGTGAGCTTCTTGCAAATGGACACTTGCTCATAGCTGGGACCCCATTGACTTCACTGGGGCTTTGCAAGGGTGCAGATGTTGGCTTGTGAGGAGCTCGTTGCAGGATATGGGATCACAGATGGGCATAAAGAAAGGTGGCTGGATGCCAGTGGATGGACAGAAACAATGTTAATGGCTGGTTCATCCACTTGCAAATGCGTGAGGTTTGGCTATTTTGCCTTCTTCTGTCAAACAGATATGGTTGGGATACTTGCCACCCAAGTTTCTCAGGTGTTGAACACTTCTTGAAGGGAGGCAGAGAGATTTAGCGCTTTGAGGAGGAGAATGGGAAGTCAGGAGACCTGAACTGTGTACTTGACCCTGCCACCCTTGGGGAGAGGAGGGTGAAACATCTAAATCTCATATATTTTGCCAGAGGATGAGCCAGACCTTACTACTGAGTCTGCTCATCTGTTGGTGCACATAACGTGATTCCAGAGATCGCCTGTAACGTCACTCCCCTGTCCTTCAAATTCCTCCATAAGATCCACTTCTACTGTGATGTCAATAGGAAACTGTCAGCTGGTAACTCAGGCAACTAAGTAGGGACTTCTGATTTTTATCTTATTTATGGACCTATATAAATGCATGTTCTATTCCTCTCTTCCTTGTTCTCCTTCCCCCAGTCCTTCCAGTTGTTTGTTGCACTTAGTCATAGCTTCTTGTTTTAATTAGACTGTAAACTCTTTGGGGCAGGGTTCATCTTCTCCTCTTTGCCCTGGTCTACACTACGAGTTTAGGCCGAATTTAGCAGCGTTAGATCGATTTAACCCTGCACTCGTCCACATGACGAAGCCATTTTTGTCGACTTAAAGGGCTCTTAAAATCGATTTCTGTACTCCTCTGCGACGAGGGGATTAGCACTGAAATCGACATCGTTAGATAGAATTTGGGGTAGTGGGGACACAATTTGACGGTATTGGCCTCTGGGAGCTATCCCAGAGTGCTCCATTGTGACCCCTCTGGACAGCACTTTCAACTCAGATGCACTAGCCAGGTACACAGCAAAAGCCCTGGGAACTTTTTAATTTCATTTTCTGTTTGGCCAGCGTGGAAGCTTATCAGCACAGGTGACCATGCAGTCTCAGAATTACAAAAGAGCTCCAGCATGGACCGAACGGGAGGTACTGGATCTGATCGCTGTTTGGGGAGACGAATCCATGCTATCAGAACTCTGTTCCAAAAGATGAAATGCCAAAATATTTGAAAAAATTTCCAAGGGCATGATGGACAGAGGCTACAACAGGGACCCGCAGCAGTGCTGTGTGAAAATTAAGGAGCTCAGGCAAGCCTACCAAAAACCCAAAGAGGCAAACGGACGCTCTGGGTCAGAGCCCCAGACATGCCGCTTCTATGATGAGCTGCATGCAATTCTAGGGGGGGACCCTACCACTGTCCCACCCCTGTCCATGGACACCTGCAAGGGGGGAGTCTCATGCAACAGGGACGAGGAAGATGATGAGGAGGAGGAGGAGGAGGATAGCGCACAGCATGCAAGAGGAGAAACCATTCTTCCCAACAGCCAGGAACTGTTTCTCACCCTGGAGCCAATACCCTCCCAACCCCCCTAAAGCAGGCTCACGGACCATGAAGCCAGAGAAAGCACCTCTGGTGAGTGTACCTTTGTAAATATAATGCATGGTTTAAAAGCGTGTTTAATAATTATTTTGCCCTGAAGATTTGGGATGCATTCATGGCCAGTACAGCCCCTCCTTTTAAATGGCCAACCCAACGAGTGCTTGGTATAGGAAAGGAGGGCGCTGCTGTTTGAAACCATTCCCACATGTTATGAAGGTTGAAGAAGCCGAAAGACTGCGGCTTACCATGGCTGCCTGCAAACCGAATTCTGTTGTGCGGCCCTGCATGTGTGATCTCTCACACCAAACCGGCAGGCCCTCAATATAAGAGGCAAAATGCGACCTGGTACCGAAAGCACATGTGCTATATAATGTTAACAGCTTGGTTCACCATGAAAGAATCTACCCATTGTTCTCTAAAATGTGTCTTTTTAAATACTACTCTCCCTTTTTTTCCTCCTGCAGCTCCAAATGTTTCAACACTACCCCTATCATCTCCGTCCCAGAGGCTAGCACAGATAAGAAGGCAAAAAAAAATGCACTCGCGATGAAATGTTCTCTGAGCTCATGCAGTCCTCCCACATGGAAAGAGCTCAGAATGCATGGAGGCAAACAATGTCAGAGTCCAGGAAAGCAGAAAATGAATGCGAGGACAGGAGGGACGAGCGAGATGAGAAGTGGCGGGAGCAAGATGAGAGGTGACAGCAGCGCAATGAGAGGAGGCAGGATGCAATGCTGAGGCTACTGGGGGATCAAACTGATATGCTCCGGGGTCTGGTGGAGCTGTAGGAAAGGCAGCAGGAGCACAGACCACAGCTGCTGCCCCTGTGTAACCGCCCGCCCTCCTCCCCAAGTTCCATAGCCTCCTCACCCAGATGCCCAAGAACGTGGGGGGGGGGGGGGGATGCTCCAGGCACCCAACCACTGTGGCCTTGTCCTTCCCTCCTCCCCTCATCCACCACCCCACCCAGTGCTTCCCTCCTCCCCCACCCCTTCTGGGTTACCTTGGCAGTTATTCCCCTATTTGCATGATGAATTAATAAAGAATGCATGATTTTGAAACAATAATGACTTTATTGAGTCTGCAAGAGGTGATTGAAGGGAGGAGGGCGGTTGGCTTACAAGGAAGTAGAGTGAACCAAGGGGGTGGATTTTCATCAAGGAGAAACAAATAGAATTGTCACACCGTAGCCTGGCCAGTCATGAAACTGGTTTTCAAAGCTTCTCTGATGCGCAGCGTGCCCTCCTGTGCTCTTCTAATCGCCCTGGTGTCTGGCTGCGCGTAATCAGCGGCCAGGCGATTTGCCTCAGCCTCCCACCCTGCCATAAATGTCTCCCCCTTACTCTCACAGATATTGTGGAGCACACAGCAAGCGGCAATAACAATTGGAATATTTGTTTCGCTGAGATCTAACCGAGTCAGTAAACTGCACCAGCGCACTTTTAAACATCCAAATGCACTGTACCACCATTCTGCACTTGCTCAGCCTATAGTTGAATAGCTCCTTACTACTGTCCAGGGTGCCTGTGTATGGCTTCATGAGCCATGGCATTTAAGGGGTAGGCTGGGTCCCCAAGGATAACTATAGGCATTTCAACTTCTCCAACAGTTATTTTCTGGTCTGGGAAGTAAGTCCCTTCCTGCAGCTGTTCAAACAGACCAGAGTTTCTGAAGATGCGAGCGTCATGTACCTTTCCCGGCCATCCCACATTGATGTCGGTGAAACATCCCTTGTGATCCACCAGTGCTTGCAGCACCATTTAAAAGTACCCCTTGCAGCTTATGTACTGGCTGCCAAGCTGGGGATATGCGTTCCGTCTATCGCCCCACCATAGTTAGGGAATCACATTGCAGCAAAGCCATCCACTATGACCTGCACATTTCCCAGAGTCACTACCCTTGATAGTAGCAGCTCAGTGATTGCATTGGCTACTTGGATCACAGCAGCCTCGACAGTAGATTTACCCACTCCAAATTGATTCCCGACTGACCGGTAGCTGTCTGGCATTGCAAGCTTCCATAGGGCTATTGTAACTCACTTCTCGACTGTGAGGGCTGGTCTCATCTTGGTATTCTTGCACTTCAGGGCAGGGGAAAGCAAGTAACAAAGTTCCATGAAAGTGTCCTTGCGCATGCGAAAGTTTCGTAGCCACTGGGAATCATCCCAGACCTGCAACACTATGCGGTCCCACCAGTCTGTTTCCCGGACCCAGAATCGGCATTCCACGGCACGAACCTGCCCCATTACCACCATGATGTCCAAATTGCCCGGGCCCGTTCTTTGAGAGAAGTCTGTGTCCATGTCCTCATCACTATTGTGATTGCGCTGTCGTTGCCTGCTTTTGCAGGTTCTGGTTCTGCACATACTGCAGGATAGTGCGCGAGGTGTTTACAATGCTCACAACAGCAGCGGTGAGCTGAACGGGCTCCATGGTATGGCGTCTGCAGGCGAGCAGGAGAGCAGAGTTGCAGCGGAAGAGGTGGATGATGATGGATGCCACGAGAATACATATTTATACTGAACCATGAGAGGACCTGCAAGGTGGATTCATGGCACCAGGAGAGCAGAGTTGCAGCGGAAGCAGTGGAAGATGACGGATGCCACGAGAATTGATATTTATACCAAACGATAAGAGGACCTGCGAGGTGGATTCATGGCAGCATGATAGCAGAGTTGCAGGGGAAGCGGTGGAGGATGACAGTTAGCACTGCGCACATTTCCCAAGGAAGCCGGGAAATGTGCACAGGACAGGGAGCCCACGACAGACAACATGGAGAAATTCGCTATCAAGACACAAGCAGGAGAGCCCACGACAGACAACATGGAGAAATTCGCTATCAAGACACGAGCAGGAGAGCAGAGTTGCAGCAGGACGGTGGATGATGACGGGATGCCACAAGAATAGATATTTATAAAGAACAACGAGAGGGTGTGCAAGGTGGATTCATGGCACCAGGAGAGCAGAGTTGCAGCGGAAGCGGTGGTTGGATGACGATGGTTAGCATTCCTACTGCACCATCTGCTGAAAACAGTATGACGTCTGCACGGAAAAAAGGCACAAAACGATTGTCTGCCATTGCTTTCACGGAGGGAGAGGCAACTGACAATATGTACCCAAAAAGAACAGGAGTACTTGTGGCACCTAAGAGACTAACAAATTTGTTAGTCTCTAAGGTGCCACAAGTACTCCTGTTCTTTTTGCGGATACAGACTAACACGGCTGCTACTCTGAAACCTGGAATTATGTACCCAAAAGCACCCGCAACAATGTTTTTGCCCCATCAGGCACTGGGAGCTCAACCCAGAATTGGGCAGCGGAGACTGCGGGAACTGTGGGATAGCTACCCACAGTGCAGCGCTCCAAAAGTCGATGCTAGCCACGGTACTGTGGACGCACTCCGCCGACTTAATGCGCTTAGTGGGGACACACACAATCGACTGTATAAAATCGCTTCCTAAAAATCGACTTCTATAAATTCGACCTAATTTCATAGTGTAGACATACCCTTTGTTTGCATAGCGCCCAGGACAATGCCAGTTCTGATTGTGGCCTCTAGGGGTTGCTGTAATGCAAATAATAACTCTCCACCAAGCAAGTCGGATAGAAATTGACACACAAAAGCTCCTTAGTCATTCATCAGGTAGCTGAGATCTTAGTTTTTACTTTGTTATGGTGTAAATTTGCTGCTTAGTTTTTCAGCCTTTCTGAAAACTATTGAATCATGAAAAGAAAAATGCTTGTAGCAAATGCCATCTTGTCTGTCACCAAGATAATGCATTAAATGGCTTATCAATTCCAGGAGAAGACTACAGTTCCTGTGAGACTGCTCTGATGCATATTTAAGGAACAAAATATGTTGACGACTTCAGAATAGCTTTGACTGCAAGATTATGGTGCATAAAATAAACACGTATTTTATTCTACCACATCCAATAGTACCTGAGGGAATAAGAAAGGCATGCCAACATTTCTATAATTTAGCTTATTCATGGGAAAGTGACAGATGAAAAGTGCATGCAATACAAATTTGAAGAACAGTTATTTAATGGACAGCACTCTATGGCTTGAATGTTATCAGCTGCAAACAAAGAGATTTAATTAATAGGAGTGGCAGATCTATGTTAATACATATGGAAATGTCCTATAGAATGTAATAAAAATGAAAACCTTTCTATAGGTTTTTGTTACCATCTTATAGAATTGAATAGAGAATTATATACTTTCTATTGAAATAGTTAAAAATAAAACAGTTGAAGAGTCTCATTTGCTATTAAATATTACAGGTTTATAGAGTAATTGCTATAGAGACCGATTAAATTGGATATTACTTTTTCATTCTGGATTTAGATAGAAATACAATCCATATTGGATTTATATAATTCCTTTTACAAATCTTCTTGCTTTTGTCTGAATTTCTTCCTTGTCAGGACTTTGTCAGGATTTTAATCAAGACTGTTGTTTCCTTGCATATAATTGTTTTTGGTTTTTTTGGACCTTACATACCTCAAGATTTTTTCTATGCCTGAATGATGTCACTTTTGTTTGTGCTGGGTGTTGTTCTGTATACCTGAGTGTTATAGCCAGATGGTATGCTGTATATGTGCAGCTGTATGCTAATAATATCCATACATACATGTAGAAGAAAATTATATGACTCTATTTGTCTACAGAACAATGGCAGCTTCCCCCTATTCCCTGCACATTATAGTCCTGATTCTCCAAAGCCTTACAAACAATGTAGATATTTACACCTATGCAAAATGAGCGCAAATCAGAATCCTCCGTTCACACCAGTTGCTTTTAAACCTACTTTGTCCAAGGGCAAATAACTTGAGAAAGGTGCAAAGCAGTAGAAAATCAGGCCCAATAAAAGCGCTTTACAAAGGTGGGGATGTATCATGATGCCCATTTTACAAATAGAGAAACTGGCCTAGAAAAGTTATTTCTTACTCAGGATATTACAGCTAGTTAGTGGCATGGCCTGGAATAAAACCCGGCTCTTCTGATTTCCACTCCCAAGCCCTATCTTCTGGTCAAGGCTCCCACCAATGTGCTTTAGCTCTGAATTGTAGGAATGATCTAAATTGTAAGGGATTTTTTTCTTCTATGTTAATATAGTACACTGCACAATGGGGTTCTGGTCTACAACTAGAGCTGGTAGGCTCTATAGTCATGATAGCAATTAATAGATGAACAGGTAGTTCTCTCTCAATAGTAAGTACAAACCTTGGTCTCCAATGAGAGTGCTAGCCAAGTGGCTAATTACTGCTAGCTGTAGCAATGTTTTTTGTCATGTGGATACTTGTGGTGTGGGAACTGGACTGAGACCACCAAACTTACAGAGGCCTGCAAACAGCCGTCAGATGTGACTTCTGGTCACAATCAGCTTGGGTTGGATACAAACTAGGGCTGAAAGCCTCTATCCCAAGCTTCTGGGCCATCCATACCTTCTGCTGCTGTTATTGTCTCAGACAGCAATACCATAAATCAGTGCACAACAACACTAAAACAGTCACATGAACAAAATGGAGTTTAATAACAAAAAAGGGATAAACAGCAAATGCCACAGAGTTCTGTCTTGTTTTAAAGTCACTCCTAGTCCCCATAAAGAAGGAAGCCAAAAGACAGAGACCCTGGCTGGAAAATCTACGTATAATAAAAACAGCAAATGCAGGGAGAGCAGATAAGTCTCTGAACACAAGCGAGGAAGGAGCCTGCTTAAAAGTCTAATCTAAAAGACCAATCATTCTGGAGCCATTATAATCAATTACAGTGTAACGAAGACACACTTTGAGCGCACTATGTCAATGGAGACCAAGACCACCATCCTCCTTCCAGCTGGCTAATCAGCTACCATGGCTTTGTTTCCCCAGGCGTGGGGCTGCCGTTTATGAGTTGCTCTCTCTATTCATCATTAAAAGAGGGAAACCGCTGGAGCTCAGACTCATCTAACCCCATGGCTAAGGTGACACTTCAGGCAGAGATGTTAACAACACACTAGGAAGCTGTGCTGTATTTCCTCTAGCTGCTTTCCTTGGAGTTGCTTTAACCTTTATGGAGATGTGCCATCCAATCAGGCTGTGATGAGGCTCTGGCAACTGAGGATGACTGTCATCTGGGGCTACGGAAGTGCTAGTTCTTTACCGCGTCGATCTTCTTTTTAGGGTTTTTTGATAATGTCTCAGAGAGAGGAGGGATACAATCAATCCTCTTTAGGGGGCATCGTTTTGTGAACCCATCAACCCTTTAAAAAGATTAGAGACAATAAAAAAAACAGAAATCCAAGAAATCAAACAGATGGAGGGGAACTGAAGCCAGTCATTTCCTAGTTGTTCTGCAAATCGCCGCCTGGTGATTCCTCACAGAACCTGGTGTGCAGATGTACTACTCATTCAGTTTCAGGATAAATACTGTTCTTTCTGCAAGTGTTAAAAGCATCATTGCAGCTTATTAAGTAGAAGAAAAGGCTTGTTTCCCTGAGACTTTTGCTGCCTAAAGTGACTTCGCTTTAATATGTTTTCTCTGTTTTGAGAGTATGTAGCCTTGGAGAGGTCATGTAATAGCTTTGCCTCAGTTTCCCCAGTGGGTAACTGCTCTCAGAATTAATAGCAAAGCCTCTTTATTTAATGTTTGTAAAATACTTTGAGATCGTTGGTTAGAAGTCTCTACAAATGCCTGTTTTCATTGTTTTGCTCTGCACTGCATCCTGAAATGAAATGGGTCTGTTACAGCTCCCAGTAACCACTTACGTGACAGCCACCATCTCGGCCAGCCCCAGGCATCGAATCAGGGACCTTGGGAGCCGAAAGTGCAATTTCCACACAGCTTGAGTTAAGAAGCCAAGCGCGGTAGCTGGAGGCGGTAATAGACTCGCCTTTTCTGTGAATCAGGCACAGAGTGAGATACATAACACACGGAGCAGTGGGAAATAACAAAGGCAGTTGTTGGTTTGTAGAAAATAAATGTAAATTAAAATGTAAAGTAAGTTTTTGGCTAAAATTAGAACTTGTGGGCCTGATTTGCTGTAATTTGTAACACGGGACATCTCCAATTGTAAACCAGTTTCCACCATGCTGGCATACTATTGTGGCACTAGGGTTGCCAATTTTGGTGGGACGTATTCCTGGAGGTTTCATCACGTGACATAATCTTTAATTGAAGATTAATCTTTAATTCCTGGAGACTCCAGGGCAATCCTGGAGGGTTGGCAACCATGAGTGGCACACCGATTAACATTACTGTCTAAATATGAAACACGTTGTTTAAATAGTAAGCGGTGAAGTTCTGCCTCTGATCACTAGATCACTGTGAAAGCAGGGTAGAAAATGGTTTATAATCTCTGACACAGGGTGCCACATCCTGCCAGTGTCCATCAGCATGGTGGCTGCCGGTAGGAGGCTGTGAAATGACAGTTTCAATTGCCTGCTTTGTTGGCAGACGTGCTTTATAACTGGAGCAATGTGTATCTCTGACAGCTAAACTCAGCAAAGTGAGTGCACAGCAGCTGCCTTACAATAGATCCAAATGGGCTAAGACCAAGCAGCCACATCCCTACCTTGATCCAGCACAGAAGCCCCTCTCCCACACATGGATCTTTCGTGAAGAAGTGGTGAGTACTGCCTCTGTGGTAATACTTCTCCTTTCCCTTGCTGAATGGTGCTGTGCTGGAGCGTCCCATGGCTGGCACTTCACAGCCTTCCAGTGCGTTTGGACGTAGTGAGGAAGGGGAAGGAGGGTTCTGATCTGCAAAACACTCCAGTCTCTTCTCCTGCATTTCCATACACAAATCCAAGCGGAGCTGTATTATGTCCCTCTGCTTTCCCTCCACAGGGCCATTGAGCAGACATGTGAGGATGCATCCTTTGGCCACACGGCTGGTGCTGGAGCCATGCTGCCAAGAAGGACTGGGTCACTGGAGCAGCAGCCATCCCTACAGAGCAGCTCTTGCCTCCCAGTTAAAAAGGATGCTTTTCCCCATGAATCCTCAAGAACTGTGGGATTAGGAAAAGGCTTGGGCTCCCAGATCCTCAGCCATCCACAAACCACTGCCCCTAGACACAGGAAAACTCTGTGAGGGGCATGGGACCTAGAGTGTTGGAGAGAGAAAGGTGGCTTTAATCCACTTTTGCACTCTTCTGATCATTGACCAACCCCTAGCATAGTTTAGAACTCCCCAAGGGCTACTGTAAGATACACTGGCTATAGGAGGTCCCAAGGAAAATAATTTAACAGTACACCTCTACCCCATTATAATGCCACCCAATATAACACGAATTCGGATATAACGCGGTAAAGCAGTGCTCCGGGGGGGCAGGGCTGCGCGCTCCGGCGGATCAAATCAAGTTCAATATAACGCGGTTTCACCTATAACGCGGTAAGATTTTTTGACTCCCGAGGACAGCGTTATATTGAGGTAGAGCTGTAATATGTCATCGTTCTGCATCTCTGTGAGGCCCTTGTTTGCTGTTCATTGGTTCTATTTGGTCTTCCCCAAAACAGTTTGTTGTTTGTAGCCTTGAATGTGAGACAAGGTGAGTGTGTATACTAACCCTTCATCACTTATTACTCTGTCCTATTGAATCTCATAGCCCAAATGGCTGTAGTGCTCTGCTTTTTATATACAACATTTTGCTAAATATAAACTCTGTTTAACACGTGAACAATGCTGTTGCAAGGCGTACAAGATAATGACTTTCAGCCTAAGAAATAGTAATGGTGACATGCCTAGGACACTAAATTAGGAAGCTCTGATTTCAAGGTGGTGGCTATCACAGGTTGAGTTTGGTGATTTCTTTCCCCTCCCATAATTTGTATGAGTGTAGAAAGTAGGTTACTAGCGTCATGAGTCATAGCCCTATTGACTGAGGACTTTGAAAATGATAACATTAAAATCATCTCTAATGCTGCTTTGCTTCTCTGCCAGAGAATAGCAAATTAATCCACCACCAAAGTTTCACTCTGTTCTTGTTCATCTTCTAGAAAATATGTACAGTAAGTGAAATATGTGGTGATAATTATTTTGACAACCTTCATGTATGTACATCATAAAGGATCAGCACAGACACAAACTTCAGGATTGCGATAGCCTGTGGCAATTGCAGTGATTAAGAGGAAGTTAATTAGAAGGCACTACACAAATAGACCCTAGAGTTTATTTTTTCAAAATTTGCATTTGGAATGGGAGCCTCGTTTTTAATATGTGTGGTTAGTATTCCCTATGGACTTCCCTTGCAGTTATACCATTTCTGTTCACACCAGCAGGTTATATTCAGTAACCCATCAAAAATAGTGGCTTTCTTTAAAACAAAACAAAAAAATTCCAAAAGATTTTCCCTGGTTCTCACAACAGACAGGCATGGGTGGAATTACTGTACAATATTTATCTGAGATCAGAAATGTTCCGGGTTGCCTGAGAAAATGTATCTAATCATTTTTGTTGGTGTGGCCTGTTTTAGATGAAAATTGGTACAATATCGTGCACATGCAGCTGAAGATGAAAACTTCCTTTTTAAACAGATAAACACTGGATTTGGGATTTATGCCTAGCACAGTGTTTCCCAAACTTGGGACGCCGCTTGTGTAGGGAAAGCCCCGGGCCGGTTTGTTTACCTGCCGTGTCTGCAGGTCCGGCCGATCGCGGCTCCCACTGGCCGCGGTTCGCTGCTCCAGGCCAATGGGAGCTGATGGAAGCGGCGCATGCCGAGGGACGTACTGGCTGCCGCTTCCTGCAGCCCCATTGGCCTGGAGCAGCGAACTGCGGCTAGTGGGAGCCGCGATTGGCCAGACCTGCAGAAGCGGCAGGTAAACAAACCGGCCCGGCCCGCCGGGGGCTTTCCCTACACAAGCAGCATCCCAAGTTTGGGAAACACTAGGGTTACCATATTTCAACAAGCAAAAAAGAGGACGGGAGGAGCCCCGCCCTAGCCCCGCCCCTGCCCCTCCCACTTCCCGCCCCCCCAGAACCCCCAACCCTCCCCCCGTTCCTTGTCCCCTGACTGCCCCCTCCTGGGACCCCTGCCCCTAACTGCCCCCCGGGACTCCACTCCCTATCTAAGCCTCCTTGCCTCTTGTCCCCTGACTGCCCCAACCCTTATCCACACCCCCACCCCCAGACAGACCCCTGGGACTCCCACGCCCCATCCAACCACTCCCCACCCCCTGACAGCCCCCCCCAGAACTCCCAACCCATCTAAACCCCTCTGCTCCCTGTCCCCTGACTGCTCCGATCCCTCTCCACACTCCTGCCCCCTGACAGCCCCCCCAGAACTCCCAACCCATCTAAACCCCTCTGCTCCCTGTCCCCTGACTGCTCCGATCCCTCTCCACACTCCTGCCCCCTGACAGCCCCCCCAGAACTCCCAACCCATCTAAACCCCTCTGCTCCCTGTCCCCTGACTGCTCCGATCCCTCTCCCCACTCCTGCCCCCTGACAGCTCCCCCCCAGAACTCCCAGCCCCCTACCCCCCGCTCCTTGTCCCCTGACTGCCCCCTCCTGGGACCCCTG
The DNA here is from genome assembly GCF_011386835.1 of Chrysemys picta bellii. NCBI lineage: Eukaryota > Metazoa > Chordata > Testudines > Emydidae > Chrysemys > Chrysemys picta. Next base: position 15,864,379 of record NC_088800.1, on the reverse strand, counting down.
CTCCTAACTGCCCTCCAGAACCCCACCCCCTACCTAAGACTCCCTGTTCCTTGTCCCCTAACTGCCCCCTCCTAAGACCGCCCCCAACTGCCCCCCAGGACCCTACCCCCTACCTATACCCTGACTGCCCAAAACTTTCTCCACTCCCCTCCAAAAGCCCCCCCCCCGTTTCTTGACTGCCCCCTCCAGAACCTCCCTGTCCCGTCTCCTGCCCCCCCTTACCCTGCTGCTCAGAACAGGGTGTTGGGCTCTGTGCCAGCCGGACACATGGCTGAGCTCCCCTGCACAACACAAAACCCGGTCCCTGGCCCTGCACAGGGCTGCCGGAGCGGGCTGCAGGAGGAGGAGCTGCCGGCCGGCTCAGAATGCAGGGGGGGGGTGGTGGGAGGAGGAAGCTGCTCCGGAGTCCAGCCCGGGACTTTCCTGCAGCCCTCCCAGCCGCTCGCTCTGCCGGGGGAGGGGGGAAATCCCGGACATTGTGAGTGCTTTACAAATTCCCCCCGGACGCTATTTTTAGCACACAAAAGGAGGACATGTCCGGGTAAATCCGGACGAATGGTAACCCTAGGAAACACTGGCCTAGCAGATGTGAAGATCCCACTTGGATTTTCAAGCATGTTTTTCTTATTTATTATTGGTGGTCATTGTAGCACCCAGGACCCCTAAAGATTGTGTTAAGAACTGTACAAAAAACCTGTGCATGATGAGGTAACCCACTGGTGAGTTTGTGTTGCAGGTGCCGCTTTGTGCAGAACCCACAGAGGATATGGGTTGCTACAGGCCCACCTGGAAAGCCTTGGTTCTTTAGCCAAACTAACAGCTCATGCTTTCGGCTTTGGAGGCCCTGGAATGTTAGCTGTCAGTTGTGGGCTTATGTTATTCGCTGACAGGAGCAAGTCAGTTTGCATAAAAAGATCCATGAAATAAAGATAAGCAGACAAACATTTAAGGCGGTGATGCTTCCCTTTACTCACTTAAATAATCCCACTGAAGTCAATAGGACTACTTGTGTGTCTGTGTAAAGTGTTGCACATGCTTAACTGTCACCAGGATTGAGGCCTAAGCTTGTGTGTATGTTTATTTTCAGCAACCAAATGGAGAAACTGGCCTTCCTATATCTCATAGCTTTGCTGCAACTAAGTCCAGGAAAACAGCAGCCTGGAATGGCTGGTCTGCAGTAACACACATAGCTGGCTGAATGGTAGAAAGACTGGGTCATATGCCATCAGCTTTTAAGCAGAGCAAAATGATTTCAATAAGAAGTTCTGCTCAATAATCTGTGTTGCAATATGGCCCTCTAACAGACAACCTAAATACCGTCTTCAAGTATAAAGTACTGTTTCTAGTCCATAGCACATTAGGAAATATTAACGGTTAGGAAAGGTTAAAAAACTGGGCATGTTAAGTCTTGAGAGAAGAAGACTGATGGAGGGACCTCAAAATGGTCTTCAGATATGTTAAAGACTTTTATAAAAAGGACAGTGATCAAATTGTTCTCGTTGTCCTCCGAAGGTAAAACAAGAAGTAATTGGCTTAATCTGCAGCAAGGGAGATTTAGGTTAGCTATTAACAAAATCTTTCTAACTATAAGGATTGTTAAGCACTGGAACAGGTCACCAAGGGAAGTGGCGAAATCCCCATTGTAACAGAGTGGCTTGCCCAGCGGCTGGAGAGCCTGAGGCTAGCTGGTCAGGCTTACAAGATGAGTCCCACAGTCCCACCAGAGAGGAATCTGGTGACCCAATATAAAAGGCAGAAGGAAACTGCAGGGAGGGAGGTAGCCGAGGCCTGGTCTACCATGGGGGGAGGGAGAGAGGTCGATCTAAGTTATGCAACTTCAGCTACGTGAATAATGTAGCTGAAGTCGACATACTTAGATTGACTTACCGCGGTGAGTCGACTGCTGCTGCTCCCCCGTCGCCTGCGCCTCTTGCGGCAGTGGAGTCCAGGAGTCGACGGGAGAGTGCTCGGGGGTCGATTTATCGCGTCTAGATTAGACGCAATAAATCGCCCCCCGCTTGATCGATCGCTACCCGCTGATCCGGTGGGTAGTGTAGACATACCCTGAGACTGCCAGAGGCAGGAGGCCTGGCAGTAAGGTGGGGAAGCTCAGGGAACAGGAGATTGTGTGGCGCTAGGTCTGATGGAAGGAGCAAGGGTAAGCTTGGGCTGAGTTTGTATTGTGTGTCCTGCTTTAGTGAGGATTTTGGATCATTTATACAAATTTGAAACACATTTCATCCTATCTCGCCCATTCTATTGACCTTCCTTCCAGAATATCTAAGCGGATGAGTTCTATTTTGTGCTCAGAAATCAGTATTATTGTGTATAGTACAGTAGCACTTAGGAGCCCCAGTCTTGGGCCAGGAGCCCGGTGAGCTAGGTGCTGTACAAACAGAACAAAAAGATGGAATATATTTCCATATAATTTACGTACCATACAAGCTTACTGAGAATCCTTCTGAGCAGGGGTTCAAAAGTGCTAATTGTGAGGAGACCTGATTTCAAACTGATAAATTAAGAGGCAAAAGGGGGGAAATAAAGTAGTTCAATTCCAAAGTTTGTGAGAAACTGTAAGACAAAGAATATAGAATTGAAAAAAACACTGCTAATTTTGGAACACTTATCTTCATAAGATCCACGAATTTTATAACATTCTGTTTAAATTGCAAAGCACTGGACCTGACCTCTCAAGGTCCCTTCCAGTCCTAAATTTCTACAATAAACCTCTATTCCTTTTATTGAGATTTTGCATTATTCCCAGTCGAATGAAGAAAGATAGAACACTTTTTGAATTATTTTTTCTCTCCAAACCCCCCCCCCCTTGGTTTTGAAGATCACATTGTAATATGCAAGAACCCAGCCAAGGACATCTTATTTTCCTTTGAATGTTTTAAATGTTGCTTAGATTTCAGCTGAATATGTAACCCTTTATTAAACTATGGCTAATGAGACAGAACTCAGTTAGGAAGACTACGTCAGAAGACCAAAATGAACACTTGTACTCATTTACTTTTATTAAATCCATTTAAAACTAACTTTTCCATTTGTCTTTCATGAGATTTTCATTACTTTCTTATCCAGTGAGGACCAGATGCAATTGTCAGTTTTATCATTCATTTGTCTAATCTTCTCTTAGCTGATGGGCTATTCAGGCATTGGATGTGATATTTCACTGCCAGTCTGAGCTATTGTTTTATCCCCCTCCTTCCACTCTAGCCTGTCTCCTCTTACTGGCTGTCATTACTGAGTCTTTCTTGCAGTTAGGAGGGTAGAATATACACCTTTAAGATCCTGTTCAGAGTCATTCCAGAAAGGAACTCAGCTAGCAGAAGATGCTATAAAAATGGCTGTTGGCCATCCAACTTCCCCCTAGAAGTCTGATAATAATTCTGTACATATTTTACATGGCATGGAATAGTTTATAAGGCCAACCATCAGCATATCCAAGGTCATTCAGAACTGGATCTCACTCAAGGCACTGTCCAGGAGAAATCTGAGGCTGTGTACATACAGCAGTGGTACATGTATGTACACTATATATGAGGCAATCGAGGCTTCATTAACACAAACAGCTACATTAAATGTAACGGTATTACTTGTGTGAGTAAAGTAGCAGGGTTTGGTCCTGTAATGTCAGCGGGGTTTCTCATTTTACTATACTATAAATCTTCTCTAGTCTTATTAAAATGTACCTCCGAAACCTCTTCCAACAATAGGCTCCGTTAACTGGAAAACATTTTATGGGATCCAAAAGTAGCACAATAAGTGGGTTTTCACAAGTCAGTTATATAGTTATTTGTGGTAACTCCACTATAACTCTTGTGGAAATTCTGCAGTAATTCATATCAACAGAATCATATCTCCAGATCATTTTGCAATTAGCTTGTGCCATTGCTGTGTCTCAGGGAAGGTGGCTTGGATGGGCAGGTATGTCAGTAAAGAAAACAATGTGGTTCCCTTTCCCCTCAAATATTTCACTCAGATCTGACAAGAGTCTTGATTCTGTTTTTAAGTAGAGCTGGCCAAATATAAAAAATGATGATCTATGAATATATTTTGAGCCAAAGCGCTTTGTTCTGTTCACCATTATTGATGGGGTCCTATTACTTGTTATTTATTAATATTCTTTTAGCTGTCAGGGTTTGTGGAAATATACACAAATCCTGAAAGTTGCGTGAATTTTAGCAAAATGAATATGGTCCTTCAAAAATTCACACTGGAAGGGTGCTATTGGCTAGTCATTATCAGTAACTGGATTATATAATAACTGAATATTATTATGATGATGTTATTCTCTAGTTTCATAAGTTTCATTCATCCAGTCAGGGAGCAGAAACAATACCATGTGACTCAGGAGACACACCAAAAAGAACAAATAGCAAAGGAGCAAAGCAAACAACTCTCAGTTAGCCTCGGGGCTAAAAAAATTATTCATCCAAACTAATTATGAGAATATGTACAGATAGCCAATACAGTCACAGAAATCAGGATCAGTTCACAAATCATAGAATCATAGTCATAGAATCATAGGACTGGAAGTGACCTCGAGAGGTCATCTAGTCCAGTCCTCTGCACTCATGGCAGGACTAAGTATTGTCTAGACCATCCCTGACAGGTGTTTGTCTAACCTGTTCCTAAAAAGCTCCAGTGATGGAGATTCCACAACCTCCCTAGGCAATTTATTCCAATGCTTAACCAGCCTGACAGGAAGTTTTTCCTAATGTCCAACCTAAGCCTCCCTTGTCCTATCCTGAGAGGTTAAAAAGAACACTTTTTCTCCCCCCTCCTTGTAACAACCTTTTATGTATTTGAAAAGTGTTATCATGTCCCCTCTCAGTCTTCTCTTCTCCAGACTAAACAAACCCAATTTTTTCAATTTTCCCTGATAGGTCATGTTTTCTAGACCTTTAATCATTTTTGTTGCTCTTCTCTGGACTTTCTCCAATTTGTCCACATCTTTCCTGAAATGTGGCACCCAGAACTGGACACAATACTCCAGTTGAGGCCTAATCAGCATGGAGTAGAGCAGAAGAATTTCTTCTTGTGTCTTGCTTACAACACTCCTGCTCATGCAGCCCAGAATGATGTTCGCTTTTTTTGCAACAGTGTTACACTGTTGACTCATATTTAGCTTGTGATCCACTGTGACCCCCAGATCCCTTTCCACAGTACTCCTTCCTAGGTAGTCATCTCCCATTTTGTATGTGTGCAACTGATTGTTCCTTCCTAAGTGGAGTACTTTGCATTTGCCCTTACTGAATTTCATCCTATTTACTTCAGACCATTTCTCCAGTTTGTCCAGTTGAATTATAATCCTATCCTCCAAAGCACTTGCAACCCCTCCCAGCTTGGTATCATCCGCAAACTTTATAAGTGTACTCTCTATGCCATTATCTAAATCATTGATGAAGATATTGAACAGAACCGGACCAGAACTGATCCCTGCGGGACCCCACTTGTGCCCTTCCAGCATGAATATGAACCACTGATAAATACTCTCTGGGAATGGTTTTCCAACCAGTTTTGCACCCACCTTATAGTAGCTCCATCTAGGTTGCATTTCCCTAATGGTGTGTGAAGAAGGAAAAAGAGCTAAATTCATAACAAACGTTATTTGCAAAGAGTAATTCCCTCCGTTCCATTCCTCTGCCACCCCTCTCTGTAAATAATCAGCTGCTAGAGCAGAACAACTGAAAAAATGCTGTAGCAATGTCTAGCAGGGAGAAACTGCAAGAGAGAGCAGCAGGGCACGGAGCTGAGAAATAGAAACTGGGCCAAGTTGCCCAAGCCTCAATAATTACCTTAGAGATCCAGGGTCTGTCCCTTCCCCTACCCATTATTATAGTGAAAATAGTGCCATGCACACCCAGTAAAAACCGAGGTGCATTCTCATTGTTTCACTCTCAACAGCTAGATTACATTGGTTATAATAGCTCAGCAATTGTTGCTCTGAAGTGATTTGCATTAAACTGTGGCTTATTTTATGTGAGGTTTCCTTTTCCTTTTAAAGAAAAGGCTTGATCAGTAATAATTATGCTTGTATCAGTGTACTGGCAATTGGGTTATTTTCCATTTAGAGACCCACACTATTATTTGATGAAAAGAAACCTGAGTCTAAGGCCCCAGTCCTTCAGTGAGGCCCACAGAGAGATCCAGGACATAAATCATTTAACAGGCTGCTCAGACAAGTTGGTGAGGACTCAATCACTGTTTTTTCAATAGGCATGGCTGAGTATTTCTCATAATTCCTTGAGAGAGAGTAATTAAATACCATCACATAAGAACCAATGTGTCCCAACTAGAGAAAAAACTCATACTTGTAATTATTTAGCCATCGCATTAAACAAACTAGCTCCTCATTAAAAATAGATGCAGACGATTCAATTAGATGTAACAGTGTATTGTGAATTTCATGAAGTGCTGGCTTTATTTCTACTGGTCCTTGGCAATAATGAAACAGTCTTTTATATTTACCCAGGAGGAATATTTTTTTCTTTTTAAATACTCATTTCCTTCTGAATCTTAAAAGTCACAGTGAACCAGTTGTTTCTTCTCCAGAAGCCATAGGGCAGGTAGTGGGGAGAAAGCTTTTCCTTGCATTCCAACTACATTGACCCTCCATAAAGCCCAGGACAATGGAGTCCCAGTCCATCACCCAGGCTCCGAGGTGCTACCACAGTACAATAAATGATTATGAGAGTGGATGATCAGGGCCTCTTATGGTTGTACCCTGCTCAAACTCCACTGAAATCAACAGAAAGGAGTAGAGAATCAGTCCCATTACAGAGGAGTGTTGATGGTATGGAATTCTCTTAGCTGTTGCTCTCCCTCCCATAGCTGTGTATGTAAGCTTAATGCCAGTAGATTGCAATCAATCTCCCTGGATGACAGATTTCAAAGTTCCCCGGTGTCTTTATTTTAGTGTATATCCTGCAGCATCCCTCCAGCCATTGGCTAACTATGTGGCAGGAGACTACAATTCCTTATTAATCATTACAACAGGCCTTTCTCTCACCAACCAGTTTTTGTCTCTTGCCCTAGCCCTTGTGCTTCGGAAGCTCGTTACCTTTTGCCAAGAGATTGGAATGACAGCCAGATCCAGAAGAGCTGCCCTTACTGCTCCATGAAATGCTAGGATAGGAAAGAGGTTGTAAATTGGACTTGGAGCTAGGACACTCCACCCACACCTTAATCCAGAGGTGGGCAAACTACAGCGGCCCGCGGGACAGTCCTGCCCGGCCCCTGAGCTCCTGGCCCAGGAGGCTAGCCCCGGCCCCTTCCCTGCTGTTCCCACTCCTCCGCAGCCTCAGCTTACTCACTCCGCTGCCAGTGCAATGCTCCGGGCGGCGTGGCTGCAAGTTACTGGGGCAGCGCAGCTGCAGAGCCTGGCCTGACCCAGTGCTCTGTGCTGTGTGGTGGCGGCAGCGGCACGACATTAGCGCCGCCAGCCATCGGTGCTCCAGGCAGTGCAGTAAGGGGGCAGGGAGCAGGGGGGGTGGGATAGAGGGCAGGGGAGTTCAGGGGATGGTCAGGGGGTAGGGGTGTGGATAGGGGTTGGGGCGGTTGGGGGGGGAACAGGGGTTGAATGGGGCTGGGGTCCCGTGGGGGGCAGTCAGGAAGGAGGGGGAGTTGAATGGGGCGGTCAGGGGCAGGGGTTCTGGGGTCAGTCAGGGGACAGGGAGAAGGGGTGGTTGGATGGGGCAGGGGTCCCAGGGGGGCCCATCAGGAATGAGAGGAGGGGTTGGATGGGGACATGGGAGTCCGGGGGCAGTCAGGAGACAGGGAGCAGGGGTGTGTGGATGGGGCAGGGGTCCCTGGGGTGCTGTAAGGGAACAGGGGGGATTGGATGGGGCAGTAATCCGGGGGGGGGCCACGACCCCCTCCCCTAACTGGCCCTCCATACAATTTACGAAACCCGATGCGGCCCTCAGGCCAAAACGTTTGCCCACCCCTGCCTTAATCCATCAACTCTACAGCAAGTGCAGCCCCTACTAGCCACTGGAATGAAGATCAAGTTTGCTCTTCTTCCTAAGTCTCCTGCATGGCACTAACAATAATACCAGATGTCAGGGTTCCCCCCTCCCCACTCTGAACTCTGGGGTACAGACGTGGGGACCCACATGAAAGACCCCCTAAGCTTATATTCTACCATCTTAGGTTAAAAACTTCCCCAAGGCACAAATTCCTTTCCTTGTCCTTGGACGGTATTGCTGCCACCACCAAGTGATTTACACAAAAATTCAGGGAAGGGTCACTTGGAATCCCTATCCCCCAAAATATTCCCCCCAAGCCCCTTCACCCCCTTTCCTGGGGAGACTTGAGAATAACATACCAACCAGTTGCCTTAGCAATGTGAGCACAGACCAGACCCTTTGTCTTCAGGACACTGAAATCAATCAGGTTCTTAAAAGAAGAACTTTATTTATAAAGAAAAAAGTACAAGAATCACACCTGCAAAATCAGGATGGACGGTAACTTTGCAGGGTAATAAAAAGATTTAAACCACAGAGGATTCCCCTCTGGGCTCAGCTTTACAGTACAAAAAACAGGAATGAAACTACCTCTGTAGCATAGGAAAATTCAAAAGCCAAAAGATAACCTAACGCATGCTTCCTTGCCCTACTCAGAGTTTCTGTGGTTTCAGATGGATTATTCCAGGTATATTTTCAGGAGATATTGTACCTGCTTGGCTTCTCCCTCCGTCTGGAGATGGAACAACACACAGACCAAAAACAAATCCTTCCCCTCCAGATTTGAAAGTATCTTCTTTGCTCATTGGTCCTTCTGGTCAGGTGCCAACTAGGTTATTTGAACTGTTTAACCCTTTACAGGTAAGGCAATCCAGTACAGCTGCCAAGGAGGGATTTTATGCTACTGCATACATAAAGGTTACTACCCTTCCCCCTATATTCAGGACACCAGAGTAGAAACATATAGTTATGAAACTCATTAAACGACATTTATAAAATAGTCTCATGCAACTGCTGTTGAGATGGAAAACTAGGTACAGATCAGAATGGGAAAGTTTCTCAAATGCAGGAGGGGTTGAATCCTTGCATACAGTTTGTATATCAGTCTTGTCCTTCCTGGAACTGCTGTACTTGAGGCTGTGGAAGTGAAACTACGAATTTCATCACCAATTTGAACAACACCTGTTGGCATATGTCATTACATCACTTTACAGAAATGCCACTATCCAGAGATGGTACTTTTGGGAATATGGTGAATCCTAACTGCTTTGGAGCGTTTGTAATGTTGGTCATTTAAAGGACGGTAGTCATTTGAGTGACCATTGGGTACCTTCTTGAGGACCCATTTCTTGCTTCTACTTCACAAACCAATAAGCTCTAGAAAATGGCATAAGAGTTAAAGTTGTCCACACAATATGTTAATCTGGAAGGTGATATGGAAAGAGGGAACATTTTAAGTAGTTTCACAGTCAAATTTTGGGTTTTGCTAATTAGTTGTGTCTATATTTAGATGCCAAATCTCTCTTGCTTTTCAAGGTGGGCAAATGTTGTAATGTGAGAAACATCACTGAGACATATTTAGCTTTCACTAGGCACCCACATTCAGGGAGTGTTGCTGTAGTAGCTGGAATGAGAAGAAAAGTTTAGTTCTGGTTCAAATGAGCTCTAAATGAAAGCACATAGCTGGCTAGGCTCTATAGATTTACATTTCTTCAGCACACACAAATCACATTTATATTGCTCTAGGGTCTGAGGATCAAGAATTGTATATTCTGAAATATGAAATAAAAGCATGGGCATTATTAGTAGAACTGACTATTCACACACACACACACACACACACACACACACACACACACACACACACACACACACACACACACACACACTTCAACTTCTATTCCCAAATCAGAAAGCTCAGGTTTTTGATTTAAAAAATGGACATTTCAAAACAACTCAATTTTCATGAAAATATTCAGTGTTTTGTTTTTTGTTCCTGGAAAGTTTCCCGGAAATGCAATTATCATCTACAGTCAGCTCTAATTATTACTATTTTACATTAAGTGAACTTCCATGTTGCAGCCTGGGTCCTTTCCATTTTAACCCCCCTTTTTAAACGACAGTTTAATTTGCAATAGGACACATTGAGGTAGGGCAACCACCACTGTTATAAAATTGGAGTTACATTTTGTGTACACTTAGTCATTTAGTGGGCCTTCTGCTCATCTTGCCTCAGCCACATCTGAGGATCTCTGACCCAATCCAGCCCAATCAATGGGCCTAATCCAAAGCCCATGGAAGTGATTGAAAAGGTTTAGCTGATTTCAGTGAGATTTGGATCAGACCCCAAGTGTCTCCTCTGTGCAATCACCTCCTGATGAACTTGGGAGTTGCTTCCAACCTCAGATCTCTCATGTGGCAGTACACCCTAGGTTGTTCTTTGGCAGGATACCTACAATAACTTGACAATGGACAGGCAAGCCAGCTGCCGAGACCACTGCCTATTATGGTGACCAGTATTGTCTCATTGTTTACTTGTGCTCTTCTTGTCTGTTTGTTGTATCCACAGGTTGTCTCTTGTCTTATACTTGGATTGTGAGCTCTTTGGGGCAGGGATTGTCTCTTAGTTCTGTTTGTACAGCGGGGTACAATGGGGTCCATGAGGGGGGCTCCTGGGTGCTACTGTAACACTAATAATAATGACAGGCTGACGTTTAAGGTTGTTTTTCTTCACTGTATTAGTACCTACAGTTGTCTCATATGCTTTGAAAGGCAGAATTAGGAATTCAGATACAAACACTGGACCAAATTCCTTCCTTGAATGACTTCCATGTAGTTCTATTGAGGTCAGTTTGATCTGTCAGTGTTAAAATGATGTTAACGGTCAGATTGTCCAGGTTGCACCCACACATTTTGCACAGGCAGCTATTTGTATGTGCAAAAATGCACTAGCAGACACAAGTTTATTAGGTATAGTCACCTGACCTGCAGGTACAAAAGAACATTTGCATGCACTAAATATGTATCTCATGCGTATATGGGATCACATTCAACATTCGCAAAAGGGATGAACTTAAAGACCCATTTGAACATGTTTCCCAGATTAGTTTTTCCAGCTGTTCTTTAGCTAAGCACTAAGGCTGCAGCCTTATCTTGGTGCCGTATACAGTTCTGTGAGAGGATGTGTTTTCTGTCAGAATGGGACTAGGAGCAAGGTGTGCTGCTTTGACTGCTGCCTTTGCTACTCTTGTGTCTTTTGTTCTTTATGCAATGAAAGAAAAACACCCGGGCTTGGTGAGGTTTCAAATAAATATGTTTACCAAATATACCCAAACATACAAGGCCTAACTACCTGCATACTGCACTGACTGGTTTCTGAAACACAGAACACAGTGAGCGCCACTAGAGGACTCACAAACTATTTAAAGAGATATTACCTAATTCCTGTACAGAAGAGCTTCTGATTTACCATATGGCCTTGAGCAAGCCATTTAACCTTGAGATGCTTCAGATTCCCTGCCTGTACAAAGATTACATGTAAACATGCGACTCACCAGCCCACGTGCCCCATACTGGGTAGGTGTAGCATAGTCACATTCTCCTCGTTTAGCACTCCCTGCTGACAGCCATTCCAGGCCCAGGGTGGTTTTTGTGAGCCAGCCCCCTGGCCAAGTCACACAGGACAGGTCTACTCTACAAGCTAGGGGTGTGATTCTCAGGCTACGTCTTCACTACGGGGAGGGAGGGGGTCGATTTAAGATACGCAAATTCAGCTACGTGAATAGTGTAGCTGAATTCGACGTATCGGAGCCCACTTACCCCGCTGTGAGGACGGCGGCAAATCGACCTCCGCGGCTCCCCCGTCGACGGCGCTTTCTCCTACCTCCGCAAGTGGAGTACAGGCGTCGATTCGGGGATCGATTGTATAATTTGATCCCCGAGAGATCGATTTCTACCCGCCGATTCAAGCGGGCAGTGTTGACGTAGCCTCAGATTACATAGACATACTTGTGCTAGCTCCCATCTGAGCTCTCAGGCAGCAGCAGTGGTAGCCTGGGTTAGCTGCCCTGAGTACACACCCACGGAGTTCAGGTGGGTTTGTACTCAGGGCAGCTAGCCTGGTCCCACTGCTGCCTGTGCTACTGCTATTTTTGAAGTGCTAGCTGAGATGATAGTGTTGACGTAGCCATAGAGTTCCACCTCTTCTGGGGTACCAATAGTCCAGCAAATAATACACCATCAACTTCACATTGGGTCTTCAGTCTGAGTCTGGACTCACTAGACCTACTATCTGGCGGGTTACAGAAGTCCTTACCCCTTGTCAGAAGTCAGTTCCGTTCTAGCTTCCGCACTGCGCTGGTAGAGGAACCCAGGCCCTTTCTCTCCACTGGGTTCTGATCCAGGAACCCTTGACTAGGCAGTCAAGACTTGACTACACAAACCCCTGCCTGCCTTACTGAACCACTTCCTACCTTGCCCTGTCTTGGGCTTTTGCCTCAGCCTTTTCCTGGACTCTGAGTTTATCAGCTTTGTACTCTCTAAGCCTCTTCCACCAGCCCACTGCAGAGCTTCTTAGTACTTTCTACCACCCAGCTGGTTCTGCTGGAGGGGAGTTTTCTCCACTCCCTTGGCAGGGCAGTCCCTGACCCAGTTGGCCCCTCCACCACTGTGCAGAATCCTGGGCAAACTCACTTCCTGCTGCTTCTTTCCAAGTGCCCTAGGCTCCCTGTTGCAGGTGTACCTTCCTTCGCAGAAGCTCTGTCTGCCAGCTGTTCACCTCAGCTCCCTGACTCCAGCCGGACTTCTCTTCCTGGGTGACAACCAGAGATCTGCTTTCCCTCCTGGTCAGAGTCTAACTGGGCAGGTTCAGTCCTTTTAACTCCTTCCTCCAGGCTTGACACCTCCTGCAGGTGTCACAGGGTGAGGCTGATTGCACCCACGGACTCTCATTAACCCCATCAGACACACTGTGGGGTTGGTACACCCTATCGCAGTAAATAATATTGATCTACCTCACAAGGGAGTTATTAGGATTAATTAATTACATTTTGTAAAATTCTTTGAGATCCTAAAAGGAAATGCAAAAATATTCTCTCGTGTTGAGTCCCATGTTATTTGCTATTCACCGTATATAGCCTTGCACATGTTAAAGGGGATGTATGAATAAAGATTACAAAAAGCTACTGGACCCAAACCACTGAAGTCAATGGGTCAATGCCTCTGACTTTAATAAGAGCGGGATCAAGCTCCATATTAACTGATTTTGGCTTAACATGCTCATATATGTCCAGCAATCATCTTTCCCTACTGACCCTCACCTTCCCTCGAGCTCTCCAACTACTGTTTAGCAAATAGGGTCTGATACAGATTGGATTTTTAATCCATAACAAGACCTCACCTCTCATTTTCTTGTTACTGAGCTTCTCAATAGCCCTTTGTGGTAGAAATTATCTAAAGCTGTTTGAAAATCTAACTAAATTACATCTATTGGTCTAAATAAATAGCCATTGATTCTCCTTTAGACATTGTTTTGTACAAAGAATTACTATAGGTCCAAGAGGCATGAGTTACCCAGGTAGAAGCCATGCCTGTTTGTCTCCATCACAGCATGCTAATCTAGGGATTTCTACAGTTTTCAAAATCTTTGTAGCATCCTTTTGTAGATGGATTTGATATTGGCTTCCCATGGGTAACCTCCAGTGCACTACCCGTGGTGTATGATAAATAGCATATTTTTGCTCCTACCTCAGCTATGCACTCTTTAGTCTTGTCAGAGATCTTGGGTGAGTACCATTTCGGTACTGATTGTTTATTGCAATTTAATTTTGTGTATCATTCAATCACTTCCTTTTGATTCCTCTTGTCTCTGACAGTGACTCACTTTCTTTGATTGTGAAGAATGTAGGGATTTTCCCATCAGACCCTATAGTGAAAATTGATACATATACATGATGTAAGCTTTTCTTTAAGCTCCTTTTCCTCCTTGATTTGCCCACTACCTGCAGTCTTCAGTAATTTGATCTAGGGGATTGTCTTTTCACTATTATTTTCACAGTGCCTAGCACAATCAGGGATTGGGGCCTCTAGTCTCTATTGCAATACAAATACTACATTTTTGGTGCACTTCAAGAATTGTTCTTTATACATTTGGCCATTTATTCTTCATTTCCCCCCTTAGTTCTCTGACTTCCTAATACCTTGATATAGCGCTGTCCTCGGGAGCCAAAAAATCTTACTGTGTTATAGGTGAAACCACGTTATATCAAACTTTCTTTGATCCACCGGAGTGCGCAGCCTCGCCCGCCCCCCCCCCCCCCCCCGGAGCACTGCTTTACATCGTTATATCCGAATTCGTGTTATATCGGGTCGAGTTATATTGAGGTAGCGGTATAGTATCTTCCTTATCTGACAATGTTTATGTACCATTCTATTACCATTTCTTGGTGTGACAAGGTGGTGTGATGTTTTGTGGGGTTGTATACATTAGGGGAGGTTTTTTCCTCCTTACCTTTAAGAAATGTCAGTAATTTATAACCATCTTATATCATGGGGCACCAGCAACATTCCAATGCCTTACGAACCCAGTATGACCTCACATAGGATATGCTGCGATGTGTCCAGATGATGTGAATATATATAACCCTGCCTGGGAGAGTCACCTGAAGCACAATGTATTGGTGATAGGCTAAAGTTGGCATAACTATTAACCCGAGAGAGAGAGAACCGATGACTTTGTTGTATTAAAGCCAGACCCACCACTTGAGATGTGCCTGCAACACTTGAGCTGAACTTCTGAGAAGGGAGTGGAAGCAATCAGTGCGAGTGTTTCTTCTGGTGAACAAAAACTGTGCCCTTAGCCAAGTTAAAGCTGGACAGCTTTACCTTTGTATTATCAAGTGCTGTGTTCCTAAAGAACTTAATTAAAAAAAAAAAAGATTTACACAAGGTTAGATTTTCTTTACACTCATAGTGCCTTCCACGTTCTGATGACTATATTTACTTCATCAATAAAGTACCAGTCTCAGAGGATCCCACCCTTCTTCTAGATAGGATGTGTTGATTTGTATTCTGCTGCTGCTGTTTTCGGTAAGATAACAAATACAGGAAAAGATCATCAATCCTGATTTTTTTCTTTCTTTGTCTACCCCACAGTCTTCTATTGTGCCAGGACTGCTAATAGCATTCTGTGTTAGTGGTGGATTTAATAGGAGATGAATGCTGAGTAGTGTCTTCTGATACCTGTTACACCTTCACAGATGCTCAGTGCAGACTCCTCCCCCACCACCCAGTTTCTGTCTGAATTGAATTCATTTTCCATAAAAATCACATATCTGCAGTCCCAAGTACATTGGATCAGAGAAGTATATAGAGGACAAATGTAGTCCACTGACCTCTCATATATACTCATATGTTGCAATCTCTGTGACCCTTTCTCCCTTTGAGCAGGAAAGATAAATACTCAAGCTTTTTACTTAAATTTCATATCATTCACAAAAGTCATTGTGTGTAACCAACTTTAATTATTTATAAAGGCAAGACTTTGTATGAATATTTGTATGCATAAAGAGCCAGGGATTCATATTTCATAACACTGGGAACTAAATTATTTACCAGCCAGATATATTGCGGGAGCCATGGTGCAGATGTGCTTGCTAATGACCTCAGTCGACCATAAGCGTCAGGCACTCATACCCATGTAGTCAGGCCTGGTGGATGGAGCAGAGGTCAGAGCCAGATATTGGGTCGGGACCAGGCTGAGGGCAGCATTGGAACCATGGTTCAGGGACAGGCCAGGGTCAGAGTCTGTAGACAAGCCAAATCAGTATCATAGCCAGAGTTTGTGTGCCAGGCAAAGGTCCAAGCCATGGTCGGAGTCTGTTGGTGTGGGGGTCAGGAGGCAGATGTGAAGCTGAAGCGGATCAGTAACAGGTCTGGAACAAGATCAGAGTAGGGCCTGGACAAGGCTGGAACAAGGCTTGGGCAAGGCTTGGACAGGAAATGGAACCGGATCAAGAGCAGGCTGGGAGTCTAGGGAGTCAATCACACTGCAAGGCTGTAGAAGGGTTCTTAGCTGGGTAGTACTGTTGCACAGACTGATCTGCAGCTCCTGGTGGGATTGGGGAAATACCTGAGCCTGAGGGTCATCTGACCCTTGCTCTGCTCAGGGTTAGGCTGGTACTGCCTGCCTGAGGACTGAGTCACTGCTGGCTCTGTTGGAGGGGTGAGTTATGGCACCTGGGAGAGCAGCCCTGGTTTGGCTGCGGGTTTGCCTCACAATAAGGACCATCATCACTAGGGCTGAGAGGGGATTTAACCTTGTAGTTGCCATTCTCTTCAGCCTTCCTGACTAAGGAAGCCAATGCGTGCCACTCAAATGTCAGGTTTTGAAAATTGTTCATTTACTGCCATTAAGGCTAAAAAACGTTATGGATTCTCAGCTGGTTTTGAGAATTAGGGAGTACAAGGCTTGCTTCCCCTTCCACCAAAGGGAAATAGAAAAGACTATGGGCTGAAGTCCTGGGACACTGCCAGGTCAACGTCATTGATGAGGGGCAGCACGTCCCTCAGCTGCTGGAGTCTACAACCCAACAATGTTGCCTTGATACGGCGGCCTTTAGTCATACAGAACAGCACTCGCTCACATCAGCAAATCTGTTGCAGCTCACTGGAACGATAACATTCCGAACTAAATTATTTATCAGCCAGATATATTGTGGGCGCCATGGTGCACGTGTGAGAGGGTTGCTATGTCAGGCCAAAGTTGTTGGGCTGCAGGTTTGATGGGCTGATTTTGGTCAGAGAGGTGGAACCCACAGTTATTGAGGAATATTCGTTTGTTTTCCCCTGCTGGTTAAACAAGCTGCTCAGGAGTTCTCAACCTCAAGAGGTTTAGAGCGTGATTCACCAAAACCATCCAAATGGTTGGGTGGCTATCTGAACAGTTTTAACTTGTGGAGATTCCAATTAGGTCCCCAACACTGTCTGACCCCACAAAGCTCATGTCCACCAAGACCTTTCTCCGATAGCACTGCATCGCCTCTGCTGTTTGCCTCCCAACATGTCACTTAGGTGAAACGCACTGTAAAAAGCTGCATCTGAATTTTTGCAGATGTCCAGACTGTGAATGTTTTTTTCCCCATCGACGAGTGACAAACATTTGGATGATGTGAAAAATTGTGTGTACTACACTGGCGTGTTTGTAGAAGCTCTGTAAACCCAAAAAGCATTTTTAATTTGGCATTCAATATTTTACACAGCTGTACAAATCAGAACCTTGACAGATACAAACTTGTTGTTTCATGCAATTGACATTCAAAAATAAGATTTTCCATCCCAAGCTAGGGAAGCTGAATTGGAAGAAGGAAAAAAAAATTGCCAGTGAAGATCATGATGAATCTAGAACTGACTAGTGCATTCATAACGCTGCCCTTCATGAAGAATGGGGTTTTGGAAGCAGAGACTCATTTGCAGGCATCAAGCGAGGTGACGTAGTGCCAAAGAATCAAATGCAGGAAATGTTGCCCAGTTTTGTATTTTTTTAAGTAACTGAGATTTTCAATTTATGTTCAACAGGGAAGAAGCTGGGAGAAAAAAAATCCCTCAACTTCTTCCATCATGCAATACATATTCTGGCAGAACACTGCATGCCTTATATCAAAGGATCCATAGTATTGATTTCCTGAAATGAAAAATAAGTTTAAGGTGGAGTGCTTGAAAAAAAATCAATATAATGCAAAGTGACTGAACAGAACTATCCATTGTAATGACAGTAGTCAAGGAGGCTTATCAGTTCCATAACGTGTTGGTGTCTGGACCTTTATTTTCATTAGATTTGCCATTGGCAAAATGCTGACCTTACCCCCCACCAACCTGCCTGAAAATAGATTGAAATTAGTGCTGTTCAAAAATGCCCATTGTGATTCTGTAAAATGTTTGCAAATGAAAATGGAACACACCGTGAAAATGTCAGCATTGCCAAGTGGGATGTTAACGACCAGCCAATCAGTCAAAGCATTGGAAAGTACCTCCTGGGACTAAGAAAACACTGGAAACTTGAACCAAATGCCAATGAAAGCATCCCAGAGGCTATTAGCAGAGAGCCCCGTGTGTGCGTTCAACAACAGGCAATGGAAGAGAAATGTAAATTTCATCCCTTGGCTACTTCAGAGCCTTGGCTATGTGTGGAATGCTCCCCATCCCAGTTCACCTCCTTCTCCTCATTTAAGACCCTCCTAAAGCCCCACTTTTTCTCAATACACACAAGAACCAAGCAAATAACATTAGAAAAGCCAACGCGTGGATGGGACTAAGGGTTGCTGGGCTTTTCCGTAGGATGAATTCTAATGCTTTTTGTTAGGGTTAGTGGGTGGGGCCTAGGTATAGGGCCCACCCACAATCCCTGCCCATCTCCATGTATTTCCTAGAGGACCAGCAGGGAATCAGGGCCACCTGCCAGCTCTTTATCCTGGTGTCACAGCTCCCCAGAGCCTGGCAGCATGGTTTCCCCAGCCCATGTCTGTCCACAGTGCCATTAAAAGAGAATGATAGATACAGTGGGACTGTATTAATGTTCCCAAGGAATTTCCATGGGGTCAGAGGGGAGAGTACCAGAAATGTCACAAGAGCAATGGTCTGCATTCCCCTGGCCCAACCCCACTGCTGCCTCAGCCTGATAACACTTCACCTTCTCCCCGGGCCAAAGGAGAGCGCTCTGCTGTGTCTGGGCAAGGCCAGGAGCTGCAGTTGTCGATGCACCTGAGCCCTCTTCCACATCGGACAGTTACAATCTATGCATGGCGCCCCAGTGACTTCCTGTTCCACATTTCTAAGTATGTCCTGGCTTCTCTGTGTCTGTCTTCCAGACAGTAACATCATATCTCAGAGGCATGAACTAACTTATTTTGTGTCCTCTAGAGTACCGAGTGCATTGTCAGCATCTAATAAATAACTAGGCTGCTGGAATATGTTAACATGGCCAGTGACATGAATACCGTAGAGGCGTCTGAAGCACACAAGCGAGTGTGTGATTGCCAATCAGTGGGAAAGGAGACCTGTTGTGTCACACATTTCCATAGCACTTCAACAGCTCTAGCATACATGTGCACAGCACGTAGCACAAAGGGCTTGTGAGGCTTATTCAGGCTTCCGGATACTATTGCTATTTAAGTATTAAAGGATAATTAATATCATATAGTTCAGCAATGCTGGAAAAGGAATGACCGGCGTGTGCAACACCTTGCCGTTATTCAGGGGAGATTAATGCTGGCGACTCCAGTTAATATTCGTAGGGATTTATTATTTATATTATAAATAATGGAAATAGCACCATTCATTTTCACCAGCCACGTGCCTGCATACTGTATATCAGCTCCCTGCACGTGATTGAGTGGCTGGGCTTCTCTGTATCCCACTCTAACGCCTACTCAGTGGGAAGCCGGCACACACCATCTGGAGACCTGGGCTGTGATCTGTGCCTCTCACTTTTCCCAGTGCCCTGCCATAGCAGCTCATTGGTTTGGGGCCTCATTCTCACCTCTTTCTGTTCTTCTCATCTTGCCCACTATCCTTGCTCTTTTCCCCTTTGTTCCCCAGAGCAATGCCTACCTCTGCTGCTGACTCAGAAAGTCGAAGAGGCCATCCACTGAGATCCCAGGCGATTTCACTGAGAGCTCACGATGAGAGAAGAAGCCACTGCAGTTGCCCCTATTCCCTTCACTTACTTTTTTACTCTATTTCTTTCCCAAAGGGAACTTGGAAGGTTTTCTTTGCTTTCAATTCCATCTCTTAGCTAGTTTTTGTCTCTGTTTTTCAATCATCCTTTCGCCTTTTCTCATTTTCATAGCTACTTCTCTCTTTTGTCACAGGCTCCTAACCGCCTCCCCTTCGGAGCACCAAAACAAACAGTTCTCTCTCTACTTTCAGGAAAATAGCCTGGGCAGCTATTTAGGAAGCTCAAAGTAACTGACACACTCCCTGCTGTGCAGGGAGCTAAAGGAACCTTCGAGAGCATGCTCAGAGCAAATCCAAATGGCCCAGCAGCAGAAACTCTATCACAGCTCATCTCCACTCTTCTTGTGATGGGTCACTGCACTTCTGGGCACAGCTACACTCAAGCAGCCGGTGGCAGCTCGAGATCTGGATTTTGATCCCAAAGTGGGAAGGTGCTTGAATCTGGGGGTGTGGTTTGGCCCATTAGAAAGATAGGATTTTTTTTAAAGAATTCAGGCTTAGGCCAGGGCTTGGATTTCAAACGCCCCATCCAGAGACGCTTTGTCTGGAGGTTGGGCTCAGGTCCATCTCTGTTTTGGGGATGTGAGAATCAGTTTTATGTGGGTGAATGCTGGTTTTGCTAGATCTATCCTAGTTAAAGACTGGATTACGTGCAGTTTCTTACTGATTTCCAGAAAATATGAGTGCCTCATTGTTCCAGTGATGTTTTGTAATGCCAACTGTAGAAGGGCAGACTCACCCCTGCAGCACCTCCTGCTGGTTACCTCCAGGAATTAGCTCATTTCAGCATTGGAGCACCCCCTGCAGGCCAGTGGTCCGCCTGTCCTCTGGTCCCCCCGTGTCCCTCCTGGACCCCAGTGCCCTTTTATCTGGGGTGCTGCCCCCTGGCAGTACACCCCTCAGTACTAGGGTCTCCCCTCCCCAGGGAACCCCCACCCACTATCCCTACCTCGCCTCAGAATAAGGCCACTGCCAGTCTCCAACTAGCTCCCGCTCCCTGGGGCAGACTGCAGTATAGGCCACTCATCATAGGCAAAGTTGGGTTTGGACCTGCTGCCTTGGCCTACCCATGGGCTGCCCTCTGCAACCCCCAGTACCCTTTGGCCTCCTACTAGGCCACAGCCTGGGGCTTTCCAGGCTGGAGCTCCCCAGCCCTGCTCCACTCAGGTACTCTGTCTCTAGCTCACTGCAGCCAGGCCCTTCTCCCTCTGAAGGCAGAGAGAGACTGCTAAGCTCCTGGCTCCCAGCCTTTTTATACAGGCCAGCTGTGGCCTGATTGGGGCATGGCCCAGCTGTGGCTGCTTTCCCAATCAGCCCAGCTTTTAGAGCTGCAGCCCTCTGCCAGGGCTGTTTTAAGCCCTTCCAGGCAGGAGTGGGGACCACCCCGCTACACCTACAGAAAGCTTGACAAGGGTTAAGCAGCTGGTGCACTGAAACCACAGCTTATTGTGCTAACCAATATTGTCTCCTTGTTCCCTTCTGCTCCCCTGTCTGTATCCAACTATTGGCTCTAGTCCCATGCTTAGGTTGTTTATAAGCTAATTGGGACAGGGACCGTCTTTTTGTTCTGTGTTTGTACAGCACCTAGCACTGTGGGGTTCTGGTCCATGACTGGGGCTCCAAGGTGCTATGACAAAACAAATAGCAAATAAGAATAATATAGTCAAAGTTTTTCATAGGCCCATTGTAGGGTCGGAGTCCATCTTCCTTTCTGAAGTTAGTTGTATTAAGACGGGGTTGACTTGTTTTTCCCCACACAAAACATTTAGAAAGGAAAAGAACAATTTCCAGTTTGTTTGAAATGTTTCACTTTTTTGTTTGATTTTTAATGAAAAAATTTAAAACAATTTTTTTCTGAAACAAAAGGAACATTTCTGTTTTGCAAATTTGTGTTTGAAATATTCAGGGTTTTCTCTCTCTTCTCTCCCCTTTTCCTAGTGGAACAAACAGGGGGAAAGTAAAAAAGTGAAAGTGTGTTTGTGTGTGTTTGGGGGGACTACTTTTCATAGACTTTAAAGCCAGAAGATCATCCATCATGATCATCCAGTCTGACTTTCTGCACAGCGTAGGCCACAGAACCTCTCACTCACCCACTCGTGCAACGGGTCCATAATCTCTGGCTGAATTATTAAAGTCCTCAAATCATGATTTACAGATTTCAAATTACAGAAACTCCACCATTTACTCTAGTTCAAAGTAGCAAGTGACCAGTGCCCCACGCTGCAAAGGAAGGCAAAACCCCTGCAGGGTGCCTGCCAATCTACCTTCCCAACTCCAGATAGATTCTCTCACTATTATTTTAACCTTTTTCACAATTTTTCACTAGGAAGTATTTTGTTAGTCACCTTGGTGCATATAAGGCCAGGGCCGGCTCTAGGATTTTTGCCGCCCAAAGCAAAAACAATTTTGGCCGCCGCCCCTTCTTTAATTACCCCACCCCCAGCCCCGCCTCAACTCCGCCCCTTCCCCAAATCCCCAGCCCTGCCTCCTCCCCCCAGGCTCTCAAGCCTAGGAGGGAGGGAGGGAGGCGGAGACGCGGCGCCCGCGCCGCGGCCACTCGGAGTCTCTCCCTCCCTCCCAGGCTCTCAAGCCTGGGACGGAGGGGGAGCAGCAGCGCGCGAAACGGCCGCTCGGGATCTCCCCCTCCCTACCAGGTTTGAGAGCCTGGGAGGGAGGGGGAGACCCCGAGCCGCTGCTCCCCCCCCCTCCCAGGCTTGAGAGCCTGGGAGAGAGGGCAAGTAGCGGCGCGCGAATCAGCTGTTTCGCGCCCCGTGGCAGCAGCAGCGGAGATGAGCTAGGGCGGCCGGGGCACATTTTTAGGGGCGGCATTCTGGCGCCGGCCATGCCGCCCCTAGCACCAGCTTATTTTGCTGGTGCCTAGAGCCGGCCCTGTATAAGGCAGCACTATAGGACTAGTCAATGTCTTTCTATTACACAGTATCTTGGTCAGGATAGCGTATTGTAGAACTTGCAGCATGAACAACAAGCTACCTGCAATAACAATGACCTCATTATGCAATGATGCAGCTACCTGCAATAACAATAAGTCATTATGAGTGACGGACAAATCTCTAAAGGTCTGGTGTTCCTCTTTGGCTCAGAGTAGAAACCAAAGCTTATCTGTGTTAATTCATTGCTCTTCATCTGCAAATTAGGCTGGAAGCTTTATGAGATTAGGTTTCCTTGTGACATTTCTGGTACTCTCCGGTTTGCTCTGGGACAGAAATAGTATGAGAACAGTGTTTCTGATTCTTGCTGTAAGGTGCCTGCTTATTTGGGAGAAAGTATTGATTAGCACCAAAGATGGAGAGGCAAGAGATCTGGGTTTGAGTCTCAGGTCTGGAACTGACTCTTGCCATGACCTTGTGTATGACATAGGGCAAAATATAATTTCTGTTCTATATGGCTGCAGACCATCCTGATTAGGATGTATGGAATAGACTTTTGGTCTTATCCATTTGATCACCAGGGCATATATCACAATTTCGAAGCAAATGTTAGCACTTCTAATCAATAATGAGGTCTACATGACATAAATTTTTACCAAATCGATGGTATGCCCTCATCTCGAATACTGTGTACAGATGTGGTCTCCTCATCTCAAAAAAGATATACTGGCACTAGAAAAGGTTCAGAAAAGGGCAACTAAAATGATTAAGGGTTTGGAATGGGTCCCATATGAGGAGAGATTAAAGAGGCTAGGACTCTTCAGCTTGGAAAAGAGGAGACTAAGGGGGGATATGATAGAGGTATATAAAATCATGAGTGATGTGGAGAAAGTGGATAAGGAAAAGTTATTTACTTATTCCCATAATACAAGAACTAGGGGTCATCAAATGAAATTAATAGGCAGCAGGTTTAAAACAAATAAAAGGAAGTTCTTCTTCACGCAGCGCACAGTCAACTTGTGGAACTCCTTACCTGAGAAGGTTGTGAAGGCTAGGACTATAACAGAGTTTAAAAGAGAACTGGATAAATTCATGGTGGTTAAGTCCATTAATGGCTATTAGCCAGGACGGGTAAGGAATGGTGTCCCTAGCCTCTGTCTGTCAGAGGTTGGAGATGGATGGCAGGAGAGAGATCACTTGATCATTGCCTGTTAGGTTCACTCCCTCTGGGGCACCTGGCATTGGCCACTGTCGGTAGACAGGATACTGGGCTAGATGGACCTTTGGTCTGACCCGGTACAGCCTTTCTTATGTTCTTATGTTATGTTCTTATGTTCTTATAGTCATCCTTGATCATCATAGGTCTTGTTCCCTTTAATACTTGGGCAGATTTATCTTCTCTCTCCTTCAGAATTTTGGCCTTTCTTCTGAGTTACATGGAGATCTCCCATAGCCAGAATGTACTTATATGATCAAAATAAAAAATGAACATTGCATTTGTGATTTTGTGACAAGCAAAAGTGATTTTGTTTTAATATATTTGTTTTAAAAGATTTTTTAACTTTTCCAAAGTTCACATTGATTTCCATTGAGGTTCAGATGTTAATTCAGGCTGGCTATTATCAAGACCTGTTCAGTTGTCCGGTGTCACTGCATTTTGCATTCTATATTCAAGAGTACCTTGGTTCTTTACTGCCAGGTTCCTAAAGGAAAATATGGGCTTGTATAAGGCTCTTATGAAAGTAGGTGCAAGCTTCCCAAAAGTACTGGAGTTGATTCACAGGAAAAGGTCCAATTTTTTCTTTATTGTTTTGTTGTTACAGGGAGATGAATTACCTATGGCGTAATGGCAGAACAAAAATAGACTGCCTTTGTAATATACTACACAAAGGACTGGAATACATACTTCATATGCCTTCCCCCCCCCCCCCCCCCCCCCAGTTCTTTGACAAATGAAAATATATCTAGCTGGATTTCCCTCCCCACTCCCTAGCTGAAAGGGTCCATCCTTCTACAGCATGACTGTTAAAGGTCGTGCATATATTGTAGCTTTGGACATGTGTCTGAATCCCAAATCACATTACTGCTGAGATGCTGCTACAAGAGATATGCAGAACAATTCAGTGCTGTTTTGAACACTCAGCTATCTGCTGTGCTTGCTGCTTCCCGAGTCCTCTCATATGGGGGATACTTTCCATTTCATGTTTCTGTCAATGAGAACAGTTGGTTGTGATAGGGCAATTGGTCTGTTGGACAGGAGCCGGTATTGCTTTCTATTATATTGGTAGTTGCTGGGCTGCATTTTTCAGCTTACAGTATAGAGCAACTCATAGCAATACCACACTGAGAAATCACCTCTTCCTGCTCAGGACTGAAGTAGGACTGAGTATTAAGAAAATGCCTTGTTCCATAGATAATATTCAACTTAAAACAATTGTTCAACTCTCAGCGTTGAAAACAGAGAATAATCCCTGTGGGAAGGGAACAGTTTCTTCCTCTAGAATGAGATAAAAAGACCCCATGTCTACTGAAAGTGAGGGGAGGGGAATATCCCTTTTTTGCTGGATCTGTGAAAAGCACCAAAAAAATGTGTTTTGCCAAACGTGTATTTTCACGGTGGTGAAAGGCCATTTCATTTCAGCAAGAGGGGATGTTCCTTTGCACTTCAGCAAAAGCCCTCTCTATTTTTTTGCAGTTCGCAAAGCTGGCATTGCAGGGGAAAAGGAAATCAAGAAGAGCTGAAAGGGAAACGATTCCTCCTCCCCATTTTTCATTGCAATGGCTACATTTTCTCGCCTATTCTAAAAGGCCTCATTTTGCAAAACCTCTGTAACCGACAGCAAGTCTACCCTGAATTCTACTTTCCATTTCAAGAAGAGAATGTGAATCTTACCAATGTAAACGTGAATGTGTCAAGAGGAAATTCTGCACCGGCCCCAATTTCACCCACTTTTGACAATTAGTTAAATTGTCTTTAACCTATCCAGCAAACACTGGTGAACATGTATTAAGGCCTTGACCCTGCTAATGCATAAAGGAGTAGTCCCACAGAATTCAATGGGACTACTCACCTGTGTAAAGTTATGTATGTTTGTATTTGAAGGATCAGGACCTTAGATTGGAACTAAGCTTCTGGGGGCAGGGACAGTCTTATGCTATGTTTGCAGAACACCCACCGCAATAGACCCGTGGTCCTGATTGTGGCCTGAGAGGGCTAATGTAATGGAAATGCTCTATAATAATAGTGATGGGGAAGATGGATGGTTAGGCACTAATCTCTCTGTAGCTGATATGTATGCTCTGTGGATCAGATGAGTCCAACATTTGTGGCTATTCCCATAATCTCAATGAATTTCAATAGTTGTGCAAAACAGAATAGTCAAAGATTTCTACTATAGTCACATCTGGTTTCATCCAAATCATGGACCGAATCCTAAACTCCATATTCAGGGTAAGGACTGTGTAAAAATGAAGTAAGGACTGCAGGATTTGGCCCCATGATTAAAATTAATTTAAAATACCCTTGTAGATATCACCCACTCAGTAACAAAAACCTGTTTTCACAAGGTTATAGTTTAATTCTTCCAGATCTGCAAATGTATTGCAGACAAACTCAAGAAGGATCAGACAGGCCCGACTGTATTTCCAAAACATTGCCTGTGAACCAAACTTCATCTACACATGCTGCCAGTAACCCTAGCTACTTTGCTGCAAACCTGTTCATAGTTTGCAATTTTAGTTTACAATTACATGCAAGGCAAACCTATCAAGCAATGAATTACAAAACTGCTCTCAGGAACATAATATTTATATTCAATGCAGACAGGCGGCAAAATGTAAATAGCCAGTTTAGCACCATTGCAGGAGTTTATTGATGATGCTATTTGCATGTCCTTTATATTGAAAAATTGCACACCTTTTGAAGTCACGGAGCCTTGAGGAATGGACTGACCCGGCTCTTGGAGTGAGCACTGCCAGATTTGGGGTTGGGGCGGGTGGAATACAGATGGCAGTCTCAGTTTGCAAGCTTACTTTTCTGCCCCGCAGCCTGCTGGGAAGGATTGATTACTCTGGTCAGAAAGCAGAATCAGCAGATGTTATTGATGTGGGACCAGCGTTATGCACAGCACATGCTGTTGATTTGGAGAAATACCACATATGGCATCATATTTTAAATCCACCCTGCCAAGTATTTTTAAATGAACCTGCCTTTTCTATTTGAATTGATCCAGTTTTTCTAATATCTCTTTTTGGTGTCTAGGTTACTGTTGTGATAAAGAGCGAGACACATTAAGCCTTTGTCTTTGGCTCAGTTGCACAGTATGAATCAATTGCCTAATGCAAGGAAATGATTTCCCGAAATCCTGTTATGGTGGGAGGGAACGTTGCTTTGTTTTTGTTTGGATTTTGTTTTCACTCTATTCTTACTGCTCTATTTAACACCGAAACAACAAGGCTGTTAGGCTGGCTACCAAGTCCCCAGATGGCCATACGGAGAACTTGGTGCTATATTTATGTGACGGCTGTATCATAAAAATGGATAAACAAATGATTTAAGCGCAGAGCTGGGTTTGAACTAAACCTCAAGACCTGGTCACATACTGTATGGAAGTGGCTGCAGGGGAAGCGTTCAATATCCAAAAGAGGATCGAGATCCATATTTCCAGCATGTGTGTGTGTGTGTGTGTGTGTGTGTGTGTGTGTGTGTGTGTGTGTGTGTGTGTGTGTGTGTGTGTGTGTGTGTGTAAAATCCCATGGAACCAAAGTAAAATCTGGAGCTCAATTTTGCAGGTTCCCCTTCCTCTTAAAGGGGCTAATCTGGAACACCAAACTTTGGAGGGTTTGAAATCCTGCCCTGGATCTGAATTTCCCAGCATGGTTCCAGCTCTGTTTCTAATGCACATTGGCATCATACAAATAGAAAACAGGATTTTGGCTTAGTCAGGTGGCTTTGCCATGTATTTTCAGAACAAGAGTTTGCACTTATAGAGGATCTCAGAGCAATTGACCTAATTGAGTGTCTGATCCTATTCCCATTGGGGTCAAAGGCAAAACTCCCATTGGCTTCATTGGCAGCAGGATCCAGCCCTCAGCCTCACAACAACTCTGTGAGATAGGTATTGTCACCCCCATTATATACATAGCTAGAATGAGGCCCAAAGAAGTCAGTTGACTTGCCCAAGGTCACATAGCATACCAGTGGCAGAGTCAGGAATGGAAGCCAGACTTCCTGATGCCCTCCTCTAGCCCCCTCTCTAAAACTAAGCACTCTTCAACAGTTGTACAGAACCTGGCTTCCTCCATGTCCTAAGCTGGCCAGATCTGTCTGAACTATGTTTGCTGTATGTGCCCTGGGGAGTAGGGAGAATCATAGAATATTAGGGTTTGGAAAGGACCTCAAGAGGTCATCTAGTCCAACCCCCTGCTCAAAGCAGGACCAATCCCCAAGTATTTTTTTTTTTTGGCCCCAGATCCCTAAATGGCCCTCTCAAGGATTGAACTCACAACTTTGGCTTTAGGAGGCCATTGCTCAAACCACTGAGCTATCCCTCCCTATTCCTCACTCTCCTGGGAGCACAGGTATTCCCATTCTGCCTGGCCCTTGTGCAGGCTGTGTGTGATGGGAAGAGGAGCCCTTTATGTCGTCCCTTCACTGTTCACTCACATCAGGGCCAGGCAGAATCTGACTCTGTACATTTCGTTGCATTTTGTCCAAGCATGGAACCACCAAGCACAGAGAGAAAGGATAGTCTTCTGTTTAAGGCACTGGACTCAGGAGACTCAGGAAATCTGGGGTCACTGCCAAGTGCTGCCACAGCCACCCTGAGTGACCTTGGGAAAGACACATAATCTCTTTGTGCCTCAAGTCCTCATGTGCGCAATGGACTGGTAAAACTCCTTTTCCCCACCCTTTCTGTGACTTGTCTATTTAGACTGTAAGCTCTGTGGGTTTGGGACTCTTTCTTCCTATGGCTGTGTACTGCAGCTAGCGCAGTGGGAACAGGATCTTGGCCTAGGGCTAATGTAATAAAAATAGCAAATACCAATAATGAGAGATTCAGAGTCTCATTTTCACAGGTCTAAAATATGTGCAACCATGTCTGTGCGATGTGTCTAGAGCTATAACCGTAGAGCATACAGATCATCTGTTTTCATTGTTGTAACATTTTTAAGGCTAGTTGGTGGATTTTTCCCTCTTTGCTTTTACAGTATTCAAATAAAGTACTGTATAGAAGAGCGGGTAATGGAAATTCACCTACTGCTATTACTTTGGTGGCAGCCTGTCTGGAATACAGCACTCAGTTCAGGCCACTTCATTACCTGGAAGAGCTAGACAAATTGGAGACAACTCAAAGAGCAGTTAAAATGATTAGGGGCTAAAAGGATTGATACATGAGAAAAGACGATGAACTAAATACACCTCTACCCCGATATAACGCTGTCCTCGGGAGCCAAAAAATCTTACCGTGTTATAGGTGAAACCGCGTTATATCGAACTTGCTTTGATCCACCGGAGTGCGCAGCCCCCCCCCCCCCCAGAGCGCCGCTTTACCGTGTTATATCCAAATTCATGTTATATCGGGCCACGTTATATCGGAGTAGAGGTGTATATATAGCTTGGGTGAACAATGACTAGGAGCACGGTAATCATGTTCAGATCTAGGAAATATCAGGACAAAAGCTCTGTTAAACTGTGAAATAGTCTCCACAGGAGAGTGGGGGAAAGTGCCATCCCTGGGGCTATTTAAAACAAGATGGTTGAAAATGATATAAAATATAGTTACAGTAACTCCTCACTTAACGTCCTCCCACTTAACGTTGTTTCGAAGTTACATCGCTGCTCCATTAGGGAACATAGTCTTTTAAAATAGGCCTCAGCTGGAGTATTGTGTCCAGTTCTGGGCACTGCATTTTAAAAAAGATGTGGAGAAATTGGAAAGGGTCCAGAGAAGAGCAACAAGAATGATTAAAGGTCTTGAGAACATGACCTATGAAGGAAGGCTGAAAGAATTGGGTTTGTTTAGTTTGGAAAAGAGAAGACTGAGAGGGGACATGATAGCAATTTTCAGGTATTTAAAAGGGTGTCATAAGGAGGAGGGAGAAAACTTGTTCACCTTGGCCTCTAAGGATAGAACAAGAAGCAATGGGTTTAAACTGCAGCAAGGGAGGTCTAGGTTGGACATTAGGAAAAAGTTCCCAACTGTCAGGGTGGTTAAACACTGGAATAAATTGCCTAGGGAGGTTGTGGAATCTCCATCTCTGGAGATATTTAAGAGTAGGTTAGATAAATGTCTATCAGGGATGGTCTAGACAGTATTTGGTCCTGCCATGCGGGCAGGGGACTGGACTCGATAACCTCTCGAGGTCCCTTCCAGTCCTAGAATCTATGAATCTATGAATCTATGAAAATTGTGCAATGCTCCCTTATAACGTCATTTGGCTGACTTTACAAGGGAGCATTGCACAAGTTCCTCTTCTCGGCCTCCTCCCCCTCCCTTCGTCCCTCCCTCCCAGCGCTTCCCCAGCTGCCAAACAGCTGTTTGGTGGCACTTAGGACTTTCTGGGAGGGAGGGAGGGAGGGAGCAAGCCGGGAAGCTGCCCCTCCCCCCGGCAGGCAGGACCACCCAGAATGCAGGGGCTTTAGGGGCTGCAGGGCCCTGGGCTAAGGGGGCCCTGGGGCCCTGGGCAGCAGCTCTAAAGCCCCTTTCGGAATGTGGCCCTGCGAGCACGGGCTGGAGGACTCAGGAGGAGCAGGGGAAGCCGCGCAGCCAGCGGCCGGAGAGAAGTGGCGCTTTCCCCTTCAAAGCCAGACAGAATCGTGGCCATGGGGGCAGTGCCGCGCTGCGCAGAGCCACCTGCACACCCCCTGCACCAAACAGGAGCTGCCCCAGGTAAGTGCTCTGCACTTCCTGCCTACCCCAGCTCTGAGGCTTCTCCCGCACCCCACCCTGAGCGCCCTCCCGCACCCCACCCTGAGCACCCTCCCGTACCCTAACTCCCTCCCAGACCCTGCACCCCCAGCTCTGAGCCCCAGGGGTAAGCCAGGGGCACCGCCCCCACCACAGTACAGTACAGTACTGTACAGTATATAATGCTTTTTGTCTGCCCCCCCAAAATTTCCTTTTGTCTGCCCCCCCAAAAAACATACCCCCTGCATTTACATTAAATCTTATGGGAAAATTGGACTCGTTTAACGTCATTTCACTTAAAGTTGCATTTTTCAGGAACATAATTACAACGTTAAGTGAGGAGTTACTGTTATTTACGTTATATTTGGCTTCTCTGTAACAAAAAAAGGGAAAAGGACTGCTTCTCCTATAAGCGAAATATTTCTTACAAATACAAAATAATAATGGCAAATAATAAAAATATTGTAGGGAAGGATCCTGTGCTGGACTAAGTGACCTATCATAATAGGTCTTGTTCCTTTCATTTTTCTAATCCCTGTGATTCTCTGAATCTATCACCATGGAAGGAACTTCTGATGTGAAAGCTAAGTAGCCTTGCTTTTCAGTGCATGTTACAGAACGTATGACAAAATCCACAGCATTTCTACCAAATTGGACAGTACTTTATTGTTGGTAGAGCTTAGTCTGTCTCTAGACCTTGATCTGAGGGTTTGTGTTTCTGGAATGAGTCCCTGTTTGTGTTACCCAGTGCAATGTGTGTGTTTTCATAGTTTCATAGATTCCAAGGGGTGGGCAAACTTTTTGGCCCGAGGGCCACATCGGGGTTGCGCAACTGTATGGAGGGCTGCCTCCCCAAACAGCCTGGCCCCCGCCCCCTATCCGCCCCCTCCCACTACCCACCCCCTCCTGGGACCCCTGCCCCCATCCAACCCCCGTTCTCCCTGTCTCCTGACTGCCCCAACCCCTATCCACACCCCCGCCCCCGACAGCCCCCCTGGGACTCCCACCCCTATCCAACCACCCTCTGCTCCTCGTCCCCTGACCACCACCCCCCTAACTGCCCCCTGGGATTCAACCCCCTTATCTAACCCCCCCACTCCCTGTCCCCTGACTGCCCTCCCGACCCCTATCCACATCCCCCCCCCACTCCCAACCCTCCCTGTTCCCCATCCCCTGACCACCACCCCAGAACCTCCGCCCCATCCAACCACCCCTCCTCCCTGACTGCTCCCCAGGACCCCACGCTCTCTTACCCAACCCCCCCCCACACGCTCCCCGCCTCCTTACTAGCAGCAGGAAACCTCTAAGGATGGAGATTCCACCACCTCCTAGGTAACCCATTCCAGTGCTTCACCACTCTCCTAGTGAAATAGTTTTTCCTAAATCTTGATTTAAAAATTGTCATCGATGAAGAATCCATCATGACTCTTGGCAAATTGTTCCAATGGTTAATTACTCTTACCATTAAAAATGTACACCTTATTTCCATTCTGAATTTGTGTAGCTTCAACTTCCAGCCATTGTATCATGTTATACCTTTCTCTGCTAGACTGAAGAGCCCATTATTAAATATTTGTCCCCCATGTAGATAGTTATAAACTGCAATCAAGTCACTCTTAACCTTCTCTTTGTTAAACTTTGATAAACTCTTTGAGTTTATTACTGTAAGGCATGTTTTCTAATCCTTTAATCATTCTCATGGCTCTTCTCTGAACCCTCTCAAATTTATCAACATCTTTCTTGAATTGTGGACACCAGAACTGGAAACAGTATTCCAGCAGTGGTTGCACTAGGGCCAAATACAGAGGTAAAATAGCCTCTCTACTCCTACTCCAGATTCACCTGTTTATGCATCAGTGGGCTGGTCTACACTGGGGGGGGATCGATCTAAGATACGCAACTTCAGCTATACAAATTGGGGAGGGATAGCTCACTGGTTTGAGCATTGGCCTGCTAAATCCAAGGTTGTGAGTTCAATCCTTGAGGGGGCCACTTAGGGATCTGGGGCAAAATCAGTACTTGGTCCTGCTAGTGAAGGCAGGGGGCTGGACTCAATGATCTTTCAAGGTCCCTTCCAGTTCTAGGAGATAGGATATCTCCTTTATTTATTTATATGAATTACCTGGGGTCCACACGGCACGGGATCGACGGCCCCAGCTCCCTCGTCGACTGCGCTACCGCTGCTCACTCTGGTGGAGTTCCAGAGTCGACGGTGAGCGCGTTTGGGGATCGATATATCAGTCCCAGATAAATCAATTGCTACCCACCGATATGGCGGGTAGTGAAGACATACCCCCAGAATCACATTACAGGAGTTCTTTTGGCCACAGCATCACACTGGGAGCTCATGTTCAGCTGATTATCCACCACGACCCCCAATTTCTTTTTCAGAATCACTGCTTCCAAGGATAGACTCCCCCACTCAATCCTGTAAGCATGGCTTATATTCTTTGTTCCTAGATGTATACATTTATTTTTACCAGTATTAAAACATATATTGTGTGCTTATGCACAGTTTACCAAATAATCCAGATCACTCTGAATCAGTGACCTGTCCTCTTCATTATTTACCATTCCCTCACTTTTTTGTCATCTGCAAACTTTATCAGATGATTTTATGTTTTCTTTCAGGTCTTTGATAAAAATAAATAGTATAGAGCCAAGAACTGATCCCTGCAGGATCTCACTGGAAACACAGCGGCTCAATGATGATTCCCCATTTACAAATACATTTTAAGACTTATCCATGAGCCTGATTTTAATCCATTTAATGTGTGCCATGTTAATTGTATATCATTATAGCTTTTTAATCAAAATGTTGTGTGGTACCAAGTCAAAAGCTTTACAGAGTCTAAGTATATTACATTAACACTATAACCTTTAACAACCAGACTTGGAATTCCATCCAAAAGGATATCCAGTTAGTTTGACAGGATCTATTTTCTATAAAACCATGTTGATTTGCTTTAATTACATTACCCTCCATCAATTATTTGTTAATTGAGTTCTGTATCAACCGCTCCATTGTCTTGTCTGGGATCAATGGCCAGCTGACAGGCCTATAATTACCCGGATCATCCTGTTTACCCTTTTTAAAAATTGGCACAACGTTAGCTTTCTTGCAGTCTTCTGGAACTTCCCCAGTGTGCCAAGACTTATTGAAAATCAGTATTAACGGTACAGCAAGTTCCTGAGCCAGCTCTTTTAAAACTCTTGGCTGCAAGTTATCTGGAGCTGCTGTCTACTGTGAACTGAGATGACACAGGGGTTGGGACCATGCAATTGTGTTTGCTCTCTGGATCTGAGAGCCTTAGAAAAGAAATAAGTATAAAGAAGTGCAAGGATGGAATGAACCTCTGGTTCTGCTCCAAACCACACCCTTGTCTCTGGTCAGCTGAGCTCAACTTTTCTGAAGATACAACAATGGGCAATAAGTGTTTGTCCATCCATGGTATCAGTTAGTCAATCAGGCAGATTTGAGACTGATCAACTGAATAAGACAGACTTGTTGGGAAAACACTGCTGTCCAGAGAGGATGTGCAGAGCAGAACTGGTCAGAATTTGCCAATTCAGCAAAATTGGAATGTTTTGCAAAGAAGGCCTGATTCGGCCAAAGTTCCAATGGAATCATAGAATCATAGAATATCAGGGTTGGAAGGGAC
This sequence comes from Chrysemys picta bellii, assembly GCF_011386835.1. Lineage (NCBI taxonomy): Eukaryota > Metazoa > Chordata > Testudines > Emydidae > Chrysemys > Chrysemys picta. Next base: position 15,830,216 of record NC_088800.1, on the reverse strand, counting down.
CTCAGGAGGTCATCTAGTCCAGCCCCCTGCTCAAAGCAGGACCAATTCCCAACTAAATCATCCCAGCCAAGGCTTTGTCAAGCCTGACCTTAAAAACCTCTAAGGAAGGAGATTCCACCACTTCCCTAGGTAACCCATTCCAGTACTTCACCACCCTCCTAGTGAAAAAGTTTTTCCTAATATTCAACCTAAATTTCCCCCACTGCAACTTGAGACCATTACTCCTTATTCTGTCATCAGGTATCACTGAGAACAGTCTAGATCCATCCTCTTTGGAACCCCCTTTCAGGTAGTTGAAAGCAGCTATCAAATCTCCCCTCATTCTTCTCTTCTGCAGACTAAACAACCCCAGTTCCCTCAGCTTCTCCTCATAAGTCATGTGCTCCAGCCCCCTAATCATTTTTGTTGCCCTCCGCTGGACTCTTTCCAATTTTTCCACATCCTTCTTGTAGTGTGGGGCCCAAAACTGGACACAGTACTCCAGATGAGGCCTCACCAATGTCGAATAGAGGGGAATGATCACGTCCCTCGATCTGCTGGCAATGCCCCTACTTATATAGCCCCAAATGCCGTTAGCCTTCTTGGCAACAAGGGCACACTGTTGACTCATAACCCAGTCATCAGTTCAATCTGTGTGGTTTGCTCCCAGCTCACCTGCCTGTCTCCTTGAAAGCCAGCCATGAGGACTGTCCTGGAGTCCAGGCTCCATTCTCTTTCATTGAGAACTTAATTTAAAAAAAAAATCATTCCTAATCTGAATGGAACCAAATTTTGAAATATTGAAATTCTCCATAAAACAGAATTACCTTTTTCCACCCAGTCCTGCTGCAGAGCCTTGAAGGAGGTGTCTGGTGGGGAAAGGGATTGGAACCATGTCTGGAAAATCTCAAGTCAGCCCGACTTTCTGTGTAGTTTAAAGTGACAACACAAGCTATGTGGAAAATAGCAGTATCAGGAAAATGGCTTGGATCTGCATGGTCCAAATAATTATTAGTGTTATTACTACCAATATTGCCATAGTGCTTGGGAACCCCAGTCATGGACAATTGTGCTAGGCGCTGTACAAACAAATTGTCCAGACAACTCACGTGTGCACCTAACGTGCTACGTGAAGAAAAGCTACATAGTTTAAACCAGTAGGTTGGCTAAGGAAGCAGTCGTTTAACTTAAATCCTAATAATGCAGGGACTTTGAAAACAATGCCTGTGAGAAAGTGAAGGTAGCAAGGAAGATAAAGTGATATAAATGAATGTGCCATTGAAGAACCAGAGAGCTAATTTTTTAATGTCATTAAAAAACCCACACTCACACCCACAACAAAAGCCTCATTAAAAAAAATATGTTAAACCAATTTAACACATTTCTGCACACTTCTGAAGTATGTTAGAGGGCTTATTTTATCTACTCCTATCACTGTTAAGAGCTAATCGGAACATATTAATGCACCCACATTATGAACATCTCTTTTCCATTGCAATAAAGCAGTGAAATGAACTTCAAGATTTTACAGACTTTGGTTACCATGGCTGATCTATTTGTTGTCCAAGCTGAAGATGCAGCTAAAGGAGTGAATGTTGCAAAGGAATGCTGAGGCCACAATGGTATAGGCCCTGATTCATAAGTACAGTCAATGAGACTTAAGCACATGCTTAATGTGAAGCAAGTGCTTAAATGCTGTCCTGAATGGGAATGCTTTCCTGAGTCAACACCATAATCAGTGAAATACTACTAAAAAATCCCCCCACAAAACAACAGCAATGTCTCCCAGGAGGAAAAATACCTGGCCAATATCATCAGTTGTACCATCTGGCATCACTAGATCAGATCAGATCAATGAGAACAAATACAACACCTGTTCAAGGTGGGTGAAATTCACACCCAAACAGCAGTCCATACACTACCACTCAAGCCCTCAAAATGAAAATGGTAAAAGCCTTGGCAGGCTGTACATAGGAGTGTACACATAGCCTGTATCTAGCATTGCATATTGTATTTGCATACAGATTCTTCCCTGGAGGGATTGTTTTGTTGTATTTTTGCAAAACTCTTGGTGATGTCAATGGGAATTCAGTGCATAGCTCCAGGGTAGGTATCCAACATATTCAGGGATTCAAAACATGCTGAACACACTAATAGACGCAGGAGCCTGGGTTTTGTGGTTGTTTACTCTTCTTGCTTTAAAAAAATTAGAAATCAAAACAGGTTTCCTTTAATTCTCTTTCTGATGCAACAATTTAGGGAGAAAATGTAGAGGGGCTGGGCATGAGAGTCTGCAGAACAGTGGTGGGCAACCTGCGGCCCCGCACGCGGCCCGTCAGGGTAATCCGCCGGCGGGCCACCAGACAGTTTGTTTACATTTGCACGGCCGCCCGCAGCTCTCAGTGGCCGTGGTTCGCCATTCCCGGCCAATGGGAGCTATGGGAAGTGACAGCCAGCATGTCCCTGCAGCCCATGCCGCTTTCCGCAGCTCCCATTGGCTGGGAACGGTGAACCGCGGCCACTGGGAGCTGCGGGCAGCTGTGCAAATGTAAACAAACTGTCTGGTGGCTCGCCAGTGGATTACCCTGACGGGCCGTATGCGGGCCACAGGTTGCCCACCACTGCTGTAGAAGGTTATTAATGGCTCTGGAGGTGTGGGAAAGAGTGAGAGAAACAGATTAGAAAAGCAGAAGGATATAACCACTGTGCAAAATATGGAGGATCTGAAGAGACATCTGATGCCCGCAGAAAAAAAATGAGTGTGTGATAAGATTTTCATCTCTCACAGCAGAGTTTGGAAATTCAATCCCTTTTTCTTAACAACAAATAAGTCAGGGTCCCCGCCACCCTAACAAAAAGCACAGGTCAGAAAGGTCAGCAGATGTATGGCTAGTTTTAAATCAATGAAGTCTCACCTGGAAGGCTGAGTTTTGAATGTCTCCAGGATGGGGGGAAAGGTGTAAATTATTCTGATACAGTGGTTGTAAATAGCCAAGAGGTCTCGGCCCAATTTCTAAGGTGTTGCATGCCATAAAGTCTGATAAATTCAGCAATCTCAGTGATGGGGATTTAGGTGCTAGAGAAACAAAGCTGTATAGCAAGATGCTTAATGGACATTTCTCACCCCCACCCATTGCAACCCCTCACTGAAGCAATTTTGAGATTTAATTACATTCAGTCACCTGTGTTTTGCAGTTTAATATAAATGGCTTTGTACAGTATTGCGGAGTGCTGGGAGAGCTTATATTAGCCTGTAGGGTTTTAGCATGGAGTTCTCCTAACTATTACAGTTTAAAGTTTTAAGGCTAGATCATTCATCTAGGAAGAGATCAAACTCATACTAGTTTTAAAGATTTGCAGTGACAGCTCTTTGGACTTATGCCTCTCAGAAACAGCAAGTGGATGCAACAACAACAACAGTACAATGAGCCTACACTGGTATAACATAGGTTGAATTCCATGGAAGTCAGTGGAGTTACCCAGCATAGGTGAGAACTGATTCAGGCCTGGCGTTCTGAAACTCACTAGATTAGGAGGCAATCCCCTTCCCAAACATTAACATAAATATCTAGGCAGCTCCAGTTGTTGTCTTTCTGTATTCTGTGGATGTAAAACATGACTAATAAGATTAAGCTTTTTATATGTAAAACATAAATATGACTTTTTAATATGAAACATAAATGTGGCTGATTTTGAAAAAAAAGCTTTCATTAACTGGCTCTCAACTTTGCAAAAAATATTGACATGCTAGCTGTGCTGACAGAAGCAAGCTGTATTGCAGAATCAATGCCTGCTTCTGGAAATTTTAGTAACCAAGCTCATTTTGGAAGCCAAACTCATCAAAATGCTGCTTGGTGTGACCTCAGCACGGAACAATTATGTAACTGTAGCATGTGTTGGTATTATCACTAATATTTAGGGGCAGATTTGGATTCCTTCACTCACACTGAAATCGGTGAGTCTACTTGTGGAGGGAGGTGCCATTAACACGTGTAAGGGAATCACAATCCAGTCGCTAAGCAGTTAATCCAAACTGCTCTCGGCCATCTTCTGATTATCTACAGCAGGGCGAGCGATGTGCTGCCTGTGGCTTCTCGCCGCCCCCATTGGCCCAGGACGGCGAACCGCGGCCAGTGGGGGCCGCGATCGGCCGAATCTGCTGCGTCAGCAGGTAAATAAAACTGGCCCGGCCCGCCAGGGTGCTTACCCTGGTGAGCCGCGTGCCGAACATTGCCGACCCCTGCTCTAGAGTATTTTATTTGAAAATAAAAGGGATATGGTGCCTGGGGAAAGTACAAAGCTTTTAAAGGAAATGTTACTCTGAAAAAGCATGTGTCAGTTATTGAAAATGTATTAAATCATAGCAAACAAGGCTTTGGAATCACCTATAACCATTTTCTTTCCTATTTTCTTCTCCTTCAGCCACATGCTATCTTTATTCAATCAGGGAACTGACAAATGATTGATGTTCTCCGTTCCTTGAAAGCCACCTATACAATGCTGGATGAACCAGTCCCAGCAACAAACAAAAAACGACAACAGGAATACCAGCTCAGACAGTGTGTGCGTGCGTGCATGCACTGATTTTGCAGGTGTAGCTGAAATGATTTGGGAACCTGTGAACATCACAAGTCGTCAACATGGCAGTGGAGCAAAACCTGGGGTGCACTGTAAACTAGACCTGGGGGACCTCTGTTGCTCGAAACCTTGTGTCACCATTTAAACCAGTGCCAAGGGGGTATAACACGCTATCATTCTGATTTGGCAGCATTTTATACCCACTTGGCACTGGTGCAAAGGACTTCATAACTTGGTCAAGAGCAGTGAAGAATCGGGCCCAGAATACAAGTTTAACTTTCCTCAAGTAAATAAATGACAAGATAATTGTGCCTACTGTATTCTGCTCTGGTGATACTTTGCTTACTTAATGCATTTCTAATGCACTCATATTTTATTGGCTGCTGCTTGCTGTATGTACGTGGTGGTGGCTTGTTGCCAGTGCATTGGATTTCAGCAGCAGAAGTTGTCAGTTCAAAGCTTGCTTGATATTGTTCTTTCCTCTGGAGAACTTTTTTTTCCCAGTTGTCACAAGGCTTCTCTGTGCTCTTATCACTGTTCCAGCAGTGCCGACAAGATTTATTTTTACACATTCTAAAATGTGCTACATTTAACAAAAAAGCGTATGCCACTAAGGAAAGAAATACAGTAGGAGGTGCGGAATAGTGTCCCACCATTCATGTGGGTGAGTACATAAAACTGCTACACATATTACACCCATGTTCCTCACTATCCTCTGGCTACCATTTGTTTCTGGGTGCAATTTAAGGTGCTGGTATAGAGACTTGAACAGACTGGGTCTGGGACATAATAATCTGAAAAAACACCTCTGTTCTTCTCTCTCTCCATAGCAGTCAAGATCAGATGGGATTTGTGAGATCTCTGATTCCAGAGAGAATTTTCCTGGACCAATGGCAGTGCATTCTGAATTAAGGGTCCTGACTTCCTTCGGCTGTTAGCTAGAGTCAGAGTGTAGAATCATAGAATATTAGGTTTGGAAGAGACCTCGGGAGGTCATCTAGTCCAACCCCCTGCTCAAAGTGGGACCAACACCAACTAAATCATCCCAGCCAAAGCTTTGTCAAGCCAGGCCTTAAAAACCTCTAAGGATGGAGATTCCACCACCTCCCTAAGTAACCCATTCCAGTGCTTCACCACCCTCCTAGTGAAATAGTGTTTCCTAATATCCAACCTAGACCTCCCCCACTGCAACTTGAGACCATTGTTTCTTGTTCTGTCATCTGCCACCACTCAGAACAGCCTAGCTCCATTCTCTTTGCAACCCCCATCAGGTAGTTGAAGGCTGCTATCAAATCGCCCCACACTCTTCTCTTTGCAGCTTTCAGGGTAAAACATAAGGTGCATCTGTTCAGATGAGTTTTTGGTGAAGGCAAGTCATCATCGTGCTGCAAGAGCAATGGACACATGACCGTCTAGTCTCTTCTCTACAGGTTCTTATTCTGTGCTCATCTCTATATTATCCAGCACCTTCCAGGAGTGCATTAAGCTTTCAGTGTAGATGGTTGTGCTTTATATTCATTGAGCTGTTTAGAAATAATGTGAGGTGTCCAGATGCTATGGTGATGGGCATATATAAATACCTGTACACTTAGGCAATAATCATCCCTCAGAGGCTGTGCAAAGTAAAATCTTGAACTCAGTCTAAACATTGGTCCTCTAGATGAGGGGAAAAGACATTTTGGAGGGAGAAGTTACTAAGCATTCAGTAAAATTCTATAGTGAGTCAGCAAAGGGTACTCAGCCCTGAGGTTTGTATACAGGGGATAGTTTGGGTCTATCCACAGCTGAAACCTTCACTTGGATGGTGGTGATTTAGTGATGACACTCAGCTGTGAGATAGAATGTATGCAGGGATCTGGGCTAGCTTTTGATCTGGCCACATAATAGCTTCCAGTTCTTCTGTCTTACACCATTCAGCAAGTGGATTTTCAAGACTCTGTGGGTATAGAGTGATAGCCAGCCAAAGGCATGGAAAGCTCGGGAGGGAAAATAATCCAAAAGGAACAAACAGGATACAGTGTGTATGCTTGGAAGCTGGGAATCCCCCACACTTCAACCCAGGACAGTGCCAGGAAGTGGCAGATGCACACTGCATGAGCAGAGGAAGACAAATGAAATGTTGTTGTGAGGACTGTGATGTCATTTTCATGTCTAGGTGCATTCCTCCCAAAGGTGCCCTTGTATATTGTAACACATCTGCCGTGCATAAAGAGAGGTCTCTTTCTAGATAGCTATGGGACCCCAAGCTAAAGAGGAGCTGTAAGGCAGCACAGCGAAAGTAGGGAGAATTAGGTTTGCTTATGGAGAGAGTAATGCCTACTAGTTACAACAGGGACCGGGGAATCAGGTTTCCTGGGTTCTTTTTCTACCTCTGTCACTGATTTGCTGGGTGACTTTGAGTAAGTCACTTGGGCCAAAATTTTCAAGCATGGCAACTAATTTTGGATGCTGTAATTTTTGGGTGTCCAATTTGACGCACTGAAGGCCTGAGTCTCAATAATGACTTACTGACCTGGGGCCCAAATACTACAGGGATGGGCTACAGTATAAGATAGAAGTGCTAAGCAACCCCAAATCTCGCTGAAGTCAATGGGAGCTGTGGATGTTCAGCCCTTCTGAAAACAAGGCCCAAGATGTCTCAAAATGGGCACCCCCAAAGAGAAAAAAGATCCCTTTTGAAATGTTTGACCTTGTCCCCTGCATGACTGAGTGTAGCCATCAAACAGACAGGGATAACACTCATTCTCTACCTACCTATTGGGGTGCTGGGAGGTCTTAATGTATACATTTTTGTGAAATATTTTCAGATCCTTGCATGACAACTCCTATAGAAGTGCTAAGTCTTATCCATTATGATTATTTTATTAGCCAAGGAACTAATGAAATGGGATAATTCTAAAGGCTGGGCCCTATATAGGGGTTAAGGTGCCTGTGTGACTTCTCCTAATCGATGTTCAGTAATTTGTAAAGAGGAAGGACTTTGTTTTAGTGAGAGCAAGCGCTTGAATACCGTGTCTCTCTCTTTTTCATATGGAGCATATCTCCAGTTCACTGTCCTAGCAGGGATGAACTCCTGTCAATGAAAGCGGCCGGGGAAATCACTTGAAAAGGTGACATTCGGGGCAGATAGCTTGAACTAATACTTTGAGAAAACTAACCTCCCCTCCCCCAAAAAACAGCAGTCCTTGTGAAAGTCTTTTCTATTTGCAGACCACGGATTCATAAAGGGCAGCTATCTGACCTCACACTGCATTCCAGATTAATCTAGAATTAATTGGATTAATTGGAGCATGGTTATCTACTCTCAACAGCAATGTAATTTTCTGGGTGGCTGCCCATGACCAGACCCTCACAGTTTTGCCCGATTGGTGGCAGAGTCCAGCCACCAACCAGAGGTAGCAGGGCATGACTGGTGTAAGCAGTTGTTCCTGATTTGTACCCCATGCTCATCTGCTTGATACCAAGGAGACCATTATGGTACGGTATCAGATGGCAATTTTCACCCAAGTATCTCAAAGCACTCTACAAAGGAGGGTAGGTATCACATTACTATGCTGAAATCATTTAACAAAGCCACGCAGACTTGCAGCACCTGAGGACATGGCTTGCTAGCTCTGAATTTGGACCCGGGTGTCTATCTGAAAGTGCTGGGATGGGAATGTCATGGGGGCTGGTGGACTGGAAAAGCTGAGCAGAGAGTACACAGAGAAGGAGGTGGATACATAGTTTTTCTGAGGGGAAAGGAGGATTGAATATGAACACTACGTAGTTTCAGTCCACCCCAAATGCATATCTGTACCTGGGCACTGACAGCAGCAGTCTCAGTGCTATAGTAAACAAGCAGAGAAATATAATCCAGGTTACTTCTGTGTTTCAGGGGGGAAAAAAGAAGAGCAAGAAGCAAAGGAAGACAAGCCATGCATCACAGGATACAAGCGTATGGTCCATTTTAGCCATCTGCTAGCTGCCATAATGTGCGTGTTTGCTGATGCACTGATGGGGAACTACCCACTGTATGTTACAGCAGATTGTCTTTCCCTTCTCTTTACTGTATTCTTTCGGTGACTATTTCAGATCATTCCCCCCAATGCCTTAAATTCAGGTGCTGGGTTACAGTCACGGGGGTAAAGTACAACTTAGTGACCAAGCACAGAGAAACTCTCCAGTCTCTTAGCACACTTGTGTGGGAACAAGGTCAGACTGGAATCTCAAGCTACTCTCACACAGCTCTCAGGTCCCAGCCTGCATAAGATAGCACCATCATCCAAGAGAGCTTTAAACCAGCATTGCACAACACCTCTCTACATTGGAGGAGCTGTCCCTGAATCTCCCTGCACCAATTTGTGCTAGGAGCATTTGTGTCTATTGGAAACTTTGCCTGTCTATGTTGCTGCATGTATACATTCACCCAAATGTATTTCTTTTACATCTCAAGCCAAGAACAGCTTGATGTGATGCTTAATTTGTGGTGTGTAATGTTGTGACACAATGCAGTCTAACGATGATATAATATACAGAGATGAGCAAAAGGAGCACTAAAATGCAAGCCCACCATGAAGTATGCAGTGCACAGCTTGCACGCACTTATTTTACTGCCATTCAGATTATTTTCATACAGTTTCGTATCTCTCTAGCGTTATTGTTATTAAGAGCCAAAGAGAGACAGTTTACTTTAGCGTAAGGCAAACAACCATTTAATAAGTGCCTGGCATGCATTTGAAATTGCATTTCCCAAGATACACCTGTCCTAACCACATTAACAATAAAGAGGAGGCATGCCAGACACACACTCAATTCTTCGCAGGTGGTTTCAGTGAATCACAGCCAGACCATGGCTGACCTTTGATAGGATGCACAGTAGGTAGGGTGTAAGGAAGTTAATCTGGCTTGAGCACTCCACACAGAAGCCAGTCCTTGCTCCTTTGGTGAACACCCAGATTGGGTAGGGAGTTTCAGGTAGATGGACACATGGCTCCATTCTTCTGGCCATGCAGCTTGCGAAGGATGGTTGAGCCTCCTAAGAACATAGGACTGGAAGGGACATCCTGTGCCCTTGATTCCAGTCCCCTGCTATCATGGGCAACCCCATCATGTAGTCCCTTTATTATATTTACTAAGCTCCATCTTAAAATCAGTTAGGTTTCTTGCCCCCCATTACTTTATTGGAAGGCTATTCTAGAACCTCCCTCCTGGATGGTTAGTAACCTTCTAATTCCCAGCCCAAATGTACACATGGCCAATTTATACCCAGATCAGCTGGCTGCCAGGGGAAGGATTATACCTCTGCACTATTCTTATTTAATATTGACATTGAGGTAGCCCTTAAAATCTGCAACCATGTTTGGTCCTGTTGTGCTGTAACTATGGAGTGGGGTGGTTTGCATCACCTCCAGCGCAGGTCCGTGCTAAATGACACACTTAGTCCCTTGCTTAGTATACAAACTTTAATACCAAGTGAAAAGTAGTTCAGGCACGGGTAAAGTCTCTAAGGAAGTGCCTACCCAATAGAGCAGAATATCATTATTGCCAATTGCAAGCATTCCAAAATCATGAATCAGGCTCCAAACAATCATGAGATTTTTAAAAAGAATATGTTTGGGTTTCTTTTTATTTGTCTCTTGGATTTTGAGTCTTTAGGCCCCACCCAGGTCATGTTTTCAAGCTTTTCTCTGCACCCATGAAAGCTAGACACTTGGTTAAAAAAATGAAGGCAGAAACTGTCTCAAAATCGCTAGGCTTCAGGAGTTAGGGCTTGAACAAAAACACCAAAATCTGTGATAAAATTGCAAGACTCGGCAACATAATACGGTTAGAGCCCTACCTTCTTCCTGTCTTTTCGTTGTTAGCATTATAGAAATCACAATTGCTATGGAATAGGAACAAATAACATAACATTGTAAGATTTTTTCCAAAATAGTATATTAAGAAATGATTTGAGATGCTAACTCATAGCTGCCAGGTCTGCTTGTCACACCTATCAAGGGCTTACATAATTTACTTGCCCCCTCATTTCTTACCACAAAAAGCCAGTGGCAGTTCTTAATGTTGTTTCTTTTAGTCTTTTTTAATTGATTCAGTTCATTAATTGGATTCTCTTTGGGTATTTCTGTAACTGTGACTACTGCTATTAAAATCTGCAATTTGCAGGAAGTACTCTGCTAATTTAGCAGTCAGGCTATCTTTTAACGCTACAGAGAATAATACAATGTTCTTAAATCAGTATGAATTATTAAAAAGAACTGGTTCGTGAAAGAGGCAGGAAGGATCTATTTTCATGAAAGGTTTGTTTAAAAAAAACACTCACAAGCTTTGCTGTTTCAATGAAGGAATCTCATCTGGACTCTCATTTTGCAGTGGGATCTATTAGCTGGAGCATCTATGTTCATGCACTGTCATTCACCCAGTAGGATTCCACACAAGGACAATTGCAAGACAGGACTCTAATATGTAACTACATTAAGGCTGCACATTATGCATTTGTGCAGACACCTGTTATACTGTGATATGCTAGAGATGTATAAATAAAGGGCAAAAATTATACCCTCTGTGCCTAAACTCAGACACTTACCTCCATAATTAGGCCTGATTTTCAAAGGTGCTGAGAGCCTGTAGCTCTCATTAAACTTCAGAAAAGGTTTTGAGCGCTCAGCATTTCTGAAAAGCAATCCACTCACATAGGAGTTCCATCCTGCATAGTGCCGAGCAGCTTGCACTGATTTAGCAAACTCATGGGACTACTCTCGTGCTTAAAGTTAAGCATGTGCTGAAGTGCTTTATTGGAGCCCGGCAGCATGCTCGGCATCATGCAGGATCGAGCTCTGCATGTCTAAATACAGTGACAGATTTAGGTGTCTACATTTAAAATCACTGGGCCAAAGGCAGTGAATTGCTGTAATGTCTTGGTGGTTCAGATAATGATAATCTCGCAAATTTCCTACTGCTCAGATTATATTCCCAGTTTGCCAAATTGAAATTTAAGTCAAGAAAAGGTAAACTATCAATCTTTAATATTACAGTCACAGTTTATATCCAGGGTACATTTATAGACAGTTTATAAAGGCCAAATGAAGAATTAATAGATGTTTCAAGAAATGGGTAATTAAATGTTATGGATTGGTCTAGAGTCCAACGGGTCAATATGTTGGTCATGATCTTGGTTTATACCATCTGCAACAGCATTTACTGAGGTGCTCCTAACACATGCTACTCATGTCTGTAACATGCTTTTAACATCTACTAATCTAGTCACTCTTTATGCACCATTTATAAATAGAACCCTAACATAAAGCATGACCACACTAGGACAGGGTAATATGTGAGGAGCATTAGGCTGCAGGTTGCTCATTTGAAGAACGTATTTCCAGCGAAGTGGAAGGAGATGTTGACCTTGATGAATCTGAACTATGAGCAAGGAGTAGAATCTGCTAGATGAACAGATTACAGAGTGAAGCGCAAGAATTACAGATCTGGAAGTCCCTGGACCGACTGGGAGGTACTGCTGTTTATTTATATATTTATTTGACTATTTTGAGATTTTCTCCAGGTTTGAGTTTTATGTTTAATGTCTACCCTGCTGTTTTAAAATGAGAGCTTTTAGAGCAGGTCATCTAGTTATGCCAGGAGGGCTCCTGCTAGAGAAATCATTCTTTCCTACTGTCACCTTGTTACTTTACAATCAGTTCTGCTTTTAAATAGCAAAGGCGCTCCATGGAAGATGCCAGTTCTGATTACAGTGTGAAATGTCTAACCTTGGTTTACAGCATCTAAAAATGTGTTTCTCACAGCTTGAGACTTACATGGACTGAGACTGTGTTCAGCTAACAGGGAAAACAGCATCACTGCCACTTTACGGCATATACTGATCACTCATACGTACCATCAGCTTTATGAAATGCAGCAAGATGGAACATTACTATAGGTTAGCTCTAAAATTGAAGTTCTGAAATGGAATGACTAACTCGGAATATTACAGAAGCACTAACACAGGTGCAGCTCATATCCTCGGTGCTGGAAGAAGTATGTGACTTATGGCTGGTCTCCCTAGATATTTTTGATTACCATTGATTTTGCTTGCTTTATGCACCCTTAACTTTTGCTTGCTAAAACGTTTCTGTGTCTATGTGCTCATCTTAACCAAAAATTACACACTGAATAAAGAGAAAACATGCCCGATTCTCCTTCTCACCGGTGCTGGGGTGTCCACCCCACACAGAGCCTGAAGGGGTGAAGGCAGCTATGTGGGCCAATTAACCATCTGGGCTGCGCTGGAGGAGGAGCCAGTGAGCAAGGAGAATTAATTACAGATAAAACTCAGCTGGACAGGAACAGGAAGGGCCTGTATAAAGCCTAGTAGCTGAGAGCAGAAGAGGGCTGCAGGGAGAGAAACTGCAGTCCCTCTCAGGGTGAGAGAAAGTAAGATAGGAAGTAGTCCAAGGCTACAGCAGTAAGGTTCAGGACTGTGCAGACCATGACTACTTGTTGTAGGGTCCTTGGGCTGGAACCCAGTATAGAGGGCAGGCCTTGGTCCCACTACCAGCCCCTGGGTAGTGGTGCCATTAAGGGGCAGTGAATGGAAAGATTGCCTGGGACAGTGGGTCCTGAGGGACTTTGATTCCCCAGAAGGGGAGACCAACAGTGACCTGGCTGGAGGGCCAAGCCATGAAGTGAGAGCAGTTAAGTCCTGAGGAGAGTGCGACAGAGAGAGAGTGATGGAGTGCGACCACAGGAAGGGGCATTGGCCTGGCAGAGCTCATCCCCAAATGTGGCCAGAAGGAGGCGCTCCAGTGGTGAGTAGGGCACTCAGTGACACTTGTGTACCCTGGTTTGACATCAGTATAATCCCATTACTTTCAATGGCATCGTTCCTTACTTACACCAGAGTAAAGAACAGAAGAATTGGGTTTAATGGGCTAAATCTTCAGCTGTGCTGGAGTAGAGCTCAATGTAGCTGTTTCAAGGAGACAAAGGTAGTTCTAAATGGCCTTTCTTCCCCTTGCTGTTATGGGGCTATCAGGGCTCACACTAGCCACTGGTACAAGTTAGAGCAGCCTACAGACTGCTTTAACTTACCCTGGCTTCTAACAACCACTAGAAGCTACTATGCTGCCAATGATTTCTAGAGTACCATGTGCTTCATTCCTGACATGTTCTCTTGCTCCTGAGATGTAGCCTGCACAGCAGTAGAACCAGCTCTGCCAGTTCTATGCCTGCTGAAGATACACCCGTTAGTGCTTCTTGTGGGCACTGCTCCAGCTATACAAAGGGACATTAGCATGAGCTGGGATCTGGCCCAGAACTTCTGAACAAATAAATTGTGTCTCACCATTGACTGTGTTTGGGTCTATATTAATTTTACCACCTTCCCTCATCTCTGAGATGGTTTGCTTCTACATTTGTTCAGTGAAATATGTGACCATTATGAAATGCTTGTTTGGGAAGCAATAATGACCACATGCAAATCTTACTGATTTCTGCAGCAAGTTGGATATCTTCTGGAGTCGGCATCGACAGACCTTTAAAGGGGTGCCAGGAAAGACGTTACAGATGTGTTTGTAACCTTTACAGGCAGCAGCAGCAGCCTTCCCCTAGTCTGCATTCCTTTGCTGGGAAGGACGACCCACATGGAAATTATACAGCTTTGGTAGCTAAACTGGCACCATTCTTGAAGCTACTCCGAATGATTCCAGGACTCATGAAGCAATCTCCCAACCCATAATCCCACGTGAGTCAAGAACCCAGACAGAAGAATTCTTTCTTCTTTATTTTCCCCCCCTATAGAAATCCAAAACTTCATGGTAAATATGGGGTGGTTTTTATAATTTATCAGAGGCCTAATTACCATGGTGCTACATCTGCATATTTTTTTCATGGATGCTCAGGTGTCTGCACATTTGTGTCATGACTTGACAGTAGCTAGGCATGGCTTGAGAGCGTCCAAAGGGGCAGCATGGGAGAGAGGAAAGGACAGTTCCTCACAAGCTGTGCAGTGGTAGGGAGGCTGCTCCCTGGCACTACTGCTACAGATTTAGGCTTCCATATTCCCCGCTGCTATTGCACCTTCACTCGGTGGGGAGTTAATGGCTGGTGGATCTACATAGCAGTGGTTCCCTGGCCTCACCTTGCTCATTCAGAGTCTGTTGCCACCGCGTTTTGTAGCCCGTAGGAGTGTGTCTCTGCAACCCACTATTGGAGGCTGCCCTTTGAAGTTGCAGCTTGGGATGCAGCTCAAGCTCTGAAGTCGAGGGACTGGGGTGGGCTTCAGAGCTTCCAGGCCCCACTCCCAACCCTTTCTATGTGGAAGTGGCTGAAAGATCTAACCAAGAAGCTTAAAAAAAATCACCCTGCCAACTTGCCACTGCCTCCTCACGCTGACCGTACGGCCAAAAGCACAAGAACTGGGCTGAGCACTTGTTCTGAACAATGGAAGGAATCAATCAATTCACCTTCTGAAAGAGGGGCTTCAGAACTGATGGATGGTGTTCTGTTGGTACTAAGCGCCAGTTTGGAGAATGGGATGTTCCTCACCAAAGACGAATTGTGTCCCTTCACACTTCAGGTGACAGTGCAGCTGCGAACTGTGATGATTGCTGAGAAACAAACAGGCAATTTGAAATGGAAGTGCCCGCCAGCTGTAAGTTTTTGTCATGCTTCCAGAGGCAGGCATGACTGCTTTAAAGTGACATCATCAAGATTTGGGGCCTAAACAGGAAGTGACAGGGACCTTCAAATGGTCACCTTCAGAAGGAATCTTAGCATTTATTTTTAGTTTCAACTGATCATTGAGGAAACAAAACCAGACCTGTTGCAGCCTCACTTTGGCACCCTGCTCCCACAACATGGTGCACGTTCTGTTACCAGATTTTTTAACAGCCAACTTATCTACTAACTTTTCTATTTTGTTTTCCCCCCTGCCAGACAATGGGATCAGATGTATTTACTTGCTAAGAAGATGGTTTAAATATCTCTTGAAATGAAAACAACAGTGTGATTTGGAAAGCTTTTTTATTTTTCCCCTGGCTATTTGGTTGTTTCTCTCTTCCATTGTGTGGTAAACCCAAAATGTGTGAATTTTTTATGTACATTGTGCCTCATTTGTTACTGCAGTATACAGTATTCTCTACTATCTGTACGCCTGTGCCACTGAGGGTGGGGCAGGGTGGATTGTTTCATACACTAGGGCAGCGGGTCTCAAACTGTGGGTCGGGGCTCAGGTTACAGGCCCCCCACATGGGGCTGAAGCCCTTGGGCTTCGGCTTTGGCCCCCCTGCCTGCGGGACTCAGGCAGGCTCGGGCTTTGGTCCCCCCTCCTGGGGTCATGTAATATCTTTTGTTGTCAGAAGGGGGTCACGGTACAATGACGTTTGAGAACCCCTGCACTAGGGGAATCCCCAGGTGATGTATAGACAATATATCTGCTTGCAAGTCACCGCTATCCTGCCTTGCCTCAGTCACCCCACTCCTAAGGGGCGTGGCTGGAAGGAAAGGGGTATGACTGAAGGACTACTGAATTCTGATCTTGGGGGAGGTCATCACAAGTGATGCAATTCAGAGCAGCCCCGAGAATGCTCTAAATTTCTACTCAGGGCTGAACTGGTGGTCAACAGAGTGAGGATCAGAGATCCTTAAAGAGCATTGCCTGGTCCCACTTCTAACTGTACCATGCATTAAAGGTCCAGTCCTGAGGATCTGGCCCTTCAAGTAAAATACTGCATAACATCTTAAATATTTGTGTAAAATATATTCTGTGCCCCAGGCTTTGTGAAGGATGGAGTGTTGGTTGCAGTTGTCAGAGAAAGAGCTTAGAGGAGAAAAAGTTGAGTATTAACTTATAAAATGGGAACTATATTTCATATAGCAACTTTTATTAGCTGGTGCTGCTGGTCTGACTAGTAATAACCATGTGGGCTTGTAGACTTTTAATGTGAGTTGCTTTTTTTATTACCTTTTGGTTACAAAATGAGTGTACTCCGTCAGCTGGGAAATAGAAAGACCTGATTTATATCATTATTTCTCTTCTTATTCTACAGGAATGTCTGAGGCTCACAGAGAGCCTAATCCAAATACCTATGAAGTAAAGGGAAATCTTTTCTTTGGCTTTGAGATTTGTCAGGTCCAGATTATGGGAGATTCTGGAGGGGATGTTGTCGCCCACAAATTCATTTATTCCTGCATTTGTGCTTTTAGGGCTGCAGTTCAGAGAATTAGAGAATATCAAGATGGGTATCAAATAGATACACCTTGAGAAATATATTTGGCAAGTTATTTTCATTTGTTTCTAACTTTATCTGATCATAGAACAATTCGCAGGCAAGAAGTCCTCTATGGTCTTCCTATGGGGAGCACAACTTTTCTAGATTGCTTGTGGTGATATCCATTTCCTTAGACTTAGGGGATGGGTTTGAACTCTTTTTAGATCCATTGGTCATCATGATCTAGAATACTTATTCAAGGTTTATTGATTATTATAAGCAAATCCTCTGGCTATCACCATAATCATGCCCGGCATAGTATGCTATATTGCTAACTTCTTAGTAAAAATAACATATATATTTTGATTAGTTTGTTTCCCATTACAGTGCCCAAAAGTACCAATATGAATGTAAAATTACTTTCATGGTTCTACAGTCCAAGGCTGTGTGGAAGCTATTGCTAAACTGATAATTGCTACAACATTTGCCTATATACTTCATGCCCTGCTAGCATTAACCTAATCACTTTGTAAAAGTGCTTGGGACTCCTGGATTATGAAAGGCACTGTATTGTATAAAAACAATTTTTAGCCTTTGTAAAACTTCACTATATACAATACTGAAAAACATTCTTGGTCCTTTAAAATTATATCAGCATCATAAAATAGAATAGATCATCAAGTACATGACATTGCCTTGATTTGCTTTCTACTTCACAAGGATGCAATAGAATAGAATGGTACTAAAAGCTAGTTAACTGATTTTTTTTTTTTTAATTCTTCAAAATTCAACAGATCTTCAGCACACTTTTGCAGAACTGTTTCCAAATAGCTTTGTCATTGTTCTGTCCCAATAGCAAAGGTTGGTATATTACCACATGGAACTTTGGATCTCATCAATATTTAATCTGTGTTTTGTTACCACACATCTGTTTTCACTGATAACAAATTCTTCCTTTGAAATAGACCGTCTGTTTGGATTTTGCAACTTTCTGCAAAATGAGTTTAGAGTTTTGTAACTTAGCCAGGCAGTACTTGTAGGCATTTTATGTCAATAAGGTGGATTACCCCACTGATATATTGCAACACTACAAAAAAGGTTTACATAGAATGTTGCAATAGCATAAAAATATGCATGTGGGTTTTTTTAAGGATTTGGATTATTTCCATGTGCCATTTGGGCTACGTTATGTCTCTCTAGAATACTGCCACTGTTTTGCATGTAATCACTACTTGAAATATATCTACATTTCTGCAAGTGATTTTTTTTTTTTGTACTTTCAGTTCTATTGTGGAGTGCTACAACAACCATGACATTGATAAACTACATCCACAACCTTATGCATATTTCCTTTGCTGCTTCAGGAGAAAGTATTTGGGACTGATTTTGTTTCTGATCCTTTCAATTTCTTCTTTGAATGTAATAGATCTCTTTATTTATGAAGAGAGAGCTACTATTCAGAGAGATCTATTTATATATCTGCTTACTCTATCACCTAAGTATCTGAGTGCTTCACAAACATTAATCAGTCATCCTTCCATCATGCTTCTAAATCCAGGTAGTATTATTATCTGTGTCTTGCAGATGAACTAATACACAGAGAGGTTAAGTGACTTGCCCTAGGTCCCACAGGACATCTGTAGTAGAGTCAGGAACAGAAGCCTGAATCCTAGCCCAGTGCCTTAGCCAAAAGGCCCTCTTCCTCCCAATGACTGGATGATATATGGATGCTGAAAACCAATTTAGGAGAGTATGTTGTGCAGAAATCCTTAGAGGAAATTCTCTTGCATAAATAAATTTAAAAGCAAGACAATAAAATAGGAGATTGCAAAGTTCAAGATGACTCAGTTGGATTCCCTCTTCTTCTAGATCCATCATGTGCCTCTTAGTCCTTCTCCTGCTGAGTCTTACAGGGAGGGGAATAATTGAGTAACTTACTAGTTATTAGTAAGAGACAAGCTAAATCAAGCTATGATTCATGCTTCCAATTTGTGTGTTTTTTGTCAATGGCCAATGAGAGAGAATTGCAAAACACCACTGACTCAGACGCTTTGGAAACTGTGTGTGTATCTTCGTTACAGTTCAGGGCAATTATACCTGTATTCCCTCTGTATGGTCCAGCAAGAGCACTTCCTCTAAGCTTCCAGGTCACCAGCCATTGTCTCTCTTGAGTGGAGACATGAGTCTCTCTTCCTTCTGACAAGGCTATTTCTAGGTTTCACAGTACCCTGACAATACGGTCATTTTTCCCATCCAAAGACAGACTGTCTAAGCAGGCCTGCTTTGCATCTTTCCTCAGACGGTACGCAGAGTGATTGCCACAGTTATAAGTTACCGCACAGCTGTTTCTAAGCAAGCAGATTTATTCTTAAGGTAAAAGTATTACAGAGACAACATATTAAAAAGAACCTACATACATGTTAATAAAATTACCAAATATGACCCCGCCCCTCCCCAACAAGGACTCTGGTTGGTGATTAGTCTTTCAAACCCCAAACAGGGTGTTCCCTGTGGTCATAAGTTCATCACAGCATTGGCTCAGAACAAGCACTCTGCCTTTGGGGCCTCAGTAGGCCAAAGTCCTTCCAATTCTTCCCTAAGGATTGGGACCCACCTTGTACCTGTACATTTGCTGGATCAGAAAGGAGGCTCTGAGTCAGTTTAAACCAAGGGTTTTTTTTATCCAAAAATTCTATCTTTGTCTATCGGTCCCTGGAGAATCCAGTTTGAATTAGTAGATGCAAACCTATCCCGGCCATCACTTCAAAGGGCTGATAACCAGAGGAAATACATTCGCATACCCCCTCCTCCTAGAGAAGTTAAATGCAATAACACACAGACAATTGCATTTTTAATATAATCGACCCCCAGCATATCAAACTCAGTTCAATTGGGCTTATCCAGAATATTGCAGTGTATTGTTATACACCTCTACCCCGATATACCGCGACCCGATATAACACGAATTCGGATATAACGTGGTAAAGCAGTGTTCCGGGGGGGCGGAGGCTGCGTGCTCCGGCGGATCAAAGCAAGTTCGATATAACGCGGTTTCACCTATATTGCGGTAAGATTTTTTGGCTCCCAAGGACAGCATTATATCGGGGTAGAGGTGTATTTGTCACAGTCTCTTCTTTTAAGGAGACTTTTCTTTCTCCTATTGGTCTGACAAAGACTTCCAGTGTTGCTTCAGTCACAATTGGACGTAGTTTCCAACAGCTAGTCGTTAGTGGTGAAGCTCTAATTACAACAGCAGTAACTAGGCTCATACTAGAGGAAGTGAGTCCACTCCTGTAAGGAGTTGTCCTTATGGGAGCAGTCCTCACTCAAGGTCTGATTTTCAAAGTAGACCTCCAGTTATGCAGGTAGAGTTCAGAGACTGCACTAAACTGCACAGACTGTTTTATGCCCACAATAAATTGCTGGGAAAAGGCCTGAAATATGCCAGTGGAACTGAGGGTTCAATTCATTGGGGGCCCAAAGTGGTACCTACAAACTGGAGTGCAGTCTGAAAATCAAACCTGTAAGAATCCCAATGAAAGCAATAAAGCCGCTATCTGTAAGTAAGCACGTGCAGGATCAGATCCTGGAAAAACAGGCAGAAACCTGGATATAAACAGCCAGTACCAGGCATTAGACACCAATGTGGATTGTTTTGTACATTAGAATAAAAACGATTTACCTACAGAACCGCACAGGGTACGGTGGGCTTCTGTCCAATAATGTCTGTAAAGCACTGAGACATAGAAAAGAGTCCCTACAGAAGAGTAAATTACTGATACAGGGCCAAATCCTGAAATCATTACTTGTTTTCATTTCCACTGTGGTAGCACCTAAGGACCCTATCTGGGAATCAGGAGCCCATTGTATTAGGTGCTGTACAGACAACACAAAGACCCTGCTCCAGGCAGCTCACAATCTAGAATCCGCGGTAGACAGAATTTACTACAGGAAAACTCTCCATGAAGTCAGTGGGAGCTCTGATTGGTGGAATCTGTTTATTCATGGATGCTACTGGCTCAGCCCATGCCGCTCCCCTTGCCCGAGTAGGGGTGGAGTAAATCCTAAATAAGGAGTTCCAGCTTTGGCACTATAGGTTTTTTAATTAAGCCTAAATATGGTTTTAAAAATACTACTCTACTTCCTTTTTTCTCTCTAGGTATTGTCATAGGCACAGGAGTTGATATAGGTTATGTAAATAAGTTGAGGAAGAAGATGCTATCACATACTAAGTTTTCTATATGGGAATTTAAATATTGCAACAGCATCTTAAAAATTATACTTTGCTTTATAAGCCTACAGGTTTGGACAATCAATGCTCACATTTGAATACCTCATCATGTGAAGCTCTATAGTTTCACATTGGATTATTACAGCCTGAAGGTCTGATGTCTCCTTTGACAAAACTGTATGGATGTATCCATAAAGGTTAATGTTTGTTTCTGTCATGGAGAGGAACAGTGGGATATGTTATATGGCAACCTTTGATTTAATAAACTACAGCTGACTAAACTGGGAACTGAGAATAGAACAAATCAACAGGAACCATTTATCAATGATAAAAATGACTTAAATATGTTACTTTGCAGACAACATATTTCTCTGATTAAAATGATCTTTCTTACCTATCTAATATGAAAGGTATCACAGCATATTATATGCAAAGAGCATTTTTGTCCAGGACTTTTTGTCCCAAAGTCACAACATGGATTTTCTGTTCAATGGAAGTACTTTGTTTTTAAGAACATTAGCTGATGAGGATGATAATCATAGTAGTGTAGACCTGGAAGGGACCTCACTGGGTTATCTCATCCAGTCCCCTGCATTCAAGGCAGGACTAAATAATAACTAGGCCATTCCTGACAGGTGTTTATCTAACCTGTTCTTAAAAACCTCCAATGACAGAGATTTCACGATTTCCTTAGGCAATTTGTTCCAGTGCTTAACTACCCTGATAGTTAGGAAGCTTTTCCTAATGTCCAACCTAAATCTCCGTTGCTGCAATATAAGCCCATTGTCCTATCTTCAGAGAATGGAATAGAAGCATTTATCAGCTCATTCAGAATCACTTTTAACAAGACAACTGTTGGTTAATGTAAGTAATACTGCTGTACTACTAAAAGCAGTAATATAGAATGATGCTGTCACAAAGGGCATTTGGGCCATGATTTTCAAAAATAGGTGCCTAAATTGAAACTCTTGGGTCTGTATTTAGGCACCTAAATAAGTTATCTGATTTTTCATAAGGGCCAAGCACTGAACATTTCCTATGGACTTCAGTGGAAGCTCAGACCACTGATTTAGGTGCCTAAGTACTGATTTAGGAGTAGGGGTGCTGGAACAATTTTTATAGTGGGGGTGCTGAGAGTTATTCAACCAATCTGTAAACCCTGTATATGATGGAATCCACTTTTTGCCAGGGAATGCAGCAGCACCCCTAGTTCCAGTACCTATGTTTAGGAGTCTATCTGCAGGAAATCTTGGCCTTGGCTTTTTCACATGTTAATAATGAAGCATTACCACAACTGCTTTTTGTGTAACTTCAGATTTTGTTTATTATCCCCACAACATGTTTTCTGTTAGCCTAAATATCATTAATAAAGAGCATCAGTAATATGATGCTGCTCATTAAATTCAGAGAGCTCCTAGGGAACTTCATTCTTGCAGTCGTATAATATCATACTGCCATGATGTCCTGCTATGCAGAACATGTTTGCCATTCCTGTATTTGCATAATTTTCAAAGAACACTACACTTCTCAATACTCCCCTCATAAAACTTTTGGCCCATGTTTCAAGCAATCTGCAGCTGGCCCCTTGAGAGAACGAACCAAGCCAAGAAACCTGACTCCCCAAACCACCAGCTATGATTCTTTCACATGTGCTGTCCCTATTCCCGCTGAAGCTGTAAAACTAGACCTAAATCCTTCACAAAGCAGAACTTCTGTCCTCTGCACAGCTCTATACTGAGCATTATCTTCTCTATTATATTGGATATAATTTGTTTTTTTTTAAAAAAGGAATGTCCTACTTCAAACCCTTTTTTGGGGGAGGAGGGCGGCGGTGGTCCTCTTATCTCTAATGTTCAACACTCCTGTCAGTAGTTGTAGTAAAGGCTTGTCTTGCCTTTTAATTTCATGTTTTGGAGATCAATGGTGCTTTTTCACTCTCTCTTGCTGGCCTTGGCATTCTGCACAGACACAATGACTAGATAAATCACAAACACACAACTGGGGCATAGGGCACAAGAACCTTACTCCTTCAGTTCCAAAACCACAGGCCTCTACCATATGAGATAAAGGACATTGCACTAAGTGGCAGCAGTCTTTCATCCTACCTGTGGGCATGCCACATGAGGACAAGTTCATGACTAGAGCCATTGCGTTACAATCTGCTTCTAATGTGTTGGGTTCAACCCATGAAGTCTTGAATGCTTTGGAATCTTTTAGACCACCATACTCCCTCTAAGATACTAGTACGCTTGCCAACAGCATTTCTGGAGATCTGATTCCCTTCCCTTACATTAACACACATCAGGAAAAGTCAATGGAGAAACACCAGTGCCCAACCGTAGGGTCTGTCAGAATGAAGCTGAATATTTCACAAAGGATTCTTTGACACTGGAGTGGGTGTTGTTCAATTACCTGAATTCTCAAAGTATAAGTAGAATATCAATTACAAGATACAAGATTCCTCCCAGTGTTTTCTTGCCTCTGGTTTCAGAAGGTTTCTGGCTGTCTAAGTTTAACACCAGCCAAACACATGGGCAGTTGAGAGAGAATCTACAAAGACTGAAGCAAACAAATGAATCTAAATGTCTGCAGCAGGATATAGCTATGATATAAATGAGAGTAGATTCAGACTCCAAGTCTAGCTGTAATATTAATGGTAATAATGAATGGTTCCAAACAGGATTTAGCTTGTTACAAAACACCCATAATAAAGGAAAGATGCAAACTTCAATAATGATGAGAATTAAATACAAGAAACTCCATCCACAATCATTTCAGAAAGACCTGCATCCAACTGGAGGCCATCATAACTGTGTGGTTCATGGTACCAAATACCACTAATAAATCGAAAGACAGCAGCCGAGACAAGCACTTATTACTAAGTCAAGGAGAACAATCTCTGTGCAATCCTGGGTCAGACATCCTGATTAGAATTAATTAAAATTCCAATGATCTTTGTGGCTCTAAAAAAGAATGGATACAACTTAGGAAGTATCTTAAGTGAAGTAAAAAAGGTTAGTAATGGCGTGATAATTAACAACAATGCCTCTTGCTCAGGGCCGGCTCCAGGCACCAGCCCACCAAGCATGTGCTTGGGGCGGCGCCTGGAGGGGGGCGGCGCGGTGGGGCGCTCCGGCCCCAGAGCAGGGCCACGACTGGGCTCGCTGCCCTCCCCGCGGCGCTCCGGCAGCCGGGGGCTCTCTGCCCTTGCCCCGGCACTCTGGCCACCAGGGAGAGCGGAGAGCCCCGGCCGGGCTCGCTGCCCTTCCCCCAGCCGGGCTCGGCACCCTCCCCCCGGCGCTCTGGCCGCCGGGGAATCTCTGCCCTTCCCCTGGCGCTCTGGCCACCGGGGAGAGCGGAGAGCCCCGGCTGGGCTCTCCGCCCTGCTCCCAGCGCTTCGGCCCAGTCGGGGGAGGGGAGAGGCGGCGGGTGGCTTTTTTGCCTAGGGCAGCAAAAAAGCCAGAGCCGGCCCTACTCTTGCTATATTTAGATTCTTTAGCCTTGAAATTTTCATGACAGATTTCAAATTTTCTGGCAGTTGTCAAGTAGCTAAAGAGAAATTAATTATATGGTTTAAGACTATTGGTGAACTGATTCTGATAAAAACTATATGGATTCCACGTCTGTGATATGGGATGGAGGAACTGATCCAGATAAAATAAGAACGGACCTAAACTTCCAAATCAAGCCCTACCTGAATCTTTTTGTGGGTCCAAAATAGTTTGGAACTTTTTTAACTTATCTCTTTTAATAAACAATAATAATAAACCACTTTGCCTCTGCATTTCCTGATTTCAGCTGGGACAAGAAGCAAGGTGAGATAAAGCAGCCAAACTTTTGGCTATTGCTGATACAAACAGAAGCTCTTCACCACTGGATTTTGCCTATGTCTAGAGCCTAAGAAAAATATCTGAAAATAATTGTAAGAGGAACACTAGAGATGGAGGCTGGTAGCTGTTGATCTGGGCTATAGGATAATTTCACGCAAATCATCAACAAGAAGCAATTTTTACTAACCGACATCAGAGTTACCAGAATAAAAGGAAATATAAGATAAAGTCAGATTGCTACAATTTGTCAAACTGGAAGAAATGTTTATCCCAATTATCTTCCTTGTTAATCTGAAAAGGCGAGAACTGAAATTTGTGACAAATCGTTTGAAGCCTAGGTCCAGGGAACAGCTGGGAGGATGGATTAAGGAGAAAATGAATAGTCTGAAATAAGGATGCAGAGCAATTTCTTCACTTCAGCATCAAACTCAAATAGAAGTCAGCCTTAATTTTCTTTTAAAGACCCCTTAATTTGATTCTTCCCATATCTACCTTAGATACTTATATGGTTCTCATTATTATGTAAAACTATGGCAGAGACAGACTATGGCCCAGTTCCACAAAGGTATTTAGACTCTTAACTTCTACTGATTTCAGTGGAAGTCAGGAGCTTAAATACCTTTGTGGATCTGGGCCTAAGTGATTTGCTGACACAGGGTGTCTACAGAAGAGCAGAGGATTGAATGCAGGTCTCTTGTCCCAGGCTGTCTTCCTAACCATCGGACCATCCTTTCTATATCAAAATGATAGGTTAGGCCAGAGGCCATGCGCTGCATCTCCATTTCCTTCCATCTATCCTAATCTCTGAGCACTTCTATAAACTTGGAAGAGTGATACATCAAAAGGTTAGAGTGGGTCTGTGAAAGAACTGTGCCACTTATAATATTTGCTCATTCAAGATTGAACAGATCATATGCCTTTAGATCAACTAGGAGCAGAGAGGACTAAGCTGTTCTCAAAGATAATCTTTCAACAGAGTTAGTTGTAAGAGTAAAAATAGGATCTGGTTAGTGTTTAAAAAAAAGCAACATTAACATGAGTATTCGTCTTTAATGTCTCAGAAGGGTACAAATCAAGTGAGACAACAAGAGATGGAGTGCACCCCTTTTGGTGCAACTTTTGTTCTGAGAATTCTGAGCACTAGAACCAAAGGTAGAAGGTACCACCGTAGTCTAGGTTGCTACCCACTGTTCACCAGCAGGTGCTCAAGAGACCAGCCATGGTTGATACATGGATCACAGTTTGGAAACTGCTGTGCTAAGCATTCAGAAAGCTGGAGAAGTGGCACTGTTTAGGTTCAACTTAAAGGAGATGTAGAGCTCTGCATACTGCTGGCATTTCAGCCCATGTTGTTTCATTAGTTCTCTCACTGGCTTCATCTAGATGTTGAATAATTAAAGGGAGCGGCAGAGGACTGAGCTTTGTGGGATTCACTGTCTGAGAGTGTTGGAGCTAGAAGAAGAGTTGCCCCTACGGACTCCTTGGGTTTGGTCTGAGAGGAGAGACCTGAGCCATTTAAAGGCATTTTCATTCATCCCTGCAGCCCCTGGAAGGTGGGACAGGAGCAGTAGGTGATCTGCAGTACCATATGCCAGACAGACATTTCCTTTGTCTACAGACAGTGTAGGTGACCCACCAGAGCAGCAAATGTTGTCTCTGTGCCATGCCTTGCCGTGAACCTGATTGAGAGGGATCCAGGATATATGTGCTGCCAGGTGAATGCCTGTGGCCACTGAGGCTGAATTGATCCTTAGTCCCTATGTTTTTTTCTTATGTATTAGTGTGTTCTGGAGTATTTTTCTTTCTTGTCTTGTCCAAGGTAGCTGATGTATTTTAAATTCTTGCAGTGTTAAATTAGCATCTATAACCACAGCACAGTTGTTTCTTGAAAGCTTCTGTGTATTTTCTCCCACCTTGGATTACCAAATATCTCAGCTGTGGAATACTGTTTACTCTGAACTGTCTTGAATCAAAAACTTGTATAAATTAGAGGCTTGATGGGATCTAAGCCTAATTTCTCATAGTGTGGATGTGAATCCACCATCTGGAGCTTGGCACAATCACAGGCCCAACAATTCTGGGAAAATAGAACAAATGTGGAGGTATTGCCAAAATTCTGGCTCGCATAAATCATTGTCTTTCTGTAGCCCTGTGGATGCTGCAAACCTGTTCTTTTATAAACGTACTGTGTAGCATATTCCATTCTCACTCCAGCTCTGCCAGTGCAGTCTCATTTCATCAGTCATGGAAATTAAAGAATTATTGCAGTTCCATGCTCTTAACTGCAGACCCAGTTTCACTCTTAGCTCTTTCTCTCTCATACAGTGGCCTCTGTTAATAGCTAACTATTGGATTTTTGGTTGTAAAGTCCTTGGGGGATAATAATAAGTCCCAAGTGCACTATTACATAAAGCCCAGATGATCTATTCTACCATGTAGAATTGGGAGCAGGGGAAGGAAAATTGTGGAATATCATATCGATGGGGGTTGGTCACATGGCATGGAGCAGAGAGAGGAAATGCTGGTTGCATAATTTTCTCATACCATATAGCTGCTTCTATCCCCTCCATGGCCAGCATGCTTAAGCTCAGTGCTGCATGACAGCAGGGCAGAGTGAGTGGCATGACCAGCTAGAGGCAGAGCATGTGCCCTTCTCAGGATGGCATAATGTAGTAAGCAATATGGCAGACCGTAAGAGTGCGGGGCCCAGTGTTACACTGTGGAAGCACCTCACTGGGCAAGCATGCCCTGTCATAGCACTATGGGAAACATACTGCCTTCTTACCGCCCCAGGGAAGAATTCCTATTCCTCCAGGCAATGGGAAATCCTTTACCTACTTCTAATTTTAGGGCGAGTTCTACTAGATCTTATCCTCTGAGTCCCATGCTCCAATATTTCAGCATCCATTATTCTGAATTAGAGCTGGATCAGTCTCTGTGTTCATTCCCGCGCTTGTAAGATTCAGGATACCAGGAGGGATGGGCTGTGGCGGGTCTTGTCTTCTGGCTGAAGGACAGGTTCACATGCCCGGTTGTTAGTTCTCCACCCACCCCTCCCTTTTTAAAAACACTTTTGAGACAAACACAAGGGGTGGCACAGGTGGATTGCTGGACACTGTCATCTGTTTAGTTTGGAGGAGAGCAGCAGGAAACTGCCAAGGACACAGCTGAGCATCAACTTAAACATGGTTCACACAAGGTGAGAGTACATAAAGGAGCGGCGAACAGCAGAGGCTAACAGCAGGAGTTTGCCTGGGAGCTGTCCAAGAGGAGGTACGCTAAGTGCTGCATTAGGGGGGCTGTGTTGGTGGGCCTTGAGTGGGCCTGACTGGTATATAAGGGCAGTCAGCAGCGAACCAGCTGAGCGGCGAACAGCAGAGGCTAACAGCAGGAGTTTGCCTGGGAGTTCGCGTGGGGAGAGCGCACTGAGGCTTTCATCTGCAGGTTTCTCCGAGTAGTTCCTGCAACAGTTGAGGAAGCTCCTAAGAGGACGGTGATATGGAAGGTGAGCGATCAGCTGTTGTAACCTGCACAGGTTGTGCCATGTTTGTCTTTCTTCCGCAGGACAGAAGTGACTTTGTCTGTACAAAGTGCAAGCTGGTCTCCATATTGGAGGAGAAGGTTCGAGGGCTGGAGAAACAAGTATCGACTCTGCGTTGCATAAGGGAAAATGAAGATTTCCTGGACAGACGTCAGGAGATGCTTCTACGGCCACAATGTTCTGAAGATTCAGAGCAGGCGCAGCAGGGACAGAAGGATTGTGAGGAGGTTTGGCAGCATGTGACCTCCAGAAGAAGAAAGAGGAGCGTCCATGCACCAGCAATGGAGATACAGGTGAGCAATCGTTTCCATGTTCTCTCTACAGGTGCTAATGCGGAGAGTGGACTAGATGGCCCATCTGAGGGAAGGGAGCAGAAGGAGACTCCACCAATTGGAAGGCAAAAGATGCACTGTCCTAGGGATGCGGGTTCCACGACCACCACTCCCAAGAGGAGGAGGAGGGTGGTGGTGGTCGGGGACTCCCTCCTCAGGGGGACTGAGTCATCTATCTGCCGCCCTGACCGGGAAAACCGAGAGGTCTGCTGCTTGCCAGGAGCTAGGATACACGATGTGATGGAGAGACTGCCGAGACTCATCAAGCCCTCGGATCGCTACCCCTTCCTGCTTCTCCACGTGGGCACCAATGATACTGCCAAGAATGACCTTGAGCGGATCACTGCAGACTACGTGGCTCTGGGAAGAAGGATAAAGGAGTTTGAGGCGCAAGTGGTGTTCTCGTCCATCCTCCCTGTGCAAGGAAAAGGCCGGGGTAGAGACCGTCGAATCGTGGAAGTCAACGAATGGCTACGCAGGTGGTGTCGGAGAGAAGGCTTTGGATTCTTCGACCATGGGATGGTGTTCCAAGAAGAAGGAGTGCTAGGCAGAGACGGGCTCCACCTAACGAAGAGAGGGAAGAGCATCTTCGCCAGCAGGCTGGCTAACCTAGTGAGGAGGGCTTTAAACTAGGTTCACCGGGGGAAGGAGACCAAAGCCCTGAGGTAAGTGGGGAAATGGGATCCTGGGAGGAAGCACAAGCAGGAGAGCGCAAGAGGGGAGGACTCCTGTCTCATGCTGAGAAAGAGGGACGATCGATGAGTTATCTTAAGTGCCTATACACAAATGCAAGAAGCCTGGGAAACAAGCAGGGAGAACTGGAAGTCCTGGCACAGTCAGGGAACTATGATGTGATTGGAATAACAGAGACTTGGTGGGATAACTCACATGACTGGAGTACTGTCATGGATGGATATAAACTGTTCAGGAAGGACAGGCAGGGCAGAAAAGGTGGGGGAGTTGCATTGTATGTAAGAGAGGAGTATGACTGCTCAGAGCTCCGGTATGATACTGCAGAAAAACCTGAGTGTCTCTGGATAAAGTTGAGAAGTGGGAGCAACAAGGGTGATGTCGTGGTTGGAGTCTGCTATAGACCACCAGACCAGGGGGATGAGGTGGACGAGGCTTTCTTCTGGCAACTAGCAGAAGTTGCTAGATCGCAGGCCCTGGTTCTCATGGGAGACTTTAATCACCCTGATATCTGCTGGGAGAGCAATACAGCGGTGCACAGGCAATCCAGGAAATTTTTGGAAAGCGTAGGGGACAATTTCCTGGTGCAAGTGCTGGAGGAACCAACTAGGGGCAAAGCTTTTCTTGACTTGCTGCTCACAAACAGGGAAGAACTAGTAGGGGAAGCAAAAGTGGATGGGAACCTGGGAGGCAGTGACCATGAGATGGTCGAGTTCAGGATCCTGACACAAGGAAGAAAGGAGAGCAGCAGAATATGGACCCTGGACTTCAGAAAAGCAGACTTTGACTCCCTCAGGGAACAGATGGGCAGGATCCCCTGGGAGAATAACATGAAGGGCAAAGGGGTCCAGGAGAGCTGGCTGTATTTTAAAGGTTGCAGGAACAAACCATCCCGATGTGTAGAAAGAATAGTAAATATGGCAGGCGACCAGCTTGGCTAAACAGTGAAATCCTTGCTGATCTTAAACGCAAAAAAGAGGCTTATAAGAAGTGGAAGATTGGACAAATGACCAGGGAGGAGTATAAAAATATTGCTCAGGCGTGCAGGAGTGAAATCAGGAAGGCCAAATCACACTTGGAGTTGCAGTTAGCAAGAGATGTTAAGAGTAACAAGAAGGGTTTCTTCAGGTATGTTAGCAACAAGAAGAAAATCAAGGAAAGTGTGGGCCCCTTACTGAATGAGGGAGGCAACCTAGTGACCGAGGATGTGGAAAAAGCTAATGTACTCAATGATTTTTTTGCCTCTGTCTTCACGCACAAGGTCAGCTCCCAGATTGCTGCACTGGGCAGTACAGCATGGGGAGAAGGTGACCAGCCCTCTGTGGAGAAAGAAGTGGTTCGGGACTATTTAGAAAAACTGGACGTGCACAAGTCCATGGGGCCGGATGCGCTGCATCCGAGGGTGCTAAAGGAGTTGGCGGGTGAGATTGCAAAGCCATTAGCCATTATTTTTGAAAACTCATGGCGATCGGGGGAGGTCCCAGATGACTGGAAAAAGGCTAATGTAGTGCCCATCTTTAAAAAAGGGAAGAAGGAGGATCCGGGGAACTACAGGCCAGTCAGCCTCACCTCAGTCCCTGGAAAAATTATGGAGCAGGTCCTCAAGGAATCAATTATGAAACATTTAGAGGAAAGGAAAGTGATCAGGAACAGTCAGCATGGATTCACGAAGGGGAAGTCGTGCCTGACTAACCTAATTGCCTTCTATGATGAGATAACTGGCTCTGTGGATGAGGGGAAAGCAGTGGATGTGTTATTTCTTGACTTTAGCAAAGCTTTTGATACTGTCTCCCACAGTATTCTTGCCACCAAGTTAAAGAAGTATGGGGTGGATGAATGGACTGTAAGGTGGATAGAAAGCTGGCTAGATCGTCGGGCTCAACGGGTAGTGATCAATGGCTCCATGTCTAGTTGGCAGCCGGTTTCAAGTGGAGTGCCCCAAGGGTCGGTCCTGGGGCCGGTTTTGTTTAATATCTTTATTAATGATCTGGAGGATGGTGTGGACTGCACTCTCAGCAAGTTTGCAGATGACACTAAACTAGGAGGTGTGGTAGATACACTAGAGGGTAGGGATCGGATACAGAGGGACCTAGACAAATTAGAGGATTGGGCAGAAAAAAACCTGATGAGGTTCAACAAGGACAAGTGCAGAGTCCTGCACTTAGGACGGAAGAATCCCATGCACTGCTACAGACTAGGGACCGAATGGCTAGGTAGCAGTTCTGCTGAAAAGGACCTAGGGGTCACAGTGGACGAGAAGCTGGATATGAGTCAACAGTGTGCTCTTGTTGCCAAGAAGGCTAACGGCATTTTGGGCTGTATAAGTAGGGGCATTGCCAGCAGATCGAGGAACGTGATCGTTCCCCTTTATTCGACATTGGTGAGGCCTCATCTGGAATACTGTGTCCAGTTTTGGGCCCCACACTACAAGAAGGATGTGGAAAAATTGGAAAGAGTCCAGCGGAGGGCAACAAAAATGATTAGGGGTCTGGAGCATATGACTTATGAGGAGAGGCTGAGAGAACTGGGATTGTTTAGTCTCCAGAAGAGAAGAATGAGGGGGGATTTGATAGCAGCCTTCAACTACCTGAAGGGGGGTTCCAAAGAGGATGGAGCTCGGCTGTTCTCAGTGGTGGCAGATGACAGAACAAGGAGCAATGGTCTCAAGTTGCGGTGGGGGAAGTCCAGGTTGGATATCAGGAAAAACTATTTCACTAGGAGGGTGGTGAAACACTGGAATGCGTTACCTAGGGAGGTGGTGGAGTCTCCTTCCTTGGAGGTTTTTAAGGCCCGGCTTGACAAAGCCCTGGCTGGGATGATTTAGCTGGGAATTGGTCCTGCTTTGAGCAGGGGGTTGGACTAGATGACCTCTTGAGGTCCCTTCCAACTCTGATATTCTATGATTCTATGATTCTATGATTCTATAAAGAGCAAGCAATGGGACCAACTCCTGCTAAATGTACAAAGCCTCTTTCTCCTGCTCCTTGTGACCCTTTTCCATTTAATGACAGTGGACACTTCAGGGTTTGGGCTTTTGGTTAAAGTCAAAGAGACTGGATTCATGTTAGGCTTTTATTTCCCTGGGGTAGGTGGGCTTGTTCAGACATGCTATCACAGCTGAGGGGTTGGGAGCCATCTCTCCCATCACAATTGATCAGCCTGAGAAGATAGTGACCCTTGAAATGTGAAAGCTTACCCAAATTCATGGTGAGAAACACAGACGCAGAGTATTTCTTACGACAGCCCAGCACTGTTCTGCCCTGGGGTCAGAGATGCATCCTGGAGATACATTCCTGCTTAGGGGATGGCTGCACTTGAGTGGGCGCGCTTGATGCCAGTCAAGCAATCATTGATGTCATCGACTGCTGGATGACTCTCACGGGGAGTTAATGTCTATAGCTATTTTGGAATAGAGTTAGGGAGAGGTGATTGCGCTTACTGTTTGCTGGGAGATGGAGCAGTTCTTGACATTACTGGATGTGAACTCCACTGGGGGAGGCTACTGGGAAGTGGCCCAATGGAGAGTTTGTTTAACTAGAGGCCTGACACTGTTTTTGCCATTAACTTCAAAAGGAGTTGGATTGGTACATTATTGTTGGAAGGCTAGATGACCACTTGGCAGTGAGGATTATTTGGGTTTGTACCTATACCTGTTCTGTCTGTATTCTCTAAAAGATTGCAGCCAGTATGTTGATTTTCCACCTAGAATTTAATTCCATCCTCTTTTACAATGGCCTTGTAGCAATTTCCCTCATACGAGGAGCTTTTAGCATGACAGAAAGATAAAACTTCCAGTCTCTGCTTTTATTTTTGAATAATATTGCTGAGCAGTATTTACCAACTTTGTGCTGTCCCATTTTTATTGGCTGGAAGGCTCAGTTTCCCTCTATCATGTATCTTCTTTCATGGTTTAAACAAAAAGGTTTAGTTTTCTCCCCTGATACCTAGGCTTGTTAAGTAATCACAACTGCCAGAGCCTCACACTGATTTCTCCTGTGCATTTTTCATTAGAACAATGTATTATGGATGATACCGTTAGAGTGAAATGACATTGGCTACATGATCCAGACCTTTCCACTACTGTAGAACTAAAGGGACCTTTCCTCATTGCAGCGTGTCACACAAGTGACATTAATAGTCACTCGGAAATAAAGGTAAAGGTTGAACTAGTTTTTAATGAGCACGGAAGTCCTGAGTCACTATGAGGCTGAAACAAAGCACAGTGTTTCATGATTAATTATATGCACATTGAGAGATCCCTCCTCCCCTCTAATATAAAAGAAAACCAAAGTCAAAACATTTCACTTTGGGAAAAGAGTGAGTAATAATATAATTGAATTTCATTAAATATAGATGCCTTCTTCACTCTGTCATTGTGCACTACAGGACACACAAGTTTGAGGCTCTTTTCAGGTATGTGCATGCGTGGACATAAATACACTCGAAATAATTGCAACAATAATGATTAATGAGTAAACCTGCTCAGACAGGGCTAGTTGTCAATTTCTCTGCTGCTGTTTTTCCTGTCTCAAGAGCAGGAGAAACTACTGTGTTTGTTGTTCTTCAGATGTTAGCTAATCTTGTGTAAATTGGTCCGTAGACATGAACTCAAAGTAAGGCTCACGTAAGACATCTCACTGAAATGAAAACTTTGGCTCCTTAACTTAAATCTCCCTTTTATAGTGGTTTAAAAATAGATTCTTTTAAGGAGCTGGTTGCTTGAATGCTCTGTGGTCTCATAACTGAATGGGTCCAACATTTCTGAGAATCAGGGTTTTGAGTTGTTTCACTGTCACCCCATGCATCTGACACCAAAAATGAATAGCAATCACTTATTATGATTTGGTTTCGTATGACTGCCTCACTGCCTATTTTTCAGCAATATTGTTCATCACTATTAGAGTAGCAAAAAGAATTACATTTAAAAAAAGGAGTGTGCTTTTGGCCATCTTTGCAGGCTTAGCAGCTAGCCAGAGACACTGCCAAAAGCCAGCAGCTAAATCCTCAGGGATTTGTAAACAGCTTAAGAACCTGCACAAAAGGTGGAGAAAATCAGAACCTGGGAAACCTTGACTCCTTTTGATGAATCAAGTCTTAGGTTTCTGCTTCAGTGTCTAACTAAATCCCAACTATTCAAAACAGACACCGGCAAATTATTGTTGTGGCTGCTGTGTAAAGCAGATCGTAAAAGTATAATAAAACATTTTTAATATTGATAAGTTTTATATATATAGTCTAGAGAGACCATGAGTCTGAGCTTGGGGTGGCTGGATTCAAACCTTGTGAGTTATGTAATAAGTTCTCCCTAACAAATGCCAATAAAACTTTTATCCCACTTCACACCACCATGTGTCTGGATATGCCACATTTTATAGACAGGCTGTTTCAGAGATTTATTTTTTTTAAAGAATGTATAAATACTAATTTTTGTACACCTCTCCCTGCACTGGCACAGGAAAGCTCTTTCAATACAATGAGTCTAAGCCTTCAGAGGGAGAGGTAAATCTGACTGATACATTACACACAAAAAAAACCCCCTCCAAAATCCTATAAAATACCTTTTTGTCTAGGTAGAATAGCTTTTGCCTACATAAGAATGGAATGAGTTTAAGGCATAGTATCTTATGAGATGCCTGAGCTGAAATAAAAGCCTTATTTCATTGGAAGTGTGTGTGGGGGGAGATTTCTGACTTTCAAGTGACTTAAACTCTGAAGGGCCCTAAGATTTCAGATAAACTCATCACTGGTTTCGCTCTGAACATCCTCGGCCTGAGCCCAGTGTAATTTATTTTGCAGCAAAGAGGGGAAGAGAAGGGGGTGGAACAAGGTCAGGGCAGAACAGTGCACAAATCACCCTCTCCATGTAGGATTTTATTGAACGTGTCTTTGCCTAATGTAAATTGGCTCCACCTCCTTAAATGCCTCTGTAGCTGCACATCCTTGTGGTGCAGCTTTGCAGGCAATAAAACGCTCACAAATACCAAACAAAAAGCATTACCATTACCACCACCCTTCTCTCCCACAGCTCCTCATACAGACTTCTGCCCACTGCCGACCTCATTTGCTCCCCTTGTCTTTTAAGGTGTTGGGCCTAAATAAGCTCAGCGGCTGCCTAATTAGCTCCCCGCTGGTAGCTTCCCTGTGCTGCCTTTGAACTCCCGGCAAGGAATTAACCCCTGAAATCCCAGGTCATTGACTGGCCCAGCAGGGCTGCCGAGAGACACTACTAGTGGGACGCACTGGCTCGGGGTTTGGGGTCCACTTTGTGGACACCAAATGACCTGTGCACCCAGTAGGGTGACCAGACAGCAAGTGTGAAAAATCAGGACAGGGCGTGGGGGGTAATAGGAGCCCATATTAAAAAAAGCCCCAAATATCGGGACTGTCCGTATAAAATTGGGACATCTGGTCACCCTAGCACCCAGTCACACAAGGGAATTAGGAAACATTTCTATGATGGGTTATTTTTCTTTCTTTTTTCTTTTTCTTTTCTGCTAAGAAATGGCATCCTTTTGAAACTGGAGGGTGGGGTGGGGGATATCAAGCATAGACCTGGCAGAGTGCAGTCCAGGCAACCAAAAGTGCCTAATAAATTGAGTTTATGTGATGCACATGTGTACATACAGAGAATGTGATACCTGGGGGTTATAGTATTACTGATGGGCCACTCAACCATTTTCACTGAACTAAATGAGAATTTACCCTTGATTTCAACGAGAGCGAGATCAGCAGTAACACAAAGAGGGGAGAGTGCAGGACTCAGTTTGTTCTGTGTCAGTCAAGTGAAAATTAACCTGAGCTGCTACCTTCTGTCAGGGGAAGGTTAATCACTGGATAAGCCGCCTCGAGTGTTTTTGTATGAGCATTGTTTATTGTTGAAATCTATGAATAAAAAAATAAACACAAACAGGTTGCCTGTGAATAGGTGTTAAGTACGTTGTCTGATCCTAAACTGTGTTCTTATTCGGAATCTGATTATGTGCCTGTGTGTACTCAGTTCTACAGAACTTCAGCGAACATTTCCATTTCTCTTAATTATCCTTCTTCCCTATTAATTTTTCTTGTGTTCAGTAAATGATCCTTCTGCCTTTTGGTTTAAGGCTTCCATCCAAGGGTGGTTTTTCCTTTTCTATCAGCCAGACATTTTAATTTCTTGCACTATGCCTCATTTGCTGGTAACAATGATGTATTTTCCCTTTCCCTGTGTATTTATTTTTACTGCGAGAAGAACCCGTTTGTCACATTCAAATGAGGAATTATTACGTATCCATTATTATTATTGCTAGTGATGGTATGTAAACAACTATAATGATGTGTGGGCTTGTGTGGGAGCAAAATCCACAATAAAGACGATGCCTGACAGGGAATGAAGGCGGCAAATGTGCCAAGATTTAACCAGTGTCCCCCGCAAGAAATTCTTTGTGTTCTTGTTATGGGGTGTACCAACCCCAAACGAGGATTGTCACCCAGCTGGGTTTTACCCAGATAGTCTGTTTTTTGGCTTCTGTGTCTGGGTGCCATTTAGGGTTGCCAGATGCTGGGTTTTTTTATGGCACCCGAACCAAAAGTCCAGTTATCATGGGTTGGGGGGAGATGCCGGCTCATTAACCTGAGCCCCTGCTCAGCTGGGCCCACTTCCTCCCTGCAAGCAGGCTCCTTAAAACCATCCAGTGAGTGATGACAGTGGGGCCTTGGGGGAAGAGGCAGGGCCGGGGCCTTGACCTTGACCTTGACCGGGGCCTCAAGAATATGTTTATCAGCAATTAGAAAGGTGACAACCCTACCCCAAACTGGGCCATAAGAGGTTAATGAGAGCCTGTGTGCTCAATCAGTCCTGCCCTGCTACACCTGCAGTACACCCTCAAGTCTGGAGGGAGGCTTAAAGGGGCTCACCCAGGTCAGGCGTGGGCTGGCTAGGAAAGAGACAAGGCTGCTGACTCTCATTCAGTGAGAGATGCCTGTCTGAAGCTGGGGTGCTGAGCTAGGCTGCTGGCAGGCATGGCTGTCCTCAAGGAAGCTAGGCATGCAGTGGCGGGCCTCAGGCAGCTATCAAGGGAAAGAGAGAGGAAGTGAGTCTGCTCAGGATTCTGCGTGTTGGCAGAGAGGCTTGCAGACATTCTGCTGGGTTTAGGACTGCTATGTGACGGGAGCAGGGAAAACTCTCCTGCTGTACAGCCAGCTGGGTAGTAGAAAGTGCTAGGAAGCTCTGCAGTGAGCTGGGTGGGGAGGGGAGAAGGGGTGGCACACTGTGAGTCTGGGCAGAAGCTGTGAGAAAGGCCTAAGACAGGTGATGATAGGAAGTGGTCCTGGGAGGCAGCAAGAGGCTTATCTACATAGGCCTTGGCTGCTTATTAAAGGGGCTTTGGACTGGAGTCCACTGGAGAGGGAGGGCCTGGGTTCCCCTACCAGTCTAATGGGGAAGGTGGGGCAGAAATCCCCCTGACAGAAGGGGAGTGGACTAGTGAATCTGGAGACAGGCTGAAGCCCCAACATGAGATTGGCAAACTATTGTTTGTTGGCCCCTTGGTTTCCCCCCAAAGAGGTGGAAATGTGTCATCTGGCTGGAGGGCTGATTCACAAGGAGAAGCCAACACCCTTGGGGTTGGAGCAGTGGCTATCAGGTGGCCTGATAGGAGAAGAGCCTGCTACCTCATGCTTAACCATACGGTGCATGCTAGCTGGTGAGTGACGCTCTTAACGTCTTTTATTGACTTCTTTCCTTAACCACCCAGCTCTGGATATTCTGATATTCCTGTGAGTCCAGTTTTCCCACTGGAGAATGCTAACAGCTCCCACTGACTACAGTGGAAGTGACGTGCTCTCTTGGGAGGAAGAACCAAATTGAAAGCTTGTTTTTGAGATTTTCAGTTATGTTTGCAGTCAAGGAGGGAGTTGAAGATAAAGAGGAGAGGAAGAGCACAGTGAGATCTGAGTGTTGGAAAGGAATAGAATAGCAGTTATACAGGGCTACAAACAAAATTAAAAGAAACAACTAGGAGTCCTTGTAGCACCTTAGAGACTAACACATTTATTTGGGCATAAGCTTTTCTGTGCTAGAACCCACTTCATCCAATGCATGGAGTGGAAAGTATAGTAGGGAGGTATAAATATGCTTTATATTTATACCTCCCTACTGTACTTTCCACTCCAAGCATCTGATGAAGTGGGTTTTAGCCCACGAAAGCTTATGCCCAAATAAATTTGTTAGTCTCTAAGGTTCCACAGGGACTCCTCATTGTTTTTGCTGATACAGACTAACACGGCTACCATTCTGAAACAAAATTAAGACTCAGAGCAGATCCTCGGCAGTGCTGTGGTCAATGGGTCCTACAGTGTCGGTTCAAAATTTCTCTAGCTGGCCTCAGGAGGACCATGCCAGGGTTAGACAAACCTGACTCTTTAGAACAGACGTGTGACCAAGGGGAATTAGCCTGGCTCTCTCCCTGCCGTGCTCATTCACAGCTGCTATATTGGCTCTTGAGGGACTTTAATGATCATCAACGTTCAGGCTGCTCTATGCGAGCAGACCAACTTGATGTTATGAGAGTGCTCTACAGAGGAAATATCTCTATATATGTAAAGAGATAATATGCCAGTTCAATATGCAGTATTGTTCATTGCTTTTCTAGGACCAATACAAGTTGCTGTGCACTGCGAAGGGCTTCCTTCTTTGTGCTGCTTTTAACCTTTGCTCTTAGCAGCTGGCATACAGGACTGGAGAGTACCAGGCTGACTTAAAACCTTAGAACCTCTCCTGTTAGATGATCTGTCCCTTCTTCTACCACATCTGAAGATCTGGGTCTCTGGCTCTCCTTATGCTGGGCATTTAGGGTTTGTGGGGGTTTTTTTTTTTTTGGCTACGTCCCTTAATACCAACCCACTTCTGGATTTTTCAGAGTTTATTTCTTTTGTTTAAACTTCCCTTCAAAAATGTACTTATTGATTTTTATGTGAGAGAATGTCCACAAAAGCCATTGTGAATAAACAAAAAGACTATATGTGTTTGGAGGGGGGAGAAATCCACATCAGATCTCCTGTGGAACATCTTCTGACAGAGAAATAACATAAAATATATCTTTATGCATCAGGCAGCATATACATGAGACATACACACTGACATTCCACCTTAGCGAGGGATGCTCGACCTTTGCTCCGCCCCAGGCCCTGCCCCCACTCCACACCTTCCCCCAAGGCCCTCCCCGCCCCACCTCTTCATATCCCGCCCTCACTCCTACCCTTCCTCTCCAGCGCCTCCTGCAGGCGGCTGATCACAATGGGCGGGCGGCACTGGGACAGAGGGGAGGTGCTGATTGGCAGGGCTGTGGGCAGGAGGGGGAGGAGCTGATTAGTGGGGCTGCTGGTGGGTGCTGAGAGTCAGCACCTGTGTTCTGGGATAAATATTTTATCCATTCTTCTGTGAAAAGAGGAGAGAGAGAGAGAAGGGGAAACTAAAAAATGACAGAGGGAATATGGCAGTATCATTAACCAAACACCTTGAAGATTTAATGTGGTGCCAGGCTCCAAAATGCTTTTGTATTTCTGACCATTATTTTGCAGAGTTTCTATTTTTCTTTCAGGAGAGCCTCCCTCAGTTAAAGAAGGTTTTGTCTCTCTGTGCCATTGGTGAACCAGAATGGGGTAAATTGGTCTCCACTACCTTAGTAGTTACACCAGGCATGAGTTTGGTCCAATATTTTTAAAAATTCAAGTGGCACCATTCTTGGATGTATTCTGCAATTCAGAGAAATCATGTAGAAAATATACTTGGGACAAAGCAGGTATAATTCCACCTGAAATGTTCTGAATAGTTGGCTTCCGAAAAGTGTTGTTTGAGTAGTCTCACAAAATATATAACTTCCTACTGTTGGGATTGTTCCCATTCAAGCCCCTATCTCCTTTATTCCCAATTAGTACAAGGCAGATGAAGTCTAATGCAGTGTATGTTGCAATCTACACTCCATCACTTTGAAATTTGCATTTACCCCCACTCAGTATATTCAGTGATATATGACTAATCTGTTTCTGATTATACAATCCCTACATCTTTTTCCTGTCTGAACTGTACAATTGATGGAGTTTTGGACACCAGATTACACACTTCAGAAAGGGAATCTATAATTTAATTACAGATCTGGAGAGAACAGCTTAATATCTTATAGAATAATCTGTTTTCAGATCTTTATCCGATTGCACCATCATAACTGTCCAGTGTGCCTAGAATAACAATGGGTTCTTCAAAATACTCAGGGAATATAAACAAAGATGTAAATTAAGTATATAATTGTAAGAGCAACATGTTACTGAGGTCCAGTTGCACCCTCTTACACCAAGCACATTGGGCCCATAGGTTTGCATATGGCAGTGACCATTTCAGAGAGTGAACAGTAACGCGCGTGCACACACACACATTTTGGATTTGGGGGTGTGTGTGTGTGTGTGAGTTTTTGTTTTTTTTTAATTGGAGAGCCTCTAAGTCTGCAGCAGACAAATGTACATACACTCCACTGCCATGAAGGCCAGAGCTAGGGTGACCAGATAATAAGTGTGAAAAATGGGGACAGGGAGTGGGGGGTAATAGGCACCTATATAAGACAAAGACCCAAATATTGAGACTGACCCTATAAAATCTGGTCACCCTAGCCAGAGCAGGGAGGGAAGATATAACCCAAACTGCAAAGGAATCAAGAAAAAAACTGTTCCACAGCATAGACTATCTGAGTTCCCAATGCTGTGCAATGTACATTCCAGGCAGAGATGCTCCCTCTCCATGCTGCCTGCTCTCCCCTCATTGCAGCCAAAGTTGCCTGGTAGCACTGGTGAATATATTGTCACTGGCTGTCAGTGTCTGGTTGCACTGTGGGTCTGATTTGGTTAATGGCAAAACGCTCATTGACTTCAATGTGGCTGGGTCAAGCCTGGGGAGTCACAGGGCATGAAGTGGGAGCAAAAACCACAGATTAGCTGCAGGTTTGCAGCAGCCTTAGGGAGAGCAGGAGGGGCTAAGCATGCTATTAATAGGGTTCCTTCCCTCCAAGCATTGGCCCTGTCTACCTTTTCTACAAAGTACAGGGCTATCTGGATACTTTCCAGAACAAGAAAAATGGTGTTAGGGGAGAGGGCAGCGTTTGGTTTAGGCTTCTGAAGAGCTGCACTGTGGCTTTCTCCCCTCCCCAGTGTGTGTGTATGGTCCATTCTCCAAATCATGCCAGTGTTCATACCTGTCATGCTTTGCACATTCTGACCTACAGAATCCCATTTTAGATCTGTGCCCTTGAAAACACAAGGACCTCCCCTGTGCTGGTCTAGCTTGCACACTTCTTGCATCTCCATCTGCGAGGAGAGAGCTCTGCTCTCAGCTACCCCCGTGTAAATTCACTAAGTTCAGTGGGCTTCCTTTGGATTGGCAGTGAGAATGCTGAGAGCAGAATTAGGCCCCTACTGTTTAAGGTGACATCTATTATCTCCTCTCCATCCCTCCCTTTTAAAAAGCCATGGTGGATTTTTTTTCCCTTCCATAAGGATCCTTGAATAAAATCAGTTTGACAAAAGCAACTCTCCTGCATTTCAGAAGTCCTATTGCTTCCCAGAGCAATTTATGAAAATGGAAAAGCCTGTCTAGAACCTAATCCAATTTGTTCTCTCTTAGCATTGTAAGCACATTTAGAGCCTGTTAAGACAATTATCACAGATCTCTAATACCTGCAATTTATAGTTAAAAGGCTTATTCTGATAACTCTGTTTTCAAGTGCCATGTGTTTAAACTAAAACTTATTGGGTTGTGAGATGGTGGCAAACAATCTATTCAGAACACTTACCCAGCGTGCCAAATCAACCCATTGCAGGGCAAATCCAGAACTTGCCCTGTGGGGAAGGTGTTCTCCTTGCAGCAGAACTAGGGGCAGGAGGAGTGGGGGATGGGATATGATAGGCCATGCAAGGACTGTATATTCCCTGGGTGGCATACAGCACAGTTCTGCATGGATCCCCTGCACAGCAGAAATCAGGGAAAGGGGGAAGGCCATAAGGGCTCCTAATGGGCTACTCATCACTCGATTGTATGGAGTGGCTCTGTTACTCTCCACAACTTGACAGCAAGGTGCATTTGCTTTGTCCCCCTTCTCACCTGCCTAGTATTCTGCCTAACCATTTGGTTCATGTGCCGGGTTCTGGATTTTGCCCCATTTCAATGGGGGAGCAGGGGTGGGGAATGGATTGTTGTTGCAGGTTAAGTGCCAGGACGTTATGTCACAGATCAACATTTA
This sequence comes from Chrysemys picta bellii, assembly GCF_011386835.1. Lineage (NCBI taxonomy): Eukaryota > Metazoa > Chordata > Testudines > Emydidae > Chrysemys > Chrysemys picta. Next base: position 15,787,585 of record NC_088800.1, on the reverse strand, counting down.
TTATGTCACTGTAAGCTGGCGAAATCCCCACTTTGCTCCAGATAGAGTGTATTTATACTGCATATTGTCTGATCTTGCCGTCTTCCAGGGGTTTAGCTTTACTGATAACTCCAATAATAACAGAGCATCAACCTCAGCTGAAGCTCCTTCACTAAGTATAAGTCAATGGGGTTGCATGGGGTATTAGTCAGTGCTGAACCTAACCCAGCATCTATAATTAGAGAGAGACTTCCTTAAACCCAGCTCATTCCTCTTGATTTATTCAGTGCTGTCATGGTTCAGTGTATTGACATCAGAAGTCACTATTCCAGTAATCCTTTACCTTTGTAAAATGCCCAGAGAGAAGGTTGCTACGGAAATGTGTTTTTATAATTGCATAAGTTTCAGTTATCATAATATTTAATGTATGCGCAATTTAACTTGCACATACATTAAAAGTTGTAAGCGATATGGGAGACAAGTGGTGGTCATTTCTGACCATGGAAGAGCAAAGCTTTCAAGCAGAATTCAGTGAAGTTACTGGAAAAGTCCTCAAATATGCATCTTACTTTTCAGTACAGGACATGAAAAGTGATATTAATACACAAGTTGCTCGTGAGTAAAATCAGATTTATAATTGAATCTCTAGCATTTTGCCATCATTTGACTCGTGGTACAGAATTAAGATGCTCTAATTATTTCAGAGGAGGAAATTAAACTGGGAACTGATGATTCTATCATAAGGAATGGTCTCCAATTGATATGCATTTTTAAAGCTATAGTCTGATTGACAGTGGTTTTTCCTCTTACATGTACAGAAAGGAAATCAGAAATGACTTGTTAGTGCTTACATTTAGTCTGAGTTTGTGAGTTGAATTTCATGTACAACTGTCATTCCTTGAAAATATTTGGTGTCATTGCATTAAGAGTGAGCAATCACACAGGCTATGATGATGATATTATGATAGGATATCTAATAGAAAAATGGCAGGCATATTGTAAGGCAAAAATTAACTGGTTTTAAAATTCACATTTTATGAAAGTCACACACAAGTTCCAGAGCCATAGCACATTTCGTAGTTATGCATATAGGGCATTATCCTACTTTCTTATCAATGCAAACATAAGAATAATTTATTAGAGTTAAGACTCTTTGATGTTTGTGCTTCTTTGGTGAATTTTGCTAGGAAGATCTTATATCTAATGCTATTTTAGTTATCTCTTGATAAAACCAAGTAGTTAGAATATCTTAGCTAAGGAAGTCTGTTGTGATTTTCTTTAGGGACTTCATTAGTGGAATATATCTTGACTGAATCTGAGATACTTTGGGTGCATCATTAATATATACAGTATTCAAACTCTACCTAAGTAGGTGATATTTTGTATAGCAATTTATAAGTAACCCAAATAGTGGCCTTGAATGAAAAGTATTATTTGTATTTATAATGTTAAGTAACAGGGCCGGCTCCAGGCACCAGCTGAGCAAGTTGGTGCTTGGGGCGGCAGATTGTTGAAGGCGGCATTCTGCCCAATCCTAGGGCGACATGGCTGCTTTTTGTTTTTGTTCTTGTTCCGCTCCGGCCGCCCTGTAGGGGGCGTCGGCGCGGAGAACCAGAGCGCCCTGCAGGGCAGTCCTCTTCCTTCCCTCCCCGCCGACCGGAGCGGAGCCCTCGCGGCAGGCGGCAGGAGGTGGCGCAGTGGGAGGGACCGCGCGGCCAGGGCTACAGCAGGGGCGCTCTCTCTCTCTCCCGCCCACTCGCTCCCCCTTCCCCCCCAGCCGGTCCCCCTGCACCCGCGCTCCGGCTGCACCACAGGGTTTTTTTTTGCTTGGGGCGGCCAAAAAACCAGAGCCGGCCCTGTTAAGTAAATACATTCAAGTAATAAAACACCCACTTCCAGCTCATAGCCATCTGACAAATTAGCTGTTCCTCCATGGATAACTTGACCTGCAAATCACCCATAGTTCAGACTGGATGTGCTGATCTCTACTTGAATCTGATATATATGAGTCATGATCATTGAGGAGAGTTGAAGTATGGTTGCCAAAGAGATAAGTACGTCTAACACTTGGAAAAGGGGAGGGGTGATTCGTTTAACTTGTGCTTGGTGCCTAAAATAACCAAAGCTGAGAGCAGGTAGCTAAAGGGGAAGGTTTTAATGTCAGTCAAGTTCCACACAATCTTGCTCAACAAAAATTGTCTGGGGACATTAAAAAAAAATTCAGATAAATGGGATCTGCAGATTATTGGAGACAACTTCCTGATCAATATGGACCAGATGCTGTAAATGAGTATTTCCACTGAAGTCATAAGGCTCAGTATGGGTATTTGGGTGAAATGCTACTGGCAGTGTTATTCAGGAGGTCAAACTAGGTGAGCTTACTGCCTTAAACTCTATGAAACTGTGACTGACTTACACCAGCTGAGAATCTGACCCTCTGTCTATAGGGGCAATGTGGTTCATTGTCTATGGCCATTGAGTGTCTTCTGGGTGGTAATGAGATTTTGTATGTAAACACTTGTCCTCTAGTAACAGTTATTGACCTGAAATGGTTACCAAATGGCCAAAGGGTTTGTATTAATCATTTAAAACAATCAAAAGGAAGCATTTCTTCAGACAATGCACAGTCAACCTGTGGAACTCTTTGCCAGAGGATGTTGTGAAGGCCAAGGCTAAAACAGGGTTCAAAAAAGAACTAGATAAATTAATGGAGGATAGGTCCATCAATGGCTGTTAGCCAGGATGGTCAGGAATGGTGTCACTAGCCTCTGTTTGCCAGATGCTGGGAATGAGTGACAGGGATCACTTGATCATTACCTGTCCATTTCCCCCTGGGGCACCTGGCATTGGCCACTGTCGGAAGACCGGATGCTGGGTTAGATGAACCTTTGGTCTGACCCAGTATGGCTGTTCGTATGTTCTTATTTCTGAGTGATCCAATCCCTTCCATTTTACAGGTAAATAGTTATTGATTGATAAAAGGAAAAATTCCCTCCTATTCCCCTTTCTCTTAATTTCCTCATGGGAGTGGAGTTCCTGAGGAAATATCTGCTTCTCAGGGTTTCTCCACTTCAGAGTGGATGAACTTTGATCCTGGCAGGTAATCTCTGCAGACAGAAAAGTAAGGGCTTGTCTAGACTGGGCAAACTTGCACCTGTACAAGTACATCAATTTAGTTACACTGGTGGAAAGTCCTACTGTAGACACACTGCATCTGTGCAAAATGTGCCTCAAAATGGTGTGACATAACCCTGCAACTTATCAGAAGAAGTCTCCACACTCTGAGCCCCAACTTGTACCTGTGCGAAGCATCTGCACTAGCATTTGCACGGGTGTAGTTATATCAGTGTACAAAGGCACACTATACACAGGGCCTAAGGGACATAAAGTGTGGCATTTACCAGCAAGTGAAATCACACTGACCTCAGTATTTCTGCAAAAATTCAGTACAGAGCACTCCAAGGTTACATTGCTCTCAAAATATACGACAGCTACTTAGTTCTCTCACACACACATCTATAGAGCTGCCTATACTCGGGTGAAATCCTGGCCCCAGTAAAGTCAATGGGAGTTTTACTATTGACTTTGGGTACATCTACCTGGGGATAAAAGTCCTGTGGCTGGCCTAGGTCAGCTGACTCAAGCTCATGGGGCTCGGATTGTGGAGTTAAAAATTGCTGTTCAGATGTTTGGGCTCAGCTGGAGACTGAGCTCAGGGACCCTGTGAACATAGAGGGTCCCAGAGGTTGGGCTCCAGTCGAGTCTGAATGTCTGCATGGCAACTTTTAGCCCTGTAACCTAAGCCCCATGAACCTGAGTCAGCTGACCCAGGCCAGCTGCAGATTTTTTATCCCCATATAGACATACTCTTTAAGACCATGTTTTACCCATTCGTTTTTTGTTATGTTTCCTCCCCCTCCCCCAATGATTCTGCAGTCATTTAATTGCACACAACTCCCTTTGAATTCATTGATCAAATAGGGTTGGCAGGATCAGGCCCTTGTAAATCAATTCATAACGTCACAAACCAGGAGCACAAGAATGATTTTTTTACTAAACTAGAAGAAACCCAAGACAGACTTTAATCTCTCTCCTTGTCCACTTTTGTTACATACAGAAAAGTGTTAAGGGGAAAAATACTTTGCAAACTACATTGAAATAATCTCTTCTAACAAATGATACCAAGCAGATTCTGGTACTAGGAAAAAAAACCTATAAATGCTGAACCATCACTGGAAATCATATCAATATACAGGAGAGTCAACGTTCAGTACCTAGAATAAAATTCTTGTTCCCCTCACCCTGGTTTATTGGAGAATGACTCTCTTTTCAGGGTTTCTTATATTTTATCTGAAACCAGTTCAAATAACTGTTAGTGTTCATTTTAGAGCATATATTTTTGAAGAGATCCAGTTAATTAGAATCCTCCTAATATAGGGCTTGATTCTGCATTTCTTGCATTCCACATACCACAGTCTACATTTTTCCAAAGTGACTAGTGATTTTTGGGTGCGCAACTTGATACCTTATGGGAGACTGACTTGCAGACGGAAGGTGCTCAATATGTTCTAAAATCCTTTAAAGGCACCTCAGATTGGGCACCCAAAATCACTAGTCGCTTTAGCTCAGTGATGCCATCAATAATCCTTGTTCCCATTACCTGATTACTGATTCAATCAGTGATTTAAATCACTGATTTTAATGATGTAAATCAGCAAGCAGGAAATCTTGATTTTAAATCATATTTTGCCTTTGTATTTCTTAGTTCTTTGTCTAAAGAGAGAGTGATTCTCATTGGTTGGTAAATATTAAAACGTTGATTTGCAACTAAACATAGCCTTTATACAAATCTTGGAAATTCTTTTTGCTAACCATGATGATGAACTATACCTATCCACATTGATTTGAGCCATTATATAGCTTAACTTCTATTTATTCAGTCTTAAATTTTACATTTTTATTCATGTTAAAAATGGTGAGTGATGCATTTTATTGTGATTTGTGGGAAGCTCTAATTCTATGAAAATTAAAATTCAATTAAATGCACAGAGAGCATGTTAAAATGTTTTATTAGTTAAAGCTACCTTAAATATTCTGGATACATAATTTTTTTCCTTATCAAAACATGTTTTATGTTTAAAACTGATTTACTAAACAAAGTGAGTGTTATCTGTAAGTAGTAAATTGAACTGATTGTTTCTGGCTACTACGTCTTTCAAGATTTTAGAATTAGTAGATCTCATCCTCACGCTTAATTCTTATTCATAGATTGGAAGAGAAAAACAAGCTTTTCTGCTTTTTAAACTCCCAACTGGATTCTTAATAATTGAATGAACTCAATAAATGAATGAACCAGTCATTGAAGTGACCTAGTTGAATAAACCTGAAAAGAAGAAAATATTCTCTCTGCATCTGCAGAAGAAGCTGCTGCTGTCGAAAGCTGGCTTAGCAGTTCAATCAACTCTGATTCCAGGTCCTTAGCCAATGACTTCCACCAGTTCAATGGCTTGTTTCTTTAAAACTTGTCAGCAAGCTTGTACTGCTTGATATTAACTTTACCAAAAAAAATTAAATTACTTTGTCAATTTCAAATTTATTTCTAAATAAGTTTGTTTTAAAAAACCTGTATTAATTTAATTAAATCCAATTTAAGTCAAATATTTTTCAAAATAACATTTTTATATCCTGAAGCCATGTGTGGCTTCACATTCCAGACATCAACTGCAGCAACTGAGAGTGGTCCATGTCGTCAGTTTTCTAATTTGGGGGTAACTGGGAGTGCTCACTACCTTTAGAGGATAAGGCCCCATATGCATGTGTGTGTTCTATGCATTCCAGTGGCAACTGCAGATATTTATCAAGAAGAGAAAAGACTCCACATATAAAGAAAACTTTAGCACTTCCTTCACTACAATTTCTGGAATGAAGACAGGCAGAAATGAACCAATCACTGTGCTATTTATTTATACCTTGAAGCGCTGACAGGCTGCCTTGAAAGAAAAAAAAATCTTCGGGTTTCTAGGTGGTATGAGGTTTAAAATTAGGCACTGGAACTAATAGGCTGTTATTGTCTCATAATATTTGACATGATGCTCTTGGCTTCTTTTTAAAAAAAAATCATCTTTTGTCAAATGGAATCACGATACCATAACTATCTATTATGCCACAGCACATACCGATCACTGATGTTACTTATACCCCAGGTGCTGCTGTTTTCATCCTCACTGAACAATAAAAAAAGACACAGTTCAATAGAAATAGTCTATAAAGCTTCCTTTTGTTACCTCGATGGACGTGTGTAACACTAAAGGGTAGGAGATGCCCTGAGACATTCCCCTGAACAAAGAGACGGTGGGTAAGCCCCGTGAGGCACACTCCTCCCCTGCTTCCTTTTTCTGGGGGAAGGGAGCAGAAAAATTGCTGCTGGCCTATTCCAAAAGCTAACTCTAACACCCTGCCCTCTGAGTAGAGGTAGAAGAGCCAAGGCTCTGCTCACGACCTCGCCGCTTGCTCTGTGGCAGAGTGGGCAGTTGTGTAGCCTCCTCTAGCTCCTGTGTCTCAGGACCCAAAGTCTGGGTTCCCCATCCAGGAGTGTAAAGGGGGGGTTCTTACTCTCCCTTACTGCTTCGGCAGGCTTTGAGTCCAGGTTGTAACCTAGCCCTGTCTGAGAATTCTGTGCGCTGCTGATTTTTTTTTTTTTTTTTAAAGCATGGGACTCCTGTAAGAGTCAACCCTTATGTTAAAAAAAAGTTGTAAGTGAAGTTACTTTAGTTACAGGGTGTGATGGGCCCTGTAAGGGCCAGGTGCTGCTTCCTGGGTGTTACTGAGGCATAGACCTTTAAGGAGAGGCATGGTGGGAGATGTAGCCCCCAGAAGGGGGTTTGTGACTATTTCTGTTCAGGTGACTCCTAGTCTGATCATCCTTGCTGTCTCTTGACAGAAAGCCCCGTTTCCCTTGCCTCCTCAAGTACCTCTTGCTCCCTGCATGTTACCCTTCGAGCCCCTCCTGAGACTTTCTCAGCTCCCTTGGCTGACAGTTACCCTCCACCTGGATTCTCTCAAAATGAGCCACAAGCACCTTCTTAAATAGTCCTGTTAGTTGTGATGTATTGAAAACTCTCTTCTAATTGTAGGCTTTACATTTCAGGGGGTTTCTGGGTCTGACTTGCAGACTAGGGGGTTCTGTAGGGAAGCATGTGAGCCATGCCTAGCTGCAGATGATCTGCAGACAGCCTTGGATGGGGTGAATTGTGCCTCTCTGTTTAGGGAGCAACCTGCTTTGTTTCGCTTTTTGGGGGGGAGGGGTGTGTGAAAGGGGAGCATTCTCCTGTGTTCTAAATGCTAAGAAATTAAGTAGCAAACTTCCAGCAAGAGGATCTTATTTTTTATCTAATTTCTATGTTGTGAAAAGTAACAGTAGTCACATGACTCTTCCTGGGACGTACATCTCCCAACACGTTCTTGCTTATGAGTCCTAGTAACATCCAGGTGACAGCCCCTTCCAGGAGCGGCGCCAGGGTTTTTGGCGCCCTAGGCGGGGGTCCTTCCGCGCTCCCGGTCTTCGGGGCACTTCGGTGGTGGGTCCTGGAGCGAGTGAAGGACCCGCTGCAGAATTGCTGCCGAAGACCCGGAGCGCGGAAGGACCCCCCGCCACCGAATTCCCGCCAAGGGCGACAAAATGCTGCCCCCCCAAATCCTGGTGCCCTAGGCGACTGCCTAGGTCGCTTAAATGGAAGCGCCGGCCCTGGCCCTTTCCCTTAAAGTGACCATCGCACTATCTTACAGCAGCAGTTTAAGGCTCAGTTCTTCATGGCTCTGAGCACCTTCAACTGCAGTCACTGGGAATTAAGTGCGCTCTGTACCTGAAGTCAGGCTATTATTAGATTCCCTTTTTTTTCCAGTGTGAACTAATCTTATAAATGTGCTCTATAAAAAAGTACAATTTCTGCAAATGTTGATTGAGCCCATTTCATAAGGAGCATTTTCATCCGCAAACAAATTATAGAATTACAAATTCTCAAATTACATTCTCAAAATGGGTTATTGAGAAGTTGAATATGTTGAGTTTGTGGGATACCGTGGAATTTGCATAGATTAATATTACTAATGTGGCAAGGTAAAAGTTAACATTTTGGCAAAAATAAAGCCACCTGACTATTGGAAGCATATATGATGTACAAGGGCTAGATATGCCAGAGTGATGAGTTCTTTAAAGCCAAAAAAAAAAAAAATAGATTTGTCTCCTTGTCCTTAATTTTTTGCACGTGGCTCTTGAAGTGCTGACCTTCAAAGTACTGTACCCGCAGCTCCTGCTTTTCAATAAAACAGGGAATGGTTGCAGGGCATATGCTATGTTACATACCTTTCATTCTTTGAACTCAGTCATCAGTGTTCTAACCTTACCTACTTGAATTCGCCAGAGCTGTGTATTGTAGCACATACTGTAGAGATCTATCCAAATGAAGGAGGATGGCAGCTGTTCCTGCCTAGTTAATTATTTAATTTCCCCTCCTATTTAGTTCTCTTTTCTAAGTATTCTCTTCTATTTTTGGTTCCTAGACCAGTGGCACATGCACAAATACTAAAAACTACAGCTGGGAAGGCAACCATCGTAAGCAGCCCTTTGAACTTTTTTAGTAACTTCTTTCTTTGTCTGGCATTGTTCTTTCAGCTCAGAGATGCTGCTGCCTCTGTCACTTATAGTAAGTCTCTGTCACTTATTGATTGCAACAATTTGGCAGTAGTTGAATGCAAACCAATAAGGAATTTTGGTGTGGCTATGTAAAGCCAATAAGCTTATAATAAGCATATTCAAAAGGGAAATACGTGTGTGTCTCTGAAAGCTTCCTTCCACATCTGCCTTCAGATATGTGCTCCACTGAGATTTATTATTAAAAGGAAAAAGAAAGAAGAGCATTTTAAATGGCTTAAGGAATCGTATACATACAAGCGATTGCAAAGTCCTTATATTGTATTTGTTGCAGGGATGGAATAAACTGTTAACTTGCAAAAGTCTCTGGAATCACTCAAACAAATTGGGGGGGGGTTATCAGTCCTTGTTTAGAGCTTCCTTATTAGAAATCCAGTCCAGAGAAATGAAACAGGAAATGAAGATGTCTCCGGTGTCTTTTTATATCCTCTGCCATGTGGATAGAATTGTACTGTCCCAAACAAAGCCCACAGCTCCTGTTTGTGGAAAGTTACTGGCCCAAGATGGAGTCCAGGGTCACATGAGCATATCACATGGCCTTTCATGGTTTGCTGACTAATAGGAGTTGGCCATTGGCCCCTCCATGTCTGAGGCATCCTTAGGGAGAGCTATCTTGGCAGAATGAGTTTCTTCTGTGGCCCATTGTTAGCGTGAAGTGTTCTTAATGGGCCATCACTGAGTCCAAATGTGTGTACAAAATCAGGATTGCAGGTGTGCACACACATGTGACCCTGTCTTGCCTGCATTAGGCATACGTGTGCAAAAGTGCAAACATACTTGGGGAGTCCCTTGCTCTATAACTGTGACAACACAACATTCAGCTTAGGCTGCGAATCAGGGGTTCTCTCTGTTCAGCAGAGCACTTCAGCACATGTTTGACTGTAAGGCATGGGCTTGAGTCCCAGAACTCAATAGGACTTTAGCACTTGCTTAACTCTAGGTATGTACTTAAGTCCCATTGAGTTCTAGGACAAAGGCCAGACCTTAAAGTTAAGCAGGTGCTGAAGTGCTCTGCTGACATGGGACCTTAGAGAAAGCAGTAATTTGTATCCTTAAACTGTTTGGGGTTTTTTTCTGTAAAATTAACAGCTCAGAGTTCCAGTTTACCTTTAGGACAGTGTTGCTCTACAATGTGTGATAGAAGAATTATTTTCAACAAGTACTGGTGCACTCCACCTCCTCCCAGAAATGATGAGACTAAATTCGGAGCTATTACTGGGACTATCAGAGATCTAGCTATAGTGCTATGTTAGATATACTTGTACAGCACCTGGTGCAATAGGGCTCTTACGTGGCTGGCCTCTAGGTGTGAACATATTATAAATACTAAATAACATTCAAACTGTTGTATCAATTAAATGTCTTGACTAAAACCTTTTGAAAGGAATTTTCTCAGGCTAGCACAATTTTGGAAGCATCACCAAAATTATGCGATGAGTGACATCACTGTCTGTGATTGACCTAGGGGCAGCTCCAGGCACCAGCGCACCAAGCGCGTGCCTGGGGCGGCAAGCCGCGGGGGGCGGCCTGCCGGTCGCCGTGAGGGTGGCAGTCAGGCTGCCTTCGGCGGGCATGCCTGCGGGAGGTCTGCGGGTTCGGCGGCAATTTGGCGGCGGGGACGCCGAAGGCGCGGGACCGGCGGACCTCCCGCAGGCATGACGCTGAATCCGCGTTACCAGCGGACCTCCCACAGGTGTGCCGCCGAAAACTGCCTCACTGCCATGCTTGGGGCAGCAAAATACATAGAGCCGTCCCTGGATTGACTGACCCAATTTAATGGGATACATCTCAGCCTGACACCAAATGAAAACATTTGAAAAGCAAGAGTAGAGCATGAGGTGTAACCACTGTCGTCCCTTCCTACCATGCAAGTGTTCCTTTGGTTTGTATGCAAAATGTCTGTTTGATCTTACAGCCACACCATAGTTTTCTCTTCAGGATAGTTTCATCTAAATGCCATTTAGCTTAATCTAAATGGTCATGTCTGTCTCTGTTAGTGCTCTGCTACCTAGAACAGGAATATATGTTGAACAAAGGAATCCATCTTTTAAAAAAGGTGGCAGTGAGAAATCCTGGTCTTTATTGCTCAAATCGCCTCCACTTCTGAGATGGAGGGACCCGCTGCACCTGCATTTAGATTTGATGCTGCCCTAAATGCTTTCAGTGATGTCCAGCAGCCACAAGATTGCTCAAGTGAAAGCAGGGAGCAGATAGCGTAACTTATCAACTGAAGTCAAGCTGTTTTAGAAGCAAATGAAGTGGGTCTTCTAGCTGCTGCTGCTGCTCCCTCAAGAGCAAAAACGCAGCACAGCTGAAAAATAAATAAATAAACCCAAGGAGGATGCCATGAACTGAATTTTATGCTACTTACCATGCATCAGTAGAAATGAGCAGAATTTAGCTCTATACTTATGTTTTGTGTAGATTTTTAAAAAGGAAATTAAATCAGACCTAACAAGATCTGTTCTAAGATTCATATAAAGCATCACCTCTAACTGCACTTGCTATGGTTTTTCCCTAATCTATTTTTGCAGCACAAAGCAAGGATTCACTTCCAAAACTCTCATTTCCTATGTTCATGGCTTGAAAACCACATGGCCACCTACTAGCGAAAGCTGATGGCCAACTGAGATTTTTATGGTGAACTGCGTGCAATTGATTTTGGGCCTGACCCAAAGCCCATTAAAGTCAATGGAAAGACTCCTTTTGACTTCAGTGGGCTTTGGATCAGCCCCTTTGCCCACAACCTTCTCCCCTCCCGGGCCCTGTCCTATTACCATGCTCTCGCTCCTGCAATTTGTAGGACAGTGAACTATCTCAAAAGCCTGTTAAAAATAAGACACATCTAGCTGCCTCTTACTAATCTGCAACCCCCGGAGTCTTAGACAATTCTTATTAAAACCTTTGCCAAGTCTTTCCTGTGGGGTAGTGATTAGAATTGCGCAAGACCCACGCTAGGAGAGTGTGGGTCTTTGTCCCCCTCTACTGGCTTGTCTACATAGCAAGTTCATCAATCTACTTCTGTACCAGGCAGAGGAGTAAGCTCTTTAGCTCATGCAATAGAGCAGGGGTCGGCAACCTTTGGCACGCGGCTCGCCAGGGTAAGCACTCTGGCGGGACGGGATGGTTTGTTTACCTGCCGCATCTGCAGGTTCGGCCGATTGTGGCTCCCACTGACCGTGGTTGGCCGCGCCAGGCCAATGGGAACGGCGGGAAGCGGCGCGGGCCGAGGGATGTGCTGGCCACTGCTTCCCGCCATCCCCATTGGCCTGGGACAGCGAACCGCAGCCAGTGGGAGCTATGATCGGCCGAACCTGCGGACGTGGCAGGTAAACAAACTGTCCCATCCCGCCAGAGTGCTTACTCTGGCGAGCCGCGTGCCAAAGGTTGCCGACCCCTGCAATAGAGGCTCATGTTTTCAGTAGTGAAGGTCCAGCCCAAATAGAGTCAGTTAGGGTAGGACTATGCTTAAAATGCTGTAGCAGCACAGCTGTGCTGTTGTAGTGCTTCAGTGAAGATGCTACTACACCGACTTGAGATCTTCTATCGGTGTAGTTAACCCATCTTTGTGAGAGGCGGTAGCTATATCAATGGGAGAAGCCCTCCTACGCCGAGGGGGGTGGTAGGTGAGTATAACTGCGTCAGGCGGGGGTGTGGATTGACGTAGTTAGACTGATGTAAGTTTGTAGTGTAGACCTGGCTGTATGCACCAAGGTCTCATACGGCTTCACTAATGCTTTACCTGACAGAGCTACGGGCAAGTACCATGTATCCAGCATTGCCAGCTCCGGTAACCTCTCATCAGTCATACAGTTTGGCTTGAGCTGGTACCATTCTCCTGTTGGTGTGACAAGCTCCAGCCCCCTCCTGAATTCCAGCCATGCCTGGGGGAGGAAACTTCCTTTGACTGTCGGACTTCCCTGTTTCTCCCCTCAGGGGGAAGAGCAGTCAATCAGCTGCTTCACAAAGAAACCAGACATCTACCTCTCTCCCCACACTATTCCTCAGCAGCCCCTTCTCACTGGCAGGGAAGAGGAGCCCAGCAACTCAGAGCAGTTCCTCCTCCTCCCCTCCATGTAAGCAATGGAACTGCTCCTCTGCTCCTCTCCCCTTCCGTCTCTGCCCCCCCAGCCTGGAAAGGCGGAAGGGGACGCTGCTGCAGTCTCCCCCCCCCCGGCCTTGGAGAGGAGGTGAAGAACCCCAGGAGCTGCAGGCACAGCAGAGGTAAGGCTGGCAGGGCAGAATTGGGCAGGGGGTTGAGTGGGTGGTGCCAAAAATCACAATAAATTTAGGAGTGCGCGCGCACATACTCAAGATGGGGATGTCAAGAATCAAGTCAGAGCAAACGCCTTCCTTTCCCCACTCCTCTTTTCTACAGCCAGGTATCTTGTACATGGCATAGAGTCCCTTTAATCACTTCTGGTCCTTTTCTGCCTGATTATATTTTCCCCCTCTAGTCTCATTACTTAACACTTTGCTGCACTAAACTCTATGGGTCTTAACTCTAGAACAAGCCTGACACTACGTCATCTTTGTTGTCACCTCCCTTTCCACGCCAGCAGCAAATGTGGCGATGCTTGAGATTGTATGTGCAGGGTAATAAAAAAATGGGTCTTGTATTACTCTCGTACCTTGTATCACTTCACTGTTCATGGTCTACTTCCTGCTCCCCCTGTTTCCTGAAGAACTTTAAATCCATTTGCCTGCCGGGCTTTGATACCAGGCTGACTGATTTGGTAGTTTATGCATTATATTGAGCTATCTTCATGTTCCGTTCTTATACCTATTTGTGCACCTGTAAAAGTAGCTGGTTTTGAAGACTGAATCTACTGGACAGTCTAGTTGGCTTAAAATAGGGAAGACTCTAGTGCAGTGTTTCCCAAACTTGGAACGCTGCTTGTGTAGAGAAAGCTCCTGGCGGGCCGGGCCGGTTTGTTTACCTGCTGCGTCCGCGGGTCCGTCCGATCGCGGCTCCCACTGGCTGAAGTTCACTGCTCCAAGCCAATGGGGGCTGCTGGAAGCGGCGCAGGCCGAGGGACGTACTGGCTGTCGCTTCCAGCAGTTCCCATTGGTCTGGAGCAGCAAACCGCAGCCAGTGGGAGTCGTGATCGGCCAGACCTGCGGACGCGGCAGGTAAACAAACCGGCCCGGCCCGCCAGGGGCTTTCCCTACCCAAGCGGCGTCCCAAGTTTGGGAAACACTGCTCTTGTGATATGGGGAAATTTGCCATAGGAAGTGTATTGTATTTATCTAGTTCTAAAAAGTTGGGCTCCCTTTTTATGAACCCTGTGTGTTATCATTGGAGTTGGGACTGAGCTGCAGAATTCAGTTTGGAATTTGGATCCAAACTTCTCTTAAAAAAAAAAAAGGGTGTACTTTTGGTGTCAGGATTTTGGCTAGCTCCATTATCAAAAAGGGACCCATTTAAGGTCTCATTCAGGATTGAATCTGATCTTCCCACAGTTTGACTGCTTGGACATAAGGTTTGAAGGTCAGGATTGTTCAGAGCGGCTGTTAAGCTGACCTATGAGCCTGCCAAAGCAGCATGGATGAAATCCTGTCCCTGCTGAAGTCGATGGGAGTTTTGTCAAGGACTCCTGCGGGACCAGGATTTCAATGCATGTCACCTTGTTAGTTTCTCTTTCCTTAGTGTTGCTGAGTATAGTGGTTTGACTGTGAAGTGATGATTTTATTTTTTTTTCTTTAATTTTTTCTTCCCTACTTTTGTGAAATATGCAGCTGTTGATCTGGCATGTTGCGGGTGTTTAGAGTGGCCTTAACATCCCTTATGCTCTGCTCCTACCCCTCCACTGCTTCGCAGCACAAAAGACACTGGCGATACAAAGAGGATGAGGTAGTAAAGGATGGCTGTCTCTACAGTGCTCACTGTTTTTGTCTTGGCTCCTTACGTGCACTCAAATGAAGGATCTCTCCTCGGCAGAGACATATGCTCAGAGGGAAATATTAGATGAAGGATTTTTCTGACACCTCTTATGTGCTTCCTCTCAGATGGGCCCTGTAAATCTCACCTTGCTCTTCACTGCTGTTGCTCTCTCATTAAGAATGATCAGCAGATTGTTAGGACTCCGGGGGAGCTTGATGTGCTATGCTCTGCATATGCCTCTCCACGTTGGTGCTCTAACTCCTTGAGCTGTTATCCACAACCCTTTTTTTTCCTCCTCCTTCCACACATCAGAGGGGTAAAAGGACAGAAATGTCAACCACTAATTTCTGCACTGGAGCTGGAGAACTGCTTTTCCTTGCTACATGTCAGGATCTGTGTCCATCCTCCCAGAGATTAAATAAACCTAATGAGCTTGCCGTATAGAGTAAGTGGTACTGCACTTGACCCTAGGGAGATGGACATGGAGACTAGAGGAAACTTTTTGACCTCATAATCTTGTTTGCAAAGTAACTTTGTCCTCTCTGCAGCTGAAAACCGTGCATCTAGTTATTCCATGCTGACCAGCGATGCTCCTCATTCAGGACTGTGCTTAAGCATGTGCTTAAGTGCTGTCCTGACTAAGTGCTTTCCTCAACTGGAGGTGTACAGGATTCATAGAGGGGGCAGTAGTGTAAAAAAGGCAGGTACACTTCATGACTCAAGTCCTCATAAAGGAGTCTCATCTTGTCAATGTTACTTGTGCTCAGCATCCATGTTAGAACCAGTGAAAATAATGGCTGTCACAATGCATACCCATGGGGATGAAATAATTAGAACACTCAAAGTAGCGTAAGCACAAAGAGAGAGACTTTTCAAATGAATTCAAGGGAACAAAGATCCAAGGCTGAAGCTGGAAAGTGTAGAGCAAATTATCTTCGGGAAACATAACTTGAGCAGCTGAACATTGTGACAGTGAGAGAGTTCATGATGGTACTTTGATCCAAGGGTACGTCTACACTTACCTCCGGGTCCGGCGGCAGGCAATTGATGTTCTGGGATCGATTTATCGCGTCTGGTCTAGACGCGATAAATCGATCCCAGATTGATCCCGGAAGTGCTCGCCGTCGATGCCGGTACTCCAGCTCGGCGAGAGGAGTACGCGGCATCGACGGGGGAGCCTCCCTGCTGCGTCTGGACCTGCGGTAAGTTCGGACTAAGGTACTTCGAATTCAGCTACGTTATTAACGTAGCTGAATTTGCGTACCTTAGTCCGAAGTGGGGGGTTAGTGTGGACCAGGCCATTCACTCCAGTTACACATATGTAGCTGTCGTGTGATTTACAAACAGTTGCCAAGCCACCATTTAGTCATATCTAAGCAAGGGAGTATTGTATACATAACAATGGAAAATATAACAAAGGGTTTAAGAGTTTACACCATAAAGCAGCTCTGAGCATATATTCCACTTTGAGCGCAAAGTTTATGGTGTCACATAAGTAAGCACTTTACACTTACTTCAAGCATACTCATAGATATGTTTTCATGATCACTGAGTAAACTAATCATTTTGTGTATATGAAATAAATATTTGTACAGTATTTTGAAGATGTTAGACCTGTCTGAATTATTCACTGCAAATTATATTCATTGGAAATGTTGCTCTTTTTTCCTGTTCTTGAATCATTTGTGAACCAATCTGCATTTCTTTGAATGCATTTGTTATTGACTGGACACCATTTGGACACTGTTTTCTGCTCCCTGATTGTATTGTTCACTTTTCCCCCTGAAAAAGTTTCAGAGCATACTCGTGTTCTGATATGAATGCTTTTCTTTACATAAGAATATGGATGTTAGTATGAATAGACATTCCCAAAACATTCATGGGAACAAAACCCTATTAACACACAGGCTCGTGAATAACAAACTGCAAAGGGGCACAAATGTGCCGGAATTTATTTATCTGCAATATCCTCTTTTCCCCTATATTATTGATTCTCTTTTGTCTGCTATTGCCTGCAAAAGTTAGAGTACAACCAAACTCTGACATTTTGGATTTTCATTGAAGGTACAGGAGATTGCCAGTTTCACTGGCAGCTTTGGTCTCAAGGGCGATTGAAGGTGAGCCACTGTTTACGTAATCTGCAAAATCCTTGTTATAAAGTTCAACCTGCTTAATGAGCCCCTGCAGTTTGTGTTCGCTAATACTAACTGATGTCTGCTCGATTTCACCTAGAGTCCCTTCTGGAAGTATTCTGAAGCTTTGATGGGAGCATTGCTATTAATCTACAATGAGTGCAGCTCTTTGCTTGATGTTAGTGATGTTAATTTTGTGGGAACTTGCTCTGAATTGAGGAACTTTTAACTACTGCTTTGTTCATTGTTGTTTGTGGTATGAAATAATGGTCCACTGAAATGAATGAAGCAATGCAGATTTACACCAGCAGAGGATCTGGTCTATTTTTCTTGTTTAAGTTTAATTATTTCCTATGGCGTATTTGGGCAGCACAAGATCTCTGGGTATTTAGAAAGGTTTCTCCTTTAGTGCGCAGTTCAAATTACAGGGAAATATTTTGTAGCTTTATTTTTTAAGAGGAAGCAAAAGCTGAATATATTATCTTGGACCATTAACCAGCATCATGTTATGTAATGTGATCAGTGAAGCTTGGTGTAATGTCAAAATGTGATACCATGTCTCAATCAGAGCATTTCAGGGGGGAAATTAGTTTCTCAAAGCTGCAGCTTCATTACAGAAGGCAGTCAAAATCAAATGGCTTCCTTTCTTGTTCTCAAGGCTTAGAACAGACTCCAGTTTAACACTAAACACTTGGATTGTTTAATGCATCTGGGGCTAAAAAGAGCAGTGAAGATGGGGTGGCAAGGGCCTTGAGACCAAACCATAGTCCCCAGATGTAGTCTAAGTACAAATGGGATGGATGCAGGAGTGAGACGGAACCTCCACCTGTAGACTACAAAGGTGCAACTATTGAGCCACAGTTTCATAGGTTCTATGGGTGTTCCATTCTCCCTTTTCAGGAGGCTTGAACTGACGATCCGGACACCCATGGATTCCTAGGCCAACCCTGTCCCCAGCTTGCCTATCCTGTCCTGTCCCACAACCATCCCGCTTTCCCTAATGAAGCACTGTTCTGTGATATACCCAGGGTGCACGCAATCAGCCCAAGCTCCCTGCATCTTGTTTGCTCCTCCTCCCTAAAGGAAGAGAGAGGAAAAAACGGCTCCTTTTCCTTTTTGAGTTGTAAAGGTTTTCTTTGGTGCTTTTGCTACGTGGCAGGCCAAGACTTTAGCAGTATGATTCCTATTCAATTTTACATGGCTGCACAGCTAAATCTCTGTTCACTCCTTTGGAAAATTACCTCTAAAAACATGCCTTGCACTGTGCAGATCCAGGAACATGATACGATAGTTAAAAGTCACTTTCCATTTAACCCCTATTTTTCAAGGTTCATAACTAGATGGAAAAAATTGTTTGTGTGCCAAGTTTCTCCACAGATCTCAGTCTGAGGGCAAAATTGATTTGTTTTTTCACTTGAGAAAGTGCAGGAAGTGGGTTTCAGACATGTCTTCCTCAATCTCCCAAATGGTGGTTTATGGAATAATGATCTTCCCTTCCCCCACCAGTTCATCTGCAGTGTTCAAACCTAGAACCTGTAGCATCACAGGATAGCCCTCTTCTGTTTAAGCTGGTAGTAGGCCTTATTCTCCAGTTGAACTGTCTGTGTGTGTGTGTGTATGTCTGTGTGTGTGTGCGGGGCTGGGGGGAAGGGGGATGTGCCAGTGTGTTACCTAATTGTACTTTGTAGATACTTAAACTTGTAAACTTAAAATTGTAACTGGAAGTTTCTGGTTAAAGTTGCATCAAAATTCAGGGAGGGAAAATACTATAAAGGAGAATTTTAAAAGCACAAAGCAATTGGAAATATATGTAACCTTCTGACCCACCAAACCACTGGAAGGCTATTATGAGCTGGTGAAACTTTGTGGGTGGAGTTTGAGATTGATGGGTGTGACACTCTTCAGTTAACATAACTGTAAGGATAAATTAATCACAGTCCTCCAGCTAAGACAAAAGGGTTGTGTGAATGTGGCCAGGAGTTTTTGGACTGTGAGCAGGGGGGTTAGTGTCAGCCTGAAGATATCCAAGCAGAAGCCTGTAGGTTTCTCTTAGGGTTGGGGTGCTGGCTGAAAATAAGCTTGGGCTTGTAAGCTAAGAAACTACTTCTTTTCCCTTTGATTCCTCTGGCATTCAGAGAAGCTGGATGTTAGTGCAGTTGTTTATCGACAAGGAACATATCAAAACACCGGACTCCACCATTAATTTCTACTTCCAGCTGGAACATCTCCAGGGCCCAGAACTTTGACTAGCCCCTTGGGTCAAAAAGGGGTAACATGGGCATTTGGTCCACCTGACCTTCCAAATAACACCAGTCTGTCTGACATCTTTTTTCCCCTGTCAGCTGATAGAGAATGATGAAGACCACTGAATGCTTGCTTAATGCTTCTCATTCATAGACCTCAAGGCACTTACCAAACGAAGGTAAGCAATATTGTCCTCACTTCATGGCTGGAGAAACTGCGCCTAGAGAGGGCAAATGACTTGCCTGAGGTCGCAGAAACAGTCCGTGATAGAGCTGAGAATAGACCCCTACTCCCAGGCATGAGGCCTATTCAATGAACTACACTGCTCCAAAGAAACACCGTCACTATCACAACAGTCATAGAAAACGATGAACCTCCTCAATGGAGACTTTCAATAACATTCCCATGACCCATATTCAGCGACTGAGTGGGGACAAGCCAGAGACTCGACTCCACATGGGTGGGTTAGTGCAGGATGTCTAACTCAGTTTTGTGCCGTGGCCAAAGAGCAGCAAAGAAACCTGCTCTCATACTGAGCACGGCATGGATTTCTCTGCCCTATGCAGAATCCGCTCTGTACAGATACTTAGTAAGCACTTCGCTCTGAACCTTTACACTTTTTGGCTTGTTTGCAGTGCGGAGCAGACTTCAGGATTGAGCCCTTGGACCTGTATGAAAATTATGCATGTGCTTGCATCCTTGTATTAACTCTTTGTAGCTATGATTGCTTATCTGAGTTTAATTTCTATTCAGAGAACCTCCAGTTGCTCTAGTTTGTCAGGGTTCAGGTTTTGCCATGTTCGTCTGTATCTGCAAAAAGAACAGGAGTAATCGTGACCTTAGAGACTAACTAATTTATTTGAGCATAAGCTTATGCTCAAATAAATTCTTTCTAGTTTGTCAGTGCCCTTGAAACTTTCCAGAAAGGGTATTAGATATTATTCTTTTCTTATTTATTCTCTAATTCTGTTGGAAGGCTTGTAATTTCCAAATGCCACACTTGCATTGGGCAGTCCTGCATAGCTCTCATTATTCTGCTCTGAACATAAGGTTCTATTAAGAATTCTGCCTTTTTAATTCACATCTTAGGAATGCAAATTTCTGCAAATTGGAAATTTTCTCTAATGTTCCGGTTTCTTTGATTTGCACAGAAACAAACTTTCTAGCAGTATACACTGTGACCTTATTCTAGCTCTGAATACTTGAAAAACTATTTAAAATCACTTGAATTATTTTTCCTTGGGGCCGAATTTTTGTCACTTGCTTTTTATTGATAATAGTGAGGCCATAAATCTAGGTTTCATGCATGCCTCAGAACCGCCTCAAAGGTAATCAGGAGAAACATAACAAAGGTGTCATGCTATATACACTACAAACCAAAATTATGTCTAGCCTGGGATACCACTGCTGCATTAATGACATTTGTTCCTTTATATTTTCCTTGCTTTTCTCCCACTTTCTCCATTAAGCATCTCTGTTTAGGTCTCTACTGCTTTAGGCAGAGTTTGCTCTGAAAGTAGCAAGGTGTTAATTGCAGACAAGCCAAACTGTCCAGCTTTTCTCACTCGTCTTAGCTAATTCTTGCTGGGCATATTGTGCAAACACTGCAGCTGCCAGCTGTCCAATCAATATGAAATACTTTGATACATCATTCGTATGTCCAGTGCTATGCTTGGTGGCATGTGGCAGGAAGAGATTGACTTTGCCTGTATCTTTTATTGCTAGAATTCATTTTTCTATGATACATTTCTTGTGCCATGTTCTTTTAAAACAACTCCAAAACATATTGAATCCTCCTCATCGCTTGCTGCTTTAAACATAAATAATTAAGTTATCCCACACTCTCTACCTACTAGCTGTGAGGAATCAGAGACATAAGGTTGGAGGGCAAAAAAAGATGGAGAAAGTAAATATGGGCATAATATAATTTTGCACAAAGCAATAATTTTCTCAGCCCTCAGTGCCTTCATTATTGCATAACTTTCTTTGAGCCAAACCTATACCATTATAATGCATGGACTACGGCACTGAGGATATTTCGCTATTTAGAGCTTAGCAAATCTTCACAGCAAAATTAGTTTAGTTGCTTTTTCTGTTCAGAGGGCCCAAGCCTCTACCACTGAAGTCTATGGAAATGTTACTATTGATTTCAATGGTTGCAGGATCAGGTCCAGAATAGCCACGGGCAGGTTGCAGTGACCTTGGAGTTATGTGAATGTCTTGTAGTAATTTTGTGAAGAAAAAAAATAAAATCCGTGCTCTTTAGATTGATTGCAGACAGGTTGCTACAGTACTGGATATATAAAATATGAGTTGTGCTTGTGAGCTACAAAAGTCGCATGATTTAATTTCTGCTCCCCTATTGAATGAGTGAACCTCAATTTGGAGGCGGGCTTGAAGAAACCACTGAGGCTCGAGATTTCTCAGAGAAAGGAGGCACTTTCGGGAGGTGAGGTTGATAAGCAGAAATAAGGATTTTTTTGGGTGTGTGAACATTTTAAACCTCTTCCTTTCTGGGCTTCTCAGACCCGTCTGAAGCATCATTCCTAGAAAAATTAGACTACAGGATCCATTTCTTTAGTGCAGAGTTTTACATTTTCTCTTGTCACTTTCACATACTCACTGAGACCGTGATGGAGACCCTATATGCGGATGGATCCCTATCAAAGAGGGTCTGCATAGTATGACAGGGCAAGGCCAGATAGCTACAGTAAAGTAGTGAGGAACAGGTATGTTAGCCCCAGGCTAAACAAATCCCTGGTACCATGGTAACCAAATGGCAGTTGCTCCAGGTTAATCAAGACACCTGGGGCCATGGAGACAAGGACAGAGCTTTGTCACAATAGACACACATGTCCATCTGTAATAAGCTTACAGACTCGAGCTAAAATGTAGGGGGCACAGTCCTCGCTGAGTAGCAGGTGGTCAGATTTTTACTTGCCTCAGTTAATTGCCTTTGGGATGTATATTCTGGTGAGAGGCATCGGGGGACCCCCAAGTATTGTCGATATGAAATACACAATTTCCAGCATCAATAAATGCATCTGTGAGCTTGAATCTCAAATTTCACTTGAACTGGTTGAGATTTTTATTTATTTATTTATTTCAGAACTTCTATTAAGCTTAAGTGATGGAGTTTTGCTAGTGAAAAGTAGAGCTGATTTGAAGAACATTTTGCAGACTTGTTTATCAACGTTTTTTCCCCACTCTTTGGAAAAACTTCATCACTGACAAAATGTCGAAACATGAAACATTTCTTCCATCTCTCTTTCTGGTTGAGAAATGGGAAGAATATTTTGGGAAAATGTGAAAGGTTTTCTTTTCTTTTTCATTTAAAAAAACCCCACATATTTTCATTGACATTTCAAATGTCAACAGACAGACACTTGGTGACATTTTCTTTCCAGCTGTAGAAATGCTTGAATTTTTTTCAAATATCAACAGATTTCAACAACCAAAAGGAATGGAAAAAGTCAATAGAATTTTCTTCCATTTTTTGACCAAGTGCTACTTTTCACTATCAAATGTGACTGCTTGAAACTTCACAAAAAGCTACCAGAAAAGGGATGCAGTAATCACAAAGTACGCTTTAAATTCAAGCAAATAATAATTGAAATAACTTTGTGGTATTTTCCCAGTGCTGACCTAGGATTTTATTGACTGCAGAGTCTATAGGAAAATTCTGATTTACATTCCAGCAATTTGTAAAGAGGACACACAAAAGAATGTTTGTTTGCAATTGATTTTCCTGAAGCTAGCATATAAAGCAGCAAAGATTAAACACTGGAGTACTTCATGTCTCCATGAAGGATTTGGGGAGTGGGTATTTATTTCCATTCTTTTTACTCATTTATGCCTGTTTACCTCAATCCTTCCTTCATTTGACAGCAAGAAGACTAGGATTTCGGACTGCCTCCGAGGATACTGCCGATTGAGTTGATGAGTAGAAAGTTGAAAACGCACCAGTTATTTACGTGGGAGCAAGTCATGAAGGAACATAAATTGTTTTGTGCCTCTAATGAAGATCGGATTATTGGTTTTTGTATTTTAGGATTTTTGAGTGCACTCTAGTTTCTTGGTTTCACGTAAATCTAGCAATAGAGATTTCTGGTGAAAAATCCCGTTCTCGGTTTAATACAATGTTTACAGTAGCTGTGAAGGCTTTGGGAAGTGTAGGGGGATGGGAA
This sequence comes from Chrysemys picta bellii, assembly GCF_011386835.1. Taxonomy (NCBI): domain Eukaryota; kingdom Metazoa; phylum Chordata; order Testudines; family Emydidae; genus Chrysemys; species Chrysemys picta. Next base: position 15,764,449 of record NC_088800.1, on the reverse strand, counting down.
ATCATTTGGGAGTTGGAAGTTCATAAATCTGAAGACACTTCGCTGTCATCCAGTCTAGGAAGGATCTTTTTAATAATTATTTGCTGTCAGTTCCATCTATAGTGGGTTGATTTACTTAGATTCACTGACACTTTCTCTGGCTGTATTGTAATACATTCTATGAATATTTAAGGATAAGAGATAATGAATAGTGTTGTTGTCTAAGAATTCCATCCTATGACAGAGCCCAATGTAGCAAACCCTTACTTTCCCCAAGTCATCCTTATTCATGAGTAGTTCCACAGAAATGAATGCATTACTCATGTGAGTAAGAACTACTTGGCTGAGTAAAGTTTTGTAGGATCAGACTCAGAATTAATAGTGTGCGACAGAATTGCACATCATGGATGAAATCTTGGCCTCCCTGCAGTCAATGGCAAAACTCCCATTGACTTCAATGGAGCCTGAATTTTACCCCCTATGAATTATGGGCCTGATCTGAAGCCTAATGAAATTCAATGGAAAGACTCCAGTTGATTTCAATCCTGTTTCAAGCCAGGATTTGTCCCAGAGTCTCTAACCCCAGCACTTTCTCACTAAAGATTAACATCCCTTTCCTGGGAGGTGATATGAAGCACTGAATTACAAAAGGAACAGGAAAGGGGTAATTTACCGCACATTTCATTTCTGGACTCTACTTAGGCAAATGATCCAAGGTAAAATGGCCACCTGTGTGTTACAGGATCCCAAACACATTAAAAATCACAAACCATTAGATGCCCTGGCTGAGTTCTGGAAGCATTTGGAATTTTGAAACTCTGCTTTTGTAATGGAAATATAAAGCCATCACAAAGCAGAAGCAATTGAGGAATCTGACCATATGCCCAGGGCTGATTGTACAGAGAAGGTAGTCTAAAGGAGAGGCAGCTGCCGCAGTTGGAAAGGACAGAAGCTGAAGATGATGTGCACAGTGCTTGTTCAAACTATGGAGTAAAAAGCACAATAATTACGAAATGCATCAGAAGAAAAGTAGAGGTAACCTTTGCCAGGAAGATGCATTGTAAAAGCATTAAAAATCATTGCCTACATATCTGATTTTTCTCCTGTTTTCACTGGCTTATTATTTTTTTAAAAATTCTGTTGTTCACTCTAATTCCAGTAACGCTATGTATGGGTTATTGACACGTTTACTGAAACTGCCATATGTTTACTGGAATTGCCAATTGGTTTTATATGTGCAGATGCTGACTGTTTTGAGTGACGTTGTGCATTTCACCAAAGCTGTAAAGTAGATTTTGGAAGACTGATTTAGGGTTAGATTGTACCAACCTACTCTAGGGATGGTCAAGAAGCTCCCCAACCAGAAATACGCCCTAGACAGCAGTCAGGTAAATTCTCTGTACTGATATTCTTCCAAGCTCAGGGAATGCTCCCTCCTAGCTCACTGAGGAGTGGAAGACTGCCAGAAGAGAGAAGTCAGAGCCCTTGCCCCACCCCTATGCACAATGCCCAGCAGAGCTGGCTGAGTGCACAGCAAGGAGTATACTGCATCCCACCAAGGGCTGCAGCAATGGACATGCTACAGGGGAGATTTTGTATCCTACAAGGCAGGGCACCGCCCACTCTCAAAGCAGCCAATATTTATAACTTGAGTAATTTTGAGCTGAATTGGCAGGCATGTCGTAGCATTATCCCTACACTGTAGCTGGGGGCGGCTTGTATGTTGCTCTCTGTTCAATTCCAGGAGACTGTGAAACAATGTAAGACTTCTGGTGGAATGTCTGTTTTACATGAGTGTTTAGACAGACGTTTGATAGCAAAGAAATTTGTCCTCCTACATTGGAACTCCTTGTGATTTAACAGCACAATTCAAATAGTGAAATTTATCCCTAATGGAGCTTCCCCAAACCATTCAATAAGAGCTCTGCAGTATTGTTGAGTCAGGTGCACAGCTAAATATGCTGCAGCCCAAACACAACCAGCAGCATTTACTTTTAGAAAGTATGATGTCAATGATCCCAGCAGTAGTTCTTTGTATGGAGGGATGCTGGACTTTTATCTTGTTACACACTGTGCCACAATGCTAATCATTCTTTTGTGGTTTGCTACTGAAGCCAGGGTGGCGCTGTAAATGGAGCCACATGGAATCTGCACATCAAAAAGAGCAAATCCAACCCACCGTGCCAAGGGAATGTTAAGTCAAAAATGCTGCTTCACATGCCGGAGGCCCGATACTACTGTCTTTTTTTTTTCTTTCCACTGAAGTCAAAGGGGGGCGCAGGTTTGCCTGTGTGAAATGCACACATTAGCAGTAAATGTGGTAGATGCATTAGTTCAAGCAAGACCTGGGTGGTCTCTCTCTCCCCGCTCCAAGATAGTTATTGGTACATGAAGGCTGCACTTTAATTTCTCATCACAGAAAGTCTACCCCTTTATACACTGTTTATTTGTGTTTCTCCATCTGTCTCTTGTTTAATAGTTGGATGATAAACTCTTTGGGGCAAGAACTGTCTTTGTTCTGTACAGCATTTCGCATGGGTGGGGTCCTGGTCATCACTAGGGCATCAGGGTGTTATGGTAACATAACAAATAACGGTATGATGGGGCTGAGGAGTAAGCGCCAACAAGCTGAGAACTTCCTCTGCTTCAAAAGACCCAGCTCGCTGGCCATATGCAGGACACTATATCTAATGACCAACAGCAATCAAGGAGAGGGGTTGCATGAATGTTTTATCAAGTTTCAGAAAAGTATGGAAGAGGCTACAAACTATCAGGGCCACTGACATTCCGCTCTTTGCCTTGGCATTGTGGACTGTGTCGTTTTCTGCATGTGCTTGTGGCTGGGTGAAATGAGGACCTGAACGGAGAGCAGCTGGCTCAAAATCAAGCCAGGCTAAATAGCTAAGAGTTGGATAAGGGAGAGGAGCATTTTGAAGTAATGGAAAATAAAAACCTGACCTCACCCTCCATGCAGGGCATCTGTCCACTGTTTGTCAAGATGATGTAGTCTTGGGGTCATGCTGCACTCACCTCTGTCCCTAGATGCCCAGGCAGCAGCTGTGCTCAGAGCACTACAAGAAGTTGCTTGAATTGAAGTAAATTTGCCCAGCGTTTATGCTCCTGTAGTGTTCACTGTTTGCAGCTATCCTAGCGATAGAGGGCCCAGGTGTGGGCTGCTCATCCAGGGATGCATATGGTACCCCTTTACTCTCCTGGACCCGCTACCCTCATTGAGGGAAGCAGCCTCCACAAGAGCAGTTACTAGCTCTGTTTTTTGGAGCTGGGTGGCAAGTGGATGGCACTTTGGCTCAGATCCCTTCCCTGCTGCTCCAGCATGCTGACAAACATAAGCTGGGCCAGGGGTAGGGTTTGTGCAGAGAACATTTCTCCCCGAATAGGGGAGGAAGCCAGGAGACAGATTGTGACTGAGTTGCAATCTGCTTCCCAGGCTGCTCCTGAGACCACAGAATAGCATGCTACTGCCCCTTGCTAGAGTCTTGGGGGAAAGTCTAAGAGCATATTCGCACAAAGTCTATTTCAGATTCACAGCCATTGGTACTCAACCCAGCATCTTAGGGTATGTCTACACTGCATTTTTAAAACCCAGGGCCGCAAGGCTTAGTCTCAAAACAGCAGTGTAGGCGTTGCAGCCTGGGCTCTGAGCCCGAACATCTACACCGCTTAGTAAGCCAGTATCTGTAGACCCAGGCTCTGAGACTTGCAGCCGTGGATCTTAAAACACAGTGTAGACATATCCTTAGATGCCTGGTCATCCACTCAAGGGTCAGAAACATGCCATGTGACCATGTGCTCAATCACTGTTCAAACATTTGACGTGTGACTACAGAACCCCAAAAGCAGTATTTGCAGCAACCAGTTCACAAGCAACCCATTGGCTGCAATATGTTTACATAAAACACCCTTTGCACAAACGTAAACACCACGCAAATCCGTGGAAATAGATGATAGGTTTATGGACAATTCATAAACAGAGGTAAGAGCTATATTAACAAATAGTGCACTGTGACTAGTTCATCCACCTCTCTGTCAAAGATATTTTTTCCCATGGGCAGAGGGATAAGGGACTGTCAGAAGAGGACCTATGTACTGTGATCCATGCTCTTGCTACCTTCAGGCTAGACTACTTTAACATGTTATGCCTGGGGCTAACACTTAGCCACACAGAAGCTGCAGCTGGTACACATGCAGTGGCCTACCTACTAACTCACATGAGCTGAGGAAACACGTTTGGCTCCTGTTCTGTTCAGGGTCCTTTTCAAGGCTCTGGTACTTCGTCTCTCCAGGATTTGAAAAGCAGCTGTGATCAGCAGGAGCGGAACCTTACTTCTTCAAAGAAGCTGACTGAGCTTCTCCTATTTATTTCTGGATCCCTTATCTTGGTTGTGTAGGGGAAGCAAAACTCCAGGCTGCAAAGCCCAAAGGTTGTTTCTGTCCATTTGGGCACTTTCCATCACTGAGGGTCATTAAGTGTAACGAGGTACTTTTCCCCAATGAAACTGGCGTGTTGCTAAAATGGGAGCAGGCATTGTGCCATCCTAACAGATGTGTTTGCATGTAGGCAAGCAAAGGGCATGTTTGAGCATCAGGCAGGAAGGCTAGATTGAAATCTGGTTGGACATAAATAGTCATGGTATCTATAAGACAGTGTTTCCCAAACTTGGGATGCCGCTTGTGTAGGGAAAGCCCCTGGTGGGCCAGGCCGGCTTGTTTATCTGCTGCGTCCGCAGGTCCAGCCGATCGCAGCTCCCACTGGCCGCGGTTCGCTGCTCCAGGCCAATGGGAGCGGCTGGAAGCGGCGCGGGCTCAAGGGACGTACTGGCCGCCGCTTCCAGCCGCTCCCATTGGCCTGGAGCAGCGAACCGCGGCCAGTGGGAGCTGAGATTGGCCGGACCTGCGGACGCGGCAGGGGCTTTCCCTGCACAAGCGGCATCCCAGGTTTGGAAAACACTGCTATAAGATAATTGTTTTAGGAAGATCAGCATAAATTAAACTATGGTGCAACTTGCTTTCGACCCAGGGTATTTTTGTTTGCTCACCCTCCAAATTAACACACAGTTTTCTAGTCAAACATCAGTAAGTGCCACATCCTTACAAAGCACAAGAGGCTGAGCCAAAAAAGGTGAGTATATATAGTATATATAGTATTAGTAGTATATTTGCAGGCCCACCTGAAGGACCACTCACACCTAGCAGTGACAAAATCCCCAAAGTCAGCATCCCCATCTGATGTGCTGAACTTCTTCCAGGCTATCAAAGCAGATATGCCTCGAGCTATTTATTTGCAATAAGATAATGAGCCATGGCAAGTCTATAACCCAGGCTGGCACAGTTATGTTTGGGCTCTGTCTATAAATATCCATCAGTGCCAATGACTTTTTGGCAGCCAATCTCAGGAAAATAGTGATACCCTCAGGACAGCGGGCCCTTGTTGTTGTCTGTCTTACTCCAGCAAACAAACTGTCAAAAGACTAATGTTAGGAGCTGTGTAGGGCTAAAAGGAACTAAGGATGTATCAGGTACTGCCACCTGTGCCCATCAAATCCTGGCTACAATGATCTGTTGGGCAGCTGTGAAGAAGAGAATCTCATCTGAGAGAGTCAGTGTGGGGAGAGGAGTAGATCAGAAACTGACGCAATTATAGAGCTTGTCATGGGTTCCTTATAGTGGTTAGTGTACAACTTTGTAGTGGGTGGACACATTTCCATTTCTGCCAACACGAGAGGTACAACGAAGTCTTCTAATCACTTTCCACCCTGGCAAGTGCCTGGGGTTGCTTTGGATGCAGTACTCTTGGTCCCCAGGAAACACTTCTGCATCATTTGGTACAGTAAAGGAGCTAAAAGCAAAGCAGCATTGATGGGATCCAGAGTCTGATCTTGCTTTTCTCTGGCAAAAGAAGATTGATATGATGTGGGGGCTTGAGAAAAAGAAATGTGCGAGCCTCGGGAGCGGGAAGATTCTGTGCAGGACCCTGTGGGGGAAAAACTGATAAAACTCTATTTCTGTGCTATAGCTCCCTTGACTTCAGTGAGCCAGGATTTGGAACAGAGAGATTCTCATAACTACAGACAATGTACGTCTCGTACACAGGCCACCTTAAACTTCTGGGGTGCTTTTCTATCCTGAGGACATTGCACAGGATTCTCTTCTCCTAGAAAATCAAAGGCTTCTGCTTTTCCTTGAAATTGAATAATCCTTGAAAATAATCCTAAAAGTTAAATTAACAGGGGGAGGAAAATAAATGATCACGAATCAAAGTGAGTTTTGTGAACTCCCAAAATCATTTGCCCAGTCACCGCCGTGAAAGTCTGAGGCTTCCCATATTCCAGTCGATCAGAGGGAGATTCATGATAAAGAAGAATTCACTTCATTTAACAAGGGCACCATGTATCATTCTCACTTTATGTACTGCTTACATGTGTTAATGTGACTTATTTTTGCATCACTGGAATATTGGGTAAGATATATTAGGGATCCTGGTGGTACCATACATGTTACAAACACAGATAATGTGGTTCTCTTCCACAAGGCAATGCAGGCTATCTCATCATCCCTCTTCCTGCTCCTCCTTTTCAGATAAATTGAAAGAGAATGCATTGCTTGCCTCCCACAGCTCTTCCCACGGCCTCTTTTATGCTATGGCAGTGCTGATGAGATAACCAAGTGGAAGATGCATATTATGCTCCGTGTTATCAGAAGATGTCACAATAGAGGTGTGGTAAGCCGGCAGGCGGTCCCAAATGGTTCAAATCTCCAGTAAGCAGCACAGCTTTCACCAAAGGGAGTTACATTATGTCCCTAGAGAGAGAATTTGGCTCCAAGTGCCCTTTCCTTTTGTCTGCCAGATATCCTGGGGCTTGAGCAAGCAGGACTCATTTTGCAAAAGCTGCTTTTTCAAAAAAAACCCAAACACACACCAGTTGGGTGCAAAAACATGGAATTTCACTTCTGAACCGAGTGAAACTTGATTATTCACGGGTTTCTCAAGAAATACGTTTAATCAGTTATTGACGAAAGCTCTACAGTCATGGCAGGGCAGAGACCCCTGGAAGAAGCACATTCATTACTGCAATGCCTAACAAAGCTTGCTTCTGTCTGAGATTTTTATACCAAAAAGCATGCGCTTCCTGCAAGGGAATATGAACGGCCCTTACACTGGACAGCCAGAACTTGATTCCAGGCCTGCAAGGTTACTCGCTCCCTGGAGCAGGTGGGCAGGAATGGTCAGGGTTTGGGGTCAATCCCCTTTACTCAGTGGCTGATGTAACTGGCCCAAAATGTGGGGGAGGTGAAGGTGGTAACTTGTTGCTGGGCTATACCAGCAGTAAGTTACTACCCCCATGGAGCAAGGTGAAGACAGGAGAGAAGCCATGTCTCAGAAGTGTCTATGAACCACTGCTTCCAGGGGCTACTCCTGGGTAGGGGATGTTCACACACCACAGAATATAGCTTGGGCTCTGACCTGTTAATCTGCCGTCAGTGTGGTAGGGCTTGGTAGCACCACCACTTTCTCCCAACTCAGCTCTTTACAGAGATGTATACAGTGAGCCATGCAACTATTTAAAAATCACCTAGTGGATATCTGCACCTTCTGTAACCCGTCTTTATCCCCTTGCTAGCTCTCTCACTTGAAGATTGCAGCTTGAGACTTCAGCAAAAATGTTGCTGCTTTGATTCTGCGTGGCACTGCATAGAAACAGATCACTCTAGGCCTGGCTTGGTTACTGGACGTGGCAATCTAGTACTCTACTTTCAAAGTGCCTTTCCATAGGGAATCTTGATTCTCTTAGATGGTTTAGCTCTGATAACACCTCATACTCAAAACTGAGATGAAGTCATCCAGCACCAATATCTAGGTCTGACAGCTCAGCATCAGCAAAATGTTGCTTAGTGGTAGCAAGCAATGACTTCTAAAGAAATTAACTATGCAACTAAAATTTTAATTATTAAACTAACCCATTCAGAAGCTATAAATGTTACATTGCCCTTTTGACAACAGGAACACAACAGGAAGAAGAAAGGAAGCGGTAACAAATCTGAAAGGATGGATAAGTGGATGGAGGGCAAAAGGAAGAAACATGGAAGCCAGACCTTAAGGAGGATTAAGTGTGTTAAAAAGATACCCATTTGAGACTAGAGAAGATTAGGTTGGATTTGTGTCTTAAATGTGTGGGTTTAATATTGTCTTTGGATTTCCCTCCTGGTTTCCAGGAAAGTAGACTTCTCATGAATGACTACAAAGTCATTATCAAAGGTTACAGAAATGTCATCTAAGTGGCCACAGGAAAAATAAAAGATTGAGTGAGCAAATTACACTTTTTTTTTCCAGCCACGGTAGGAGAAGGATATTGGTGGTGTGTGTGTGTGCGGGGGAGAGGGGTGTTGTAGAAAAGAGAAAGCAATATTTATTTTATCTGCTGACATCTTGTAGCTGTGCCAAAAATATCTCACCAAGAGATGTTTCTAACAAAGCCTGAACAATGTAACAACTGTGAGTGAAAGCTTTGGAAAAACAGAGCTTGGTAAACAAATCTGAAATTAGATCCATTTGTCAAAAAAATCTGACAATAGTGCTGCAATTTTTTTTTAATCCAGTGCCAAATCATGGAGCATGGCAGACAGATGGAGCATATGCAAAAAGGTCAGAGCTCTCTATCTGGTTCGGGGGGGAGGGGGCTCTGCCACTTTGAGGGATAAGCCCTTCCTGTATATACAGTGGGCCAAAGCTTCAGCTGATATGTCACTAATTTCGACCAGCTGTGGATCTTGCCCCTAGTCTCTGGCTGGTGCTGTGTCCGGGGAGGGATAGCTCAGTGGTTTGAGCATTGGCCTGCTCAACGCAGGGTTGTGAGTTCAATCCTTGAGAAGGCCACTTAGGGATCTGGGGTAAAAATCTGTCGGGGGATTGGTCCTGCTTTGAGCAGGGGGTTGGACTAGATGACCTCCTGAGGTCCCTTCCAACCCTGATATGATTATACATGTATATGGAGGTGAGGTTGTCTTTCATAGCGAAAGTCAACAAATCTGAATCCCAACTGCTGAGAAGCACTTAAACCTTAGGTCCAAATAATCCTCTTGTGAGTAAACAGTTGAGTAAGTGAAAACATGCTCCAAAATACAGCAACAAACCACATCACTATGACTCCCTCATTTCTAGGTCCATCTCTCATGAGCAATAACAAGTTGGTTTGGTTTCATTTAACAGGGAAAGTCCAAAAAAGGAAACAGCAATGATCCCCAACAGTAAATCCAGTAAAAACAGCTAGCTTCGAATCTCCTGGAAACCAAAAACACAGCAGAGTGCAAATAGCTGTAGATGAGTTGGAAACACAGTTTAATCGTATGAACCTGTTAAATTTAGAGCCTAGCCTAGCTCCACTGATGGCAGAATGATGTGCACCAGACAGGATCCGGCCCAAAGCTGGTCTAAAGATAACAATGGTATGCTTGCATCTGAAGAAGTCAGGTTCTTACCCATGAAAGCTTATGCTCCCAATACTTCTGTTAGTCTTAAAGGTGCCACAGGACCCTCTGTTGCTTTTTAATGGTATGTTTAACATCAGACCTTGTAGAAAGTTTGCAGATTTCAGACTTGGCTCCTCCAGGATGACTTGAGCTTGGGAAGCTTTGGACAAAAGGCTGGATCTTCATTTGGTGTGAATCAGCATAGCTCAATTGACTCCAGTGGAGCTACACTGATTTACACCAGCTGAGGAGCTGGTCTGAAGTGTCTAAACCCTGCAGAGCTGCTGAGCCAAGAATTCCCGCTGCTAAGTACCAATGTATTTTGCATGAATGGTTAACGTAAGAGAATCTGGATTCCCAATGGCATGGGAAAACCTTTTCCAAAAGTCTTAACTCGCCATACTTTAGTGGAACAAATACTTTAAATCCTACTCAAAATGTGTTGTTGGGTGCTTACTGTTGGAAGGCAGGCCAATCACCTGCAGGGACTGTCCTTTAGTGTATCATTCTCGAGTACAGAATGTAATGTTTCTTTGATATTATAAGTCCCTATGGCACAGCAAATCACGGAGTGCTTTCCCCTAACAGAAGTTTCACAACTGCTAACTCCAAATACATAAGGATTCTAAATGGCATCTGTCAGGGTTTTCAGGTATTTAGATTTGCAAAGCAAGGAGTGTAAAAGTGGTGCTGGGCTCTTGATGTCATGAAACCCTTCTGTTGGTACTGTGCTTTCAGATAACTCACAGAGGTGTCCTTCAGACTTACCAATTTAAGGGAGGAAACCATTGCAGAATCAGGGATTGGGTTAAATGGTTTGTTGCATTGTTTGTCCTTGCAGTAGTTTAGCTTGTTCCCACAGTTATCCTGTTGCTGGCAGAATTGTTCTGCACTTCACTAAGCTGTTATACTGGTGCATTCTGAGAGTCCTAAAGCTCCGACCCCATAGCCTGGCTATGTATTGTAGAATGATCTCAGGAGGGTCCGTGAATGGGGTTCATCTACAATGATTTTGTTAAACCATTGCAAACTCAGTGGTTCAGTCAGACTTGGGTGTTGCAAGTTTCATGTTTATGAAACATGTGGGATGGCTGTCTTCTGTGGAAGCAAGACATACTAGTATTCCAGGTTCATGACATTCCAAGCACCGTGTGGGTCTCTGCTTCATGTGCACACATCACTTTTTCACTGAAGCTAGGCAGTGCCCAGGGCTGGCTCTAGGCACCAGCAAAACACACACGTGCTTGGGGCAGCACATTTTCAGGGTCAGCATTCCGGCCATCTTTTATTTTATTTTATTTTATTTTGCTTCCAGCAGCAAAAGCCTAGAGCTGGCCCTGACAGCAGCAGCGTATCGTGCGCAGGGGGCGCCCTGGGGCCGCTGAGGTTCGCGCCGCGGGGGAGCAGCGCCTGCACCTTGTGGCTGGGCCGGGCGGGCGCCGAGCAGGGGACACTGTGGTGGGGGGCTGCCCGGCGGGGCGCACGGAGCTGCCTACAGGTGCCGCAGGGCGGCTGTCCCCCAGCGCCACAGTCGGGGCTGGGCGAAGCGGCCCAAGCTGCCCAGGGGCTGCGGCAGGGTGACCAGAAGCAGCAGCAGCGGGGCCATAGAGGGTGGGGTGCTGCCGTGCAGGGCCCGGGTCCCGCTCTCCGGGGCTCTGCTCCCTCTGGGGCTGCCCTGCCCCGGCTCCTCAGGCCCCTGGCAGGGCGGTCCCTCCGGCTCTGCCCTCCCGGGTCCCGGCTGGTCCTGGAGGCGGGAGCCCTGGCTGGAGGGACCCTGGGCTGAGGCGCGGCCCGGGAGCCCTGCTGCTTATCCTGACCCTGCCAGTGCCAAACCGGCTGGAGGCAAGGGGGGAGCGGGCAGAGTCAGCACTGGTGGTGGGGAGCCCAGGGCTGGGGCGGCAGGCAGTGCAGGGGGGGGAAGAGCCCAGCGCTGGGGCGGCAGGGGATGCGGGTGGCGGGGGAAGAGAGAGCCCAGGGCTGGGGCAGCAGGGGGTGCGGGTGGGGGAGGGCACTGGGGGAGTGGGGTGGAGAGCCCAGGGATGGGGTGGGGGGCACCCAAAATTTTTTTTGCTTGGGGCGGCAAAAAACCTAGAGCCGGCCCTGGCAGTGCCTAATAGCTCCAATATTAAAGGCGTTAATGTTGCAAAAGGAGGTCTTAATTGCTAACTCCAGAGTAACAAAGGGCCAAATTCATAAGTCCTTGTTCAGTCCCTACTCAAGTAAAACTTGCACTGAATTCAGTGCATCCAATGGAATTCTGAGTAATTGCAACTGAGCGCCAGATTCTCATTTACCCTAAGTCCCCTTTACACAGCTAGGACACTGCTAGTTACACCCTAAAGTGGGTGTAAACATTTACAGCCCATGTAAAAGGGTCTTAATGTAAATGAAAAATAGGTTTGGAATAAGAGTGCCAAGTTTGGGGCCAATGACTGTACAGAGAACAATTACTGTACCGAATACTCTCACACACCGCTGAGGGTTACTGCAGTGCATCACTAGATGTTAGTGATTCATTTTTGAATTCTTGTGCATGGAGTGTATGGGCACCAAAAGCCAATAACAAGAGCAGAAGAGATTATTAAACCAATATTAAAAAGTATTTAATCTTCCACGATGCCTTTTCCCTTGTGGGAGAAGTCCTATAAAGCCTAATAGAAAACAATAACCTTTCTATTGAGTGTTTTCCTATAAAGTGCAATAGAGCTGTATCACTACTATAAAGCTGTGTAGGATGGCTTAAAAAAACTCAGTGGAAAGGATCTTTCTCTAGGCTTTTAGGATAATTTCAATGGAACCTTATTAAAATTCTACAGAACCCTAAAGGTTTCATCCCTGCTAAATTCTATGGGGTTTTCCCATAAAGAATATTCCTGGAACAGCCTCCCTGGTCTTTGTGGCAAATGACCATTATCTCCTGATCAGACCTTAAATGAAGGGAAATAAAGCAAGCAAAATACCCCCAAAGAGGCAGGGGGTACACACCATATTGTACAGATAGGCAACCTAAAACTATGTATAAAAAGCAGATGGCACCACTCTACTGAATTGCACTTCAAAGAGCTAACTTTTTGTGAATTCTTATGCTTGTAGCAGTGATAATGAAAGTGATTAGCACAGCTTGACTAAATTCCCCGTAGGTTATCTTTTAGAAATAAAAGGTTGGAAGTTGGAATTATCCTCTTTTTGTAATGACTTCTGGATTATACTGTCTGAGCTGTATGTCTTAAATGTATACAAAAATATTAACCCAGGAGAGCAGCTGTGGAGCTCCGTCATGTTATCTAACTTCTGGAATGCAATCCAATCTAACTTAATTTTCAGCTGCTGATTTTTTTTCATAGGTTTAAAAAAAAACACCTTAGTTCCATTTGTTTCTTAATCTCATGATATTGGAAGTGATATCAAGTGTAATTAGCCTCCTTCTCAGCACACTTCAGCTTCCTCCTCCTCAGCAAAAGGTTGTTGAATTGATCTGAGCACAGAGAGAAAGATCTTGAAACAGGGAGCATTCCAAAGACTCAAAAGCAAGATCCTGCTCTGGCCAGTCTGTAGTGTTCTGGCTGTTTTGTATGGCATAGTGTCCCTAAAAGCTCTATATCCAACTGGGGGGTGATTCCCTTGGGACAGGCACTGTGATAGACGGCAATAAGGCTGCCTTCTGAGCGGGTCTTCACAAACCCCAGTACAGGAGGCAGGTCAGGTGTGGGACTAAAGCATACAATGCTGAGGGGATTCCAGGCAGTGCTGCAGACCTCGGAACAGCCCTGGGGAAGCTTAGATAGGCCCCCAGAGCTGTTCTAGTTATAGTGGGGGCCTTTCCAACCCCTGGAGCAGCCCACGATCAGGAGGGCACAAGGTGTCTTAAAGCCACCCTAGCCCTCCTGCCTTCCAAGGTAAAGCAGAGAATCTCACTCTATGGCCTCAGTCCTATAATGAGCACTGCATGGGCGTACTCCTAAACGTCCAGGGAGTCCCACTGAAGTCACTGGAATTCTGTGCAGCCACAGGGGTCAACCTTCCCGTGCAACCTCACTGACTTCAGTGCTCTGGCTCATTGCTGGAATTTCTATAGCAATAGTTTTGTGTTTGTGTTCAATATTTCTGTCTCTGATGCACAGGGCTAGGGCAGGAACTAGTCTGGACTGACTGAAGATAAATTACAGTTGCAAACAAGTATCAGAGGGGTAGTCATGTTAGTCTGGATCTGTACAAGCGGCAAAGAGTCCTGTGGCACCTTATAGACTAACAGACGTATTGGAGCATGAGCTTTCGTGGGTGAATACCCACTTCAGTTGCAAACAATACATATTAGAACATAAATGGAACTTGAGGCATAAATGTAAAGAAGTCTAGCTCCTTCTGAGGCCATGTTAGTGCTGGCGAGGAGGAGGTAGCGTGCTATGATACCTCAGCATGCTTAGACCATGTGATTGCAAAGACAGAAAGATTAATAGCTCTTCTTGTTCTGAGCTCTGTTGAAAAGCCTTGGTTCCATATGTTTAGTTTGTTGTCTGCATTTGATTACCTTTTTCTCCAACTATAAACACAAGCAGACAAAAATAATTCCACTTTTGTAACGAATTGCTGCTTTTATGGTATATAATTTGGACTCTTACCAGCAAACCTTTATTTATGTGGGCTAGTCCTGTTGTTGTCAGTGGCACTACTTGTATCAGTCAAGGCCTCACAGGAGAAATGGTTTCGAGGATTGGAAAAAGAGCTGGTTGGGAATCTTTCAACTAAATATTTTTCATCAGAAAATGAGACCAAGCGAGAGACGGAGACCGACCCGGTCTCTTGGTGGTTAGGGCAATAGATATGGGAGACCCAGGTTCAAGGCTCTGCCTAGTATAGAGCAGGGCCTTTAACCTTGATCTCCATTAACCCAGTGAGTACCCAACCTCTGGGGTATTCGTTATTCTGAGGTAGGCCTCATTCTTTCTTGAAAAATTTACTTTCCTCGGTGTTTTGTACTGGCCTAGAACAATGTTGGCACAAAATAAATAGTAATTTTGGTGTGCTTTGTTGTGGCACAACAGTTTGACAGTTGAGTTGTGTTTTGAGGGTGGGCGGTGGTTTGCCTTTGCTTTATTTTTTTGTTTTTGTTCTTGTATTCCTGACACCATGGCTGTGCCCTTTTGAGGGGACCGCAGTTGTGATCGTTTAGTGCTGCCCGTTGGGGAAGTGGTTGCATCTATGTTGTTGGTAGAAGTGCTTGGTAGCTATGGTGGGAGGCATGCTATAAACCAATCGAATATCTGCCTAAACATAGATGCTATGGGCTGGATTGTTATTCCCTGACATGGACGCATAGACCCCTTTAGACTCCAGTACAGACTAGCTGGACCTTGTGTCTGGGGACTGAAGATTAGGCAGGCTACTTACCTGCTTATTCCCTCACCAGAGCAGGTGATTGGGGAGTGGGAAGAATTGGGGCTCCACCAGCAGCCCCTCACGTGCTGGGCAGAGTACGTGTTCCTCAGGGGTTGGAACTTTACCACTGGTCTGTACCATTAGTAAATTGCGACCTTCCACAGAACAGCAAAGAGGAAACAGAGAAGGAATTGCAGGTCATAAGTGAGTTTGATGTTGATTTACAGACTAGGATGGGAAATACTTGAGCCTCTTTGCTTCAACCATCTAATTGAAGATCCTTCTTATACACCAGGAAGTCCTAGACTGATGGTCTGCAGGTCCTCACTGCTGCTGTTCCTGCTTACATTGAGGCTATTGGATCCACTTTTCTTCTATGTTATGGACTTTCCTATATTTCTATGCGTTATGAGAGAGATGGAATAGAAACTGGAGAGAGAGTACTGCTTTGTAAGGGGCTTTAATGTATTTGTCTTTTCTAAAGGCAGAGCAGCCTATTTGCTTCAAGGCCTTAGAAGAATTAGTCTGTACTAGACACCCAATGTTAAATTGACTCTATAAGAGTTAATGGGTCAGAGATTGCATCCATTTTGTGCTGGAGGAATTTATCTCATGTTGTATGTATTATGTTATTCCACAGAGCCCCTACTGGACGAACAGCAGGAAGTGGATTTGCCTCAGTTGGTTCTTGCATCCGTTCCAGGGTTGGGATCTGTGAGAATGCAGCTTGCCTCTCCGCTGTCGAGTGCACGGCTGTACCTCAGTCTTGCTCAGGATGGTCTTCCCTGGGCTTGTTGGGTGTTTTTTATTTATTTATTTAGGCTTTCTAGCCAAGTCAGGGTCTTTCCCTTCCAGGACAAATAGAAGTTCAAATTGATCGTAAAAGACACACAACCCTTCATAGCTTGGAGCACTGGCTCCACCAACAGCACCTTGCCCTCCCTGGACCAAGCAGTCTTTATTGTGCTGTGATACAATGCTTTTCTCTGAGTCAGTGGCCTTCCTGTCACCGCTTAGCCCCAAGGTATCCACACAGTCCTTTCTTGCTTATCAGTGCTCAGAAGGATCCTGATCATTCAATGCAGAGGAATTTCCACACCATCTCTCTCAATGGCACCATAGGAGGGCATATGCCCTCCATCTTCTACAGGCTTCAGCTCTGGGGCTGTACTTACCCTTGGGAAACAGCGACTTCCCAAATTCAGATCCCATTACTGGCTCCCTCTCTAAGGGAACTACATCTCCCCTAGCCCAGCCTCAGGACTCTCTCCTCTACTGAGGACAGGACACTCTTACACCCTGCTTTCCCCTTCCCAGCAGGCTTTGCCTTTGTGTGACCTGATCCTTGGACTACAGTTCCATGATCTGGGAGGAAATCCAGGCACAGGTGGGTGCTGGGTCTATTTGATCCCCTTAATGGCCCAACTCTCACCACAATAAGGTCCCACGGACAATTAGTCAGAGACACCAGAAGTAGAACCCTGCATTCAAAACTTCAGATCTGGTTACCAACTTCATATCTCTATAATGGGCAGAAACAAAACTCCCAACCCAAACTCTCCTGAATATGTAGGGTTTTAAATTTAGATCTCCAAAACTGGAAAAGTCTTTTGGATAGGATCCTATTATACAGATAGTCCTGAGCTGCAAACTCAGAACTCAGCCTGGATCTGGGGTTCAAACTGAAGTTTTGATTCACACCTATCTGTATGTTCACCCTCTATTCCAGCTGAACTTCACCTGTGACAATTACTGCTTTCCCCTGGGGCACTCAAACTTCCTTCAGACGGTTATTGCATTGGTTTCCTTTCTTCTAAATCCACATTCCAAAAAAAAAAAAAGTAATTACATAGTCCTGCATTATAGATCTAAAGTAACTTTGCAAGGTAAACAGAGGGATACCTGAGTACACTTCATACCATTAACACTGGAAATTCTTCTCCAAGTGTCACTTGTAGACTGGTATATACTTACAGAACCTTCTATGCATGAAACAGAACTGTCTTAAGCCCCAGATGGAGTCATTCTGCATAGTGATGAGTTTTATACTATAGGAATTATACATAATCCCTTTTTACTATAGTGGCCCTGTGCTGGATGCTGTGGTGATTGGAGCTGTATAAGGACCTAGATCGTTAAAATAGGTCTCAGCATTTTCACTACACCTCCTGGCAAAAAAATTCACCTCTGGGTTGAAATGGCAAATACCACTACACTTTCCAACAACTGGCTGTGACTTAATCAGACAGCTTCCATTGGCTTTAACCCCCATTGACTTTAATGGGAATTGTTCAGCTAAATCTTTGTGCATCTCTTTGGACATGAAGGTGATACAATATTGTTTCCTTTTCTCCATTCCAGCTATTAATAGATGGTAATGTAACATTATATCCAAGTAACATTCTTTGTAACAGATTTCCTTTGATCCCTAAAATAGCTGCTCAACAATAAAAATAACCCACCCAAAAATATTTAAAGTGTGGTTTTGGAAAAATAACAGCATAAAAGTACTTCCTTACTCAGATTTATTTCCTGCATGTATTCAGTCATCCAGGGTTGTGAGTTCAATCCTTGAGGGGGCCACTTAGGGAACTGGGGTAAAAATCTGTCTGGGGATTGGTCCTGCTTTGAGCAGGGGGTTGGGCTAGATGACCTCCTGAGGTCCCTTCCAACCCTGATAGTCTATGACTTATTCACTTCAGTGATTGCCTTTTACTCCTATTAGCCCTGTATGGTAGTAACAGCTTAGGGAGAGAAGGGGCTGGATTCTATTTGTGAATGGACAGCAGCAGAATTGCTTCCAGTTGGCTACAGCTGTGCAAATCTGTTGAAGGCAATGGTTATACAGGTGTCACTTGGGTTTTGATTTGAAAATTAGAGGGTGCACAGGTGCAACTGAGGGTCTGCAGAACCGTTATTAATGGTGGTGAAGGACAAGAAGGAAAAAAGCCCTAGTTTGATTCTCAGATCCCTTCTGTTCAACCAGGTAGTTTGAGTACTCCCAAATAATTGTAACTATGTTGGCAGAACATATGGAGGGAGGCCATCTGGGCATTAGAACTGGGCTACAATTAATTAAAAAGAAAAAGCTGTGAAAAGCAAAGTGAAACATGATACCTGGGCCAACTGTAGCTGACTTTAACAGGAGCTAAAGATTCTTAGCACCTCACAGGATTGAATTGTGCTCAGCCTGACTGTACATTAGCACAGGAGATTTCTAAATCTCTGCCCTTTAGCATTATGTGCCCCAGAATACAATTATGGAACTCCAAAGATAATCTTTGCAGACAAGAAGAAACACACACACTTTATATATATAATGTGTGTGTGTTTGTGGATATGTTTCTGCCTTTTCCCCCACCTCAACCTAAACACATAATATGAATTTAGGATAATTTCTTATGCTTAACTTTGAGTGACATGGGTCTTTTATTTTGTGGTTTCCCATTCCCAATTTTAGTTAAAAATTGGGTCTATACCAAACCCCAAATCTACCTTGTAGGTGTCTTTGGAAAATGCAAACTGAATCTAGATTCTGAATTATTACCCCTATCTTTATATTGTGATCCAAATCAAATCTGCCCATCCACACACCCCAAAATCTGGATTATTCACAGTTTGGAGCCACAGCCCAGAATTCACCATTTGAGTTGTTTGCACTGGTGCTTGTGCCCTAGAGGGGGAATGCTGTCTTTGAGTTTGTAGAAGAGTAATTCATTCTCTCAATATTTCTACAAGATTGTGCCAGAGTGAAAATATTTCTTCAGAAATCACTTTGATTGTTTTCTGAATATTTAGCTCCTGTTTGTTGTTCACCAAGATGGTCATCCAATCCTACCTCTATGTCTGCTGCAAAAATACCTCACTTTGGAGGCGATAATATGTTCCACTGTAATGCCCTTAAATGTTGTTGTGTGTCTCTTTTAAAATGTTGTCATAGTCGTGTGCAGAATTACTGTTTTGTGCAAGTGTTTTGTCAGCTCTTATAAATCAAGGCTAACTACATGCAGCCCAACGCTTCCCCCTGAGGTTTGAGACTTTTCTGAATGACATGTATTGCACTTTTCAAACTGTACCAGCTCTTTCTACCCATTAACCCAAAATGAATTAGGCTAGAACTTCTTTGCTTTAACACACAACTTCCCTCACAAATCAGATTCAAGCATGATCATGGAAATACTGCACAATTGCTTGAAATAATCACTTCTCATAAATCTCTCTCCTGTTTTTACACTAAATGCTGAGGAAGCCAGTCCTTTATTTGCAAAGCAGGGGCTTGACTGCAAAGTGCTGATTGTCTTTTTCTGGGGATAGGACTTGAGGATATTCTGTGTCTGTCTGGATTGGGCCTTAAGTGTTAACATTTGACCAGTCCTTTGCTAAAAAGGATTATTCATCACTTATACAATTAGCGTTGTTTGATTGCACTGCAATGCAATTAGCATGCAACACTGACTTCTGAGTTTATAT
Organism: Chrysemys picta bellii; assembly: GCF_011386835.1. Lineage (NCBI taxonomy): Eukaryota > Metazoa > Chordata > Testudines > Emydidae > Chrysemys > Chrysemys picta. Next base: position 15,745,138 of record NC_088800.1, on the reverse strand, counting down.
AAAAAAAAATCAGTATATCAGGAGTGGCACCATAGAAGTCAATGGAGTTAAATTGGTATAAAATTGATATATGTGACAAGAGAATCAAGCCACAAAAGCTAATTGGAGAATTTTGGGATAAATCCGTATCTGGTGAGAAACAGTCAGAAGTAGATATGAGTGGCCTCTTGGCCCTACTGAAGTCAGTGACAAAACTCCTATTGATTTGAATGCAGCCAGGATTTCACCCAAGGTGTTCTGACGGTTTCTTAGTGAAGAGCTAAGATCCAGGAGGGAGATGCCTGCGAGATGAACTATTTAGAGAAGCAGAATTAGAAAGTAGATCGTTTTCCCTTGTGTATATATAAATAAATGCATAAAAATATAGATGTATAAAATTTACAGCTGGTAATTTCAATGGAGCTAAAGCACCTAAATCCCCTTGAAATTCAATGGCAGCTGGTCTCCTAAATTCTTTGAGTACTCTTGAAAATCCCAGGGTCAGTGTTTATAGTGTAAAGAAGAAAATTGTGTGTGGGGACGGAGTAGTGAATAGGGGAAGAAGATGTTGCCTAAGACCTAAAGCAGGAAGAAAACTGGCTGAGTATCTCAGGAATTGAGCTGGCCAGGGAGCCAGGCTAAGGAAACTGGGCAGTCATGAAAACAGTATATCTGCTCTGCTTAAAACTTTAAAGCTGTGAATGTTTTTCTCCAAACACTGCCTAAGGGATTTGGACAACTTATTCCCATTTAATGGTAATTGAGCATTCAAATCCCTTAGGTGGCCTGAAAATCTCAATCTAAATCTCACTGCAGTGGACAACCTGCAATCTGTTGGTGTCTTTCACCAGGAATCTGTGTACAAAATGGTGTGTATATAGATACATGTCAGTAATATCTCTAAGTGGCTTTACTTAGCAGTTTGTGCTATACAGGTGATCTGAAGTTTTTGAAAGTCAGTAAATACATAGACAATGTTGATAATCTCAACTCTGCCTTTGATTTCCAGATGGTGCATGGTATATGATAATGCTAAGGTTGTAATTTGGAGATAATTTGTCATTAAATGATTAGTAATGTGGGAAAGTTGGAGTTAAGGTTGTGCATTGTGATATTTCCCCCTTTGCCCCTGCACCAAGTTCTTTGGTGTGAAGGTGATAGTATTGTAGAACTGATAGCTGATAGTGAATGTGTTGAATAGAGTATAAGTGTGTGGGTGTGTTGTGATGGCGGAGGGCTAGTGCTTTGGGCTGGCTGTGAATGCTGTCTTAATTTACGACCTCCTTACTTTATGTTCAGTTGGTTTGAGGAAATAAAAACACTTGAGCAACATTTATCCTAAATCAATGATGGTTTTTGGTGGGGAATTTAGAATGTCATGAGGAGGGCACTGTAAGGTCCAAAGGTATTAAAAACTTTATCCTGGTGCCACTGAATTCAGCCTTCAAATTGTGCTGGTGCGTAGGTCCCTTGTGCATGGGAACCCATCCTTTGTTCCCTACTCTGCTGCACAGGGCATGATAAACAAGGATGAAAATAAAACATTGATTTTCTGGTGCACCTTTCCTCAATAAAAATATGATCTGCTTTATTTCCTTGGCAACTTTATTACATCAACTAAAACTTTCAGATGAACCGAGCAACAGTAAAATCAAACCTTTCCTTCTGTGCAAAGAAGCCAAATGGAAGGGTTAACCTCTGAAAATCCCACCATGCTGAATAACCAGTGTTTCCCAAACTTGGGACGCCGTTTGTACAGGGAAAGCCCCTGGTGGGCCGGGCCGGTTTGTTTACCTGCCGCGTCCGCAGGTCCGGCCGATCGCGGCTCCCACGTGGCTGTGGTTCGCTGCTCCAGGCCAATGGGAGCTACTGGAAGCAGTGGCCAGTACGTCCCTCAGCCCGCGCCGCTTCCAGCAGCTCCCATTGGCCTGGAGTGGCAAACCGCGGCCAGTGGGAGCCGCGATCGGCCGGACCTGTGGACGCGGCAGGTAAACAAACTGGCCTGGCCCGCCAGGGGCTTTCCCTACACAAACAGCGTCCCAAGTTTGGGAAACACTGTACTACACCATTTTTATTCTCCATCTCAATCTCTTCCAGATTATTTTCTATCAATCTTTTAATATTTCAGCAACCAGTATAGTGTCTTCCATAAACACAATGGGCCAAGCACATCCTGGTGAAACCCACTGAAATCAATTGAGTTAGACCAGGTATATATTTGACCTATGGATTTCTTTAAACATACAAGAGCCAGTCTTATCTTTTTTTTACACATGCTGCAGTTGCACAGAATATGCTCTTTCTGCTAAGCAACCTTCAGCAGCATAGCTTTTGCTAATGCAAATACTGAAATGCTTTGTTGCAGTAATGGAGTCAAAATATATAAATATTTGATATACAGATACTTTCATCAGAACATTAAAATGTTGTGTTAATGATATTTACATTTTACTAGCTTGCAACCTTCAGCTAGGAGGATACTGTCCATGGGGCCTGATCCCCCCTGCTCTTATTCACATGCATGATCCCACCTTATGTCAATGAAACTGCTGGCCTGAATAAAGGCTGAAGGATCAGGCCCTGTAGGTGTAAACTGTTTGAAGACTTCAATAAAATGTTACCCAGAAGGATCTCAGGGTGCTGTAGAAACTCTTGGTTCAAGCCTGCAAGTGTTCACTGGTGTACATAAGGGCCATAGGCTCAAGACCTGTATATCATAAATTAGAATTCACTTCAGCTCCCATTGAAATGCTTCCCCCAATACAGCAACTGTTTCCATAGCTCTTAGCAACTTCATACAATACTTCAAGACAGGAAGTGAATATTATATCCCTTGAACTGCAGAAAAATGTTAGGTAGAAAAATGTACTTATGCAAACTGAAATCTGGTCAGGACTATGGGGCTAATCCCCCATCTCTCCTGAAAAGTGCTGCTCTGTGCAATCCTAAAGGGTTTCAGTTCTTCAGTGCTCATGCAAACCTTTCCCTTGGTTTTGATCCACAACTAGGGTTCCCAGCACATGTTTTGTGTGGAGTTTGAATTCATTTGAATGATGATTTGCTCAAACCCAGAAACTCAAAGTAACTCGATCGAAACTGCTGAGCTCATGAGTCAGTCATGCAAAAGCATCTCAAGTTCACTCAAAACAACAACTAAGGGCGTGAGCCAAAGTCTAATGAAGTCAGTGGAAAGAATCCCAGGCTTAAATTTATAATGAACTCCAAACCCAGGCATGTGAGACCTGCTTTCTGGAGATGAGCTGGCTCACTGGGTTAATGTCCTGAACCACTTAGATCTGTGGGTCAGGACCCCAAAGTGGGTCACAACCCCATTTTAATGGAGTCACCAGGGCTGGCATTGTTTCGCGGCGCAAGCGCTGGGAGTAGGGTGACCAGACAGCAAGTGTGAAAAATCAGGATGGGGGTGGGGGGTAATAGGAGCCTATATAAGAAAAGGACTCAAAAATCAGGACTGTCCCTATAAAATCGGGACATCTGGTCACCCTAGCTGGGAGGGAGGGGGGAGAAACAGGACTCGGCAGCATGCTCAGGGGAGGAGGCGGAGGTGAGCTGGGGCGGGGGGGTGGGGCGAGGAGCTGCTGGTGGGTGCAGAGCACCCACCAAATTTTCCCTGTGGGTGCTCCAGCCCTGGAGCATCCATGGAGTCAGTGCCTATGCCCCTGGCTTAGATTTGTACCACATACTTTTCTTTCCTCTCCTTACAGTTCTCACTATCAATATGTGCATAGGAAAAGTCAATACTGCTCAGAATGAATCATGCTGGTTCTAAGCCCCATCTTCTCCAAGTGAAGTCACTGCGAGTTTTGCCTCTCGCTTCAGAGGGACCAGAACAGATTCTAAATAAATCTGTTCTGTGCTCTGAGGTAGCTTTCTCTATACTTGCTTCTAAACCACACAAGGGAATCCAAATCTATTTGAATCCCTCATAACTGATCTTCTAAGGCAGTTGAGCTGTCTTCTTTGTCAAAACTGACATCAGTAGCAATCTCATGGTGCAGGCTGAGCTGTTTCCAAGCTCTTGTATTATTTAGAAAGCCTGAAGCCATCCTGGTGGTGTGGTTGACTCTGGTAAATGGCAGGTTTGGGTCATTTTAGTAGCACTTACTCACATTTATCCACGTTTCTAGGATGTATCACCAGTATTCATCAGAAGAGCAGTAACTTTTTTTATTGTAATAAGTTGCCTTGATATATTCAAAGGAACAAGTGGGGAGTAGGGAAGAGAGGAAATCCTTAAAAATTCAGGTATTCATTTTATTACTCTCCATATGTGCCTGATAGGTTGTTTTTGTTTGTTTGAGTTGCTTGGCTGTAGACAATGGCCAGACATTCAGTGAAATGTACAGTATAGAAATCCCACCTGTAGTGGTAAATGATATACAGTCATTGGGGATCGACTGGTTCTGCTGTGATATAGCAGAGATTACCAAGTCATTGAAGTCCTATGAGCAACTATGAGAAAGTGTATCTTGGTGGGAGAAGCCCAAACTATTTCTGCCATCTTCTCTTTTGGTGGTGTTTTGGGGGGCCTACAAAGGGTTAAAGGTTATGGAGAGGGCTACAAATAGACTATCCTGGCTGGTGGTGATCATCTGAAGCTTGTCATAAAGGGCTTAGATTAGAGTTAGTGCAGGTCCTTCGTTAAATAGGCACCCGGAGCCAGGAGGAGCTTGGACTCATAGAGCATATATATCTTCTTGACTGAGAACATTCAGAATGTAAATGAGGATGGGGGGAATTTCTGGGCATTGGGTTGGTGGGTGGCTGAACGCTTTCGCTAAACGTCAGCAGGGCTCAGGTATGACCCTTAAAGCTAGCTAACTCCTTATTTTACCTATGAAGAGATAATTGTTAATAGGTTTATCTCTTGCTGAATGTGCATGTGCCTGACTGGGGGCTGAAATTATCTCTCCTGTGCAGGAGTGAAAGTAACTTAAAGGACTTACCAGTACGCCAGAGTCCTGAGCCGGGAGCGGGGCCTCAACCGGAAGAGGTGAGGCCTCAACCGGAAATGACGGGGCCTTAAAATCCCCTGACCCTTTAAATCAAGATTTAAAAGGCCAGGGGCTCCGGCTGTAGTAGCAGCGGCTGGGAGCCCCAGGCCCTTTAAATCATCCCCGGAGCTACCAGCTGCAGAGGCAGCTGGGAGCCTGTAGCGAGGCGGTGGGATACCCCATAGCCCCGCTGAGGGACGAACCTCCCCTAACACCAACGTGGGCGGAGCCACTGGGTCCTGCGCCCACCCCTCAGAGGTCACGGCGCAGACCCGGAAGTATAAAAGCCCGCCTGCAGAGCTCCGTTGAGAACCAGCTGCCAGAGAGACCAGACGTCTGTGACCGAGCTCCCTCTTGGGAGACGGCAGCAGGCCGCGGCCGGCCTGAGGTCGCACTGGGCCAGCCGAGCCTACCCCTCGCTCGTCACCCTGAGGAGCAGCCGAGCCTGCCCCTTGCCAGCTACCCCGAGGAGCAGCCGAGCCTGCCCCTTGCCAGCTACTGCCGGGAGCCCCAGGCCCTTTAAATCGCCGGCCTGGGGAAGCCGGTCCAGTCCGGCACGGCATACCGGACCATACCGGCTTACTTCCACCTCTGCTCCTTTGTGATAAGTGTGGGTATTTTTAGCCACGTCCTGGATGCTGCATGCACAAGTATGAAAACCATTCAGCACTCTCAAAGCTTTTTATGTGCTGTAAACACTCTGTAGAGCTAACCTGTCCTTCCCACACCTTCCCCCCAAACAGATCCATTATTTATATATTAGATTAAAAAATTTCAAAAGTGCCTAAGTCCCACTGATTTTTCAAGCAAGTTTATCCCGAATCTCTTTGGAAGATGGGACTCAGGCACTTCTGAAAATGTTACTTATTGTGACTACAACATTGCTTTCATTTTATGCTAGTAACTGTCTCTTTTTTAAAAAAAAAATCCTAATTCCTTCCTGCTTTCCTTCAGATTTCTCATGTTTCTCAAATAGTTTCCCAGACTTGTAATGTAATCACGCAGGTGCACTTCCCAGAGACAGCATTTAAGTGTTTTCATAGTTCAGAAATCCACATGTTCTTTCTTTTTATAACTCACTATTCATGTGAACAGTCAGAATTAAGAACAATGAAATTATAACAAATGTAGAACAGTCATGCTGTTCTCTTAAACCATGTTACCAGAATAACTCTCCTAGCTATAGGGACCAATTAAGGCAAAAATCTTTAGGCTCTGTGGTAAGTGCTCTGAATTGGCCCCAAAGAGCAGTGTTATTGAGAAACCAAGGGCCCGATCCTCACTGGTGTGAACTGTCATTGCTCCATTGGCATCACCGAATCTATGCTGATTGACACCAGCTGAGGATCTGGCTACAGAGATTACGTAGGAGAAGGGGGCAGGGGGAGAGCAATTCTATTAAATGAGAGAGGAGAGAATATGTCTGTGGAAGAGGGTCCGGGAGAAAGATTCAAGAAAGGAGAGAGGTCAAGATGTCCGTCTAGGAGGCAGAGCCCTCGTAGGGAGACTAGCGTGCCCTACAAAGGCCTAGCCTTGGCGAGTATCGGTCCCATTTCATTTTTGTCTACTTCTATGAAACTTTCCATGAAAAATTCTATTGAGTTTTGCAGAAGTAAAATGGGAATTCAAATCCTTCCTTAGCTAAGAGGTCTCAGCCCATATGGTTCTCCTTAACAGAGAATGTGTTCATCTGCTGTTTTGTGCTCATTAAATATGGGTTCCGATGCATGAGATATACATGTATAAAGAGGGACGTGTTTCTTTGCCTTAGCCCAGTGATACTCAGACTGAGGCTTGGGAGCTGCAAGTGGCTCTTTAATGGGTCTCCTGTGGCTCTTTGCAGCACATGATATTAAAACACTGATTTAATTATTAACCAATCAGGATGCTTTTACTGTGTTATTAACCAATTGTACAATACTGGGTCAGTCATTTTGCTGTGATAAATATATTAAATGAAACAATGAATTCACGCTACTGTGGCTCTTTTGGGTAATGCTGATAGCTAATTTGGCTCCTGAACCACTGAGGACTGAGTATCACTGCCTTAGATAGACAGACATGTTTTCTTCCTCTTCTCATATGCCTTTTTCCGTCCAGGTATTCTGTCTAAAATCTTCCAGCACATTCAGTTCTTCACTATCAACATTCAATTCCACCAGCCTCCTTAATCCCACCTCATTCTGCAAACAGACCATTGGCAGTTGATCACATTAAGGGAAATAGAGGATGATTATGGGTTTCATTTATTAAGGTAATACTAGACATGCTTTTGCGAATGATTCATTTCTTATTTAAATTGCTTGGTGGAGAGGGGGTGATGAGTTGTTTATACTGGTTTAATATCAAGAATCATCACATTCAAAACGCCTAACCTGTCTGTGTATGTGTCAGTGACAAAATTATAAAATTAATACATCATGATCCTAATCCTTCTTATTAGATTTTAAAAGCTTGGGGAAGCTGTGCATTTCCCCAGGGATTTTTTTTAAGCACTGCCTTATAGTATGGTACTTCTGGAGTCCAGTTGTAATACACCATGACAGTGTGAAGTACCAAAATAATAAAATGCCGGCTCTGCACTGGAAGTTTCATGCAGAATATAATCTCTGCACTTGAAAAGCTTTCCAAGCTGAAAAGGGCTAGGCATGCTAACCAAGGGCCTGTTCATCAGATTCAAATTATATTCATATTTGGGGTCTGAATGTTACTCCCAAAAAGCCTCTCCGCACCCCACCCACTGCTCGCTTCACAGGGAAGAGGTGAAGAAATCGAAACTCCATACAGCTGTAACAATGCACCTTAATCCTGCCTTGAAATAACCCACCTGTTCCACTCTTACTGCCTCTTGAGCTAAAGCTACCGATTATTTAGGCACTATTTGCTAGTTTGGGATTTGCAGACAAATAGAGACTAAAAATGTGTCCAAATCCAAAAAGTTGTATTTCACTTTTAACTCTCAGCCCTGATAAGTGTAGTGCCCTAATGTCCCAGTCCTGCACCAGGGTGCACTAGGGGTGCAGTCCTGGCCTCATTAAAGTCATTGACAACACTCACATGGACTATTTAGAGCAAGGTGTCCAGCAAGGAGGAAGGGGATGTAAATGGGAAAAATGGAAAATTGAGGCTGAATATGAGGAAAATATTCCTGAAAAGTCATCTTCTGTCTTTAATTTTACAACACTCAAGGGTGTGCTAGGCACTTCACCGTAAAGGGTGAAGGTTCTCATCAGGAAGGTTAAAGTTGTCAGACAGCCAACAGGACACAGCACAGTGTGTCAGTACGTTCCAATCTATGGTACTTTTATACATTTCATACGTGCCTTCATAATGTTGACGTCTCAGACCATCACCCAGAGTTGCAGTCAGAGAATGCAGCCATGCTAGATTGCTGTTGCAGCAGCAGCGGCGCTGTTGACCCTATACATTATTTCTTCCCTGATCTTTTCCTTCTGTAATTCCTGTGTTTCTGTGATACATGGATCTTTACAAAGTATAACAGAAGCCAGAGTTCCTTCACTGAATCACTTGCAATCTAATTGGGGATGTTAGCGTGTTAGTGATAATGTCCCAGGTATACGAGACCGCACAGGAGGTGTTTGTGGTGTGAATTCAGTACTTTATGGCTAATTCCAATTCAAAATTCAGCAGACCTATCCTCTTTCCACTCGATGGGGGAACCTTCAGGGAACTAAGCTTTATAGTGGCAGGCCCCGTAAGAATGGGGAGTTCGAGGGGTGGGGGAAAGAGTGCATGGGCAAGCAAGGGTGTTGGTCTATGAACTGCACTGATCCATTGCATCTCGGCCAATCATAGCAGTTGCAGTTATCCACATGCTGCAATAATGACCATGGTTAGGTGTTGCATATGTGCCGTGACTCACTCCCTGATTAGAATGCTCCATTGCCCTCAGCAATGGTCAGTCGCCTTTCACTTGGGCTTTACCAGAGGGTCTGGATGGAGGCAGAGATTACATTGTTAAATTCACAAAAAGAAGAACAGGAGGACTTGTGGCACCTTAGAGACTAACAAATTTATTAGAGCATAAGCTTTCGTGGACTATAGCCCACTTCTTCGGATGCATATAGAATGGAACATATATTGAGGAGATATATATACACACATACAGAGAGCATAAACAGGTGGGAGTTGTCTTACCACCTCTGAGAGGCCAATTAATTAAGAGAAAAAAACTTTTGAAGTGATAATCAAGCTAGCCCAGCACAGACAGACAGTTAGATAACAAGTGTGAGATACAGATGCTGTATCTTTTTGCGGATACAGACTAACACGGCTGCTACTCTGAAACCTTTCATTGTTAAATTCAGTTTCCAGGACTTCCTTCAGCTTGACAATGACTAGAAATGCAATTTGTTCATTAAAATTCTACGAATGGAAAATATCTATGCAGCATCCCTTTGAATCCAGCCCCAAGCAGCAAGCAAAGCAAAGATTAAAATTATCAGTGGAGGGAATTAGTGGAAGTTTTCTCTTCTAGCGCTACAAAAGCAAGCAACTTCTGTGTTTAAAAAAGACATTTCTTGATTGCAATCATCTGAGTTAGAAGTTCATAAGCTTTTATTAATGGCTCAAACTAGAAAATTCAAGTATGTGATTAGTCAGCATTACAAAGACAAGTTTGAAATGTTGTCTTTCCTGCAATACCTAAGCAAGTAAGCTAAATCAACCATTTTGTGGTGGTTTTTATTTTATTTTATTTGGAAATATAATACAGTAATACATATTGAATAGATCTAACCCGGCCAGACTAACGCATCCTAATGTAAAAAGCAACAGAGGGTCCTGTGGCACCTTTGAGACTAACAGAAGTATTGGGAGCATAAGCTTTCGTGGGTAAGAACCTCACTTCTTCAGATGCAAGTAATGGAAATCTCCAGAGGCAGGTATAAATCAGTGTGGAGATAATGAGGTTAGTTTTGCGAATTTGACACCATCAGATCAGGATTAAACAAAGACTGTGAATGGCTATCCAACTACAGAAGCAGTTTCTCCTCCCTCGGTGTTCACACCTCAACTGCTAGCAGAGCACCTCACCCTCCCTGATTGAACTAACCTTGTTATCTCCACACTGATTTATACCTGCCTCTGGAGATTTCCATTACTTGCATCTGAAGAAGTGAGGTTCTTACCCACGAAAGCTTATGCTCCCAATACTTCTGTTAGTCTCAAAGGTGCCACAGGACCCTCTATTGCTTTTTACAGATTCAGACTAACACGGCTACCCCTCTGATACTTGGCATCCTAATGTGTTCATGCTGTATGGCTAGAGAATGAGAAAGGTGGGGTTAACTCAAAGAGAAACAACATCTCGGGGCTTCCCACCATGCTCCACAAATCCCCTTATTTAAGAACAAGGATAGTTAGATTAGTATCAACCTTCTTGTTCCCACTTATTTGTGCTGGGACACTTTTACTTGCTCAGCACACAAAAGCATAGTTGGTGATTTCTACCATAAGACAGGTCCTTGCAACACGGAACTGATTTCTTCAGTGATTTATTTAGGAAATTCATAGAAAGGTGTTAGCCCCCCCAGCACAAATGGGTCTCAAACAAGCAGATGCTGAAAAAATGAAAACCTATTTTCATGAAAAATTTTAACATTTGAAGCTTTCATTTCAAAATGTTTGAAATGTTTTTCATTTATCTGCAATTTTTTTCACAGTTTTAAAAAATGATTTTTAACACATCAAAAATGTCACCAATATGCTATCAATATGTTTTGTTTACTGAAAACTCCATTTTGGTGAATGAAAAATATCAATGTTTATGATAAACATTGATTTGGTTTTAGAAAGCACATTTTTCATGGGGAAAAAATAAAACAAGTCTTCATATTTGTTAAATATAAGTAAAACTAAAAAATAGCTTTTTGTAAAAATTTTCACTAGAAAAAAATTTAAATCATTCTGATAGCTTCTTGAAATCAATTCTTGTAACCAATAACACTGCTCTACAGCCAAAATGCTTCTGAAATAAATGTAGTCAAACTTTACTAATTCTGGGTCACTGAGAATGAAAATGATGCTTAAAATTGTTGATTGGCTTTAGTTTTCAAGATATGCTATTGGGTCAGTATATACGACCCTTGACTTGGGAATGGCGGAGGATAAGTGAGTTATAAACGGAAGGGATCTCAATTTAAACCAGAAATGACTAAAATACATCTTTGACTGGATCTATGAATAAATCTATGACTGGGTTTGGACAGTACTTGCTTTTTAGGCAAAACAATGAATGATGCAATCTGAAGCTGGTATTGCGTCATACATGATATGAATTGCATCATGTTATTCCTAGAAGTCATGGATGATGCAATCATAACGAAGCTTACATCACTTGGCTGAACAAATTGCCCTATATCAACTCTAGAAATCATACAGTGTCGTGCTCTCTTATTTGTCAGTGTTTGATTTTGCAAAGGGACACATTTCTGTTTAGCCAAAGTGAACAGAGATGCCTTGTACTTGTGTGAACAGTGCAGATAACTTCTGCTATGTTTGTGGTGAAGTGACTTTTGCATCACAAAAGCGCAGTATAACCACTATCGTTAAGAAAGCCTATCACCTTTATTTTGGCTGCAAAATTGGAGATCAGGACAAGAGGTGGGCCCCACACATATGCTGCAACACTTGTGCAACAAAACTTCGCCAGTGGTTGAACAGGAAAAGGAAATCTATGCCTTTTGCAGTGCCAATGATTTGGAGAGAACAAACAGATCATACCAGCAATTGTTACTTCTGCATGGTGCCTCCAGTTGGGAAAGATGTGTCAAAGAAGAAAAAGTGGACTGTGCATTATCCAAACATTCCATCAGCTATACGCCCAGTACCCCACGGAGAAGGACTGCCGGTTCCTGATGCACCAGAATCATTCTCACTTAAGTCAGACGAGGAAGAGGAAGAGGATGAAACTTCTGGTCCTGAACCATCAATGTCACAGGATCCACATTTTCTCCCATCCTCCTCCTCTGAACCACACCTCATAACACAAGGTGAACTGAATGACCTTGTCAGGGATTTGGAACTACCCAAGAGTAAGGCAGAGCTGTTGGGCTCCAGACTACAACAGTGGAATCTCCTGGCAGGTGATGTTAGGGTTTCCATGTTCCGTGACCGTCAAAAGGATCTTTTCCCATTCTTCTTCATGGAAGGTGATCTTGTAGCCTGCAACAACATCGATGGTGTGATGGCAGCCCTCAACATCGTTCACGATCCAGATGAGTGGAGACTGTTCATTGATTCATCGAAGACGAGTCTGAAAGCTGTTTTACTGCATAATGGCAATGTTTTGCCATCAATTCCAGTTGGTCATGCAGTCCATATGAAGGAAACCTATGACAACATGAAACAACTTTTGAGGTGCATAAACTATGACCAACATCAGTGGCAGCTTTGTGGCAATTTGAAGGTTGTTGCTCTCTTGCTTGGTCTGCAGACTGGATACACAAAGTACTGCTGTTTTCTCTGCGAATGGGATAGTCGTTGTGACGGGTTGGATCACAGAAACCCCCTTGGGAGCTGCCACCAGATGTGCAAAGACTACCCCTGCTTCTGTTTTCCCTGCCAGCTCAGGACTCCAGCACCCTGTCTTGCTGAGCCAGACACTCCCGTCTGGCTCCAGACACAGACCCAGGGTCTGATTCAATTGTCCCAAAGCTGCAAGTTTACCTGAAAACAGCTCACAGTAATGTGCTTGTCTTTAGCACTCAGATGCCCAACTCCCAGTGGGGTCTAAACCCAGATAAATCCGTTTTACCCTGCATAAAGCTTATGCAGAGCAAATCCAGAAATTGTTCGCCCTCTATAACACTGATAGAGAGATATGCACAGTTGTTTGCTCCCCCAGGTATTAATACATACTCTGAGTGAATTACTAAATAGAAAGTGATTTTATTAAATACAGACAGTAGGATTTAAGTGGTTCAAAGTAGTAACAGACAGAACAAAGTAAGTCACCAAGCAAAATAAAATAAAATGCGCAAATCTATGCCTAATCAAACTAAATACAGATAATCTCACCCTCAGAGATGTTTCAGTAAGTTTTTCTCAGACTGGACACCTTCCAGGCCTGGGCACAATTCTTTCCCCTGGTACAGCTCTTGTTGCAGCTCAGGTGGTAGCTAGGGGATTCTTCATGATGGCTTCTCTCCCTCTCTGTTCTCTTCCCCCCTTTATATATCTTTTGCATAAGGCGGGAACCCTTTGTCCCTCTGGGTTTCCACCCCCCCTCACTGGAAAAGCACCAGGTTAAAGATGGATTCCAGTTCAGGTGACATGATCACATGTCACTGCAAGACTTCATTACTCACTTGCCAGCACACACATATACAGGAAGACTCACAGGTAAATACAGCCATCTGCAGACAATGGGAGTCATCAAGATTCCAAACCATCATTAATGGTCCACACTTTACACAATTACAATAGGCCCTCAGAGTTACATTTTATATTTCTAGTTTTAGATACAAGAGTGGTACATTTATACAAATCAGATGATCATACTCAGTAGATTATAAGCTTTGTAATGATACCTTACAAGAGACCTTTTGCATGAAGCATATCCCAGTTACGTTACATTCACTTATTACCGTATTTTCTCTAAAACCATCTCAGTTACATTATATTGACTTATTATCTTATCAAGTTTTTATAAAACCATATAGACTGCACAACGTCACAGTCGTGCAAGAGATTCCCACTACATCAAGAAAGATTGGCCACTCCGACAGTCATTGGAGCCTAGGAGGAAAAGTGTTCAGCATCCACCACTTGTTGAATCAAGGAAGATTTTGTTACCACCCTTACACATCAAGCTGGGTCTGATGAAGAACTTTGTCAAGGCCATTGACAAAACACAAGCAGCTTTCAAGTACCTCCGTGGAAAATTTCCAAGGTGAAGTGAAGCTAAGATAAAGGAAGGTGTCTTTGTTGGTCCTCAGATTCGTGAACTTCTTCGAGATGATGCATTTGACCATGCACTGCGTGGCAAGGAAAAGACGGCATGGAAAGCCTTCCAGTTAGTGGCAATAAATTTTCTCGGAAACAACAAGGCAGACAACTACAGGATGTTGGTGGAAAACCTCCTCAAGGCATACAAAAGCCTTGGTTGCAACATGTCACTAAAGATACATTTTTTTGCACTCTCATCTAGGTTTTTTTCCACCGAACTGTGGAGCAGTGAGCGACGAGCATGGCGAGCGATTTCACCAGGACATTGCAACAATGGAGAAACGCTATCAGGGCAAATGGAGCCCATCAATGCCTGCAGACTATTGCTGGATAGTGACAAGAGATGCTCCATTTAATGAATACAAGAGACAAGCCAAGAAGCGCCTTGTAGACACTGAATAGGACTAATAGTTTTTTGCCTTTTGTTTCATAATAAATTTTATTTATATAAGCCTTTTGCTGATTTTTAAAGTGTTACATAAACAGGACAGGTGAAATATTATCATGTAAAGCAACCATAAACACATGAAAAGACCTAGGTTTACAATTTATGATTAAAACTCTACTATCTACACAATATACATAGACATAAAATGTAAAAACGTAAATATCTTAGAAACAGTAGCCAATCAGTTGTTTTAATTGTCCTATTTGAATTCAGCACATCAAAATACATAATAAATAGCACATTTTATCTCTGAAGCAGACGACTTCTCAAAAATTGTAGACCAGTGTAATAGGCCGATACGTAATCCTCAAAACAAGTGTTTTAATATCTAAGAAATTTAGGCTTCAGATCCATACTCTTGCATCTCAACCCTGTCTCTAGTGCAATAGGCCAAATTCAACCCTAGTGTAACTTTGACTTCAACAGAGACACCCCAGGGAAAAGCTAGTGCAGTGTTTCCCAAACTTGTTCCGCCACTTGTGCAGGGAAAGCCCCTGGCGGGCCGGGCCAGTTTGTTTACCTGCCGCGTCTGCAGGTTCGGCCAATCGCGGCTCCCATTGGCCGCTGTTTGCTGCTCCAGGCCAATGGGAGCTGCTGGAAGAGGCACAGGCTGAGGGATGTGCTGGCCACAGCTTCCAGCAGCTCCCATTGGCCTGGAGCAGCGAACCGCGGCCAGTGGGAGCCGCGATCGGCTGAACCTGCAGACGCAGCAGGTAAACAAACTGGCCTGGTCCGCCAGGGGCTTTCCCTGCACAATCGGCGGAACAAGTTTGGGAAACGGTGTTCTAGAGAAAAGGACAAAGATGCATTCAGTGGTTGGGGAAATTATTGACAGGGTCAGATTCTCAGCTGTTGTAAATTGCTGTAGCTCTCTTGAAGTCAATGCTACTACACCAGAATACACCAGATGAGAATCTGTTTGGGCCTGTATGTTCAGAGCCACGGAATAAAGTTTTGGGTTTCCCCTACTACAAATAATTAACTACATTTCTTCTACAGTGGGTACTCCATCTGCTCCTGTTATACAGTTCATAGCTTAGGGCAGTGTTTCCCAAACTTTTTCCGCCACTTGTTTAGGGAAAGCCCCTGGCGGGCCGGGCCGGTTTGTTTACCTGCCGTGTCTGCAGGTTTGGCCGATCACGGCTCCCCCTGGCCATGGTTCGCTGCTCCAGGCCAATAAGAGCTGCTGGAAGCGGTGGCCACCACATCCGTTGGCCCACGCCACTTCCTGCAGCTTCCATTGGCCTGGAGCGGCGAACCGCGGCCAGTGGAAGCCGTGATCGGCTGGACCTGCGGACGCAGCAGGTAAACAAACCGGCCCTGCCTGCCAGGGGCTTTCCCTAAACAAGCGGTGTCCCAAGTTTGGGAAACACTGGTGTATGTTATTGCGGAATTGCATGTAACTTCTCAAAGAGGTTAACTAATTGTGACAGACCCAGACCAATGGGGTACAGGAGTCTGGTAGAGGGCAAATATACTGGTTACTGGATGAGTATTTTTCTGTTCCCTGAGTGACCAGAGCAGGGGCTGCACTAGAGTAATCAGGAACCTGCTAGAACCAGTTAAGGCAGGCAGGCTAATTAGGACACCTGGAGCCAATTAAGAAGAAGCTGCTAGAATCAATTAAGGCAGGCTAATCAGGGCACCTGGGTTTTAAAAAGGAGCTCACTTCAGTTTGTGGTGCAAGTGTGAGGAGCTGGAAGCAAGAGGCGCAAGGAGCTGAGAGTGAGAGGGTGAGGGTGTGCTGCTGGAGGACTGAGGAGCAAAAGCGTTATCAGACACCAGGCCAATAGGAGCTGCTGGAAGCGGTGGCCAGCACATCCGTTGGCCCACGCCACTTCCCGCAGCTTCCATTTGCCTGGAGCAGCAAACCGCGGCCAGTGGAAGCCGTGATCGGCTGGACGTTATCAGGAGGAAGGTCCTGTGGTGAGAATAAGGAAGGTGTTTGGAGGAGGCCATGGGAAAGTAGCCCAGGGAGTTGTAGCGGTCATGCAGCTGTTACAGGAGGCACTATAGACAGCTGCAGTCCATAGGGCCCTGGGCTGGAACCCGGAGTAGAGGGTAGGCCCGGGTTCCCCCCAAACCTCCCAATTGACCTGGACTGTGGGTTCTCCCAGAGGGGAAGGTCTCTGGGCTGTTCCCCAACCCACATGGTGAATATCTGAGGCAAGAAAATCCGCCAATAAGCGCAGGACCCACCAATATAGAGGAGGAACTTTGTCACATAATGCAATCTCTGGAAAGCATTTGGAATGTCAAAGGGCTTTGGGGGACAATTCACGTGAAATGGATTTCCTAGAAAGTACTTGGGAGGAGGGAAATGCAAATTCTCCCTTCGGAAGTCAGCCTTTTGAAGTTACACCTGAGGAGAGAGACCCATTGCCTACTATTTATCTCTCCATGGAAATGCCAGATCAAAGACCCCCAAAATGTATAAAGGATGGACTAAACTTTCCATGAGTGTGCTAGTTCTGAGCTGAATCTGTTATGAACTTGTGACCATAGAAGAGACTCGTCTGTGGGGTTTTGAAGGGCCACTCCTGCCAGAGCCCAGATTAGAGCTGGGGTGATTTCTGGTAAACTTATTAGCATGTGTGTAAGTTCTCTTTGTGTGTGTGTTGTTGGTTGTTTTTTTTTTTTTTTTTTTTTTAATGCTTTCTCTGTAGTGCCTTGACCTTAAGAATAAAATAAGCTTCCATAGGAAGTGCTGTGTGGCAACTCGTAGGTGTTGGCACGCATTTATGCTGTGTACAGTTTCTGAGGGGAGAAGTAAGCAGGCCTGCTTAGGCAGCCTGTCTTTTACTGGGGATAACACAGTGAAGGCTGGGAACTGTTTGGCCTGGAAATACCCCTGTCAGGAGGCAAACAGACTCAGGTCTCCATCCAGGAACGGTAACAGCTAGGGAGCCTCAGAGTGGATGCCCTCGTTGAACCACTAAAGGGAAAATACAGGTGCAGTTGCCATAAACTGTGACACCTGATGTCTATCAAGCATCAGTATACATAGTGATGATCAAGAGGGAAAGTGCTGTGTTCAGAAAGCATCTGGCAGGTGAAACAGACTTGTTCCTGTCCCTAATGAAAGCTTATCTTGCTAACAAATTTGGATCAAAGGCAGTGGGTCAAAAGTGCATCTAGCTAGTAAGGGTTTGTGCTCTTGAATATGTTACATCTGAAAGCTTGTCTTTCACCATCAAAAACTGGTCCAGTAAAAAATATTACCTCACCCACATTGTCTCTCTTAAATCTGATAATCCATTTTAAAAGAGAGAATATTTTACCCAAGGCAGGACACCCAGGAGAAAGCACAACATAATTGGATTACAAGTTTCAAACTGGATTAGATATTTTTTTACCATTGGTTGTTATTGTGGGAATGTGTTGGTAAAGGACAACTCATTTCCTGTTCTCATTAGTTACTGTAAGAAGAATGGAGAATTAGAAGTTCTAATGGTTCACACATTCTGAAAAACGTAATTGTAAGTTGTACTGTTTTAGACAGTTTAAATGCTTTGATTTGTTGGCTCTTCTTATTCCCCTTTGTTTACAAGGTATGTAACTGTCACAGGGTGACTGGCTCCTTTAAGGGAAATGGGTCCAGCTCCCTTGAGAAGGAGGAGGTGTCTCCCAGATGGATCTGATGACGAGTAGCTGATACCAACAAAGTGAGGAAGGGCAATTTAAGAAGGTGGGGGGCCTAAAGGGGCTGGAGAAGCTGCAAAGATGGGGAAGCTCTGTAGGTCCACCCTGAGAATAGGGATGGGATAAGCTGAAGTCAGGAATGCTAGGATGTGCTGGTGAAAGGAAACCCGTAGACTCTTGCAGGTGTCTCTGGGTCTAGGGACAGAATGAGTAAGGAGGGAACTTTTAGCAGCCAGGAGAATGATATGGTGTGTGGACAAAGAGAATCATAGGACTGGAAGGGACCTCAATAGGTCATCTAGTCCAGTCCCCTACACTCTGTACAGGACTAAGTAATAACTAGACCATTCCTGACAGGTGTTTATCTGACCTGCTCTTCAAAATCTTCAATGACGGAGATTCCACAACCTCCCTAGGCAATTTAATCTAGTGCTTAACCACCCTGACAGGAAGATTTTTCCTAATGTCCAACCTACACCACCCATGCTGCAATTCAAACCCATTTCTTCTGGTCCTATCCTCAGAGATTAAGGAGAACAATTTTTCTCCCTCCTCTTTATAACAACCTTTTATGTACTTGAAAACGATTGTCATGTCCCTTCTCAGTCTTCGCTTCTCCAGACTAAAAAAAAAAAAAATTCAACCTTCCCTCATAGGTCATGTTTTCTAGACCTTTAAGCATTTTTATTGCTCTTCTCTGGACTTTCTCCAATTTGACTTTCCGGAAATGTGGTGCCCAGAACTGGACACAATACTCCAGTTGAGGCCTAATCAGTGTGGAGCACAACAGAAGAATTACTTCTTGTGTCTTGCTTGCAACACTCCTGCTAATACACCCCAGAACGGTGTTTGCTTTTTTTGCAACAGTGTTACACTGTTGACCCATATTTAGCTCGTGATCCACTATGACACCCAGATCGCTTTCTGCAGTACTCGTTCCCAGTCAGTGATTTTCCATTTTGTATGTGTGCATACATACAACGGATCCGGGGGTGGGCAATAGCCTGGCTGAAGACCCTGGACAAAAGGGGACTGACTCAAAAAGGTCTATCTCAGGGTATGACCCAAGAAGAACTATTGAATAATAATGGACTACCCCAGGGTTCGGCAACCTTTGGCACGTGGCCTGCCAGGGTAAGCCCCCTGGTGGGCAGGGCCGGTTTATCTGCCGTGTCTGCAGGTTTGGCCGATCGCGGCTCCCACTGGCCACAGTTCGCCGCTCCAGGCCAGTGGGGGCTGCGAGAAGCAGCACAGGCTGAGGGATGTGCTGGCCACCGCTTCCCGCAGCCCCCATTGGCCTGGAGCGGTGAACTGCGGCCAGTGGGAGCCGCGACTGACTGAACCTGCGGACGTGGCAGGTAAACAAACTGGCCTGGCCCGCCAGGGGGCTTACCCTGGCAGGCTGCATGCCAAAAGTTGTCGATCCCTGGACTATACCGTAAACCCTGAGTGAAGGGGAATTCTCAGGTGAAGACCATGTAAAAGCCTATATGAGGCAGCAAAGCTTCAACTTTTTGTTTTCACAAAATAAAGTGATGGCATGAGTGAAAGGCATCAAACTGGACTTGAGGCTAGGTGTCTGTCCTCTTGGACTTGGGGAGATGGGACAAACCTGTGGTAAGAGGAGAAACTGAGGCAGGACACAGTTGAAACATTGTGACCAGACAAGAGGGGGTGCTCTGGGATGTTGAACTGGTATCAGTAACCTACAGGAAAAGATTTCTAGGAAGTCAATCAGTCAAGCTGCCAAATATTTACAGGTTTCTTCTCTTTTTCATAAGCTATAGAGAACATTAACATTCTGATGTCTTAGCCTCTGAGGATGGGAAACAATAAATTCTTCCTAAGTCATGATCCCCAAAGATCTGTTTTTCCATCCCAACAAGTGTCTTGTAGTGCAACCATTTTATGTTCCTGAAACAGTAAAGGGCTCTGGAGTTTTCCACTTATCACTTAGGTGATGAAAATGACTTTTCCTATGCAACAGCCTTTTGTTAATGGCTATTATTAACTACCGAGATTATGCCTATCCAGTAATAAGTTTTGGAGTGATTGGGCCAAATCTAAGATGGGTGTAAATGACTGTGACTCCACTGTCTTCAAATTACTAGTATTGATTTACTGAAGTTGGGCTTGCTTGCACCAGCTCTCGGCTGGACCCAATTAATCCCTTGTGTAACTCCATTGATTTTAATAGGGTTACACTAGAGGAAGCATTTGGCCCACAGAATCGACTGATGATAAAAATGGCATGAATTAGAAAAGCAAATGGAACCAGTCAACAGTGCAGAATCTCTTTAAGGCAATTGTTTTTACTACATTACCTCATCGTCATTTTCTTCTCTAATCGGGCCATGCTGTTATGAACTCCAGTGGTGTTTCAGGTCTGCTAAGTATAGCTATGGAAATAAAAAAGAATCTGGTTTTAGTCCTACTATTAGAGAAAAGTTAAAAGGGGATATTTAAGAGAAGGCTGGATGATGGTAAGAGATGTGCCTATACAGCTCCTTCCTCTCAACCTGCCCCAAGCAACAACGAACCAGGGCCATTGAGCTACCAAAAAATTCCGGCCCCCACTCAGTACATGACTAAGGATAAACCATTAAGAATGACCAGTTTGTTGAATGCAGCTGGTTTCATTTGAGAGAGAGCGAGAGAGAGAGCAAGATACTGATATTAAGACCTGAATGATGAACGAACCAAACAAAGAAATGGTTCTGAGGGCAATAGTAGCTAAGTATTGCCCGGTGGTGGTGGAAGTGTTTCCTGAGACTGTAGCAGATTGGTTCTGAGCAAAATTTCACAGTCAAATTAACTATTTGTACCCAAGGGCAATTTATTTTTAAAACCTGTGATTGCACCCAGAAATGGCATGTTCTTTGTTTTACTGTCAGTTTGAGATTTCTCCCACCACTAGGAGCTTAATTTTGGGATGAAGGCGCAGATTTTAGGAGGATACTTTTAGGGGGATGTTGTAGTAGTAGCTTTTGAAGGTAGGTCTGAAGAAGTTCTACACCTCCTCCCCATTACAAGAGAGAAGTGGGCTAAGAGGGTGTTAGCAAGCTCTGGGGCCTTTTCCAAAACACTCATACTAGTCCAGGTACAGAATCCAGGGGAGAGGAAAGGGAAAATCCTGCAACATCTCCTGTAATCAGGCACTTCAGCAATAAACAGCTTCTCTTCGGCGCATTGGTTGGTTCCTGCCATGGTGGGACATGTCAGGGCTGGGTGTCAGTGGAGGGAGCATCAGAAGCTTATCTTAGCTAGTGTTAGCTCTCTACAGCTGCTGTCACGATCCTTTCTCCTGAACATATTGGACATCATTGTCATTTTATACCCTCAGCATGTGCTCTGTTGTCTGCTTGGGAGGAAGGGCAATAGTGTGTGTGTAGATTTTCATTTGTGACCACC
This sequence comes from Chrysemys picta bellii, assembly GCF_011386835.1. NCBI lineage: Eukaryota > Metazoa > Chordata > Testudines > Emydidae > Chrysemys > Chrysemys picta. The sequence continues at coordinate 15,723,673 of NC_088800.1, read as the reverse complement.
TCTTACCAAAACTATCTCTGTGGGGAAAATAGCCCCAAAAGTTAATAAACAACACAATGCATTGGTGGGGGGTGTGTGTGTGGAGGGTCTCAATATCTCTACTATCTGTGGGCTGAAATCATAGAAAGATAGGGCTGAAAGGGACCTCAAGAGGTCATCTAGTCCATTCCCTGCACACGCATACTGATGCAGGACTATATATACCTAAACCAGGGGTCAGCAACATTTGGCACACGGCTCGCCAGGGTAAGCACTCTGGCGGGCCGGGCCAGTTTTATTTACCTACTGACGCGGCAGGTTCAGCCGATCACAGCCCCCACTGGCCGCGGTTCGCCGTCCCGGGCCAATGGGGGCGGCGGGAAGCTGCGGCCAGCACATCGCTCGCCCGTGCCGCTTCTCGCCGCCCCCATTGGCCTGGGACAGTGAACCGCGGCCAGTGGGGGCCGCGATCGGCTGAACCTGCCGCGTCAGCAGGCAAATAAAACCGGCCCGCCAGAGTGCTTACCCTGACGAGCCGCATGCCAAACGTTGCCGACCCCTGACCTAGACCATCCCTAACAAGTGTTTGTCCAGTCTGTTCTTAAACACCTCCAATGGTGGAGATTCTACAACCTCCCTTGGAAGCCTATTCTGGTACTTACCTATCCTCCAAGTTAAAAAATGTTTCCTATATCTAACTGAAATCTCCCTTGCTGCAGATTAGTCTGATTACTTCTCATTCTACCTTTAGTGGACATAGAGAACTGTTACAGAGTCCAGGGGAGTAACTATAACAGCACTTAACATATTTGAAGACTTATCAGGTCCAACCTTAATCATCTTTTCTCAAGACTAAACATGTCCAGTTTTTTCTTTCCTCATCCATCAGGTTTTCTTAAACCTTTTATCATTTTTGTTGCTCTCTTCTGGACTCTCTCCAGTTTGTCTACATCTTTCTTAAAGAAATACCATGAGAAATGAATCTCAAGAGATTTTGGCTCATGCACTAACTGGAGCTGGCAATAAGGACCCTAGAAACAAAAACACAGGGGTGGGTTGGATCCAGGGGCTCCAAATGGAATACCACCAAAAGTTTGGAAGAAGGTTTCCAAATGTGGAGTTGTGGCTCCATCCCAACCTTTGGGATTTTTTTTTTGGTGGATTTATTCGATTGAGTCATTCAAAAGTACATTCTGGGATCTTTCTGTGGATCTTTTATATGTAAGTCTGGGTACCTCAGAAGTGATTGACTCCATAATGAAAACCGGTGTGTAGGTGATTGTGCAGGATGCAATGCTTAACAGGATCAGCAATGCGGTTATAGGCAATAGGCTTCATTTCAGAAGCCTCTTTCAAATGCTGTTCCGAAGAACACACTAGAGATATCACTCACAAGAATTAGGAGTCACACTAGAGAAATTTGCTACCTGGAGAGTTCCCTGAAGAAGTTCCCTCCTGAAATTCTGGACTGCTGACTTAACTTTCAGTGCATTCCTGTGCAATCAAGCCAGCCTTTGGGACCTCTACTCCTGATACATGAACATTGGTAAGTGCTTTTCTTTAGAGAAGTACTGTTTATGGCACCCTTAGTTTCAAAGCAACAAGTTAAGGCAGTTTCTGTGATAAATACTTCTGACAAGAACAGGAGTACTTGTAGCACCTTAGAGACTAACAAATTTATTGGAGCATAAGCTTTCATGGGCTACAGCCCACTTCTTCGGATGCAAATAGAATGGAACATATATTGAGATATATATAAATACACAGAGAACATGAACAGGGTGCACCTGGCCTATGAAGCTCCTTATGGGAGGCCCAGTGATTCTACTAAACCCCTCCAGCAATGTAGGAGGAATGGAGCCCTGAAGCTGGGTCCTCCAGACCTGCCTAGAGAGGCCTCTCCAGAGTAGCCATCTTGGAAAATACAGAGACCCGGCCCTTGAAGAGCTAACAGCCAGTCAGAACACAGCAGGCTCAGATAAATGGAATTTCAAGGCCAAAACAGCGCAGACCCTGGCTGGGACCAGAGGAGCAGGGAAGCCTGCTCCCCTCTGGCCACAGGAGCCAGAGCATTAGCCAGGCCTTCTCGTTGGCTATACTTGCATAGCTGGGTTTGCAGGGAGAGAGGGACCTGAGAACTTTGGCCCTGAGCTAAGAGTGAAGATAAAGGAGCAGGCTGAAGGAGGCCCAAGAAAGCAGCAGCAATTAATTGAATTGAGCAGTACATGGCTGCTGTTTATAAAGTCCCTGGATTGGAACCCAGAGTAGTGGGCAGGCCCAGGTTTCCCCACCGGTCATCAGCAAAGTGGCATAAACCCCGAGAAGGGGACAAGCGTAACTTAAGCTCCACCAGAGGGATGAGATAAAGAAGACTGTTAGAGACAGGGAGATAGCTTATAGAGCAGTGTTTCCCAAACCTGGGATGCCGCTTGTGTAGGGAAAGCCCCTGGCGGGCTGGGCCGGTTTGTTTACCTGCCGCGTCCGCAGGTCCGGCCGATCGCGGCTCCCACTGGCCACGGTTCGCTGCTCCAGGCCAATGGGAGCTGCTGGAAATGGCGCGGGCTGAGGGACATACTGGCCGCTGCTTCCAGCAGCTCCCATTGGCCTGGAGCAGCGAACCGCGGCCAGTGGGAGCCGCGATCGGCCAGACCTGCGGATGCAGCCGGTAAACAAACCGGCCCGGCCCGCCAGGAGCTTTCCCTACACAAGCGGCGTCCCAAGTTTGGGAAACACTGTTATAGAGGATGCCAGGAGTGGGAAAAGGACTCCAATACTGCATCCAACAGCAAGGAGGCAGTGTGAATACATGTAAAGTGGGTTTCCTTCAGAAATACCTTGAAGTGAGGGGGAATGTCAATTCTTCCCCTACAAACCCTTTGAAGATATGCCCTGGGGAGAGAGACCCTTTGTATACTAACTACCTGCATCTGGAAACTCCAGTTCAAAGACCCCTGAACTGTATAAAAAGGGAACTGAACATGTTCTGGGTTGAACCTCTGAAGAACTTGTAACCACAAGGAAGCCATAGGGTTGGGTATTTAAAGAGTGCACTTGCCGGAGCCCATGTGAGAGCTGAGATGAACTCTGGTAAGCTTATTAGAGTCATGCAGGTTTTATTGTTTTTAATGTGTGTTCTCTGTGATGCTTTGTACCTTAAAAATAAAGTAGGCTTGCTGAGAAAGAACCATGTGGGAACTATCATCTGTAGCAATTACACTGTTCTGTCTCTGAAGAGGAAAGTAAGCAGGTGTCCTTGGACAGTGGCTCTCAACCTTTCCAGACTTTCAGGAGTCTGAATTTGTCTTGTGTACCCCTAAGTTTCACCTCACTTAAAAACTACTTGCTTACAAAATCAGACAGAAAAATACAAAAGTGTCCCCACACACTACTACTCAAAAATTGCTTACTTCCTCATTTTACCATATAATTATAAAATAAATCAATTGGAATATAAATATTGTACTAACACTTTAGTGTGTATATAGAGCAGTATAAAAAAGTCATTGTCGGTATGAAATTTTAGATTGTTCTGACTTCCCTAATGCTTTTTATATAGCCTGTTGTGAAACTAGGCAAATATCTAGATGAGTTGATGTACTCCCTGGAAGATCTCTGCGTATCCCCAGGGGTACACATACCCCTGGTTGAGAACCACTGTCCTAGGACAACCTGTCTGTGCAAGGAATGACAGCATAGGCAGGGAACTGTCCAGCCTGGGAATGCCTCGGTCAGAAGGGAGAGAGACATACATCTCCACCCAAGAAAGGCAACAGTTGGAGAGTTGGAAGCCAGAGCGTGGGAGCCCTTACTGATCTACTTAGGGTGAATCCAAGTGCAGTTGCCCTGAACTGTGATAGCTCCTTTTTCTATCTAAAATCCTAATGTACTTCTAGCAAAACAGCAGTTACTTCCAATTCAGCATCTACTGTGATATTACTACAAGTAACATACGCTGTTCATGTTACAGTAGGGGAGTGTAATCTTTCCTCATGGGTCATAAGCAATACTGCTTGTTGTTCCCTTCTCCTTTGCTTTCCCTATGCTGTTCAATCAGTGACTGCTTTATGATTGCTGCAGCCAGGTACTGTGGAGTGTGGGTTGTGCTATTGCTTCTGCTGCATTCCTGCTGCAGGGACATAGCGTTGCTAATGTGCAAAATCCACTCCTCCTGCACCGCTCCCTCCCCATGATATTAAGAAACAGACATTAATGCTCAACTGTATTTTGAAAGTGTCATTGATGCAAAATGCAAGAAGGAAAGCACCACAGTTTAATATGTGGTGTTCAAGAGGGTACTTGGGATTTTGCTGTATAATTAAACAATGCAACTAGGCATCAGGTCAACATGAGATCCCAATATAATAAACTGTTTATTAAAATGCCTTTTCCTGATCATTAAGAAAAATGAGTGCAATGCAAATCTGTCTCTTTTGGTATGCTTTTAACACAGAGTATGTCGTGGCATGTCTCATGAAATGAATTGCATTGCTTTTGGTAAGGATTCGTTTTACAAGTAAAATGACATCATATGCCCAGTAGGGTTTTGTTTAAAATGAAATCCATATTGCAGTATTAATGAAGCATGAGTTCAGCTGAATTAACAGAATGGAAATGGCAATCATGCAGCCATTTTATTTGCTTTTACACATTCTTTCAGGGTAGTGAAGTCCTATCATGCACTGTTGGGCTACTCCAGCTTTGCTGTCTACTTGCATACGTGCTGCTAACTCTGTTACTGTGTTCATGTGGGTCTCAGTCCAGCAAAATGAACCACCACACACTTAACTTTAAGGATAGGAGCAATCTCTTTGACCTCAACAGGACTGCTTGTGCTTACAGGTAAGCACATGCTTAAGTGCTTTGCTCAGTTAGGGCCAGGGGCCCTAGAAAGAGCAATAGTTCGCTTGACTAGCCTATTTTCCTTTTTTTGACCAGAATATTTCCATTACGTGGTTTTCAAAAAGGTTTTGTCCCTACAGCTGTTCTGTCACTTTTGATTTGTGTAATGGCTTGAAGTTCTGTACAGTGTAAACCAGAATGAGTGATTGGTCATTCAGGAAGGTCAAGTACTGAGGAAGGCCAGACTAACCCTCTTAACCCTAAAGCTTTGTGGATGAGTTCTTCTGTATTAGGGGGGGTAGGTTAGTATAAAGAAGTTTGCATTGCTGCTGTCTGGACTTTACCTACTTTGTGACTAAACATAGGACTTCAGTTTCCGGTATAGGATTTCAGTTTCCGGTATGGTCATTTGGGCACCTCTCGAGCAGCAAACTGATTCTCCTAAAGGGAGGTATTTACAGTAAAATTACGTGTTGCATTTCTCTCCTTTTACATCTCATAGACTCTTAGGTCAGAAGGGACCATTATGATCATCTAGTCTGACCTCCCGCATGATGCGGGCCACAAAACCTGACCCACCCACTCCTCGAAGAATTCTCTCCCTTGACTTAGCTGTTGAACTCCCCAAATCATTATTTAAAGACTTCTAGTCGCTCAGAATCCTCCAGCAAGCGACCCCTGCCCCATGCTGCGGAGGAAGGCAAAAAACCTCCAGGGCCTCTGCCAATCTACCCTGGAGGAAAATTCCTTCCTGACCCCAAATATGGCGATCAGCTGAACCCCGAGCATGCGGGCAAGATTCTCTAGCCAGACCTTCTGGAAAAGTTCTCTGTAGTAACTTTTAATATCCCATCATTGACCATTGTTATCGACCTATTGACTAAAATCACTGTATCCCATCAAACCTCCCCTCCATAAACTTATCAGGCTTGATCTTAAAGCCAGAGAGGTCTTTTGCCCCCACTGTTTCCCTCGGAAGGCTGTTCCAAAACTTCACCCCTCTGATGAGTAGAAACCTTTGTCTAATTTCAAGCCTAAACTTCCCGACGGCCAGTTTATATATATATATATATACTTCTAAAATGCCAAACATGGATCCTGCTTGCATAAAGCAAAATGATTCTTCTCCACTTGCTTCTTTGCTTTCTCTAGTTATTTGATAGTCGGTAAACTATTCTTGCTTTACAGCAGGAACACCTGCATTGCTAATGATAGACTATTAACGTGAGTATTAGTCATTTCAGAGAGTCAAAGACATGAGAGGGGGATACCCCAATGGATGCTTTTACATATTCAATCCATTTTTATCTTCTAGAAAAGGAGCCTGACAGGTTACTTGGCAGGGATCATTTTAAAAAAGAAAAACAAATCTCAGAAATATCCCACACTAGGGAAGTTTTCCTTAGTCTGCCCTGACACAAATGTATCTTTAGTTGTATTTTTCCCTCTTGAATGGCCAGTAGGCTTATCTAGTAAGGGAGACAGCTGATCCGAAGCTGAGAGAGACATTTTCTATTACCACAGAAAATTGGAGAAACTGGTGTTGTACCAGAACATACAAAAACATACCAAAATGAAGACAGTTTTCAAAAGACAGTCAAGTGATTTTGCTAAACAAAGAAAACCACTCAAAGGAAAGACCTGCTGGCAAATGAAAAACTTTAAATAGACAATGGCTGTATGAACAAGAGAGAGAGAGATGGATGGTCTCAAATAAAATTGCTTTATTATTTGGGGGAATCTAGCATCAGCCGCAGCAATCTTACTCTTATTCTATATTTACATTTCAAGTACTTGTATTATGCTTATAAATCACTGCTACTGTATGTCTGCCTTTCCTTGTAGTCTTTATACACAGGCTGATATTTATCCATCGTATACATAACATCTCATAGTGTCAAACACGTTTCCAACTGAAGGTATAATCATTCCTTTCAGGGTCTCCAAGACTTCCTACTCCATAGGCATTTTGACTTAGTGCATTGACCTTTTTCCAGTGTCATAATCAAATTCACCGTAACTGCTCCCCTCTATCAACAACCAGTTCCTGAGATGAAATATATTTGTAAATCTCTGAGGAAACAAGGTTAGAGCAATTGTGTAGTGCAATAAAATTTGTATTTAGTGAAAATGATTGATGTTATGAGGAAACAAGAATAGGATAACTTCATCAGTTTTCAAATGACATAGTTGATCCTACCACATGTTCACACTCTATTTTAACTTAATAGTTATTAATAAGTTCCCTACATTTCACATAATAAAAGAGAGCTATACAGGGCCAACCTCTGCTCTCAATTATACTAGTGAAAAATGCAATTGATATATTAATTCACTGATGAAACTAAGAATTTTGGGGAAAACATGTTTGTGATATCACCATTGAGCAGGGAAGCATCACAAACATGTTTGTGATATCACCGTTGAGCAGCACTGTTTTTACATTGAGAGTTAAGTGTGGGTAGAATTTGGCCAAAAAAATCACTAAGAGAAAGCTACTGTCTGAGGGTCTTCTCCAACTGCCATTGAAGTCAACAGGAATCATTCCATTGTCTTCTAAGAGTGTGGAGCTGGTGCCAGTCTCTATGATTCTATGCCACACGTGTAAAGAATCATAGGACTGGAAGGGACCTCGAGAGGTTATCTAGTCCAGTCACCTGCACTCATGGCAGGACTAAGTATTATCTAGACCAGTGTTTCCCAAACTTGGGCCACTGCTTGTGTAGGGAAAGCCCCTGATGGGCCGGGCCGGTTTGTTTACCTGCCGTGTCTGCAGGTCTGGCTGATCGCGGCTCCCACTGGCCACGGTTCGCTGCTCCAGGCCAATGGGAGCTGCTGGAAGCGGCGGCCAGTACGTCCCTCAGCCCACGTCGCTCTAGACCATCCCTGACACATGTTTGTCTAACCTGCTCTTAAAAATCACCAATGATGAAGATTCCACAACCTCCCTAGGCAATTTATTCCAGTGCTTAACCACCCTGACAGTTACAAAGTTTTTCCTAATGTCCAACCTAAACCTTCCTTGCTGCAATTTACGCCCATTGCTCCTTGTCCTATCCTCAGAGGTTAAGAAGAACAATTCTTCTCCCTCCTCCTTGTAACAACCTTTGTATGTACTTGAAAACTGTTATCATGTCCCCTCTCAGTCTTCTCTTTTCCAGACTAAACAAACCCTCGTAGGTCATGTTTTCTAGACCTTTAATTATTTTTGTTGCTCTTCTCTGCACTTTCTCCAATTTGTCCACATCTTTCCTGAAATGTGGCACCCAGAACTGGACACAATACTCCAGCTGAGGCCTAATGAGCGTGGAGTAGAGTGGAATAATTACTTCTCATGTCTTGCTTACAACACTCCTGCTAAAACATCCCAGAATGATGTTCATTTTTTGCAAAGTGTTACACTGTTGACTTATATTTAGTTTGTGATCCACTATAATCCCTAGATCCCTTTCCGCAGTAGTCGTTCCTAGGCAGTCATTTCCCATTTTATATGACTGTAATTGATTGTTCCTTCCCAAGTGGAGTACTTTGCATTTGTCCTTATTGAATTTCATCCTATTTATTTCAGACCATTTCTCCAGTTTGTCCAGATCATTTGAATTATAATCCTATCCTCCAAAGCACTTGCAACCCCTCCCATCTTGGTATTGTCCACAAACTTTATAAGTGTACTCTCTATGCCATTATCTAAATCCATTGATGAAGATATTGAACAGAACCGGACCCAGAACTGATCCCTGTGGGACGCCACTTGTTATGCCCTTCCAGCATCACTGTGAACCACTGATAACTACTCTCTGGGAATGGTTTTCCAACCAGTTTTGGACCCAACTTATAGTAGCTCCATCTAGGTTGCATTTCCCTAGTTTGTTTATGAGAAGGTCATGCGAGACAATATCAAAAGCTCTACTAAAGTCAAGATATACCACATCTACCACTTCCCCCCCCCCACCCCCATCCACAAGGCTTGTTATCCTGACAAAGAAAGTTGTCAGGTTGGTTTGACACAATTTGTTCTTGACAAATCCATGCTGACTGTTACTTATCACCTTATTATCTTCTAGATGTTTGCAAATTGATTGCTTAATTATTTGCTCCATTATCTTTCTGGGTACAGAACTTAAGCTGACTGGTCTGTAATTCCCCGGGTTGTCCTTATTTCCCTTTTTATAGCTGGGCACTATATTTATCCTTTTCCAGTCTTCTGGAATCTCTCCCGTCTTCCATGTCTTTTCAAAGATAATCGCTAATAATACCTCCATACCATTGTTCTTCTGTGCCAAGCAGGAAACACTGGGAGAAATCCTGGGCCCACTGCAGTCAATGGAAGTTTTGCCACTATCTTCAGTGGGACCGGAATTTTACCTATGCTTTGCAAATTAGGCAGAGGAAGTTAAACAGGCCCTAATGTTACTATTCTAGTGATATTTTCCCATTTCAATGATTTCTTCTTTGACATAAAGACCCCAGTTACTTTTTAGCAAGAGATGGGAGAAAAATCAATAACTATTAGAATTAAGAAACATCAGCGTAGAAAAACATTGCTAATTGAAATGAAACAAGGTTAATTCTAGGTTTTGGGGTTATGGTAACATCTCATGCCCTAGATATACACACAAACACATGTTCTACAATACAGAGACCAACTTAAGACACAGCCATTCACTGATCCTTCTTCTGTACAAAGTAGCAACTGTAGCCTGGGCTGAATAAACGCAGAGACGGAGGGCTGAGGTGGTGTGAGCTGCATGTATGGTTATGGTCTCTATTCCTCTGTATAGGCTTCTCCCTTGGATAACTACAAGGGGCCAGATTTAAATCAGCAACGCTCCACTGAAATCAATGAGACTTTACCAGTTTATGCCAACTGAAGATCAGGCCTACTATTTTTTGTTTATCTCATGTTTCGAAGCTGTGATTTCTCAGAGGAAACAATAATGGAGACAGAAATATGATCTGTACTGCACAGCTAAATCCCACTGTTCTGCAGCGGGGGAAGGATGGGCAGAAGTGACGCTCTGAGTGATGTCCGGCTCTCATTGATTTCAGTGATATCAAACATATGCCTAAAGGAGGAATTATGAGGCAAGAGGTGTTTGTGTCTAAACAAAACTTTCCCTTTCATCAGTTTCATGGCTCTATTTCCCCTTGCTTTTTGTTGTTCTTCTAGCTCACATAACTTTTTCAGTTTTTCGGCCATCACACCAGGGAATAAGATAATGTGTCAAGAATCTCTCTGTTGCTAGCAAATAGCTTGAAAAATTCTTTGCATGGGAGCAAATCAGAGCAGAGGGATTATAATAGCCAGTGCAGAGAGATTTGCATATTCAGAAGAATATAATTGAGGAATAATAGTACTGTAATTATGCAAATCCCTGCACTCTGATTGGTTAAGAACGAATGTGTGACCCTCATATGACAGAAATCTGCATATGGCATAGTTATTGACAAATGACCATAGAAGGATTAGGCAGTGCACATAACCATACTCAGGGAGCAGAGAATCACATAAATGGGAGAAAACTGCACTGAAATTATCAGTAGCTAACTGTGCAGCATCCCTAAACTTTGAGTGGCTGGGACAATTCCTTTCCAGAACAATATTAGCTCCATTTTGAACTCTCAGTACTTTTCTGGAGCTATTATGAGCTTCCAACCCTAGACCCATTCATTACTTGAAATGCCAGATCTGTGGGCCTTTCTGATTTCTAAAAGCACTTACAAAATTATTGCTTGTGACTGAGGAAAATGGCATATAGCTATATCAACGAAAACATCATCACCCTTTCTTTCATTACTAGAATGCATTAAGCAACTATCGTCTTTTTTTAAAGCCCCTTTCCACCTCTAGATCAGCAGAAGTGAGCCATATTAAGTGCATTCAGTACAACAGATTGAGTTTATATTTGTAAATTCCTTTTTCGAGATCAGCAAAAGTTGCGGACATAAATCATGGTCTGAATCAGCATCTCTTGACAATTTTTTTAAACATGGCAATTGCTGAAACATTTTTCACTAAGGCTACCCGAAAAGTTTCCATGTATTCTGAAGGACTCAGTTAAAATCTATAATCTAGTAAAGATTATTTTTTTTACACAAGACATGGCTGACCCTGTACCAGCTATGTGTTAATGAGCAGCTAGCTACTCCATTCCATGGGGTCACACATAAGGATGTATCACTCACTTCCTACTGTAAGTACAAATCTAAACATATGGGAGTGAATTTGTAATGAATTAGGACTGTACATTATTGCCATGATTAGCCGTATTTGTTACCCAACAGCTGTCTGGGTAGTAAACTCTTCCCCTCTCCTCCCCCCCAGTACAGCATCCTGGGTTTTCCAATTCCCTGATAACTGATCCAAGAATTTCTTGTTCCTGCTGTGCTCTGATCCTGTGGCCCATAGCAGATGTTCACTGGTTGTGTGTCTCGGTATTTATACCACACTCATCATCCTGGGATCTAAGCAGCTAAGATACTGAGCACTGTACTTCATCCTTTCTTTTCTTTTATCCTCAGCTAAAATATTTTCTGTCCCTTTCATTACGCTTAGTGCTATTGAAACACTTTTGACATACACCTGGGATGAATTTGACTCTGTAACAATACCAGCACTAGTGGAATTATGCCTGAGATGAATTAGGCCCATTGTTGTTGTAATTAATCATTGTTTGTATTATGGTAGTATCAAGAGGCCGCAACGGAGATCTGGGTTCTATTGTGTTAGGCACTGTACAAACACTTAGGGCAAGACAGTCACTGCCCTAAAGAGTTTATAGTCTAAACAGATAAATGGTGGAATAACTGGCAGGGAACCGAGGGCCAGAGAGATTGTGATTTGCCCAGACCCTTTGTCTATGGCAGAGCCTTTAGTACCTTAACACAATATTATCTTTCCTCCACTTCTACCTTTCTCATCTATGGATGACTTATTTTTATCCACTAGTGCAGGGGTCGGCAACCTCTGGCATGCAGCTAGCCAGGGTAAGCACCCTGGTGGGCCGAACCAGTTTGTTTACCTGCCACTCCACAGGTTCAGCCGATCGCGGCTCCCACTGGCCGCAGTTCGCCGCTCCAGGCCAATGGGGGCGGTGGGAAGCCGTGGCCAGTACGTCCCTCAGCCCATGCTGCTTCCAGCAGCTCCCATTGGCCTGGAGCGGCGAACTGCGGCCAGTGGGAGCCACGATCGGCCAAACCTGCGGACGCGGCAGGTAAACAAACTGGTCCGGCCCACCCGGGTGCTTACCCTGGCGAGCCACATGCCAGAGGTTGCTAACCCCTGCACTAGTGCTTTCCAGTGAAGGCAGAAAAAAATGTCATTGTCACTGACATGGTTCCTGCCCCTGGGAAGACACATGAGGTAGATGTTTTTGTGTATAGGGTTTCTCTTTAAACTACTCTTTTTCCATGTATCAGCTTCTATGGAGACTGCTGTGACTTATTGTGTTGTTGAGTTGTGGTATCGAGCGAGCAAGCAAGGTGGCGATTATGGTGTTGAGCCTATTTAACTGTACTGTACAGTTAGTGTGTAGCATAATTCAGTTTAACAGGTGCTCACTCTCCTGCCAGGCAGCGGATACATTTCAGTTGTTTGACACTTCATCCACTTTCTTTGAGTCCCAAGTGATCAGATATCATCTGATAAACCCCTTGGAATATTGTACAAGAAGACGTGACCATTGAGTTACTTGTGGCTATCAAACAAAGCCTTTCAGAAGAAGGAAAACATCGTAAGATATCTCCTGAATTCCCATCTCTGCTCTTGGAAAAATATTCCCCAGAAGCTTCTGATCTCTTCAAACTGCAGAAAAGCAAACATGCTTAATTGATTATGAGTTTCCAACCCTAGACCCATTCATTACTTGAAATGCCAAATTTGTGGGCCTTTCTGATTTCTAAAAATGATTGCAAATATTAATTAAACCTATAAAATGAGCTAGCTTATTTTTTTTTTTTGCTGAGCACAAACTAAACTATAGAGCTAACTACAGGTAATTTCAACTAATTTGAGCACTGATAAAATTCTTCATCTTCGGCAGCTTCAAAACTTCATGTTGTATCCTGTGTAACTCACATGGTAATATTTGTGTCTATGCCAGCTCTCTATTGTCCACCAATAATTGCCTCATGGGCCACAGTTCAAGAACGGCAGTTTTAACCTATTGCATACAATCACAGAATATCAGGGTTGGAAGGGACCTCAGGAGGTCATCTAGTCCAACCCCCTGCTTAAAGCAGGACCTAATCCCAACTAAATCATCCCAGCCAGGGCTTAGTCAAGCCTAACCTTACAAACCTCTAAGGAAGGAGATTCCACCACCTCCCTAGGTAACTGTCTGCCTTTGAAATTGTAGGTGAAATAACATACAAAGAAACTGAAATCCTTCTATGAACCAGCTCATAGTATCAGTATTTTAGAGGAGATTTAGCTATCTTTCTCTCTGTGTGAATATATATCTATAGTATGGGTTCTTTTTTTAATCGGCATCTACTATGTTCTTTAATGAATTGCCATTTCAAGGAATCAAATATACAGTAAGGGTGAGAGAACACGAAGCTCTGTTTTCCTGAACAATCATTTGCCATAGTATAAACCTCACCATCATATTATTAACTTTGCAATAGAAAGACTGTGGCCTCAAACTGAATTAATGCACGAAGACACATTTTCAGTGTAGTAGTAATTTTTAGTGATGCAATTTTACAAGCCTCTTAAAAGGTAACAATCTCAAAAAATGAGTTATAGGAAAGGCTGATTAAAGTTCAACAGCAATAATTCATTATGAGGTCAAGGAAAGAAGAGCTATAGCTCAGATTACTTGCTTGGTTCTTTTCCTCCCTCTTCGCGTAGGTTAAAAAACACTCACCAGAACAAAGATTTGTTTTATTGCAGCAAGTGTGTCGGCACTCTAGGAAGCCAGATAGAAAGATTTTCAACATAAGCAGAAATTTAGTTGCCACTAAAGCAGAGTTTACAGCAAAACCTTGTCCGCGAAGACTGGCCACCCCTTTTCCCCTGACATTTTTTGCAGATCTATGCAGGTTCACTGGCATTTCTTGAGTACTATTTGTGAGTTTGCCTGTCTCATGATGGACATTTTCCATTTTTGCACTCACAGTAAAACAAAGGGAAAAGACTAAGCTAATGTCTGTTGTTTATAATGAAAGTGAGGTAAAATCCTGCCCTGTCCAGAGAGGCATAAGGGGGCCCTATGCACCACTACCTGCTCAAAATAGGGCTTGAGAACTGTTACCAACTCTCACAGTTTTATCACACATCTAGTGCTGTTTGCTGTTCGAGCCCCAGCTGTTGGCATCACGGCATTACCTGAGAATCTCAACTTTTTGTTTTTTAAATAGGTAACTTTCTAGCCCTCCTGGTTGTGGAGAAAAGCCTGAAAATGTGAGCCCTAAATACTCCAACACCAGACAGCAAATAAAAAGAAACCCCAATTTGTTTATAGATCTCATGATTTCTCAGGCAGTCTCTTGATTTCTGGAGTCTGACTCATGATTTTTGAATGCTTGGTGTTGGTGATACTGCATGAGTGACATATAGGCCTTGTGCCTGTGTAGAATTTTGACCCATGGCCAAGGTCTGAACATTTAGGATATATCTACATACAACAACTAGATGCCTGCAGTTGGCCTGTGCCAGCCAACTCAGGCTTGGGCTGCAAGGCTGTTTCAGTGCTGTGTGGACTGCCAGGCTTGGGCTGGAGCCCAGGCTCTAAGAGCTTGTGGAGTGGGAGGGTCCTAGAGCCTGGGCTCCAGCCCAGAAGTCTACACACCAATGAAACAACCCTGCAGCCTGAGCCCCACAAACCCGAATCAGTTGGCAGCGCCAGCCGCAGATTTTTCTTCACTATGTAGACATACCCTTACAGCTTGTCCCAAAACAGAATTCTTCCCTCACCTTCCATATGACACATTTTCACTCTGGGAAAATTGTATTCATTTTGGGGAGTGGCAGAATTTCACCCTTGACCAAATATCTACGGACCAGAGCAGCGCCTCCAGAACAGGCTCTGGGGCCTGCCCACAGACCTGCATCTCCAGTGGTGTACAACTGGAGGCCAGGCCCTTCTGCACAAAAGTCCTTTGCCTCCATACTTCTCCCCAGCTGCCTCTCTCCACTCCCAGGAAGTGATGATGTCCCCACGGCCCTCTCTTCTCTAACTTAAGAGGTTTCCCACAGTTAAAAGAGAGAATGGAAATGAAACCCAGCCCAATGCTGTAGCATGTGACTAGGGCAATCTCTATGAACCCGTTGGGGAACCATGTGCATCTAACCCCATCTTGTGCCTCTGCTACATGGATACCTGGACCTATAAATAGTCCTTCAGTCGATCTGAGGGGAAAGGACATCCCTTGTTGCAGAGATGGCTCCCTAACCCACAGCATGGGGAGATCTATGAAGCTCTGGGTCCCCTTTGTGCATGGATCTTGGGGCATGATTGTTACAAAAGTCTGAAGGCCTGGGGCAAATGAACCAACCTACTTTCACTTTCCAAACAGGTCTGAGCCGATTTAATAGAAACTGCAGTAAAGCCACAAAAGGTCTAACAAAAAGCTGCTTGCAGGGTGAAATTTTCAAAGCTAAGGGATTTGGATACCCATTCCCATTAATTAAGCAGGGTTAATAAAAATAACGCCTAGCTCTTATACAGAGCTTTTCATCAGTAGATCTCAAAGTGCTTTAGAAATATCAATATGAGGCACAGAAAGAATTTAAATGACGTGCCCAAGGTCACTCAGCAGCCTAGAGGTAGAGCTGGGAATAGAACCGAAATCTCCAGAGTCACCATCCAGTGCACTATCCACTAGACCACATTCCACCTCTACCTGTAAAAAGGCATAAGCCAGGATTGCTTTTGGATCATTTGGCTCATGCCTCTGGCTCTCATAGTCATGGCTTATGCTGAAAAACGGTGATCTCTGATTCCGGGGGAGGGGGAAAATTTTTTTAAAATGGGGGACTTACCTGTTGGAAGACCATGACTGAGACTTGCATGGAGACCGTTCACTTCTCTCTCTCGAGCGTTTGGCTCCAGGTATGAGGCAGAGTAGAGGTGTGGCTATGGAATGCTTCCATGCAGCCTACCGTGAGCTAGGAGTCCATATTTCCGATAATGAATCAGAGCAATCAAGCTGGGTTTACAGTTAACACTCCAGCAATACTGTAAGATTTAACATTCTATCCTGCGAAGACAACAAAGAGAAAATTAGCTGAAAGCAAGTGCCCCTTTAGAAAAACTCCCAAAGATGCTTGTCTTTCTTTAAAGAGTACACTGACGAAACTGACCTTTACTTTGTACAGGAACATATGGTAGACAATTCAGCAGGCTGGGGGCTAAATTTTGACCTCTGATGTGTGAATTCAATGGGATGCAGTCACATGAGCACATGAAAGGGCAGGATCTAGCCCTATGATCCAGTACTTTGCTTGTGACTCTTTTATGAGTTATATTTTTTCTGAGTATCCCTTTATATCTGAAATAAAGTGTGTGTTCATGCAGAACAATTGATTTCTATGAACAATACATTCAAAGAAGTGCAAAATCCACAGGATTGTGTCTTTGGCACAGATGCGCTATTGCAGGTGGCATCTTCTCCCACACTACGTGAGAATCAGTGGCACTACTAGCTGCAATAGGCTCCATAGCATAATGCCCTTTGAATGGGGCTTTAAATCAGTGTAGCTCCCCTCAAACACCCTTCCACTCTGTACAAATGTGCAGTGTGGCCAACTTTTGTGATTTTTTTTTTTTTTTAATCATGAGGCTTGTGATAGTTGATGTATTTCTTAAACCTTCAGTCCCTGGATTCATGTGATTAAGGTTGAGATTCTCATACAATCAATTTTTTTTTTAAAGTAAGTTTTTAGCCATTGTGGTTACAGAGAAAAACCTGAAAACATAATCTGGGTTCACCTTAATGGCTAAAAAAACCCAATAAAATGACTCTGAAGTTATTTTATGAAAGTATGATTATTTTCAAATCAATCTCATTTTTTGGAAATTAGTGAATGCAGCCCTGTGCCGTACAGCTCCATGGCTTGCAGGGGTTGCACAGAGACAACATGGAACTTGCCACATCTTGCTGTCCCATTCTCTCCCCCCATGCCAGTTCTGCTGCCCTTCAGACTGCGTGCAATCACTGGAAGGAAGGGGCAGGATTTGCCCCATTAGAATAGGTGAAATGGTACAATTTATTTCTTCTAGTGTTGAAGTGACGGATTTCAGGCCTGATTCTCCAGGGTGCTAAGCACCACCTTCAATGTACTGTACACTCTCCACGCTGTGACTTTCTTGGGAGTTGAGGGCCCTCAGCATCTGCAGGATTAGGCCCTGAATGAGATGCAAAGATGGGAATGAAATTGAATACATTCCACCACACCAGTAACCTCCATCCTGCACCAGATTTGTAAGACAAGGTTTTTTTTAATGGATCTCTCAGGAGTTTTTTCTAAAGACTCCGCTGCTACCAGGCTAAGCTAATTTGGAAATAAGCCTTCAAAGGGGGTATTTCCTTAAAGAGGAGGTGGCCAAGATCTTATGGTATGTTTTAATTTCAACTTTGTCAGGTATCTTTTGAAGTTTCTCTCTACAGTCTCTGGTGCTAGAAAATCATCAATGTGGTGCAGTACTGTCTTTTATCTCTTTAAAACCAGGTAATCTTAAACATCCAGGTTTAATTAAAAAGTCCAGCAGCATTTAAAACTCTATAGAGATCCTAAACAGACTGCCTGCCGATATGTGTAGGCAGTATTGTCGTAGCTGTGTGTCGGTCGCAGGACATTAGAGGGACAAGATGGGTGAGGTAATATCTTTCATTGGACCAATTTCTGTTGGTGAGAGCAATAAGCTTTTTAGCTTACACAGAGTTCTTCTTCAGTTACTGACATGTAAGTATTTATATGCTACAGGTACGTATTAATACGTACAACAGACAGTGTCTGCGTAAATGTACATGGGGAGTAGATACCAAAATATTAATTATGACCCTGTTAAAATAATTGATGATATGGCATAACTCAGTCATGAAATAACCTATCAAATGAAATATTATTAGAGTCAGAGAGCTAATAATCTCCCATAAACCCTGGGAATTTTATGCAAAGGAGCTATTATTTCAAATTAATTTTTCATCATCTTTTGCCATCTTATTATTTCATAAGTGAGAAATCCATTAAAAATCCTGCCAAAAACTATATAGACTGTTTAGTTATCTAGCGCTGAGACTTTCACACCATGGGAGCATCTTGATGTCCCTGGGGAAAAAAGGAAAAGTGACATAATGATCACATATTATTTATATATTTCATGAAGACTTAGAAGGACACTTGTAATGTTCACATTTATTTTGTATTATATTTAAATGAACCAAAAGGCAACGTTGTACAATAATTTTATAAAAGAAAATCATTTGTTACATGTTACATTAACCCAATGCCCCATTTTTTGAAAAAGAAAACCCTATAAACTTTATTGGGGGCAGATCCTGCTCTCTCTCCTTACTCACATGAGTAATCCAGCTGACTTCTTTTGCCTGAGTAAGGAGGAGCAGGATTATCCCCCAGAATGTAATTTCTTTTATATTACTTGCAGTTTCATTTCATAATGTATATAACAATTTTATTTATAAGGCATAAATACGAAAAACAACTCAATATGTTCATTGTTATTTTAATTGAGTAACACTGTCTAGTACACTTTATTCAGTTACACCAAGGATTACAATGTACCTATATCTTTTTAATTTTTGTTAATACAAAAGTCTATCATATAGTATACAGTATATACTAGTTTGGTAACTGGTTCACAAGATTGACCACAATATTCTTGCAGGTCAATATGGTCAAAATTTCACCTAATGTATATTCTCTATGTAGGACTGTGTGGATCCACCTGCCATGAATTGCTGTACTTACAGAATCAGATGCTGGGTAAAACATGTCAGGCCTCATTGCATTATGTTAGTTATTTTAAGACAATAGCTCTTAGCCAGATGTGTAACAGTGCTGGTAATACTGTTACGAATGCTGTGGTTTCTAAATTATCACTTTTTATAACGTGAATCTCTAAAGTCTAGGTACCACCCAATGAAAAATGAAGCCCTCTGTTACCACACTGTCTCCATCCCTGCAGCATCTTAGTCCAAGGAGAAAGCTTGATATTAGAAAAGAGCCCAAACCAGAAAATTTGCATCATGATCTGCACTCCTGCAAAATTCAGGGTTATGCAGATCCAAGATTAGGAGCTGATCTTTATAAGATATACATGGATGTGACATCCAGTCATATATAAGAAGTTAGTTGTTGTTTTTTGCTGAAAGATCAATGGTGGCTGATGTCTCCTATCCATAAATAAAACATAGTGCATGAATAGTTCTCCAACGAGGGGGTGGAACTTATGCAAATTTAAAATGGTCATATATCTTCTCTTGCCGCTCACCTTTTCATTCACTTTTTTCAACCACCAAAGGTGAAAAGTGAGGGAGTGGCACACCTGAAATACCCACCCACGGTGAGCAATGTGAGTTTCACACATCTGCATAATCAGGTTGGGAACTGCATTTAAATAAATCAAAGTAACCTATTTATGGGTGTGTTAAGAAAAGTTTCCTTTTTTTTAAATAGGAAGGGCAAGATCATGTTATTTCCTGAAAAGAGCTTTTAAAATTTCTATTTATTCCTATCTGACTCAAGAGAAGTATTGTACAGGTATTTGTTTTCTTTAGGCATGGGTTAAATAGGATACTTAGGTCATAATTTGAGTCTTCCCTTAACCTGTAGCCCAGATTCAGGCTAAAGCATTAAATCAATGTTTCTGGCAGGACACGCTGACCGAGTATTCCGCTTGCTGTACAATAGAGTCACAATGTTATTCTTTAAGTTCATTATTAATACTGAAGCTATATAACCCCTATGTAGAATGTATTGCATTAATAGCAAGTTTCCACTAGTGCTGAAAAACTGCGCCCTTAATATAAGTGCTCAGTCGCCTGCTATTTGGTAAGCACTCAAAACTGTAAAGAAGGCGTGTTGAAAATAATCCATATTGGTTACCTACTATGCTGTGATTTATGTTATGGATTAAAAATATCAAAATTAAACAATTCTATTAATCTACATTCTAAAAGGCACGAAGACTTGTGACAAAATTAGAACTGTTCAGATGACATTTGCAAGAACAGCAACAGAGCAATAGGCGTCACTTGGATTTGCCAGTTCAGTTGGCTGGAAGGAGTGAAATCAAGACATTTTCATTGTCTGTGGAGGTAAAGAATACCCTTTGGGCAGGGAGCATTTGCCAACTCTTCACAAATGTTATTCCAATGTAAGCCACTGAAACCCCTGTTGATTGCTGTAAAACATAATCTTTTTGGTCTGCAGCACATGGCACTTCACCTAAGTACTCAGTGATAATAAAACGGGTCTCAGGGCAAGACCAAGTAATAAAGAGCCCTCGCTGAATCTGAACATAGGCATGAGCTGCTTTCATGATCACTTTCAATCTGCTTTCAATCAAATGATCAAGGAATACATAAATACTACAAAACAAATAAAATACATTCATAGTTTTTCACATTGTAGAGAGCTTTAATATTTCCCTTGGCTCCCTAATGAAATGCATATAGAACATTCCCCTCTATACAGTGCGACTGCCAAATATCCATCTCTTCATTAAATGCCACATGGCTGAGACAACTTTCCTCTTTTGCCTGGATCCTCATCCATTTCCAGTCTTGTAAAACGGTATATTGATGCTTTAGGGGGTGGGGGAAACCTCACCTTTTAAAATTTGAACTGAGTTACCATAACTC
Source organism: Chrysemys picta bellii (assembly GCF_011386835.1). Taxonomy (NCBI): domain Eukaryota; kingdom Metazoa; phylum Chordata; order Testudines; family Emydidae; genus Chrysemys; species Chrysemys picta. The sequence goes on along the minus strand of NC_088800.1, from coordinate 15,703,024 downwards.
TGCCCAGGTGTTTTGTTATTTAAGTTTTTGAAGAGTATTCTTTTATCTTTGTCTTTTACACTATTCACCAGATATCTCAGCACATTCTTCCCCAGCAAATTGTTACAATTTTGCCACAAGGTGTTTAAACTACAGAATGAGATATCTGGAATGTACATACACAGTTGGAATTCAACGAGCTGTCCACAGATTCATGATTTCATAGTACAAATGGGAACTACAATGACCAGGATAACTGTACAAGCTGCAGCCGCAATCAGGGCAGCTATCTTGCAGACTTTTGCTCTTCTGAACTCCGCTTCTTTGCGTTTTAATAAGGAATCATAGCCTGGAGTATAAATGTCTTCCATCCAATATTCTAAGTTGTTGGGATTTAAAGATTCTTGAGTCTAAAAGTCAAAAGGAAAAAAAAAATTAATTCTCTGGGCTCTGTCAAAATAATTCAGGCGGGACTGAAGCTTTCTACAGTTGGTTATGTGTCTACTGTAGAGATAAAGTCAAGTTAATGCTGCTGTCTCAATGTCACAAACTTTCCCTCTGCCAACTTCATGAACTCACTGAAACAGATGACAACATATTGCCAAGTCATAACAACAGCCCAAGGTTCCAAAGTCTCTTGTGTATTACTGGGTTCCTGGAAACTTTATTGGGTGTAAGTAAAACCTCTTTAATCCATTGAATAATGGAGGTGGTCGTTAGTCCATTATCATTTGTGAGATTATTAAAACCTACTTGATGGGAAAACTTTTCTTAACAGGCTCATAAACTCAGTTTTACAGAGATAACCCTAACCTCATTGATGAGGTCTCCTCATCTTCCTCATACAATTTCTTGCATGGCTATTCTCTAGCGACGAATAGTGCATTGTACATAATGGTCCAAGTAAGGTAGGGGGGTTTTGTGTGTGTGTTTATTTTAGAAAGACACATCCAACATATGGATGTTAAGATCTCACATTTTCTCTTCTCCTTTAAAGCCCAATGATCCCCTTTACAGATAGAAACTCTCAGGATGTACCAAATCAAGACAAAAATTACTACAGAAACCCTAGCTTACAGTAATGTCTAGCGTTGGGCTACCAATCATGTGAACCTTGGGAACCGTGGCCAAGCCCAGTCAGACCACTAGGAGAACTCAGAGCATCTCCACAAAAGGTGAGCCTCTTTCATGTGATTTTCAGGCCCCTCCCCCCACCATGACCATACGTTTGGTTTAGTGGCCATGCTGCCATTAGCCCCCCCAGTTCACAGATGCAGACTGCTTCCCCCCTTGCAAGATCTGAATATATAATACTGCAACTATCAGGAGAAATTTGAAACAAGTACCACGGGTTTTCCATGTGATCATGCAGGGCAGAGTGGTTACTTCCCAGCTTCTACCTTTTCTGCCCAGCCACATCCTCCAAAATTATGTAGACACACAACTATACTGGTGCTCACTAGGAGTTTCCACATGCTTGGTGGTGAGGGGAGGAAAAGTGGCCATGCAGCACACATTCTACTCCCATGTATCACACCCTCATATTCAGAATTTCACCATCAGCATGTATGGATGTCTTTTTGTGCCCCAGTATTTGATCCTTAGGGCACAATCTGTATGTTTCACTGGCAGTAATTTACAGTGTTGATTGCTCATGTTTTAATGGTTTGATTTCCATTATCCTTCACACTATTCTAATAGTACATTTAAAAACTAATAGACTTTGCCATTGAACCATTCAGGGTATGTCTACACTGCAGTTAGACAACTGTAGCGAGCCCATGCCAGCAGATTTGGGCTCGTGGGGCTTGGGCTTCAGGGCTGTTTCATTGCAATGGAGACTTCCAGGCTTGGGCTGCAGGTTTTTAATTGCAGTGTAGACATACTCACAGTTTCTTCTAAAGGTAATATGATTAAATGAAAAGGTGAGAGCTAGAGTTGGCTGAAAAACAGAAAACAATTTTGTGAAAAATTGCAAAATTCCAGAGGGGTTTCCATTTTGCAGGATTCAAAACGGAACAATGTTTGGTGTTTATTATATATATATCAGGGGTCGGCAATGTTCAGCACGCAGCTCGCCAGGGTAAGCACTCTGGCGGGCCAGGCCAGTTTTATTTACCTGCTGACGTGGCAGGTTCGGCCGATCGCGGCCCCCACTGGCCGCGGTTCGCCGTCCCGGGCCAATGGAGGCGGCGAGAAGCGGCGCGGGCGAGCGATGTGCTGGCCACGGCTACATATGTATGTATATGAACAAATCTGAATTTTCTTTTTTCCCCTTCCTCTCCTTTTTGCTAGTGAGTGCAATAAAATGAGACATGTTCAGGTTTCTTGGTGGTGGTGGGGGCACCTACTTTGCTATTTTTCTTTTTGCTACACTGTAACTTTTCCAAAGTTGAGGAAGTTTTGAAAAGTTACAAAGCGGCAAAAGGAAAAAGTGGAAAAATGCCTAGACATCATTCCTTCTATAACACTCAACTGCAAAAAGGAATAAAGGAAAAAGGGCAGGAAAGGGAAAACAAAACAAATTTCAAAATTTGAAATTTAAAACTATTTTGATGAAAAATTTAACATTTTGAAAAAATGAAAGCTTTTTGCAAAAATTTTAAGTTTTGAAAAAGGCCTCTTTTGTTGATTGATAAATAAATAATGCTTTTCAAATTTCTAGTGAGATCGTCGTCTTATAGTTGTATCAGGTTTTGTACTCCATTATAGCCCTGATGCAAAGCTCATTGAACTTAACAGAAAGACTCCTATGGACTTTGGATCAAGCCCTTCATTGGCTAATTCAGGTATTGTAGCTACTGTCTGGAAACTTGCTCCTCCCATTTACTTTATGCACTGAGTTACTTTGGTCTGTGGAAAAAGTGATTTTACAGCTACTATAGCAACACTTAGACAATTAGAATCAAGTAACAGTTAACATTGTTTAATGGAGATCTATCTGCCAATGCCACTCAGCCAAAAATCAGATTATTGGCATAGTTTGAGTTTGTACATGCATACTGTTTCTCTGCTCTGCCTATTCTATTCTTCTGAACATATAGTATATTGAAAAATAAATGTGACTTGTTCTTTGAAGGCTTCAGAAAGAAGGATTCTTGTACCCTGGTTCCTCATAAGAATAGCAGAGCAGTGGGATCTTATGGACACCCAACATATATGTCATATGGGATATACATATGTTCCCCATTGTAGTTTGAAAACAGTCTTATGAGTGGGTCACCCAGCTGAGAATATAAACCTAGAGAATGCTGAAGCCTTCATTTTATAGCGGGAAGAGGACTGACAGGTTTATAAAGCTCCGAAAGGCATGTTAAATTAAAACAAAACTGTGCTGTACTTTCAAGGCAACTAATTTTGGACCTACCAACCTCGATATTGACCTGTTACTGACCTCAGGAGGAAGAAGCATTAGTAAAAAAGCCCATTACTGTTAATCAGCTCTTTCCCCATTTCATTGCCAGCCATAAGAATGTTCATTAAAGCATAATGTATTTACATTCAGTTCTAATAAAGTCAGTCGCTGGGAAGAAAACACACATCACTGTGTGTCTGTTTCCAGGTTAAGGTTGTCAGTAAGCTTCATTATAGGGTCTAGACATGGGCTTTGCAGAGCAGACGTAGTAATCTGACAGTTCTTTGGAGGCGGAGGAGCAAGTTGTTGCTATTGCGTCATGGAAATACAAAGTACACGTGATCGTCAAAATATACTGGCTGGTTTCTCTGGTCTGCTAAGATCACTTAAGTAGCCTTAAAATGGCCAGAGACGGCTGGTGGAGAACCCCCTTTGCATAGGTCCTGTGGTAGCTGACACTGTCCTTTCCTCCCCCAGAACGGTGGGAGGAGGGCTCATGTCAGGGATATTCTGGGGTGGGAGTGTGGTGCTGGGGACTTCCACTATGCCCAGGGCTGGCTCTAACATTTTTGCCGCCCCAAGCAAAAAAAAAAAAAGGACGCCGCCCCACCGTAACAACCCCCCCGAGTGCCGCCCCGCTGAAACAAAAACAACCCCCCGAGCGCCACCCCGCCGAAACAAACAAAAACCTGCGCGCTGCCCCACCGAAACAAAAACAACCCCCCCAAGCACCACCCCACCGTAACGACCCCCCCCAAGCACCGCCCCACCGAAACAAAAAAAAAACCCAAGCGCCACCCCGCCAAACCAACCAAACCAAAAAAAAAAAACCCCGAGCGCCGCCCCGTCAAAACAAAACAAACAAACAAAAACCCCAGAGCAGGGTTTACTAGTGTAAAGTCTGTATGCCACCTTTATGCCAGTGGTGGAAATTCAGTGGTCCCCTGATGCTTTAAATTCCACAAGGGCCAGGCAGCCAAGGATCAGGGAAACACAACCAGCTCCCCACAGCCATCATTCTCCACTACAGCACAACTCAGACACAGCAGAGAATTAGAGCTGTCTAACTCTTGATATCAGATTGTGTAAGGTACATGAAGTGATGCTGGTGGCACTCTTAGCCCTGCAGTGCTCCATATGGGGAAACAATCCATATTTTGGTCTAGAAAATGCTTATCCCACATTCTACACTCATGAAATCCAAGCTGATTTCTTGTGTAACAGTCTGTCTTGTGTTTTGTCACCAAATGTTAGTCTCTGTGTGACTGCCTTAGCATGGTTTGAATGGCATTTTATACATTTCTCTGTGAAATTAATGATCAAACATTTTCTTGCTAATTACATTTCAGTCCTTTTTCACTGGAGGTGGGATAATTTGGATCCAGATTTAGAATATCCCAAAGTTTGGGAATGCTCAGTTCTATAGTTTTGGTTCAGTCTGTTATGAAGGTAGGGACCATGTGCCATGCAGGTTTGGATTTCAAACCTCCCAGGGTCTGAGAATGTTTGGATCCATGTTTGAGTTTTGGACCCATGTCCTTTAATAATTTACCCTGCTCTGTTTGTTGCATGTACACAAGTCCGGAGTTCATGCTGGTAGTTCTCTTGCAAGATCTAGGAAGCAGTTCTTCATGAGACTATTGTTCTCGTATTCACTCCAGAAGCCATAACAACAATGTTCAATTTTAAAAGAGTTTTAAAAATGTGTTCCGTAATTATTTTTAGTGAATTTCATGCTTGTGAAATGGGCTAGACAGACAGCCCTGCATGCTCATTCTCCATGTACAATACGCACAGAACAAGTACAGTAGAAGCAGCAGCAGCACCAGCTTCTCTGCCCCACCCCACATTACTAACGCACATCAAAACTGAACTAGTATAACCACCATTTGGGGGATAAATGCTCAGTTCATTCCCTATGTCCATTCATTCCTTAACCCCTCTTGTGAGACGTCTAACGAGGTTCCAACAGTGGTGGTGGTGGTGGTTTTATAGACAACTGTCTGCTAGGAAATGGACTGAGACCACCAACTATTTCAAAGGTCACAGAACAGTGATAGAACATTAATAGTTGTTCTTCACTACTGACCTGGGATGGATCTTGAGCCAGCAATCTAAAAGTTGAAGGCTCAACTTCCTGAACTATCCAAATCCTCCGTTACATAAACATTCTGCTAAACAGCCTTCACAATCATGTCACTAAAATGAAACAAACGGGACTCACTTGTAGATCCAAAGCTGCAAGTTTGCCTTTATCTCCTGAGTTCCTGGTATATTCTTCTATGGTCCATGATGGCTGGGCACGTTTAACTTCAGCCAGTTCTGTCAACCTCATGTCTGTGTAGAGTGGGTTGCTTTTCATATGTGACTTGAGTGATGCAGGGTAGGGATGAGGACTAAAGACTTGTTCAATCAAGAAAGCATCTTTTGGTTGTTTAGAGAGTCTATGTGGCTGCGGGATTTCATACTGCCTGTCTGCCTGCAACGAGGTTCAAAAGAGAAGAAAGAGGAATTGCGGGGGGGTGGGAGGGGAGTTTAAATATGAGAGGGGAGAGAGATTCTTTTCACCTCTACCATTCGAGACTGCCTAAGCCATGATGACAAACCCACAAACCGGAGCCCAGCTTTCAGCTGGCCTTAATCCAATCTCCATCCTGGCTCTCACCAACAGACTGTCCTAGTACTGCTTACAGGTTAGATAAATCCCTCTGGGATGCTTTTGCTGTAGAGAAGACAAGCTGGTTTGGAAAGTCTTTGGACTAGAGGGCTGTTTGAAGACACATATTTACCAAGGGAACTCTGCTCCCTGCACTGACACTGACTGGAAGGGGAACCATACTTTCTATATACGAACAGTTACCCTTATACCAGACTTTCCACAATGTTGCTCCAGTGTTAGAGATGTTCATTTGATCACATTCTAATTAGTGATCAGAGAATTTCTAAAGGTCCAGAGGGTCACTCTGGCTCTGATAAACCTATGAAAGTTTGGATGCTTCAAATTACTGAGGGTCCCTCCCCACCGTGTTTCTACAACCTTCCAATAAATCTTTGGCTTCTTCTCCCTCATTTCACACACATGTACTAAACCCCTGGTTCTCCCTTCTCCCCAGGAAGTCTCTGACCCCCCCATTCCCTCCAAGAACTCCTCCTTCACAGGCCACAGCACACCCTGCAATGCGTTCCTGACTTCTGAAGAAATGTTGCAATACCCAGCAGCCCTGTCTATTGGGCTCTAATCTTGGTGAAATACAAATTGCTCAGTATAGGAACCAAGATTTAAACTGAGCAGCAATCAGAGGGGCTGCTGAAGCAGGGATAGCCTTTCCAAAGGTGGGAGTGGTTAGTTGTAGGGAGGGAGGAACCGAGTCCTCCTGGGTAACTGAAAGGGAACCGCAGCAATGTTGCAGTCTAGACAATGGAGACTTAAAATACATGTTACGAGAGATGTAAATGACTGTGAAAGTCAGAGGAAAAAGGAAGCGTAATAACAGTTTGTATTTTATTGTACGCAAACTAGGATTTTTTCCTTAGGAGAGTCAGAGCAAGTGGTATCTTTTTCTGGTTCTTTTAACTATATAATTGTTGAGAGAAGCTACCAAAATGGACTTTTTACTATATCCCTTTAAAAAAAAGAGAGTATTTCAGACGGTCACAATTTTCCTTATGCACTTTTCACTTATTTAATTATTCTGTGTCCGTATTCCGCCAGTGATCATGATATGAATGACATTCTCTCCTGAAGCTGTCATTCAAATCTGTCCCTTTCTAAAGAGCGGGTTGCTTTCAGGAACAACTTGACCATTTCATACTGTGCTATTGCCAGGGAAGTATAGGCAAGAAATCATTCAATTATGATAACTATGAAGACTAGTAGTTATAGAAGACTAATACAGTAGGCAGAGTATTACCAAGCCCTGAAGCTTCATATAGCACCAAAGACAGTCATATCTAGAGTGGTTATTTTATTTTTATTTTTTAAAAAGCTTATTATGTAAGTTTAAATAGAAATTACCTCTTTGGATTTCCTGTGCCAGTCCTTATTTTCAACTCCACCTCTGTCTTTCATCTCCTCTTCTGTCATGCCAACCTGGTTGGTATATGTGATAGCTCTCCAGTCTCGCGGAGAATTGGAAATACTTGCTATTTTGGATTCAGTGGCGCTGTTCTCCTCAGTCAGTGACCGTGAGGACCTTCTGGTAAATAAACTTTTTTTTAAGGCTTTTACCCGAAGACTTTCGCTGTTACTTCCGCTGGCATCAGAACAGCACCAGTCTGGGTTATTCTCCAACTTGCCTCCGTGAGAAGCATTATGACACTGAAATACCCGTGGAGAGGTGCTCTCATCTGACTGAACCTCACTCGTCAGGGAATTAAGATCTATTTGTACATTGACCTTCTCAGGCTGCTGAATTTTTTCATCCAACTTATTTAGTTTTCCCAGGACTTGGGAGATTTCTTCTCTGACACCTGACAGAGATTCTAGTTTCTTTTCTATTTCACCAATCCTGAGAACTAACTTGCAGACACTAGTTTTTAGTTCATCATCTGTATTGTTGATATCTGATCGGACCACTTTATCTAGCTTGTTACTAGAATTCCCATTGGTTATTTTAGTTAAATTGTGTTCAGGAGAGCTTTCACAGTCAGATTTACGTACCTGAGACAGTGACCCAGTGCTGTTGTAACAGGAGGATTGCATGACTCCTGTAGATCCACAGATGCTCATATCGTCCAGAAACCGAAAAATGTCACTGATATCATCACTCACAATTTCAGAGTCATCATCTGATTGCTTTAGAGAATGCCTCTCTCCATACTTAGCTTGACTTGGAGCACACAACTCCTTGCATTTTTTGTGTTCCAACCCTTGCTGCTCTGTTTGTGTCCCAACGCTGGTGGTTTTGTCAATGCTTAGCAGCTGAACAGAAGTGCAGTTAATGCTTTTATCCCTAAACTTTTTGATTGGCTCGTGTTTCTCCATGTCTACGATGGAGGGAATTTCCTTGGGTTTGTGTCCATTTTGTTTCATGGCATAGTTAGCCTGCATAATCGGTGTTTGATCCTTGGGATTGAGATAGGTTTGGTGCCTATCTGCTGCAGGAAAACTTGGTGACTGGCTGTTTGAACTCTGATATCGCTGCTTCTCTTCAGCTTGCTTCCTACTGAAAAAGGATCTTTCAAAATCAGGTACCTCCTCCGTGTTTAAGCTCCAGCTTTTTGCTGGCCATGCAGTTTGTTTACTCGGTTTTCCTGCCCATCTTTTTGTATCTTGGGACCCAAGTACAGTGGTTGGGCCAAAGTATGTAGAAGCTTGGAGATCATCTAAGCTTTCATGTTTTACTCGTCTTTTGTCTGGTATAGGAGAATAAACTGGGTTCAAGTACTGGCTGCTGTACGGCATTTCAAAACTGTGGTTGAAGAAACCCTGTTTGGAGGTTTCTTTCCTGTTCTGAGACTCTCTATGTCCATCTTCTGGCTTTTTATTGGGTGGCATTAAGTTGGGAGATATTGTGATAAGATTATGAAAATCTTCCTTGAATATGTTCCTTTTCTGTACACATGATTGCAACACAAACGGCTCATCATTCGAAATAAAAGTCTCTTTTATAGCTGCATTGATAGGCAATGAGTCCTGGTCAGAGATTGATTCGTTCTCAATGTTCATTGGGAAGTATGTGCTCTGCATTTCGCAGGGTGGAGAGTTAACAATGGAATAGGATGCAAGTGCCTGCAGCCTATCAAGCGAGGCAGCTCGGCCTTTCATTTCCTTATTAACGCCAAGCAAAAAGTTAGGTTCTGAAGTAGGTACAAATTGTTGACAATCTTTACAATCCACCTTCCTGCATTTGGAAGACCTTCTAACTGAGTAGCCCCTGTTAAACTCTCTGTCTCTCAGCTCGCAATTAGTCACACAGTCCACCACGTTGCATATTTCTGTGTCAGACCTGCAGGACTCAACTGATTCTTTCTTCCTCATTTTTTGTCGTGCAACAGGGAGTTTTTCCTTGGCCACTCCCCCATTCATTTGTATGAGGTTGAATATCGTTACTATATCTGCTGCAACCATGATTTTCTTTGATTGCTGATTGTTTACAGTGCATCTCATTTTGTCTTTGAACAGAGTCGCTGGGAAATTAGGATCCAGGCAAGCCGTGTAAAAGAGCACACTTCTGAGCTTTGCCAGCTGGGACAAATCAAACCTTGCACACAGTGACTTGCAGAGATCCTGATAAGAAACGGTGTTTTGCTTGGTATCCAGCTCTTCCAGAATCTTCACCAGGAAGAGCGAGGATTCATGGTTGGTCTCCATGCTTGATAGGTGCTACGTTTTCCTGTTTAGCCTGAAAACGATACTCCAGTTCTGCAGTTCACACAACAGCAAACAAAAAAGATGGTAAATCACCTGTAGATCGAATCCAGGACATTCTTTCAACCACACATAGAATTTGACTAACCAGCCATACAAATTTAGTGTTAGGTTGTGCAACCTGTCTTCATGCTGGTGAGCACTTACACACACACACACCCAAAGGGTGAAATCCTGGCCCCATAGAAGTAAATGGGAGGCTTGCCATTGAAGTCAGTGGGATCAGGATTTCACCCAAAGAATCTCATTTACGTCAGTGGGTGTGCTCATGGGTGAGCGATCACCAACATGAGTAAGGGTTGCACAATCTATCCCTAAAATATCAACACAAGCTACACAGAGATGAAAGTGCTGCTGACATAAAATCCTAACATACTTGCTAATGGACTTTCTCAAAATGGCTTATGAATCTGTAAGAGGATGTTGAAAGGTCCAGATGTGGCTACAATTCCAGTACCTCACTCTTAAACCAAAAAGCAGCCACCACATTACGTGAAGCACAGATATTTCCACATCTGATTTGCCACTGACTCAGGTAAACAAGCTATGATATGTTGGGAGGAGTTGGCTGAGTAGTTTACTTGAGCAAATAATTCCTGACATTGAATTGTGTATTTTTTTATCAGCTCTTTTGGTGCTTTGCAGAAATGAGTTTTCCTAACTTTGAGACTCAAGGACTATGAGCTTAAGATAACTTGTAAGCCTAGGAGAAGCTTGCTTCAGGAATAAAATGTGAAATAACATTAGAAAGGGGAAGAAATAGTTTAAAAATATATTCCCACTAGATCTTGAAACCCATCCAGGAAATGAGAGATGGCTGACTGCCAATCAGCTTAGATTTGAAGAATGGGCTACTTCAAGGGCAGAGAATGTCCTCTACTATGACATACTACCAGAGAAACATGGGGAATGGAGCCCCATTTGCCATCCGTAAATGGCAGGAGAATGGTGGAAATGGACACTTATATGGATAACCAGAATAACCAGACTTATAGTACATAAAACTAACAAGCATGCTGGAAGGGATATAAAGCCTTGTGCTTTCAGGTCCTAAGCCAATTTCTAACTATTAGGGATTAAGAGGAGATCTTCATGGGGGGCAGATTATTCCACATCTGCCTACTCTTTGTTTTCTTGCACCTTCATCTGAATATTTTGTGCTGACATACTGGACTTGGTGGACCATGGATGGGTCTGATCCAGTCTGGCAATTCCTGTGTTTGGTCACAATCTTTGTATTATTCTTATTTACAGGAATGGCAAAAATCCTTCCCCAAAGTGCTGTAGTATCTCCCCATTCTCTCTCCTCTCTAGACCAGCCCTTAAAACTATTCTCCCCACCATATAAACTGCTGTGTATCTACCCAAATGGCAAAGCTATGAAGTCAGGTTTGTGGTATTTTTCTTTGAAATTATCTATAAGAAAGTCATCTCCCAGTCAGAGATGTCCGGACTTTTGAGTGCTGCTCTAGAACACGGGATTCCTTTTCAGTGCATTGTAGCCTTTCAGCTTGAACTGATATTACACACTAGTGATCCACTGTCAGCATCAGAAACAAGCCTATATCAGCATCGGTAGCAAATGCCACAGCAGCGTCTTCCAAAGGAAGAGTCTAGGTTGCCTTTAGGAATCAAGTCTACATTCAAACTGGCTTGTTGATTTAAGAAGCACCTTCCAGCTGGCCCCATATGCTAGAAATTGGGCAGCTGCAGTACATGCCAACAGTCCCACCGAACGCAAACCCTACTTTCAGAGACCAATAGACCTGGGATTCTCCCGGGCTGCTAGTGTTTTCTTTTAGGAGCTAGGTGGCAAGAGAGTAGGGCTGAAAGTAACACTTCAGCTCTGCGCCACAACTGAAGTGTGTGTAGGCATACCTGTACTAGCTTTCATGTAGCAGCTGTGGTAACAATGGTAGTGAGGAAGCGGCAGTTTGGGCTTTACCATGGCCTAGTTATCTATCCCACAAGCCTGCCAAGGACACTAGGTATGTACTGGCCCATGCTCGGGTCCATACTGGCATTTTGTTACCATGCTAGCTAGATTAAAGCTACAATGACACATTCATTTGGGGTGTAGACATACCCTTTGGGCGACAGGAGAATGGGTACTTCCCTTTTCTGTTCATTAGTGTGTGCTCCATGGCACAACCTCTTCATCAACCCTTCTTTGTATTCCTCTGATGTGTCACCATTTGAAAATGAGACTTCCATGAAGTGCTGGGCCCAAATAATTCTAACTGCCAGCAAAAATACAACATACTTGGAGAGTTTACTTCACATGTAACAGTTCGGTGGGAGGGGAATGTAATCCCCAGAGGAAAGCTGTCTCTTTAAGAGGCCATGGGGACGCCTGGTGTTGAAAGTCAAATATGGCCACACTGCTCTGCCAGCCCTGCCAAGAGACTTGAAATGTGCTATTTTCACCACCAGCATACAAAAGGTCAGAAAAGGCAAAAATTTGCCTTCAATCAGTCTTCACAACTTCTCTCAAGCCCTCCTGTGGATACGCATTTTCACATTTAAATATACAGAATACCCCCTTGTTATGCCACTGCCTTCTCTCCATACAGGCCCCTGCTACAGGCTCATTTCCTTCCCAATGCATGCAAACAGTGAGTCACCAAGGGCAAGTTGCTTGGAAGTCACATTCCATTCACTCCTCTAGTTCTGAATACATCCTGTGTACTCTGTCTTGAGGAATAAGGTATTCAGTGTAGAGATTGGCTATATTTTTTGTGTCGTGGGCTACACAGCACAAAACTGGCCCTTAACTATTATTAGAATAGAACCAAGGTATTGGTTTCCTCTATCAGATGACCAAAGCCAAAATTTGGCTCCCAAACCATCCTTCTGCATATAAGTGGAGGCAGCGTGTCCTAGTGGATAGAGCATCTGACTGGGACCCAGGACACACCTGTTCTATTTCCAGCTTGGGTGATGTTGGGCAAGTCACTTTACCCCTCTGTGGCTCAGTTTCCCCCTCTGTAAAACTGAAGTAATGATAGTGGCCTCATTTGTAAAATGCTTTGAGATCTACTGACAAAAAATGCTATAAGTATTATATTATTAATAAAATCAAAGTTTGGCCTGATTTTCATACTTCCACTGAGTTCACTGGGAGGTCTCAGTGTTCAACACCTCTGATAATCAGGATACTGTTTTTTTAGGGGGTTGGTACAGCTTACGGAGCCTAGCTTTAGACATTCAAGTAATAACATTCTGGTGTAAAAGACAGGCTGCAAAATCTGACTGAGGCTTTCCATAAATGTGCACTGTCTAGGAGCTAGAACACGTTCTCTTTCGCCTGTTCTCCGTGCAGTCATATGAATGGCCTTCTGGTGTGTATGTAACAGAGCTGCATTGCGATGGCTCATCTGGTTTTAATTTGGGTAAATTGTTTATCTTGTGTAGTGATCCTCATAATATACAGACTTCATCGGAAGTACTAAAATGAGTACAGAATTTGTGAGCTTGTGCCAGAAGAATGTTATCAGTACAGTCATCCTTGCTAGAAAGACCATGCACTGGCAGACTCTGACAATGACAATAATGTTTCAAGTCCTGTGTAAAATAGCATATTCTGTGCCCATTTTTCACATTGTCTGAGATAAGAAAACCAGGCAAAAGAATTTGGGCATAAACCACATCTTTATTTGGTGTTCACACGTTTTAATAGCATGTTAGCTAATGTGTGGTCTTTGTCAAGGCAAAACCCACCAGTAACTGCCCGTAGCCCATGAGACAGATGCTTTCTGGAATGACACCCAGTAAGCTGTCAAATCCAAGTAACCAAGCATTTGTCCACATATGGTCTTAGTTGTTCATTATTCTGTTTCAAGGCAGGATGTGGAACACAATTGTATAGTGTGTGTGTGTGTGTGTGTGTGTGTGTGTGTAGTATAATATATAAGGTACATTTACATGCAGCAATGTAAAGGATCCAAAATATGGATAAGAAACTATTTTAGACTGGTGCACAAGGGTTATGGATCAATTGAAGCCTCTCTGGTGAATCTACGTGCATGATGGATCAGAGAGGTAGATGGTTTTGGTAGCTTGTTTTCTGCCATATGGTCTCTGACCAAACGTGCTACTTAACATTTAATCTTTTATGACTTGATTATATTAACAGCGGGAGGGTCACTTTGACCTAGAGAGCTTTCTCTCCTAAGAGTCGGTTTTCTCAACTCTAATAGCACAACTATACCGTCGCATAGATCCATATAGTATCATATGGCACCGCTGGTCGATGGGGTCCAAGTCTCAATGTGTTCAAATGAGCTACAAGCTTTCCACAGATCAATCCTTTCTTACCCTACATGCAGTAACACTGAACATTTCTCCCATGGTAATGTGAGAAAAATTTAACCCATTGCTGAAGAAGCCGTCCTGGAGTATTAGCATTCAATTTTTCATTCCCAAGCCTACTTTCTGTTCTGCAATGGGCATGTTCTGCCTATTTTCTAGTTGTGATAGGACTTAACTCCTCCATGTGATATCTCTCCTCTGACTTCCTCCCTTGTGGGAAATCTGTGTATATTGCTCTTTGTCCTTCCCCTTGGAGGGGCCAGAATATATTTCTCTTCTTCCTCATCTCCCAAATAAGTACTCAGACTCAGATTTTGCTGACTTATCTACACTAGGAATTCAAAATCTCCAATAGATTGTTTTACCAGAACCACCGCTGCTTCTGCCACTTCATTCAGCAGCACTCACATGTGTAAACAAATCTGCCTTCTGTTACGCCTGTAAAAGCCCATGTCCATTATGTGAGAGCTTTGCTGTGGCAGATGAATCTCACATGTGACTTGACACAGAGTACCACCACTGTACTTTCATGAATAATTATCGGATAGGAGGGTTCCTTAGCTGAGCCTGAATTATGGTCACTGACTGACAATCCACATATTCTTCTTCAGCTCTTTCCTTCCTTCTTATTTGTGTTTCTGACATTCGCTCTGCCCCTTTCCCACTATCCACAGCAGGTGCAGCTAATACACAGATGCAGTTGCCACAGTCATCATTTCCCTCTGCCTTTGATTTGCTGATAGAAAAACAGCCCTCTCTGCTTTTTTATAGTGACTAATGGGCCACCCTATAATACTACTGCAGAGGTGATAGATCGATAAAGCTATATTCACATAAATTCACACACACTGAGCTAGTTATTTCAGTGCTGAAGAACATTAATTCAACCCCCCACCCCCACTATGCTGTATAAATCTTCAGTTTGTCCGACTGGTGCCGGATATAACCCACACAGAATGTTGAAATGGACTGTAGTTTTCTTTTTCTCTTGTGCTCACAAACCCATCTTCATGTCACAGCATTCAGAAACCTCACAGCACAAAGCATCTCAAGCTGCTCTTTTTTGGCTCCTACCCCACCCGCTCTCAGGATCTGATACTCTGGAAACAATGCCTTGTTGCCTCACTCTTTGGCTCTTTTGTAGCCCAGTCCGTGCTATTCGTAGTTGCTCCTTTCCTCCATTCACTCACAAGCCCAAGTCTTGCTCACAACCAGCCTCTGACCCATTGGTCTCATTTAGACTGTCACCTTGTGATTTCAGCAGCTGTGGTGAGTGACTCCCACCCTCCGGGGCAGGTATGAAATTCTATGCTGGCAGTGTGCCTCAGCAGCGTGATTTTTATTCACTCCTCAAGAATCTAAGAGGGTGAATGCCATACAGCCTGGGGCTTTTTCACTAGCTCTGGCCAACGGCTTTCTGTAATTCTGCATATTCTGCATAAAATAAAGCATGCTTTGTGCTCTGTGATACATAGAGCATCCTCTCTACAAATCTAAGCTGGTTTTGTTTTTTACATGGGCTTGGAAAGAAGTTGCTGTTTCTTGGCTCTTGTGTATGAAACAAGCCTTATAAACTACTCCATTTACAAACCTGGCTGCCCAAAGAAAGCGGGATGTGCTGTTTTATGGATGTTGTACACTCGCCACTCAGTCAACAACTCCCACAAAATTCAGCACCTACTGAAGTCCACCCGTGCATAAATTAAGTTTGAACTTGCAAATAAAGCCAGCATTTTCTCATGGCTGTGTCACCGCTCAAGTTGAACAAGGTTTGCCATTTGATACAGGATTTTCCTTACACAATAATGCTCAGCTTCACACTTTCATTATTCAGTTATGTAACTGAAACCCTGCATTTGGATCCTCAGTGTGACACGGAAACGTGCAAGTTATCATTCGAAAACTGGAATGAATTACTTGATTTATTACTGCATCACTCCTTGTGGTTATTATTCAGCAATCAGTGGCAACATACACACATGCAATTACTGTCCTGTCAATAACATATTAGAACTCCTCCAAGTAAATTTTTTTCCCCCTGGTGATTTGCACATAACAAGGCATCCTTGCAAACTGTGACGGACACTGAAATAGCGAATCAAGTTAAAAATGAGCCCCAAAATATTTCACCCTGGCTCTGGCCAGCCTGGGTTTTGCTTTTCCATTTTGCAAGGCACAGAGCTAACAAAGCCGACTTTGCACAAATTGGTTTGCAGATCCAGTGATCTCTGCTTCTCTAGCCAGGGGACTAGTTATTGTCCCCCCTTTGCCACCCCCCATCCCCAAGCCCCCATTATTTCCAATCCTGCTGAGCTCCCTGGGGCTAGGTACAGTGGCACCTGGGAAAAGGCAAAGTGGTTGGAACGTTATTCCCTCCATTTCTCAATAGACTGATTTGTGCAGGATTCTAAGTGGCGCTGTCCCCAAAGTCACCGGATGAGTTTCAACATTCTGACTCTCCCTTTCCCCTACAAGGCTGCAAAGGGAAATGATGCCTAAAATGCTCCAGGGAGACTGCAGGGCTTGTTACTTAGACTTTGGGCTTCATATGCTATTCATCCCAAGCAGGGGAACAGGAGGGGGAGGGGGTCAAGGTAGACACTGGGGACTACTCCCCCCCCCCCCCGAAACCCTCACCCCCACTTGAAAACATCTCCCCTGGCCATGCCCCCAAGACATGAGAGCTGGGTACGTTCCTATGAGCTGGAAATAGCAGGGATCAGCCTGCCTGGCTGTGCAATGGGATGCCATGGGGGGGGGGGGTTGCTCAGGCTTTGGACCCCTTTTTCTTATTGGTAAGTCCCTCTCCCCTCAATCCCCTGCAAATAAACCCTCTTCCCCCGTCTGGCAGCACGTCCCACGCCCAGGACTCCAGACTCGTACCCGCTCTGCCAAGCAACAGCCCCGGCCGGCCGGCGCATCGCTTACCTTGAAGTTGCCACCTGTCTTTTGTTTGTGTGTGTGTGTGTGTGTGTGTGTTTTCCGTTTCATGTCAGGCTGGTCTGCTGCAGCAGAGACTCTCCAGCAGGGAGGAGGAGGAACAGCTTTAGCTGGAAGCCACCGCAGGGTCCCATGGTGCCGGGCTGAGATTGCCAAGGGGGCAGCAGGTTGGCACTGGGGGGGCGGCTGCACTGGCCAAGCGCCCCCCTCCCTGCACAGCGCTCCACTGCGGGCAGCTCCGGACGCTGCTGCTGCTCCTGCCGCTGCCTTTGTGTGGAAGACGTCAGCGGCTCAGGACCTTCCTCAGCTAGGAGGGCCCGGGAGCCGGAGCATCGCAGGCAGAGCAAGGGGGGAGGACGCAGCCCGCTCCCCCCCCACCACCACCCCCCCCAAGCTCAGCCAGGCAAGCGGGGCTGGGCTGGGGCAGAAATCCGCTGCAAGGGAAGCGCCGGGCTGAGTTTGAACAAAGCCCAAGCGGAGGGGCAGCTACAGGGGATGCGGCATCCAGGCTGCTGCCCCCAAAGCGCCGAACGAGCCCCTGCCTCGGGGGCTTGTCCGCAGGCAGCGCGGAGTCGCGCGCACAGAACGCTCCTGGCCACTTACATCGTGTGTGAACGGTGCAAAGGGAGTGGGGGTGGGAGGGAGAGAAAAATCCTTGTTTGTCTGTCTAGACCCAACTCCCTTTGCAGCCCATAGGGCTCTGCAGTCAGCAGGGATGTCAGAGTGTATCGTCAGCTCGTCCAGAGCCCCCCCCCCCCCCCCTTTCTGGAATCCCCCAGGCAAACTGACTCTGAATCCTCCTGGCAGCCCCTAGAGTTTTCATTGGTACCCAGGTTGCATGGAGAGCCTGTCACGTGACCGCAAGATTCCGCCACCAATGTGCAGGGCAGGCTGAATTGATTTCCAAGTCAGATCCAGTATATTAGGCCAGAGAAGCTCACTGTAAATCACACTGCTCTGTGCCGCACCATTCAGACCGATCCATCTCCGCAGCTGTCATCCAAAGACCTTTGAAGAAGTGCCATGGACCATATAATAACGAGTCTCTTAATCCACTGACCACCAGAATATTTTGAACCTAATTTAATTTTAATCTCAGAGACCAGCAGCACTCCATTTAGCTGTGCAAAGAAACAAAACCCCTACCCATCCAAAGAACAGTGACAGGCTACAGAACTGCTTCCTTTTGCACACCTGTTTTCATACGCCTTCCCAGTCTTTCCCAGTGAGTGCAGCTGCTTGCTTGTAAGTGAACTTTTGCTGATTTCTCAAATCCGTGAAGACTGCAAAAATTAATCGACAGTGAATATTTCCACATCTAGCGCATCAGAAATCAGATTGTGCATTTGCATTGTAAAACTATGTATTGTGGGTCTGATTCACCCATCACTCACAGTGGTGGAAATTACACGTCACTCCATTGATGTCAATGGGCCTCATTTTCCACTGTCCAATAAAAGATATTACCTCGCCCACCTTGTCTCTCTAATATCCTGGGACTGACATGGCTACAACTGCACTGCACTGCATTGCACTAGTGTAGTTATTTCCACCAAGTGCAAATTGGATGTGTGCTACATTTTCTTGCCTCCCTATCAGGGTGACTGGCTACTAAGAATAGGACCAAATTTTGAGCAGTGGTTCCCAAACTTCTTACTAAGGTGCCCCACCAGCTGCATTTTGTCTTTTTTTTTGTGACCCACCCCGTGCCCTAGTACTGCCCCTGTGAGGCAGGCTCGCTCTCCAACTTCCCCACATGGGGCCTCCCCTCTGCACTGGGCCAGGAGAAGTGTACATTTACCTTAGCCAGGGCCCATTTATGGGTTAATCTGGCCCTGGATGTGGTGATGCATCTAGAGCCTTCCTGTGACCCACTAGTGCTTTGGGACCCACCATGTGGGAAACACTGCTCTAGAGAACCCTGATGATAATGGTGCAAAAGACATTGTGCTTAGAGCATGGCTCTGGGAATCAGCAGCTCTGGGTTCTATATCCAACACTGACACCATTGTGTGACCTGGGAGAAATCACTTAGCCTTTGTAAACAGTATCCTTATCTGTAAAATGAAGATAATTATTGTGACGTTCTGTACCTTGGGAGAGCACCCTGTAACTCCCCACATTCCTCATCTGTATATAATTGTGATCTTACATTTAAAGCATGCCTTGTAAGGTATCTGGGAAAGGTTACGATCTGCTGAAAGTCATTTCTCTATCCAAAAATGTACATCATTAATGTATGTGAAGTTGTGAGAATTGTGTTGTATGGTTGTTGCTAAAACATGCTGTAAATTGGGGAATCAGCCAGATATTAGCTCCCCACAGGCAACAGCAAGGAAAGTAGCCAACACCTGGGCTGGATGTGAAACAACCTAGTGCGACGTTCCCCTCTGGTGTTCTCTGGACCAGTGATCTGCTAGGCCACTCAAATCCCTGACTCTGTGAGCCAGCCTTACCCTGCACTGCTGTGAGAACCCCCACTCCTGGCATGTAAGCTGCTCCCAGCTACCTGCAAGTGAATGACACTAGCCAATATCTCCAGTCCCAGAAACAACCCTAGGAACCTCCGTCTTGCAGTGTCTGGTTATGCCCACTGGACGCTGCAAGTTTACATAAGTTCATCAATTTAACAAAGAAATTGATATGTACCAGGCTTGTTATCCCAAGGGGAGTCTCTGACACATTTCAAACCAAACGCACTGCTTCAGGTAGAATAAACAAACAAATTTATTAACTATAAAGATAGATTTTTAAGTGGTTATAAGTCAAAGCATAACAAGTCAGATTTGGTCAAATGAAATAAAAGCAAAACGCATTCTAAGCTGATCTTAACACTTTCAATGTCCTTAAAAACTTAGATGCTTCTCACCACAGGCTGGCTGGTTACTTTTCAGTCAGGCTCTCCCCTTTGATCAGCGTTTCAGTCGCGTGGTGGTGGTGGTGTCTGTAGATATAGGTGGAAGAGAGAGAGCATGGCAAAATGTCTCTCCCTTTTATCATGTCCCTTCTTTCCTCTTGGCTTTGTCCCCTCCCCCCAAGTCAGTTGAGCATTACCTCATCACAGTTCCAAACTGACCAAGGAAGGGGGTGACTCCCTCAAGGGTCTAACAGATTCTTCTGTTGCTGCCTAAGCCAGCGTCCGTTGTTCCTGTGAGGCTGGACTGGGCCCGTCCCACCCATGCCCTGATGAGGTATGAACTGCCTCTCTGTTCCTGGAGAGGCCCTGCATGGGCTTGCTTTAAGCCATGAGGACACATTTTCAGCCTCATAACTATATACATGAAATCATAACCTATAACCTTACTATAACATTACTGTAACAATTACATTAACATCACTATAACAACCATGCTCAGGGCATTACGAACCTTCCGAAGACACCCAACATGACAAACTTTGCATGGATACCACGCAATCATTTTATAAAGATTAACATGGGGGTGTAGGGTGTTCCCCCGAGGTACGAAGCGTCACACCCAACAACAACCATTGTCCAGCAAGGGAGCTACAATTCAATGACTCATCTGCATGAGGCCACACCAGGGGGATTGCTCAGCTTTACCGGAGACTCAGCAATGCACCCAGACATGCCTGGACTTGTGTTCTACAAGCACATGGACTGAGGGTATAAAACTGAACACAGGGGGGCCAGGCTTGGCCCCCTTCTCCTGCCCCCACCTATGCTGCAAGCAGCTAAGACACTGAGAAGACAAGACTCCAACAGTGGAGATTGGCCCAGATTTCAAGGGTGAAATCTGTATACTAAGGACTGCAATATCCAGTGGGGTGATAAAAGCTGCTTAATCTAGTTGTTGCCCAGTCTAATAGGGTTGAGAGTTTAGACTGTGATTATATTGTATTTCTTTTGGTAACTAACTCTAACTTTTTGCCTATCACTTAATATCACTTAAAATCTATATTTTAGAGTCAATAAATTTGTTTTATTGTTTATCTTTACCAGTGAGTTTGTATGAAGTGTGGGGCAAATCTGCTCAGGTTTTGCAAAGGCTGGTGTAGATCCACTTTCCATTGATGAAGTGGTGAACCAATTAATAAATTTGCACTGCTCGTCTTGAGCAGTGCAAGATGGTATATTCCTGGGGTACAGTGCTGGGAGCTGGGGGGATTTGGCTCTGGTGCCTTCCTCTGTGTGATGCATGAGTGGCTCTGAGAGCATTCGTGCAATCTAGCTGGGTGTGGGGTCTCCACATGTGGTTGTGCTGAGCGATAACAGCACCTGGATGGGTTGCTGCTGGTCACTAGCAAGGCATTGTGAGAGAAAGCCCTGGCTGGAGAGAGTTCAGGGGCATAGCGGTCCCATGATCCCAGGCTGCACCCCAGGAGGATCCCGTCACAATTATTATTATTTATTTGCACTTCAGTAGCATTTAGGAGCCCCAGTCATTAACCAGGACTCCAGTGCGCTAGATGTTGTGCAACCACGGAACAAAAGGACTGTTCCTGTCCCAAAGAGCTCACAGTCAAAATGGATATCACAGCTACGTTAATACTTAAACACGTTCATAATGCACTTATGAGACCCTTGGATGAAACACTTTGTACGGAAGTGAAAAGCATTACGTCTTTGTCATGGGACCCAGACAATCACATCTGTTTTTATTGGAAGGGATGTGAGTTGAGTAAAATTCTAGTATTTAAAGGATGAGCCTTTTTTATGGCAACGTTTTAAAACATGTTCCATCCTTACCTCCTTTTATTTTGCAGCTAGAATACTGAGCTTCCTCTCTCCCAACACACACACACACACACACACACACACACACAACGTTAAAAGGGATGTCCAGAGAGAGAGAGAGATTCTACAGATGTTTTTGGACAATCTGGTGTAAAATTACTAATTTACTATATTCTGATTTAATCTTTGTTTTCATCTCTCTGCTTTCCAAATAATAACAAAGCTATGGGCGCTGATCTGAAGCCCACTGAAGTCCATGGGGTGTCTTTCCATTGCCTCCGGCCTTTGAATCAGGCACATAGTACATATAATATCTACAAATATGATTATGCACAATGAAACAAACAGTATTAGGGGAAAATAAAAGCTAGAATAAGTCTTTACAGTCAGAAAAAAGGGTATTCATTAGATATTAGTTATCACCATCCATTAAAATCATGATAAAGGAAATTTCTGCATCCTTGGCCCCCATTTTACGAAGTCATCTTTTAAGGCTGTTTTACGTGTATAAACAACCATTTGCTTGTAAATTGCAGTCAGGTGACTTTAGCCCTATTACACTTCCTACGGGACATGTCTCCAGGTAATTAGAATGTGAACAAGTCACTGGTTTTAAGGGTCTCTCAATTACCTCATTCACACAGGAGAGTGTTTGGAAGCACTGAGTGAGAAACTAGAAAATATGCCTTTATTCCCAGTTCAAGGGCTAGCTGGTCAGATTTGTCCTAGCCCAGGAGCAGTGGGCACAGAAAAGCTCTAATGGGTGGAAGAGCCCCCATTCTGCAGCAATATCAATGAATGCAGTAAAACATACCTCTTGTTCAAGCATTCGCCACAGGTTGGCATGTGCTGGAAATTAAGGCCTACATTTTCAGAAAAGTGTAAGTCTAAGAGTTCATGGCTGGATTTACCGTAGGTGTGCAAACCCCAACCCCCATCCCGATGTGCTTGCACTACCCTGACTTACATGCATTGGAGGAAAAGGGGTTGCACACCTAAGTGAGGCATGAGCAAAACTGAACACACATTTAGCCCTGCATCCTGGAAGAATCGGCCCTACACTTGATTGTGCAAGGAGGCCGGAGGTAGTTTGAATGAGAATCTATTCACCCATTGCAATATTTGGGATAGGCGTCCTGTCAGTAGAAAATTATCGGGGAAGAGATTAATAAAGAATGTAGCCAGTCCCTTTGGCTCATGGGGAAAGCCTGAGAACTGAATGAACCTCAGTAGAACCAAATGCTATGCATTTCCATGCTGCGGGAAATAGAAGGGGGTGAACATTGAAGAACCTGTGTCTTATCCAACACATTTCACATATTGAAACAATTGTTTAACAAGTTAGAAAAACAAGAGTTCATCCATCTGAAAAGGTTTATAAATGTGTGTGTGGGAGGAGGGGGTTAGTAAATGGTTATATATTTAAACGGTCTCGCTTTTTTGGCTACCACTTGTAGAATTCACAAACCCAACTATGAGATCGCTGAAAAGAGGAGAGGTGGCATCTGAAATTGTTTTAACCCCTTTAGACTAAAGTGCCAAGATGCAGCAGCATGTACATGATCCATATGGCACCAGAGGCAACATCACAACAGTAGATGTCAGGGCTAGTCCATGGGGCAGCAGAAGGCTCAAATCAAAAAAGGCCTTTCAGTTATACAGCGGTATGCATTTTGGTTTGTAATTTGCACTCACTTTAATCACTGCTACTCTCAGCCTTAGCCTGACAGGACTCTTGCCAATTTATCATGTTGCATAGATTGTAATTTTTTGCAAGACACTGAGAACATACTGGTAAGATTAATCACAGCATCTTAGCATGACCTACAGTTCCCATTAAGAGCATTGCTTTGACTCCTGTGAGAGTTTATTTTTGTTACACGTTGTTCAGTACCCTGCATTACTTGCCTGTTGAGAATTGTAGCTGTGTTATCAAATAGCCAACAATAAAATCTTCGTCTGAATTTGCAGAGATTTAGAGAGTGCAAGGCTTTAATGGGAAGGATATAAAGAACCTTATTTGCAATATCTTTCCCAGGATAGGGTAGAGGCAGGGCCGGCTCCAGCATTTCTGCCGCCCCAAGCAAAAAAAAGCCGCGATCGGCGGCGGCAGTTCAGCGGCAGGTCCTTCACTCCTAGAGGGAGTGAGGGACCTGCCGCCCCCGAATTGCCGCAGGTGCCGCCCCTCTCCCTTGGCCATCCCAAGCACCTGATTGTTAAGCTGGTGCCTGGAGCCAGCCCTGGGTAGAGGGAGATGTTTCAGGTTATGTCTTGTATCCAATGACCTTGCATCCAGTTGTGTATAGTGGTCACAGACACAGGCCATTCTAAATTTGTCAAGTGGTATTTTGTATCATCACTGTCTGAAACTGAAGTTCTGGCCTTAGGATGTCACCTGGCAGGTTCCCTGAGCTGCAGCTTTTCGACATGCTTCTTTTTCCTTCCAAATGACATGCTTTGCAACTGAGAGTATTTTTCTCTCAACCACTCCAGTGTCTGTCAATTTGTTCTCCCTAAAGAGAATGAAACAGAGACAGAGGTTGTACTCTGAATACAGGCTAACGCTTGAGGAAACTCTGAACACCTTCCCTTTGTCTCTAGCCTGTAGTACTCAAAAAGGCACACTTAATCATTGCCTTCCAGTACATAGGGCTCAGCACCTGCAAAAATTGGTTTTAAATGCTTTAAAAATGCTTTGAACTTATAAATGCAATATGATCATTACAAAAGTTCCCGGCAGGGGGGAGGAGTAATGTTCTCAAGGCCAGCATGGTCCTCCCAGATACACGGGGAAAGGGAAGTTCAAGAGAGGGCAGGGATAAATAGTGCATCGTTGTGGCTGTGTCGGAGACCTGGAGGAGGAGGAGTTAGTGGGAAAGGTGGGAGTGACACAGCTGCAATTCCAAATTCTATAGCTTTTCACGTGTCATCCCTAAACACCACTTAACTTTTTGTGTATCTGAAGGTTCGTAATGAGTCTCACTTTCCTCCCTTCACTCTCTAACTCCTGCTTCCCACTTTTGTGCTTTCCCTCTGCCCAAATCCAGTGGTGGGTTCAATGGGAGTTTTGCGTTTTAAAGCTAATTCTGTTTTCATCGTCTTTTCTTTCCTTTCTCCACTTTGTTTTGTATCTCTGCCTTGGTCTACTTTCCCTTTGCCTCTTTCCTACAATCACTTTGTACACTTTCTTTGTACACTGGGCTGTAGTCCACGAAAGCTTATGCTCTAATAAATCTGTTAGTCTCTAAGGTGCCACAAGTACTCCTGTTCCTTTTGTACACTTTCTTTTTTTTTTTCTCTCTCATTTCTGGAATCCCTCCTTCCTCCGCTCTTCTTCAGCATCTCCCTAGGCTCAGATAAGCAGCTACTGACACCTCTTTTATAGCTATTCTCCTTTAGCGGCTTGTAACAACTTAAATAGAACACACACTTGATGGATGAGATGTCCACCTTGAGGTTGGGATTCATACACCTTTATTTCATGAGTTTTAAATGACAACACGTTGCATTACAGCTGATTCCCATTCTTAACAGACAAACAGATGCAGCCTTCCAAGGGGTAGTTGTATTTTCTTTGAACATTCTGATAGTGTAATAAGGAAAAGGGAGGGCATTGATACACTTGAATAAGAAGTAATATTTAATTATAACAGCCATTATGTTAATATTAATTAATTTTAATAGTCATATTTTTTCATAAATGTCCTTTCAATTTGTACATGCTGCTTTTCTTGGGACAAAAATCTCTGCCAGATTTTGGCCCCGATGCTGGGCTGTAATTGATGCGCAGACTGGCATGGTCAGGAGAGGAAGGTGCAAAGGTTTTCATGGGAAAGACATTAAGGACCTGATCCTGCTCGCATGGGGCCTGGTTTTCCCCTGTGTTGTAGCAGGTGTAGTCGTTTCCACGTATGCAAAGTGGCTGTAAAACACGAACAGATCAGAGCTTCCCGCACTCACATCAGTGGTGGCATTTTGCAATTATCGTGCCCATACTTGGCACAGGTGGAAGTGACTCCTATAAAGCAGGAAAAATGAGGGCCACTAACTTCAGTGAGAGCCAAAATGGGCCCATTGTGAAGACAGTTGAGGATGAACAGTGAGAATCTGCCTTATTCAGCATCTTTGTAGACCCCCACAAAACCCCTCATTAGCTTTGCCTTAAGTGCTCTAGTTCCATCTCATTGTTGATCACTTTTTTCAGCCTATGGAATCTTCTTTTTTCATTGGAGTCTTGTCTATACAATTTTGCAAAACTTTCCCACTGTTAGGAACACCATCAGTTAGCTGAGGCGTAACACTGCCAGCTTCAGATCTATTGTCAGATACTCTCTGTATGAATTTGTGGTACTGTGACCCTTTGGGGGTTCAAACCAGACCAGTAAGGGGTTGCATCACTGCCTCCCCTGGAACCCTGGGTGTCTTTATGCTTTGCAGCCTGAGTTCAGAGCCCTGACACCAGTAGCGTGCTCATAGCTCAATAGCCCCACCTTGGTTATGCCTTGCAAGATGAGCCTACCAATCCCCCAGTCCCGAACTTCCCCCAAATTGGCTGTCCTTTAGCGTCCAGCCTTCTCCTGGAACACACAGAAATTACTAAGTTCACTGCTCCTTTGAAGAGACAGTAAACAGCAGCTCATTAGTTTAACTGGCGTTTGACAAACACTCATTTCAGTCAAAGCACTGGATTGGTTTATAGTAAAAGTAAAAACTTCATTAAACAAAAGGTCAGAGGTCTAAGGGATACCAAGTATAAGGAATAAAGGTAGAAAGGGTTACAAAGAAGCAAAAGTAAAAATACACTTCTATGACCAAAACTTGATTTCAACAAGTTACAATCTTTGCCTAAACAGGCCTCTCACCTATCCTCAGTTCCCAGAGACTTCAGCCCCTTGGCCGAAGGAGCCAGTGCTTTGTGATTTCCAGAGCTCTGACCCTTTCAGTCCCTCAAGTGACAGCTGTCAAAATGTTTTTTTCCCTCTGCTTATATCTTCCCAGAGTTCATTGACCCTGCTTCAAGAGGCAGGAAGGCTTCCTGGGGGTGCAGTCTCCATCCCCCATCGAGATTGTTAAGTGGCCATCTTTCCCCACTTGCTCTGCGGATGGCTTTGTTTACCTTGCATGTAAATGTGTCTTCATTGACTCTGCCTGATGACAGGCAGGTCAGACCAAGCAAATACAGGTTCCTTTGTCTAGGGCAGACGGGCTTATGCATCGTTTGCCGAACACATTTTAAGAACGTAATTCTAGCACACATCCATAACTCTTTGTCCACACCCCATACATACATCACACAGGAACATTAATGATCAAGGAGTTACTAGTTTCCCAGTGATATATCACATGCCACCTTTTGAGTATATATTGTGACACCAGTGTATTAGGTGTAGTGATTCTGTCAGGCCTGACAAGAGTTGCTGACACAGAGTCGTGAACCACCACTGGACCCCTGTGTCACAGGTACCACACCGTAAGTTAGGCCCCGATCCTGCAAAAACTTACAGAAGTGCCTAGTAGTCCCACTGACTCCAAAGAGATGAGTCACAGATAAGCCCTTGTGTAAGTCTTTGCAGAGCCTTTATTTATTTATTTCAATTTCTTGCAATCTCTAGGCACATTTACACAAGTTAAAAAAAAACACACAACCAATTGCAGAGCTGTCCCAGGAGCCCTCCGAGGACCTGATGAAATTAGCAGTAAAACCTTGTGCCGCCTCTTGAGAATTCTCTTTTACTATGCTGTACAAGAGAACAGTTTTTGCATTACCGTGACAGTACTGTACTCAGCTACTGTATCTCAACAAACATCTTCCTAACTAGGAACCATCCAGGAAAGAGAGTCACATGCTATTATTCTTAAAACAGTGTTGTTGTAGCCGTGTGAGTGCCAGGATATTAGAGAGACGAGGTGGGTGAGGTAACATCTTTTATTGGACCAACTTCCATTGGTGAGAGAGATACAAGCTGTTGAGCTACACAGAGCTCTTCTTCGGGTCTGGGAAACTTACTCAGAGTGTCACAGCTCAATAGAAGGTGGAACAGATTGTTTAGCATAAGTAGTTAATATATATATCAAGGGACCATTCAAGGTGAAGTGGCCTGTTAACACCCCTCCAGTCATAGGGAGGAAAGGAAGGGGGCAGGGAAGAAGCTGGGGGGAGTGGGGAAGATTGTTAGTGGGTTACAGATTATTGTAATAAGCCATAAACCCAGTATCTCTGTTCAGTCCATGATTTTTAGTGTCTCACAAAGTCATGAATTTAAGCCCCCAGACTCGTCCCAGGTTTCCTTTGAGGATGAGGGCTCGAAAGTTTGTCTCTCTCACCAATGGAAGTTGTCGCAGTAGAAGATATTACCTCACCCACCTTGTCTCTCTCTTATTCTTAAATATTATTTGTGTTGTGGTAGCACTTAGGTGCCCCAGGCATGGGCCAGGACCCCAGTGTGCTAGGCGCTGTACAAATGCAGAACAAAGAGACAATCCCTGCCCTAAAGAGATCACAATCTAAGTAAAAAGATGTTTTGACATTTGCCAGATTGCCATAATGGCTCCTCTGAATGTCTCTGTGCACACTTGTAGGACATTCAGGAGGCTGGGAACTAAACCCTGGCTCTGTGCTAGAAGTCCAGTGGGTTAACGCTTTCATGAACAAGAGAAGGGGATTGTCTGACTATACCAGAGATCCTTCACTCCCCAAACAAATAATAGGAGCTCCAGCATCAATACTTGGGCAGTTCCCCTAGTTTTCTTCTCTATTCCTCCATTTCCTAGTAAGGGCAGGAGCCTTGCCTATCTCTGAAGGCAAGTACTCAAACTTGCTGCAAGGATAATATGGTTAAGCAGCTCTTAGCAATATGTCACCTGCAGCTTGCTATTCTTATCAGGCACTTCATATTTGCACTTCCTCAGAAATCTCTGTAGGGTATCAATATTGTTAACTAGGCTTTTGGGACCAGCATGCATAAGACCGTCCCCTGGAAAGATGCGTCTTAGAGTAGAGTTGGCAATAGCAATCAGTGAGTGAGTGATAATGGGCACAAGTTCTTGATCAGCTAAAGGCTTGTTGGCATAGCATTGCTTGAAAAATCAATCTATTGAATGATATCCGCCCCGCCAGATGTGCTGATTGAAGAATATGCCAAATTCTTGAAAGTACAGTACTTCGTGCCAGTTCTAGGCAGGAGTGAATTTTTTTTCCAAAATATTTCTAAACAAAGCAGGATATAACTCTAGAGCGAGGTGAATAACAAAAAACATTTTTGAGAACATCAGTGTAAATTGAAGAGTTTCTTTCTGCCGTGTTGACTCTCCTTTGTAGTTACTTCCCACGGACAGCTGACTGATTGGCACAAATGTCTGCAGAAAGTAAATCACAATGCTGCTGGAGTGAGTGTTTGTAGGAATAGAAATTAAAATTCACACATGCAAGGATTTGAACCAAAAGTGGTTGCAGACTGATCCAATCAGGGCAGAGAATTATTATAATGTGACTTGTCTGACCAATCACAGCTCAAATTCTGAATATTGGTGATCAGTCCATTTATAAATGAGCCCCACACTGGGCATAATTTTTGCACCCACAGGTAACTGTGAGTATGAAGGATTGGATTTAGTCACCTCATTGCCAGGTGCAATCAGGTTACATCAGCATCATATCACAGTTAACAGGTGGGCACACAAATACTGGTGCAATTAATTACCAGGTGAAAAATTGAACCTACCAAATTAGGGGCTGTCTTTCCAACTCAGCCCTTGTGAGGGAATGAGAGTTTAGCTGAATACTGAAAAGCTCCCCAGACAGAGCATTTATCTGTTTAGACCAGGGTTGGCAACGTTTGGCACGCAGCTCGCCAGGGTAAGCACCCTGGCGGGCCGGGCCAGTTTATTTACCTGCTGACATGGCAGGTTCGGCCGATTGCGGCCCCCACTGGCCGCGGTTCACCGTCCCGGGCCAATGGGGGCGGTGGGAAGCCGCAGCCAGCACATCCCTTGCCCGCACCGCTTCCCGCCGCCCCCATTGGCCCGGGACGGCGAACCGTGGCCAGACATTGCTTTATGTGTTTAGACATTGGTTCCTCTTAGACTGATGCATTAAATCAGTGGCTAGAGTGACAGGTAACCACTTGCAAGATTTATTTGACCACAGCTAAACAACAAGCTGTATAAAATCTTGAGAGTCAGCGCCACAGACATATTTGTTTCTTGTTAGCTCTTTGGAGGGTATTACTTCCATACTGGGGACTGGAGAGAGAAAATATTTCTAAGTTGTGTGAAGTAGAAGTTGATTTCAGGTGAATTTTTGTTGCAATCTGTCTCCCAGTGGCTTCCTGACTCATCACCAAATCCTACACATCAAGATCTTCTAAAAGAAAATAAAAATAACCCTCCACTGAAAGTTAAAATATGACGGAAGCAACTACTTCCAGGAAAGTCCTCCATGCCACAGATGAAATGTTCGTCATCCCCATCACCTTCATCCCTTCCATAATTGTCTGCCCTATGGGTATGATCCAATGTCTGTTGAAATCTATGGGAGTCTTTCCATTAACTTCAGTGGACTTAAGATCAGGCCCTATGGTCATCAACCATTTAAGGGGGACTGGATTACAGCTCCTTCAGAGCCTGTTAATGCCTCTTATAAATCAGCTGCCATATGTAGGATCACCCCTAAGGAATCTGAGGCTCATTCTGTGAGCTACAGCAGAGAGGGGGAGAGCCACTTGACACCCCAAACCCATGTTGCTGCATTACAACCATGTAAAGGAGCTAAATAGTTTTCAAAAGCCCTGTGGTCTCCTAGAACCTTACAACCATCTTGATCTTTTCCTGCTCTGTTTTAATGATATATTGGGAACTTTTTATAGAATTATCTTAAGATGCTCATCAATATTCATAGATTTTAAGGCCAGAAGGGACCTTCAGCTCATCTATCTGATCCCATGGTTAACTCAGGCCATAGAATTTCATCCAGTTACCCCACTGTTGAGACCAATCATTTGTGTGTGACTAAAGCATATATTCCAAAAAAGCATGCAGGTTTGATTTGAAGACATCAAGACTTGGTGGATCCACCACGTTCCTTAGTAGTTTGTTCTACTGGTTAAGCGACCTCATGGTTAAAAATGCAATATATTTACCACAGAATGCCCCAAATATTCAAACTGCTATATGCACTACATTGATGGGCTCTGTGATAGGATGTTTACCACATACCAGCAAGGAAGGGTTTAAAAGCAGCCTAGGGAGGCTGCTCAGGGGCAGCCAATTGTAGGGTGCATGGAGTAGCCAATCAGGGCCCAGTGGGCTCATATAAAAGGGAGCTGCAGGGCCAGATATAGTCAGTTATAGTAAGGAGCCCAAGGGAGAGGACTGGGTTCCTAGTGGGCTGCAGGAAGGTTGCACCTTGGACAGGGCAGTTGCTAACAGGGACCAGGGGAGCTAGAGAAAGCTCAAGGCTGGCTGCTGGGACTTGCAGGCTTGGGGACCTGAGAAGAGGGTGAAGAATGTGCTGGGGCCATTGGGAAGTGGTCCAGGGAACTTTAAGCAGCACTGGTGGAGAAGTTAAGGAGAGGCAGCAGGAGCTGCTAACTACAGGGTCCTTGGACTGGGACCCAGAGTAGTGAGTAGACCTGGGTCTCCCCCACTTGCCACTGTGAAAATGGATGGAGTGGAAGATACTTTCTCCCCCACGCCCCAGAAGGGGGAAAACATGGACAGTGACATGGCCAGAGGGCTGTGTCATGAAGAAGATGCTGCAGTTCTTGGACTGAGGCAGGTCTGCAGACAGTGACAAGGATGGGTGAGGTACACCAGGAGGGGGCATGCTGGCTGAGCAAGCTAATTCCCATGACAGCCAGCAGGAGGCGCCACTGGTGAGTGAACCCCATGACCGGCTCCAACAGCTAAGGGACTCATTACTACTAGTGTTCTCTCAGAGTTATGGCTGCAAAATTAGAGCATCACATGACAGCATTGAAAAGTTTGGGACTATTCTGCAATTGCTGGCTCGAGGACCAGCCTCCTTTCCACCTGGTTTCAGCCCTGCCTTTAAGAAGATGAGGAAATGCCTTTGCAAATGAACAGGGAGCAGATGAATATGATAGTCCCCATGTGAGCAAATGGGCTGAGGTATATAAGCAGCGGCGGCTCCAGGCTCCAGCACTCCAAGTGAGTGCCTGGGGCGGCAAGCCGCGGGGCGCGCCCTGCTGGTCCCTGCGAGAGTGGCAGTCAGGCAGCCTTCGGCGGCATGCCTGCTGGAGGTCCACCGTCCCGCAGATTCGGTGGCAATTCGGCGGCGGGTACGCTGAATCCACGGAACCGGCAGACCTCCTGCAGGCATGCCTCCGAATCCGTGGGACTGGGGACCTCCTGCAGGCATGCCTCCGAATCCGTGGGACCGGGGACCTCCTGCAGGCAAGCCGCCGAAGGCTGCCTGACTGCCATGCGTGGGGTGGCAAAGCTAGAGCCGCCCCTATATATAGGGGAAGGTATTTATTTCCCAGGCCCCAGAAAAAGCAAGTACTTTCCTGGAGGAGGAAGTTCTGACTGAGAGGATGAATTCCAAGCACTGCAAGGATTTTGGAGAGGACTGAAATTTGCCTGTAGTTTTACTTGATTTTCCCAGGGTTGCTTTCTTGCTTGTTTTGGACTCTGTGGGCTCCCCTCCCCTCTCTGTCTTTGGCAGGAAGGCTCATCTTGCAGCTGAAGCACAAGGAGTTAGGAGAGCTGGATTCTAGTCCCACCTTGGTCACAAGCCTTCTATGTGACCGCTCAGACACAGGCCTCTGTTCCTCAGTTTCCCCTGTTGCTAAAGATGTGAACAATGATACTTACAATATAGTAGTGTTCAGTCTCACTTCAATTCATTGACAGTGTGTGTGAATAAAACCAATTGGTCACATCCCCTGAGATCTGCAGTTGAAAGGCACAATAGAAGGGCCAGTGTCAATATCTCTTATTGATCGTCTTTCTGTATATTGCAGACTGGACAAGATCACCACTGACACCCCAGGCTGGGCAATGATACTCTTCCTTGAAACAGATCTATTTTTTCCCCCTTCAGAACTGTCTTTAAAACCTTTTTAAATATAAACTGGTTCGCACCCCAACAGATACCTTCAGCCATGTGCTTTGGAGGTTACACTATTTCTAGAGATATTGGGCCAGACTTTCAGTTAGGGTCTGCTCCCCTACTCAGGTAGTGCACAGGAGTCCAGTTCTGGCCATAACTGACTAGCTGATAATTCCCCTAGTTGGGGGATGGAGTGACTAAGCGGCTGTAAAACCTGCAAAGTAGTGTCTGCCTGTGCTAACTACCCTCCCCCAGCATAGGGGGAAGGAAGAGGCAGGGTAGACATCTGCTTTACCACACTGCTGTTCAGCTGGCATGGGACCATGTGTTATTGTCATCAGTCAGAGCAGCCCCTTGGCTGCTGTACGTCAGACTGGGACCAATGCAAACTGGCCCTCAGTATCGGGGAGCCATAACCAGTTTCCTGACACCCTCCCTACCATTCACTTGCAGAGTGCTGCAGGAGAAAGCCTGCCCCCATCTCTATATAATTGGGCCTCTCATAAATGATTGCGAACAGGGATGCTCCTGCCAATCTTCATCACTTAAGATCAGTCTCTTATCTTCCTCGATTTTATTTTTATATCCTTTCCTGCATCATCACTGCATCTAAACCTGTGGGAATCAGCCTCGTGTATCATCACCCAGATGCCTAGAATAGATATCAGGCTTTCCCTGATTAAAAGCCACATTCCAGATGGCTCCATCATATATCTTTCAAGGAAAAAAAGATAGTCAAAAGGAAATGTGGCCCATGGCTGTTATGCCAAGCCCTGCTCCAGGTCTTCCTGCAGAGGCGAAATTCTGCTGACCTTCTGCGTAGTGAGCCACTGAGGGGTGATTTAGGGTAGTGTAAAGGACTTGGGGGCATGACCCATATGCTTCTTAGACTGTAGACTCTTTAGAGCATGGACTATCTTTTTGTTCTGTGTTTGTACAGCACCTAGCACAATGGGGTCATAGTTCATGGCTGGGGTTCCTAGGCACTATCACTATGCAAATAATAATGTGTTTTAACAGCGACCTCTGGATCTGCCTGTGGCCAATTTTCCTCCTTCTCCTTGCAGATTGCTCTTGCTCTTGCATTACAAAAGTAAAGCGTGGGTGGGGAGGAGGGGAAGGCAAGGACTAGATCCTCAGCTTAAATCGGCATAGTTCCATTGACTTCAAATAAACTGCTGAGGATTTGCCTCAAGGGTTTTTTGAAGGGATATGTACCGTCCTGCTTCAGGACATAAGACAATATCTAAATAATGGAAATTAGGAAGAAGCTACTCAGTGGGCAAGTTATTGCATAACTACTTCTGCAGAGCATCTTGTACCTTCCTCTGTAGCAGCTGCTGCTGGCCACTGTCCAAGACAGGATGCTAGACCAGATTGTCCAAAAATCTGATGCAGGATGGGAAATCCTAAATCCCATGTCACAGTTTGGAAGGAGTTAGCAATTTTAAAAGGAGATTCATAGAGTGAGATCCTGGCTCCACTGAAGTCGATGGCATAATTCCCATTGACTTCACTAGGGTCAGGATTTCACTCAAAGACTTTAAGGCCAGAAGGGACAATCATCATGATCATCTGGTCTGACTTCCTCCTGCATAACACAGGCTATAGAATTCCATCCTGAATTTTCTTTCTCTAATATTCTTTCCTGCTGTGTTATACTCCTGACCTAGCAGCTGCTTGATGCATTAAACAATATAATGTCATGAAACCATATGCTTTATATCAATAAAGTTTTGTTTACTTAATATAGATCACTAGGGTAGTATGTAATAAACAGATTATTGTACAAGATGTCATATAATAGGTAGCTTAGAGTCTTTCCAAAAGTTAGTCTTTCCTTTCCCTTTCCTCCACCACCTACCCCTGTTATCAATGGACCTTTCTTCCGTCTGCTGAATTTAATTATAATTGCAAGGTTTGCTCCCCAGGTGGGTTATTTCAAGTTCTTACAACTCTTCCTTTAATATCTGGAGAATTATATGCCCTTTGAAGATAAAACACATTGAAGTGTATAGCTCTTCCATAATTGCTTTATCAATAGGGACCTTGTATAACCATCTTTTGGATGACAGCTTTGACACAAAATGTTCTGGCACATTTGGCTGGAAAGAAATGATACTTAATGAGCTCACTGTCATCAAGTTCTGTACAAACAAAGAACGGCAAAATCCCACTGCTTTCTGTTGGATCTGACATGCCTGAATTTAGGCCCCATCCTGCAATGATCTCCATATGGGCACATGCAGGGGGCTACTTGCATGTAGCTGATTGCAGGATCAGGGCCATATTAGCTACATGGAGAAAACTATGTTTTGCTCCTGACAGGTGATACTCCATGGTCACCACTTTAAATTGCTATTGTTCCATTGGGGCTGGCTGCGTGGGAAAGAGCCGTAGCCCCACCCTCTTCCATTGGTGCTGGCTAGGAGAGTCAGAGCTATAGTCCCACCTCCTTCCTTCCTTTTTGGGCCTGCCTGAGCAGGAAGAGAACATTCCTTAGGCTGCCTTGAGCACAAGGGCTGCTACTCTGCCTAACCTCCATAGAGGCTGCACTAGAGAGGAATGCTCCCTACTTGCCCTCCCATACTAAAGGCCAGGCACAGTCTGCCCCTAAATTTGCAGTTGTGTATTAGAGAGAGACTTTTTTTTTAATATTTTAACTGAACGTAGAGCTTGTGAAAGAAGTCAGAGAGACTACCTTGGAGACCTAAGTTCTCCATCAGCAATGCAGACTTCCCCACACCATTGAACAATTGGCCTGTGGAACTCATTGCCACAATATATAGCCAAGGCCATGAGTTTGATAGAGAAAGTCAATGGGCATTATGCACCTAACTCACATAGGCATGTTTGTCAATCCTACTAGGTGCCTATCTGCATCTTTAGGTGCCAAATACCTTTGTAAATCTGGCCCCAAAACCCTTCAAATGCTTCATGGCTTAAGCCAACCTCTAACTTTGGGGGAATTAAAGAGGAACTTTCCACCTACAATTGTTTCTTGTACTTTCCTCTGAAACATCTGCTACTGGCCATGGCTGCTGACAGAATACTAGTCTAGACCAGGGGTGGGCAAACTATGGTCCATGGGCCAGATCCGGCCCCTCAGGGCTTTGAATCCGGCCCGCGGCGCCGCTGGCACCATGTCTCAGGTCTCCATGCATTGCATTTGCCCTCCGTAGCTCCCATTGGCCGGGAACGGGGAACCGCGGCCAATGGGCGCTTCGGGGGAGGTACCCGGAGGCGTGGCAAGGGCAGTGCACACAGAGCCCCCCTCACCCAGGGGCCGCAGCGCTTCCGGGAGCGGGACCGGGGACAGGGCAGGCATGGAGGGAGGCTGCCCTGGCCCCGGTGAGCACCGCTGCCACCCCAGAGCCTCTTGAGGTTAGCGGCACCAGGCCAGAGCCCGAACCCCTCCTGTATCCCACCCCCAACTCCCTGCCCTGAACCCCCTGCCTGTACCTTGCACCCCTCCTGCACCCCAACCCCTGCCTTGAGCTCTCTGCTTCACCCTGCACTCCTGTGCACCCCAAACCCCTGCCCTGAGCCCCCTGCCACACCCCCACATCCCTCCTGCACCCCAACTCCTTCCTTGAGCCCCCTCACACACCTCACACCCCTCTTCTGCCCCAATCCCTTGCCCTGAGCCCCTTCCTGCACACCACAACCCCTCCCACACCCCACACTCCCTCCCACACTCCAACCCTCTGCCCCGGCCCTGCATACATTTTCCCCACCCAGATGTGGCCCTTGGCCCAAAAAGTTTGCCCACCCCTGGTCTAGATGGTCCATTCTGGCACTTCCTGTCTTCCAGTGACCCACCAGCAGGCCTCAGATTCTGGATACCACCTCTAAGAATAAGAAGGTAATTGATTCCCATAGAGGGAGAGAAACTGTCGGTTAAAGACAGACTCATGCTGTAAGATTGTAAGTCTTATACTTTTGCCTAAATCAATATAACTACAAGATGCCACCCTGTGCGTGAGGCTCTTAGCCAGGCCTTAGATTGGATATGTGCTTATACCACTCACTTTGATTTTTCTCTCCTCCAACCTGACTAAACC
Organism: Chrysemys picta bellii; assembly: GCF_011386835.1. Taxonomy (NCBI): domain Eukaryota; kingdom Metazoa; phylum Chordata; order Testudines; family Emydidae; genus Chrysemys; species Chrysemys picta. The sequence goes on along the minus strand of NC_088800.1, from coordinate 15,666,238 downwards.
AGGTTGTGTTGAAGATAATAGTTTAATTATTACCTCCAACTCCAAGGTATGTTCTCTGAGCTGTTCTCAGAGGAAAGGAACCTCTGAGCTCTAGTGAGAGAAGTGGCAGGAGCGCAGAAGCAGGGAGTGCATAAAAAGGGACCTCGGCTGGAGCAGTGCTTTAAAAGCATGAGGCAGAAAGGCACCAGTTCCCAAAGGTGCCATAAATTTGCTGGCTACAGTTTGCCGATGTCCTGGGAAAAGTTCAAGAGGTCACAAGGAGTAGCATGAACATGGGGACCTGTTTGCTCTAGGCATATGCCACTGTGTGCTGATTGTGATAGAGGCTTTTGCAAGGAGGATCTCTAGCCACAAGGACCTGGGCTGAGATGCAACAATTCATTTTGCATAAAACCACCTAACTGATGTCATTCAGACTAGACTTTTCTGAACAGGGGCATATTGGACTCAGTACAAGGGTTACCAGAGAGCAACTGAGAAAAAATGGGATGGGGTGGGAGGTAATAGGTGCCTATATAAGAAAAAGTCCCCCAAAATAGGACTGTCCCTTTTAAAATGGGACATCTGGTCACCCTACTCAGTACCCAAGAGGTAGAAGGCACTGACACCCACCCAGCCAGTCCATCTGAATATTATTTGTTTTGGCTCCAGTGGCCAGTAGCACGATGTGGATTCATAATGATCAAATAAACACTAACACTAATGTCCCACGAGAGCTATAGTGGTTTTTCTGTCAAATCTGAATTGAAATAGAAGATAAACCAACTGCAAAGAGTAATTTTTCCCTTCACCGTTCTCTAAACGAAATAAACCAGGAAGTAGAAGCACTTAGCGTAACAACAGCATGAATGCTTTGAAGATGCCTTAATCTCCTTTAATTATATTTCCCATCTAAATACATTTCTTCCATTGCTTGAGAAGCTAACATCTATTGATTTACATCCACTTTGACAAGAAGAGGTGTAAAAGGAACAGCAGAAAGCTCCTCGGGTGACTGGCAGCTAAGATGGCCACACAGTAAGGAAGCAAACAATTAAAAGGGGACACTAGCTGCTCAGCTTATCATTAGCTAGAAAGTGTGATGTCCTCTGAGGATCTGACTTAATGTTTGGATGCAGGCTCAGTATGGACAAACCACACCTAGGCTCCCCCTGCTATTGGGCAATGCATTCCAATGGCGCTAACATTAAGGTTTTCAGAAAATTGAACTTAAAGCCTGCAAACATGTTTTCTATTTAGTGGAATGTACAATGTCTTATTTATCATGAGTCAATTGATGACTAACTCACCCAGCAAATTCATGAAAGCCTTAGTTTTGTATTTGTTGTTCACATTCAGAGGCATTATACATCAAAAAGTCAACACTTCCAGGCTAATTCAATTATAATGCAGTCATCTATCATACTAGTTCAGTTACTGCCTCTCAATTTTTGAAGAATGATGCAAGTTGGTATGTACACATTGGATACTCCACTTTAATTACAAGCCCTCTCAGTGATACAAAACTACTCGGTGCTGGCTCACTGCAAACCCTGCTGCAGGCGTTCTCCTCACTATGCTTTTGTATAATACCCTCCATGATTGTTTTTCAAGGTGGCAGAGTGTGCAGCCATTGAGACTCCATCCTATATTATATATTGAAGCTATGCTACATCTATGCAGTTTGGAAAAACAACAAGCACTGCAGCGGTTGTATTTGCCTGCAGTGTTATAAAAGGCCTGATGACTTGAACTTATTTGTTTAGCTTTGTTAAACTAACTCTGATCACGGGAAGATACAGTCCAGCCTCATGTTTAATGGGTAAAAAGCAACAAAGAGTCCTGTGGCACCTTAAAGACTAACAGATGTATTGGAGCACCTTACATTTCCATTACATGTATCTGACGAAGTGGGTATTCACCCACGAAAGCTTATGCTCCAATACATCTGTTAGTCTTTAAGGTGCCACAGGACTCTTTGTTGCTTTTTACAGATCCAGACTAACGTGGCTACCCCTCTGATGTTTAATGGGTGTAATTCCTCCTGCTGCTACTTCTGAAATCATTCTGCATGAAGCCCGTTGAGCCCTACATTTCAGGAATCGTTTTTTGAGGTTCCCCTACATTATGCAAAATTATAAGCAAACATGCCCTTATATAGCACCATTCATATAAGAATTTCAAAGCGCTTTACAAACGTACACAATTCTTACCACAGTGCTAATTCTTGGAAAACTGAGACGCAAGAAAGAGGATGGCCCTCGTCCTGCACCATGTATGTTCATAATCGTTACTCAGTTGAGTTGATTTGTTGAAGATTTACAGGGCTGCGACTTAAGGGACTTGCTCAAGGTCACTCAGCAAATTAGTGGCAGAGCCAAGAATAGACCCCATATCTGCTGATTCAGCACGGCCTTATTCTAACCACTAGAACACACTGCCTTCCTGTGGGTTACCACAACAATCCGGGAAGTCGTTTTTGTTTGTTTGTTTTTTTAATCTAAAGTGGTTCTAAAGCTTTCATCACAGCAAATTATCACCAAGTGCTAAAAAGCTCCTTCCTTTGTCAGACAATGTATTTAATCATTTTCTCTTCCCCGAACAGTTTTTTCTTGGGACAATCATGTCATTTTCTGGGGTATTTTTCCATTATCAGAACAGAGTTGATTCAGAGACACAGGATAAACGCAGGATTTTGTATTTACATCTTCATTGCAATGTGTGGTAAAATTAGATGCATAACTCCTGAGATATGTGCATTTAATTTCTTGAACATCACAAGCTGGGTAGCAGCTTCTGATCTTCTGGCAATGAATGAGCCAACCTTATAAGCACAAACTTTTGGATATATTGCCATTTGAGAGAATGGGGTGATAGTAACAGAGGTCTATGAGACCTCTGCTGCATATCTAAATGAGATTATATAGTCCTAAATGTGTATAGGAAATGTAGTCCTCTAGTCTGGACATTAACAATTAATTTCTGTATGGCTTCCTACTGTTTGTATCATCTTTCGGGCTGATATTACCATTTCTATCATTAAGTTTATGGTTTTTATTTGCACCAGCTGAGCCATTTCCTTTAATACAGAACATAACTGATCTTTATTAATTTTATCCCAAGAATAAATCAAGAGTAACATATATTTTTGCCAGTCAATGAATCTGCATCTGACCTTTCTAACTGAATGGTGTTTTATGCAGATCATGATCTTTCCCAGTGCATTTCTATGCAAAATCATACTGTGTATCAGAAAACACAATTAATTTTCAGTTGAAACCCTCCAGATTTCCTGTGTATGAAAGCAGATTTTATTTGTGCAATGAACAAACATTTGGAAAAGGAATAGATCCATTCAAACACCTACTCTGTGCATTGAAATGTGCATTATTCTATGTAAAGAAAATGGACAGGATATTTGTTCCAAAACTATCTTAGCCCTTTAATCTTACTCTCACACATGACACACACGATACATGATGGGCATCTTGGTTAATGATTAAATATGCTAAATGCGTAGTGTCTGATGCCTCAAGACATGCAGCAATGCGGCCATGTGTCAGCAGACAGTAGGGAATCCAAAAGTTCCAAAGTGTCTGGAGTTTCCTTCTAGATCTAATTGTAGAATGAGGGAATGCAGTGAGCAAAGTGGAAATTGCAATGCCATATATTGCTCTCAATTCGGGAGGGCAGTGCCCGTTGACAAGAACTGAAGTCAGTGTGTACGGCAGTAAGCAAACAAAATACAAAAAAAAAAATCTTTTATTCTGGTATCACCAAACTGAGCAAACAAGAAAATAACAAATATCACTGATGCTAACACTGGAGTCCAAAATACACTGGTTGAGATTTTCAAAAGTGCCCCTTATTGGCCTAATTCTATTGCCATTGACATGGGCAAAACTGACTTCAAAGCACAGACAGCCCTTTTGAAAATCCCACCCAAGAATGCCTGGCTCACAGTCAGAGCACTAAAAGTTGCCGTTCTTGTGGACTACATTGGAACCTGATTAAAGGACCTGCTGCTTCTTCCACAAAGCCAATAGAAGTCTTGCTATTGACGTAAGCGGGGGCCAGGATCTGACCCACAGGGAAATTGGACATAGAGATGTTCGTTTGAGAATGAAGCTGAAAGTAAGTATAACAAATCCAGGTCCTCATTATTTCCCCAATGCACTGCAAAATGAAAAGCTCAACGTGGTTGTGTTGTGGGGGAAAAAATGACTTCGTTATAATGGGAATCCATGGTATAGAAAACAAGGGTGTGTAATGTAAGTGAGATATTACTTGCGGATTACTGGCTCTTTCTTCTCTCCCCCTTGCATGATATAAAGATTCTATTAAAGGGAAAAAATTATGTCAGCACCTTAAAGGAAAAATAATGTGATTTCAGAATAAATATAGATCGGGCTAAAATGATCATTAGAATGATGTATTTAAAGTTAAAAAAAAAAGGACCAATCCACACTGCACTGTTCCTTTGCAAATGATTTGTGGGAGCAAGGGCTCATTTTCTATTGTTCTCTCTGTTTCACGGGGAACAAAAAATAATCAATTTTTATTAAACAAGATGATTTGAGGAGTTCTGTTATCAGAACCTGTTACTGGATTTGGGCCATCTGTCTCCTTCGGCCACCTGCATGTTTTCTCATAAGCTGCTCCACCAACTCCAGCCGAGCCTGGGAAGAGAGCTAGCATGAAGCTGGCATAGATAGTACCACGTTTCCCATTGTGATTAAACCCGTCATTGACAGACTCTCTCAGTCGACTGTATGAGGGAGAAGAGCTTTCTGTTTCACTCACACACGCACATTTCCTCATAAACTATTCAACTGACAGTAGTAAACAGAACTCCCAGCTGCCAGCCCAAGTCAAGAGCACTTGTAAACACACACATGTCACAAATCATTCTTGTATTATGGCTGAGCCTGTCAACTCTCAATTCATCACCTGTGTGCAATTGTTCCTCTCACTCCTTTAAGAAGCACCCTTGACGAACAGACCGAAACTGTACATATCTAAACCGCACAAGGGAAATCACGGCTATCAGTGCCATTTTCTCCAGATGGTCTTTGGCCCTTCTGGAAGAGGACATTGCTGCATTCGAATGAAGCCAAGGTGCTTTGCTGCTTCTTTAGCCACAGCCAGATTTCTAACCTACTAGTTGCAGGATAACATTTTCAAAAACACCTACGTCCCATTTTCAGGTGACTTAGGCACTTACAAGTCCCATGCAACTTAGGCTTCTAAGTCCCTTAGGTGCTTTTGAAAACAATACCCGTTGCATGCTGATGGCTGGTTACATCAAGAACCATACAACTTGTTGCCTGATAAATAATTGGCTCCCTGAAACAGCCAATAATGAACTGTGGGCATGGCATTTTGCTCTTTTACTATAACTCACTAAAACAGCTCTAGCTGCGTTCTCTACCTCACACAGATGTAGCCTCTGTGCCGAGAGTAAGAGTGTCTCCATAGCTTGTGGTTTCTATAATAAGATTTCTTTACAAACTGATTGAGGGAAACCACCAGAGATTATTAGCTCCTAGCTAAAAAGAAATGGAGGGATTGCTCACATTTTATTAACATAAACAAGTTAATTGTCTGCAAAGCTATTATTGCTAATGGAGTATCACGCACACACATAGTGCTTTACACTTTATACGAGACATGGGCCCAGTTCCTCAGCTGGTGTAAATTGGCATAGCTCCATTGAAGTCAATGGATCTACACCCATGGTTCAAGTTGCATGTTTACAGTCTAAATCAGGGGTCGGCAACGTTCGGCACGCGGCTCGCCAGGGTAAGCACCCTAGCGGGCCAGGCCAGTTTATTTACCTGCTGACGCGGCAGGTTCGGCCGATCGCGGCCCCCACTGGCCGCGGTTCGCTGTCCTGGGCCAATGGGGGCGGCGGGAAGCGGCGCGAGCTGAGGGATGTGCTGACCGTGGCTTCCCGCCGTTCCCATTGGCCCGGACGGCGAACCGCGGCCAGTGGGGGCCGTGATCGGCCGAACCTGCCGCGTCAGCAGGTAAATAAACTGGCCCGGCCTGCTAGGGTGCTTACCCTGGCGAGCCGCGTGCCAAACGTTGCCGACCCCTGGTCTAAATCAAATGTAACAGACAGAAACACAGAACAGGCAGGGGGACAGGGATGGCTCTGAGGAGCACACTGTCCGTGTTTGGTAGGCTTCACAAAGGGTGTGGGTTTTAAGGCGGGATTTGAAGGAGGAAAGGGAGGGCACTTGGTGGAGAAGAATTAGAGGATGTTCAAAGCCTAACAGGACAGCACAAGAATTAGAGTGTGGAAAGGAGTCACAAGAACCCTTACAAGAGAGGATGAGGCCAAGCATGGAGTAGGAGGAAGTGAGAGCAGAGATGTAAGCAAGTATACAACTATAAAGATTTGCCACATTATCTTTCAGTTGACACTGCAGATTCAAAGGCAGCGAAGGGGTTAATAAAACCGTGAAATGAACGATGGCTGGGTGGTTCTTAAAAAGGTTCTCTCTCTTGGGTAAACATTTCACAAGGATGAAGAAACAGCTGTTAAATGGAGAGAAAAGATACAATATGGAAGCAACGTCAGAGAATTCAGCTGGGTTTGCAATATGTTGTTGGAACAATTTTGTTCTTAAATGTATAATGTGTCTGAAAGATCTCTCAAAAGAAACATGTTATTTTGGAGAGGAGTTGTTTGCATTTTGCTAGTAAAAGAGATTAGTCACAATCAAAGCAGTAAGGCACACAAAAAATCATTGAAAATCAATTGTGGATTATATTGGTGACTATCACATGGGGCAGAAGGAGTATTTTTAATGAGGCAGTGCATTAATTTAAACATCCTTTTTTACAACATGGTATAAATGTAACGAAAGAGGCTTAAGGCATGTGAAGCAAGCAATGCCAAGCTAGCTTTCTGGTTCGTTCTCCCAACTTGAGGCCATATGCAAATTCACACCAGGGTCTAGATTAGTATTTCAAAGATCTCTGAAAATCTGAGCATGTTCAGATCTAGTTTCCATTGGGACTTGTAAACACAGTACAGTGAACTAGAAGTCTGGCACTACTACATATGGTATGCCCTGCAAGGTGCAGTCATGTCATCAGCATTGAAGAACAATGGCTTGGAACGTCAGATATTCAGATAAAATAACAACCAGTGCTGAACTCTGACCAATATTTGAACCACATCCCCAAATTTTTATGAGGTTTGAGGAAAAAATGAGCTGAAATTTTGTAGGTTTTTCTTTGCTAACTTCTTTGCAGACATGCGAATACTGCAATACCATAAGAAAGACTGTCCCCATGCTATTAGAGCCTAAAATGCCTGTAACTACTTTAACTCTCTTGAAAATCTATTCTTCTGAGATTCCCAGATCATTGAGGTTTTGGATAAATTCAGGTAAACCTCAACTAAATATCTTAAGTAGTAGATGCTTAGTCAAAACTGAGAAACTTCCAAACCTTATGAAAATCCCGTATGATTGTGTGTGGGAAAATAGCTTATTGCTGACACAACGTGGCTTGAACAGATGGAGATATCCATAGATTCATAGATTTTAAGGACAGAAGGGATCATTATATAATCTAATCTGACCTCATGTATAACACAGGCCATAGAATTTCATCCACTTACTCCACTCCTGAGCCTAGCAGCCTGTATAGAAAGTTATCCAGTCTTGAAGGCTTCAAGATATGAAGAATCCACCACCATATGAAGGCCCGTTTCTAGGCATATTCAGATGTATTTTGTGTGCATGGCTCAATTAGCTGCTGTTTTATTTCAGTAGGTTACAAAATTATTGGTTCGTTCCTACAGTACCATGGATTGGAGACATTATGCTTATATGAATTTTACTCTTATATGCTTCCGCTGATTATTCAGAATGTTTCTGATATCAAGTCTTGCTCCTCACAAAGATTAAGGCAGGGGTGGCCAATCTGTGGTTCTGGAGCCGCATGCGGCTCTTCAGAAGTTAATATGTGGCTCCTTGCATAGGTGCTGATTCCAGGGCTGGAGCTACAGGTGCCAACTTTCCACTGCTCAACCCCAGGCCCTGCCCCCCTCCACTCCTTACCCCAAGGCCCCCACCCCTTTCCACTCCCTCCCCTGAGCCTGCTGCACCCTTGCTCCTCCCCACTCCATCCCAGAGCCCCCTGTACATAGTGAAACAGCTGATCGCAGCGGGAAGGAGGCACGGGGAGGGAGGGGGAAGTGCTGATCTGCAGGGCTGCCGGTGGGCAGGAGGTGCTGGGGGAGGTGGGGGGGCCTAATGGGGGCTACTGACCTATTACTGTGGCTCTTTGGCAATGTACATTGGTAAATTCTGGCTCCTACTCAAGCTCAGGTTGGCCACCCCTGGATTAAGGCATATCCTCAGTGATTTCCATCAAAGGCAATGCCATTTGAAGTTAATGCAAAAGTTACTAAGTGACTCATGATAGCAGATAAATGGTGGCATGTATAATATTTCTAAGTAACTCTTTCTTTGAAGGACTATTGCAACGTTAAAATAATATAGATTTGATAGGGGTCAGTATGAGTTAAAGAATATGGTCCAAATTGAGAGGTGAGTAACTTACACCTTCTTCCAGTCCCCATAGTATGTAATTTATACCAATTTACAAAAACAACAAGAAGTCTGGTGGCACCTTAAAGACTAACAGATTTATTTGGGCATAAGCTTTCGTGGGTAAAAACCTCACTTCTTCAGATAAGAAGTGAGGTTTTTACCCACGAAAGCTTATGCCCAAATAAATCTGTTAGTCTTTAAGGTGCCACCAGACTCCTTGTTGTTTTTGTAGATACAGACTAACACGGCTACCCCCTGATACTTTATACCAATTTAGGCTCTATTATAAGCCACATTCAGAGGTGATAAGCAAGAGAGTGTAAGTTACATGATGGTAAGCTGGTGAGAGTCTAAAGGAGCCTAGTTATAAGAGAGTCTGAGTGTAATTTGCATGATAAAGCCAGAAAAATGTATAAATTACACCATCTTAAACTTCAATTTTCCCCTATAATCCCCTCAGCAAAGGGGTATGGTGGAAGAAAAGGGTCCATGGCCCAACCACTGCTACAACCTGGTGATCCTCGGACACCAGAACAGCCCTCATGGGACACAGGCAACTGAGCATAAATTAGAGCAGCCCTGAGTCTTCTTTAAATTGCGCCGGGGCCAAACCAACCCTGCAGCGTATGTCTACACTGAAGCTGGAAGCGAGCCTTCCACTCCGGGTGGACAGACTCATGCTAACAGAGGGTGATCAGATGTTCCGATTTCATAGGGACAGTCCCAATTTTGGGGTCTTTTTCTTATATAGGCTCCTATTACCCCCCCCCAACCCCCGTCCCGACTTTTCACACTTGCTGTCTGGTCACCCTATGCTAACAGGGCTCAAGCTAGCATGCTAAAAATAGCTGTGTGGACAGTGAGGTTCCGGCAAAGACTCAGTCTCGTCACCCAAGCTCAAGCCTAGGGGATTGAGTTGGCTTGTGCTGAGGTGGCTAGCGCAAATCTGTCTATCTGAGCTAGGAGGCTTCCTCTCAGGTGCAGTGTGGATGTACTGCTAGTGGCCTCAGGATAAGGGAGCTCCAAAGACAGTGGCTTAACAAGAAAATCTGACCCCTAGGCTCCTTTCTGAGTTTGGCCTTATAGAGCATCTGTGTCTTACGTAGCAACTGCTTAAATAAAAGATGTTCAGTCCCAGGCCTTTGGTCAGACGTTAACAACGCTGAGAGCCTTCACAGCAGGAAAAATTGAATTTGGATTAAAAAAAATTGCAAATTACCTCATTATTTTCTCAGCTAGCCATTTTAACCTAATTTTATCCTGTTAACTGAATGTCCTGTGTGATTTCCATGCTGAACGGAGTAGAACGTCAAAGACATTGATCTTGGCTCTGGCTTGGTTTTTACAGGTTTTGGATCTACTCCATCTTGGCACCATGTTACTGGTTTTTATTAGTCAAAGCACCTGCTCTACTGAAGTGACTTTATTTTTTCATTCCTTTTTCAATGAATCCCTCTTGACCAGTGCCAGAATGAGAGCCTTGGAGATGAAAATCCTCAGGTAAGCCATGATGGGTAGTGGCAGGACAAGCTTCCCACATACTGCCATCCTTCCCCATATGCTCCAAGCATGACATGGAGGGACCTCCCTCATAGCAAGATGGGAGGCCACTTTCCTTGCACATGTCTATTCTATATACACTTGTATACTGTGCTCATCACTGTAGTATCTGAGTGCCTTCCAGTTGTGTATTAAGCAATGTGACTACACATCTGTCCCGTGTTGGTTGTCCTGTCATCCTCTCCCCTGAGGGAGAAGCATGTGGAGTGGATTGTCTTGTTTTGTAGGGTTTTTTCTAAATGTGTTTATATAAATATACCTGTTGCTGTGTGTTTATATTAAAAAGACACGGTCAAAGAAATGCACCTTGCACTTGGAACAGAAAGTGTCAATGTTTGTAATAATCCAGGGGTCGGCAACCTTTCAGAAGCAATGTGCCGAGTCTTCATTTATTCACTCTAATTTAAGGTTTCGCGTGCCAGTAATACATTTCAATGTTTTCAGAAGGTCTCTTTCTATAAGTCTATAATATATAACTAAACTATTGTTGTATGTAAAGTAAATAAGGTTTTTAAAATGTTTAAGAAGCTTTATTTAAAATTAAATTAAAATGCAGAGCCCCCCCGGACCGGTGGCCAGGACCCGGGCAGTGTGAGTGCTACTGAAAATCAGCTTGCGTGCCACCTTTGGCACGCGTGCCCAGTGGCATAGCCAGGGTTGCTGCCGAGGAGGAGCGGCTGAGAAAAAAGGCGCATGTCCTTCAGCGGCATTTCGGCAGCCCTGCGCATGCGCCAAAATGCCGCCAAAAGACAGAGCGGCACATGTGCAGGGCCGCCGAAATTATTCTTATTTCAGAGGCCCTACGCATGCGCCGCTCCGTCTTTTGGCGGCGTTTCAGTAGCCCTGCGCATACGCCAAAATGCCGCCAAAAGATGGAGCGGCGCATGCGCAGGGCCACCGAAAGACGGAGCGGCGCTGGAAAAGGCGCCACTTGGGGAATTCTGGGCTCGGGGGAGCAGGTGCTCCCCCTGCTCCCCCCCAGCTACGCTACTGCGCATGCCATAGGTTGCCTACCCCTGTAATAGTCGTTACTTCCTGGAGGAGTTCATTCCATCATCACGGACCATCCTCAGAGAAAGTTCTGTCTCCTGCACAGATGAGCTTTACTTTTGTTGTGCCTTCACTGCTCTCTGCTGAGATGCCCAGGAAGGATGCTGCTGCCAGTTGTGATGGTTTTTGTGGAGTGCAAGGAGTCTTCCAGCAAGGATCTGAATAGACATCACCAACCCATTTCACTTAGGCCACCTAACAGATATCAAGTGACAATGGCTTTAGTTACCAGCATCTTGAGTGGGATTTGATTCACTGACACCATCAGATAACAGAAAACAATATAATAACAATGATCAGTTGTGCAGAACACCTCTTCCCTGGAGATCTCAATGTGCTTTACGGTGGTGGTGGGGAGTTATCGCCTTCATAGAACCACAGAGTTAGAAGGGACCACAAGGGCCAAAATGCAGGATGTTATGTGTCAAACCATCCAAGACAGATGGCTACCCGGTCTCTTCTTGAAAACCACTAGTGAAGGAGCTTCCACAACCTCCCTAGGCTGTCTGTTCCATTGTCCTCCTGTTCTTACAGCTAGGAAGTTTTTCCTGAGATTTCATCTAAATCTGCTATGTTGTAGTTCGTACCCACTGTCTCTTGTCCTGCGCTCTGTGGCAAGAGAGAACAATTTTTCTCCATCTTTTTTATGGCAGCGTTTCAAGTATTTGAAGACTGCTATCATCTCCCCCCCCCCCGACTCCCTCCCGACTCCCCCCCTCCTAATCGCCTCTTTTCAGACTAAACATACCAGACTAAACATACCAGTTCCTTCAGCCTTTGCTCATATGGCTTGCATTCCATCCCATTGATCATCTTTGTCCCTCGACTCTGGATCTTTTCCAGTTTCTCTACATCCTTTCTCTACAGGGGTGTGACAAGGTGTACCAGGCCCTTTGAGGCCCCCGATAGAGGTCCTCATGGTCCTATTGCTCCCCCTCCCACCCAACCAGAAAAGGAGCAGTGAAGGTGGGTCCTCCAGGCCTGCCTAGAAAGGCTGCAGGGAAGCAGCCAATCAGAGCACAGTAGGCACAGATAAAAGGAGCTGCAGGGCCTGAGCAGGTCAGTTCCTGGCTAGGACCAGAGGAGTAAGGAGGTGGGGCTCCTTGCTGGCTGTGGAAGCTCAAGGGAGAGCCAGAAGATGGGTTCTGGTGGCATTGGCATTCAGTGAGGAAGGAGAGGAGTGGAGAATTTCAGCCCTGAGGTAAGGGTGAAGAGGAAGGAGTTACATGGGAAGTGGCTCAGGGAATAGCAGCAGCAACTATTAAAGGAAGCAGCACGTGGCTGCTATTTATAGAGTCCCTGGGTTGGGACCCAGAGTAGTGGGTGGGCTGGCAGAGTGGCCACAGCCCTAAGAAGGGGACAAGTTTTGTTTTGTTTGTTTAAAGGCTCCAGGATGGGGGTGAAGACCCTGCAGAGCGCCATTCAACCATTTGTTGAACTTTGTTACCCTGGGATGGGGACTAACCTTAAAGGAGTAACATGGCTGGAGATCTGGGGTGAGAACAACTAATAAGGTAAAGAGACTCCAGGGAGAAAGCCCTGGGAGCACTGCTTCATACCAGGGCAGGGATGGACTTGAAGCTAGGCCAGAAGGGTCTGAGAACTGAGCCCAGAGACAGGGCTGCAGCTACCAACCAGGGTACAGTGATAGGCCCTATTGGACTTTTGTCACCCCAGATGAGGTTCCTTCATGGGTTTAGACTATGTGTGGCTTAGCTGGAGGGCTGAGCCAATGAAGGCCTGCCTAATGAGGGCAACCACTGACAGGGGGCACCACGAAAAGAGAGAGAGGTGAGTTCAGGTTTGCATGCACCCAACAGAGGTGAATGCACACCGTCACAAGTGGTGACCAAAATTGGACACAGTACTCCAGCTGAGGCCTAAGCAGTATTGAGTAGAGTGGTACTATCACCTTCGGTGACTTGCATGCTATGCCTCTGTTAATGCAACCAAAACTGTATTTGCTTTTGTGTGTGTGTGTGTGTTTGCAACAGCATTGCATTGTTGACTCATGTTGAGGCTGTGATCCACCACGACTCCTAGATCCTTCTCAGCAGTGCTGCTGCCAAGCCAGTTATCCCCCATTCTGTATTTGTGCATTTGGTTTTTCTTCCTTAAGTGTAGCATCTTACATTTGTCTTTGTTGAATTTCATTTTGTTGTCTGTAGTCCAGTTCTCCAATTTATCAAGAATTTTAGCTCTATCCTCCAAAGTGTTTGCAGCCCCCCTCCCAGCTTTGTGTCATCTGAAATGTGATCAATATGTTCTCTATTCCTACATCCAGGGCATTAATACAGATGTTAAATAACACTGGACCCAGAACAGATCCCTAACATCATTCCATTCATAATTATTCTTTCTTTGCGGTTGTTTAACCAATTATGTATCCACTTAATGGTAATTCTACTGAGCCTGCATTTCTCCAGCTTACTTATCAGAATGTCATGTGGGACTGTGTCAAAAGCCTGGCTAAAGTCCAGGTATACTATGTCCACCATATTCCCCTTATCCACCCAACTAGTTACCTTGTCAAAGAAGGAAATCAAGCTGGTTTGGCATGATTTGTTCTTAGTAAATCCATGTGGGCTGCTAGTGATTACCCCTTCATCCTCCAGGTATTTGCAAATTGAATGTTTTATACTTTGCTCTAGTAGCTACCCAGATATCGAGGTCAGGCTAACTGGCCTATAGTTCCCTGGCTCCTCCTTTTCCCCCCTGTTTAAAGTTGGGCACTGTGTTAGCCCTTCTCCAGTCTTCTGGGAGCTCTCCTGTCATCCACGAGTTTGCAAATATTATTGCCAGTGGCGCTGAGATTTCTTCAGGAATTCCTTTAGCACCCTGGGGTGAATAGCATCCAGCCCTGCTGATTTGAATACAGATGGTGAAACTGAGGCACGCGGAGGTTACCGTAAATGACTTGATCCAGGTCATAGAGTGAGTCAGTGGCAGTCAGGAATAAAACCTGAGTCTTCTGACTTCTAGCCACAAGCTCAAGCCATTTAACAGCAGCTACCTTCACCTTCCTTCCTTCCGGGCTGAGGCACTGTATGCTCCTCGGAGCAGGGTTCTCATTTTCTACAGGTTTGTACAGCACCGACCACAATGAGTCCCTATCACAATATAAATGCCACATTTGCTCCATTAGCAGAACTGGTTTTCGTCTGCCTGTAATGATGTGTGTTGCTATAGTGCCACTTACTGGTAAAAGTGTATCAGAGGCAATCAAAGAAAGATGGCTGAGTCCCAAAAATGTCTTGGCTCATGTTACACCTCCCTCTCATGACTAGTTCAGCTATTAAAATGGCAAACTAGGTGCAGTTGTGTATTAAATATCATGGCGTGTATCACTATATTTAAAAGCATAAAGAAATCTAGGGCTTAGACCGTGAAAGAATTTAAGGGTGTTAGATGCCCGGCTCTCTTTAGGAAAATCCCTGTGTAAAAAGCTTCCTGTTAAATCTCTTTCGTACAACTCCTTTTCTGCATTTAAAAGTTTCTGGTCCTTTTATTTCTCTCCTTTCCCTTCTCCCTCCCCCCACCATATCCCCCCCCAGAAGGCTCCATCTACTGCTTCCTGTATATTGTCTCTAGAAATGAGTACAAATCAATTTTTCTTCCACGATGATAAATTATACGAGACACATTAATTGTGAGGCTCACATTCATTTACTCACAATGTTATAAACAAGAAATATTCTCTATTTCTGAAAGTTTCTTTCTTGGATGAATGAAGGCTGAGGTGCCAAAAGAAAAAGAGAGGGGAAAATTTACCTCCAAATAGAAAACAGAGCAGAATATGGAGCCAATATGCAGTATTGCCAAAATCACTTGGAAGACTTTCACATCTGAAACAAGTATGGAATGAAAGAATAGGAAGTGCTAAACCAATGGGCTGAACAGTTAAAAACAAAATTAAAGGTGAACTGAAATGCTGTCTCAGGAAACTTATTTGAGATCCCAAAGCATTAGATGTTGTTAATAGATGAAAAGACTTTAAACAGTTCTAATAAATGCATTTGAGTTACCACTCCTCTATGAAAGCATTAAAAGAAAAACAAATGTTCCTACTTAGATGACTTACTGATGCACACTGTTCATAATAGGCCAAATCCTTTTCTCTGAGCACAGCCAAGTAAACAGGAGGTGAGATTGGGGCAAGAGAGGACAGAATCCTTCCTCCAGACCATAGAGCACTAATGGAGCAATGCCATAGCTGCTACTGCAGTCTCGGAGCGGGAGTAGATTCTATGGCCGCTGATTCCCCCAGTACAGGAACTTGCCAGTAGAACTTCATTATCATGGATTCCCTGGGCACATTCATGTTAATGCAGATGGTGTTTATTTCTGAACTTCACCAAATAAAGTCAACCCAAAATGCTGTGGGGGAAGAGATAGGGGGGACAGCTTTATGGCAGTTAGAAACCTATAGAGAATTTCCTAATACAACTGCATTGGATAGGAGCAGAGAATTCACATCTCAGACTTTAATGATTAGTTATGGGTCGGCAACCTCAGGCCAATAGGGGCTGCAGGAAGGGCGGCCAGCACATCCCTCGCCCGCGCCGCTTCCCGCCGCCCCCAATAGGGGCGGCGGGACAACAACTCCCATAACTAATCATTAAAGTCTGACACTTCTACCAAAATCTGGCTACAAGTTAACTTCTTGAAGGCCGGTTGGTGGACCGTTCGGGAGGGGAATTTAGTCTCTGCAGCCTTTCCTGGGCTGAGACTGCTAAGGCAGGTGTTCTAGTCATGAGGGTGAGTTTTGTGACGTGGACATGAGTACAAAAGAGACTGACCTGAAGCGCCAATTCATTTCACACGGCCCACAGAACAAGCATCGGATCACAACCATTTCCAATCACTGGGACAAACCCAAAGCAGGGTTCATCTTTGTGATGAAAGGCTCCCTATTGCAGGCCCTGAGCCATCCAGTCTCACTTGCTGCAGGGGTTGGCAACCTCTGGCTCGCGGCTCGCCAGGGTAAGCACCCTGGCGGGCCGGGCCAGTTTATTTACCTGCTGACGCGGCGGGTTCAGCCGATCGTGGCCCCTACTGGCCGCGGTTTGCCGTCCCAGACCAATAGGGGTGGCGGGAAGTGGCGCGGGTGAGGGATGTGCTGGCCGCCCTTCCTGCAGCCCCTATTGGCCTGGGACGGCGAACTGCGGCCAGTGGGGGCCACGATCAGCCGAACCTGCCGCGTCAGCAGGTAAATAAACTAGCCCGGCCTGCCAGGGTGCTTACCCTGGCGAGCCACGTGCCAGAGGTTGCTGACCCCTGCTACAAAGAAATACATTTTAGAGGTGAATTCTCTTTTCATTGGTTGGGACTATAGCAGGGATAGATCAGCCACTCCTTTCTTTCCCACAGCAATCTGGCATCTCATGTCACCTCCATCTGCTTTGAGACCAGGAATCTCCAGGTGAGCGCTCTCCTGGACTTTCTGCATGGCAGCTGTAATTATTGAGTGCACAGTAGGAGCCTGATTTGCCTCTACATTTGCACCTGTGTAAAGTGGGTGTAAAACACTACCACTAACTTGAGCAGAGAATTCTGATCTGGCAGCATTCTACATCACTTCCCACAAGTATGAATGACAACTCAGGGTAGAAGGCATTAGAGAATCAGCCCCCTAGATGCCAGTCTTTAAATACTGGGGTCTGAGTCTAATCGAGTGTTGGTGGAAATCAGGGGGTAAGTCCAGTGAAGTAAACCAGGAGCAAAGGAGATCAGAATCAAGCCCAGGCCTCGTCTTATGGACAATCACCCTTTCCTTCCACTAGGAACAAAGGGTGAATGTATGTACCAATTAGAAACATGAAGCTGGACTTGTGTGAGGGCCTGATCCAGCTCACATTGAAGTCTTTCCATTGGCTGGCTCTGGCCTCTTAAAGCACTCCAGAACTCTAAGCCTTAGGTAAAACATGCCAGAGGCAATTAACAGATACCGAGACTAATAGAGCAGAAAACAACTATAACAATCAGGAAGAGCCGGTAAAATGAAGGGAAGTTGGCCTGTGTAACAATCTAATAGAGATACTGGGGGATTGTTTTTTTTTAAAGACTTGTTATCTGGGCAGAAGCCTCACCCTATGTAATGTGCAGACACCATGCCATAAAAAAAAAATGCTTTAAACAGACTAGCAAGGCGATTGTTCACAAAACTTAATTAGGCTTTTTCTGCACAAAGTGTCATAGATAGCAAATAAAGATGTCTCATCAGACTCCTCTCAAGTGCTTTGCTGCATATCTGTGTAGCAGAAAATGTGATATTTTGACAGTAACTGTGATTTATGAAGGCAAGTGTTATCTGCAGACCACACAAGATGAACATGTGATGAAGTGAATAAAAATCCTTCTGTGGAGGTGGTCTTAATCAATTAGTTTCCATTTCTTGAATGACAGCCAATATAAAATACATTCTTCAGGCTGTTTCCAACTGACCCTGGAGCCTTAGGTTGCCAGTAATTTCCTATACTGGGCAGAAAACTTAACCACCTACAAAAGAGAGAATGTAAGTGAATTATTAAGTCTTCAGAACTCCTTGTTTGCAATCCAAATCAGTCATTATTTTGTAGTTAATCTTCTGCCCATTTGTGGCAATGGGAGAGGCAGATGTTTAATTAGTTTTAGCAAAAAAAATCCATTAAAAATGGTCTTGCTTCTACTGAACTGGATTTATAATCTTTGTAGACAGAGACAATTGGAAAAAAACAGAGAAAAATATTCTACAGGGAATCCGAGGAAATCTGTGTCTCAGAACATTCTTGCCTGCACTCTGGGACCTTTGGGACCTGCAGAATCTGATCGAAAACACCTGCATTTTCCAGCTGTCACAGACACTAATTCCATTTACAAAGGAGAAAAGAAATCCTCATTAATCATGGGTCCATTTTTAATTTGCAGGGTTAGTGATGTTTGAAAAACACAGATGACTTACCAGTGTGTTGTATAGCAGTAAAAAAGGATACAAATGTCTCCAAGCAGATAAAAATAGAAGGGAAGAGCTCTGTTCAGAAAGCACAGAAATCAGTGGAGTTACTCCAGGCTTATGCTAACATAGCTGAGAGCGGAGTGTGGCTCTGAACCTTTTCTTTCAATAAGAGATTTTACTTAGGGCCTGATTCTGCAGTCCTTGCTCACACTCAGCAATCCTCGTTCACGTGCATAGTCCCACCGAGGCTACTTGTGTAAGTGCCCGCTGTGAGTAAGGTATGCAGAATTGGGCCTTTAGTGCAGTGTTGCACTAGTGTCCCAGCACAAAGCAGTCCTAAAGTCAGCAGATCCAACCAGTGGAGGATTTTCCCCACACAAGGAATTATGGATGCAACGAGCTATCATAGCAATTCGTATGCGATCACCCCTGCTACCCAGCACAGGGGGCAAGTCTGGAGAAAAATGGATATAGCCCAGGCATCCCTATGCTCTGCTAATCCCCAGATGCCAGAATTCCTCAAAGCCATTGGCAACTACTATATATTAGGGTGACCAGATGTCCTGATTTTATAGGGACAGTCCCGATTTTTGGGTCTTTTTCTTATAAAGGCTCCTATTACCCCCCACCCCGTCCCGATTTTTCACACTTGCTGTCTGGTCACCCTACTATATATACACTAGAGAAGCCTGAGGTAACTCTAATTCAGGGGTAGGCAACCTATGGCACGCGTGCCGAAGGCAGCACGCAAGTTGATTTTCAGTGGCACTCAAACTGCCCGGGTCCTGGCCACCAGTCCGGGGGGCTCTACATTTTAATGTAATTTTAAATGAAGCTTCTTAAACATTTTAAAAACCTTATTTACTTTGCATACAACAATAGTTTAGTTATATATTCTAGACTTATAGAAAGAGACCTTCTAAAAACGTTAACATGTATGACTGGCACGCGAAACCTTAAATGAGAGTGAATAAATGAAGACTCGGCACACCACTTCTGAAAGGCTGCCGACCCCTGCTCTAATTTATGCCAAGGACTGGCACTGAATAGCCCTGGATGGGGATGTTACATAGGTGGCTTAAAGCGAGCTTTGTCTACCCCCTTTTGCTCTGAGCACAGCTTGGCTGACCCAGAGAATCTGGGCCTAACTAATTAAATCCCAACCCCAAAAAGTTTTGACTGTATTTGACATATACAAAGCGTTCTCTCCCTCTCATTTTTTGTAGGTAACTGAGCACAGCTGGCGTGTATATGGTACACGGTTAAAGCTGGTAACAAACCTTTTGAGATTAGGGAATCTCTACAACCTACTAGAACTCTAGGGTGGGATCCACAAAAGTGCGTGGGCACCTAAGTCCCTGTTTTAGTTGCCTTAAATCCCAGTTTTGGCTCCACTACAATCCACCAAATGCCTGCCAAATCCCATAGGCACCTAGCCCAGTGTTTCTCAAACTGGGGCTGCCGTTTGTGTAAGGAAAGCCCCTGGCAGACCGGGACGGTTTGTTTACCTGCCCCGTCCGCAGGTTCGGCCGATCGCGGCTCCCACTGGCCGTAATTCACCGCTGCAGGCCAATGTGAGCCGCTGGAAGCAGCGGCCAGTACGTCCCTCGGCCCGCACCGCTTCCCGCAGCTCCCATTGGCCTGGAGCAGCGAACCGCGGCCAGTGGGAGCCATGATCAGCTGGACCGGCAGACGGGGCAGGTAAACAAACTGGCCCGGCCCGCCAGGGGCTTTCCCTACACAAACAGCGGCCCCAGTTTGAGAAACACTGACTTAGCCTTACTCTGGGCTTAAGTTTTTCAGGATAAGAGTTCCCTAGGCCTGTGGGCATCCTCACTGCTGCCTCACTCTAGAGCAAGGGGGTATGACTCTGTAGTCCAGTGCTTAGGACACCCACCTAGGAGGTGGGAGATCTGGGTCCAGTCCCCCTCCTCTTTCATTATTTAGCCACAGTGGAACAGCTTCAGCTGGAGAGACTGAAGGAATCCTACATCAAAATATTCCATAGCTCAGTGATTAGAGGATTCAGCTGGGATGTGGGAGGATGCCTGTTGGGAGCCTTTCTCCCCCTTCTGAAAGACATGGATGAATTGAACCTGGATCTCCCAAATATCACTAACCCAGCTGAGTCCTCTAACCAGAGGACTGAGAGTTATAAGGTGGGCTCCTCTTCGTCTGATCATTTTCTGTGGAGCAAGGCAGGCATCTATCTCTATCCCTTTGCTGTATAGGGAGCATGGGCACCTAACTCAGCTTTGTGGATCACTCTGTAGTTCCTGGATTTTCTAGGCACCTGAAGTTAAGTGTTGTGAAACTCAACATTGCATAAGTCCCTTCATGAATCCCACCCTTGGCATCTTGGCAATTACACCTTTTAACATAGCCCTTTGAATGATGTCTGTTCAATGTGATTTTTACTGAGACTATGGTCCAGTTCTGTTCTCTGTTGATTCTAATGGATCACTGCAGATCTACACTGGTGTAACAGGGAGCAGAAACTGATCTGATCACAGTGGCTGCCATTAACATCTTTACAGTTTATTTTGGTTTTTCACTCTCGCCTAACAAACACTGCTGGCACTTGGCGCTTTCCCTTTCTGGATAAATGATTTCACATAGCAATGCCACAATCCCCCTAATTAGTTACTTGCTAATGCCATTTTAATTGTGGCCATTGTGCATTTCCAATTAGTGCAAAAGTGGCCTAAAATCAAAGGGGGATTAAAAGGAACTGATCCTGCTCATAGAAAGGGATTGGAAGAGACAAGGCTCTTCAGTCTTGTCTACACAACATGTTCCATCGTGTTAAGAAACTGCTTTCTAACGCATTGTTCTTTAAAAGTGTTTCAATGAACATGGTTGTTTCATGGTATTCGTCTTCTTTTAAAAACAATTTAACAAAGCGTGATAGGATGTGTTCCCATACTCACCTTGAAGGGGTTAATGTAGGCCCCAGGGACAATTAACCTATTAGGCTGTAAACTGGGGGAATTATGGCTGAGAGAAAAGCCCCAATTAGGGGAAGCTCACCTGTGCAGGAACAGGCTGGGCTTCTCTAAAGCCAGGATGCTGATAGCAGAAAGGGGCTGTATGGAAGTAGTTTGCAGTCACTTCCTGAGAGAAGGAAATCTGGCTGGCAAACCTGAGGGAGCCAGAAGGAGTAGGAAAGGTTTAGGGGAAAGGTAGCAAGGTTCAGGATGGTGCAGATCTTGGCTGCTGATTAGAGGGTGCCTGAGCTGGACCCTGGAGTAGAGGATGGGTCTGGATTCCTCTACTAGCCACTGAGGAAGTGACACTATGGGGCAGTGAATGAGAAGACTGCTGGTAAGGAAAAGCTTTGATACCCGAAAGGGGGAAACACATGTAGTCACCTGACCAGAGGGCCAAGTCACCAAGAGAGAGCACATTGAGTCGCAGACGGTGAGAGAGAGAGAGAAGCAGCAGTAGGGGGTGCAGTGAGCAGCAGCAGGGGGGCCTTGGACTTGGAAAGAGCTAATCCCCGAGCGGTCAGGAGGAGGCACCACTTGTGGTGAGTGAATCCCATGATGCAAAGTTATACCCCTCTCCACAGTGAGCAGGAGAACCACCTTACCCAAGGCCCCTCTTTAAAATGCTGTTTTGGTCTGTAACTAGGCCTCCTAAGCTCTGCTTTAAAGCAAATAATAATACTTTCACCAGCACTGCCACTTGTGGGATGGATAGATACTCTTAGGGAAAAGATCTGGGCGTCCTCCTGGACAGTTCAATGAGTATCTCCTCAATGTGCAGCAGTACTTTACAAATAAAATGTTGGGAAATCCTGGCGCTATTCAAGTCAATGGCAAAACTCCCATTGGCTTGAGCAGGGCTGAGATTTCATCCTTACAGTGCATATGAAATTGGATGGAAAATAATATAGAAAATGTTCTAATGCTGCTATATAAATCAATGTCACCACCTCACCTGGAATACCGTACTCAGTTAGAATCATCCTGTCGCCAATAGGAGAAAGTAGGACTAGAGTTGGTTCAAAGACAGGTGATGAAAATGATGGATTGCTTAGGAAAACTTTTTTTGTGACTAAAGAGACTGAAAAGTTTGGGGCTGTTTATTGTAGAGGAAAAGAAGAGGGGACATAACAGATTGGTCTGGAGAATGGAGATCAGGAACTTCTGTTTATGTTTTCTCATGATACGAGAACGGGGATAATCTTTGACATTGAGAGGTAGCCAATTTATTTCAAACTATTAAAAGGAAATACTTTTTCCACACAAGACAGAATCAGCTTGTGGCAGGGAGTTCCAGAGGCTATCACTGAGACCAAGAGGTTAGCAGATTTCAAAAAGGGATTGAACATTTATGTGAATCAGAGTTGTACTAGCACATATTTTTTGAATGCCCCCAAACAAGCATTTAGGAAGGGATATAAATCCTCATGATTCAGGGCATAATCTAGCCTCTACCTAATGGGGGCCTGGAAGAACCTTTCCTTGAGAATGTTGTTCTATGCGTGCCTGTCACAGGGTTTCTTGCCCCTTCCTCTGACACAGTGTTGGAGACAGGATGAGATGGTCCACAAACAAGTCTGATCCAGTCTGGCAATTCCTGTGTCCCTATGCTGTAATTCAGACACTCATTTAGAATATGCCTTAAGAATATGTAGTACTTTGGCTCTAAAGAAGCAGGGCACAGAGCTAAAGAAAATGTGAGAGGAGAGAACATACTCTATCACACACAGTGTAAGACTTATTTGTGTGGAAAGGCCTTTGATTGGCCTAATCAAAAGGGGAGGGTGGGTTATTTAACAAGCAATTAATTGTCTTGTTACTTAACAAGCAATTAATTGTTCACGGATGCATTCAACTGTCCTGGTGATCGTTACCAAATATACATTTCTAAATAAGTGAATACTGTCTGGAAAGCTGCCTAATTGCAATGTGCCCTGGGCACTGCTAGTGCTGCAGCTTCGTGCAAGTCCCCAGCTCCCACAGACGCAGTGGTAAAAATCTTGAGCATACAACCTATAAGAGGAAAAGGGAAAATGGAAAGCAGCGTTTAGGCAAGTTGTTCTGGCTGCCCACCTGCTCTTCACTCAGGGCTCAGCATTCTCTCTCTCACTCTCTCTCTCTCTCTCATACACACTAACACCTGCTGGTATCTTACATTGGTTTTTAATGAAAAACACCTTTTTTTCCCGGTGGAAAATTGCTTGTCCCTCTGGGTTCTGGTCCATTGTCTCCTTTTCTTTTATTCCCTGACCCATTCTATGTGCCCTTGTACTAGGGCCCAATCCAAAACCCATTGAAGTCAAAGGAAAGATTCCCACTGAGTTCAACAGGCTTAGGATCAGGCCACTGGTGACCAAGCCAAGCTAGTCATGGTCCCCTTCAGGTCTGTTTAGCACTTCTGCCACAGCTAGCCACAGGGGAGGACTCCTGCTAACCTGTCCAGCTCTGATTCTCAGTGCACAAAGAACATCCATATAACTGTCACTCAGAATTACTGTAACAAGGTGGACTGGCCCTTGATCAGCCCTGTTCAATTAGCCCCACCCTGCTAGGGTGTCGGGCATAAAAGAAGCAAAGTCCAGCAGGTGAGCGGTGGCTGGGGAGGAGGATGGACAGGTTGTTCCAACTAGCCTGAGGAACTGAGGGGCTGGGGAGCCAAAGCTGGGTTAGGAGGAGGCTGGTGAGGCCAGACTTGGGGAGGTTTTTAAAGACTGAGCCTAAGGGACTCGAGGAAGGAAGCCCAGCAGCGAAGAGCTGGCTGGAGTGAGGAGCTGGAGGAGAGCACAAGGCAGGTGGAGGCCTATGAGAGACTCCAGGTAGGAAGACCCAGGTGTGGCTACTCAGGAAATAGCAGGGAGCCAAACCCAAAAGAACCCTGAAGGAAGAGGCTTACAGGAGCCTGGCAAGGGTGAAAGCTGTGCCAAGAGACTGGGCAGAAGAGTGTTTGATGCAGAGGAAAGAAGACAGACCCCTTGGGAAGGAGGTGGTGGGCCCTGTTTGAGAGTGTGGCAAAGACTGTGTTATTTGGACCGGGATTCCCTGGCAGGAGTGGACTTTTATTAATGACTTAGCTGCAGGGCCAATTCACTGCAGCAAGTTACCTTCGTGGTGGGAAGCACAAGAGTTAAATACACAACACACATATATGACATGCATGCTGTCACTGCAGCCCAAGAAATTTCCTGGGACTGATGATGAATGTATGGCAAAAATGCTGTGTCACCGGTCTTGGGGCTGCTGGACTCCTGCTGCTGTGCCCTCCTTCATTCAAAGTAGAGCTTGGAGCTTTAGTGGACAAAATAGTAACTAGAAAACTATGGTGCATTTATATAGTCATAGGGTGAAATCCTAGCCCCATTGAAGTCAATGGGAGTTTTGCTATTGCCTTTGATAAGGCCAGACCGTGCTGATCATTTAGTCTGACATTCTGCATACACTTGCCATGTAACTTCACTCAACGATTCTTCCAGCAAGCCCAATAACCTCTGGCTAAGCTGGAGCGTATCTTTTAGAAAGAGAGCCAGTCTCAATTTAAAGACTTCAGCCACCACATCCCAAGTACCTAGTTACCCCTACTGTTAAAAATTTGCATCTTATTTCTAGTTTGAATTTGTCAAGCTGCAACATCCAGCTACTGGATCTTGTTATGCCTTTGTCTGCTAAAGAGTCCTCTACTATCAATCTCCTCTCCAGGCAGATACTTACAGACCATGATCAAGTTGCCTTTTCACCTCCTCTTTGATAAACTAGAGAGCTTGATCGTCTTAAGCCTCTCACGTGTTGGCATGTATTCCAGTCCTCAGATCATTCTTTTAGCATTTTCCGAACACTGTGCGATTTTCAACATCCTTTTTGAAGTATGGACAGCAAAACCGGACACAGTGTTCTGGTAGTAGCCTCACCAGTGCTTTATCCAAAAGCATTACCACCTTCCTGTTTCTGATTAACCTGTCAGCTGAGGAATTGAAAAGGTTTGGCATCCATTAGTTCAGTTTAAACACTCCCGAATGAGGTACAAACGTGGGGGAGGGAATATCTTTTACTGGACCAACTTCTGTTGGTGAGAGAGACAGGCTTCAGAGCTACACAGGGCTCTGCTTCAGGTCCTGAAGATATGACTTCACCCACTTTGTCCCTCTAATATCCTGGGTCCAACACAGCTACAACGCTGCAACCAGCGCTTAATCAGGTAGGTATTGTTATTGTTACAAGAAAATCCTGATTCATGCTCTGCTATTTTCAGCAATGTGTCGAGTCAGCACATTTTGATTATCTCTTCAGAGGACAATATTGAGGTCAGAATCGCTGTTCACCAATCGGAACTTGTACACAAATAGCTGCATCCTAACTGGCTGATGCTGATTTCCATCCCGACTCTTTTTCTCTGGACCGCTAACTTAAGCTCCTGTCTAAATATTAATTTAAAAGGATTAAGCGCGCTGCCAGTTTTTGCTGATAGATCAATTTTTACCCTAGCTTTTTGGGTGTTTAACAGCTGCCTTTCGCACAGCTTGGCTTCTTGTTTCACAGAATATTAAGATGTATGGTCCTTTAAGGTGAACATTGACTAAAGTGAAGTTGATGTGAATTTTTAAAATGATTTTGTGTGAATTTTAATCCTCACAAAGGGTGATGGCTTGACACGCCTCATGACTGGAGCCTTCTTTTTAGCCACAAAACAGACCTGTTTTTTTAATATGACCTCAGCCCAGCTTCCCTTTTCTCTCCCCCTCTGCCTTCCACAGTTGTGGGAGTTCAATCAGGTTGGCACGGTGATACGACCCGTGCTGGCAAAGAGGGAGCAC
Source organism: Chrysemys picta bellii (assembly GCF_011386835.1). NCBI lineage: Eukaryota > Metazoa > Chordata > Testudines > Emydidae > Chrysemys > Chrysemys picta. The sequence continues at coordinate 15,640,350 of NC_088800.1, read as the reverse complement.
AGCACCGTACCTGCATAAATGTGTGCCTTGCAGACACCAAAAGAGGCTGGGCAGTAAAAATCTGACCCAACAACCACTGAATGAGTAGCCGCAATATCCGGTTCCCTCCACCGAAGCCTCAGTCCTAACCAGGACGAGCCTTTGACAGTCTTTTAGGTCATCTCCATGTCCACTCAGTCTACAGGGGATCGTGTTAATTTGTGCTCTGACTGGAGGCTTTTGTGATGTTGACACCTGTCAACAGGGCTCAGACTATTAATCAGCCATCAGACGGTAAAAGCTTTGAATCCCTATGGATATGGGCTTCAGTGGTAATGAGGTACTGGGCTTTCCCTTGATAGCTTGTTGGTTCCAATCTCCTTAGTCATCCAACCTCCCATAAATCCAGTATAAACAGTTTGAGTATCGGCTGGCAGTACCCATTTTGCAGATTGGAACACTGAGGAACTGATCGGTTATGTTATTTTCTGTTGTCACATGGTGAATCAGCAGCAGACCCACAAATAGAAACCACAAGTCTTGACTTCCAGTGCCTTCCCTACTTACCTACTATCCCCACACTAGGACTAACTGTTATTTAGCAAACAATCTAAGACGCTAGTGTGGACCAATTTCCCAGGCAAAACACTATGGGCCAGATTGACCCTAGTTTTTGTGCAGAGGTGCTGTGGAAGGAGAGTACAAGGCTACTTGCATGCCCCAAGCACATATCAGAATCAACTGTAGTCCCTGCAGTTAGGAACATGCAAGGATGAAATGGCCACTTCCATGCACCCCTAGAGACCAGAAGTGGGAGAGCAATTGCCATGCCCAATGGCTCATCGGATGAGCCATCCACGGAAACAGGAGAAGGCTGCACCATTCTCAGCGGTACATCCCACCTTTCACATTTAGGAGCACAGTCCCTCTCTGAGCTCCTCCTGGGCAATGTGGCTGTTCAATGCCACAAGCCCTGGCTGGTGCCTTAAAGACACAGTTTGTCCCCCTATTAGCAAAGTAGCAAATACTTCAGCAGCATGAAAGCAGCTGTGTGGCTATTAAAAAGTAAAATCAATCAAGGCTGCACACCAAGTGGCACTAAACCGCTATAAAATTCAAATAGGGCTGCAGAGTGTGGTACCAATCCTGCCCCCCATAGCATCATTATTAAATGAAAGTGATTCACAAGAGCTGTAGAGAAAAACAATATGAAAATACCAGAGAGATGATGCATCATTTTCCCGTCTCAAGGCTGTCAAATGGCTGTGCTAATAGGCTACCTATTTTGGAAGCATGAAACAGGCACATTCTCTGGCCCGTCCCAGCACCTTTTGATCAAAATCAGCCTGATCTTGGGTTCAGTTGCTGTTTGTAATCCATGACAAAAGTGAGGCGAGCAGATTATCAAACAACATGGTTGAGTTTTGTGGTTGAGTTTTGTGCTAAGTGACACTAACTAGCTCTGTCACCAGAAACATAACGTCTTATATGTGCTAATATACAAACCAATCACTGGGAGGAGGAGGGGGGCAGAGGAGACGCAATACAACAAACAAGATGTTAGCCACACAATCAAGCCTTACAAGACATCACTCACTTAAAGATGTTGGGGCTGATTCTCTATGTCCCTGATTCTTGCCATCGGTTCATCCCCATTCAAAGGGGAGTGTCAAATGACAACATTAATGCACGGGGATGGAGAATCAGGCCCATAAAGAGAAGGCAAATCTAGGACATACAGTTACGTTGATGAGTACTGTTTACTGGAGACAGTGAACTAGCCAGCCCTGTGGGAGGATGTGGTTTTAGGTGGAATCTCCAGATTGATCTCCCTTCAAATTGCATTGATTTCTATAAGCACGCTGGAGTAACTAAGCTTAAGGTAAAACATTCAAAGCCAATCCTTCAAGCCAGTCTGAGTCACTCATTTAGGTGCTGGGCAGGTGCATCTGCTGTGGTGCTCCACGAAGGATACTTTAGCCTACAATAACCCTGAGCAAGCCAAGCATTCTATGGGGCAGAGGATGGGAGGGCTCATGCAGTGTGGTTCTATCTCTCCTTTCTCTGTCCCCTTCCCTTCCCTTTATCTGGGGGGAGGAGGGGAAGTTAGGTACGGGTTTAAGACAGAATCTAGCAACTCTTGGTCTAGTTTAAATTTTATTTCTGCATTTTTCTTACTTTTGAAGAACCGATCTAGTTTAATACTAAATCTGAACAGAAAACTATGATGCAATCCCAGAATGCCATTGTTTGGGCACAGTTAGTTTGACTCAGGTTTCCCCACTAGAAGGCATTTTATTGGTTGTAATTATCTCTGGTGGGTCAGCTGTGTCATTTCCTTGGCCTTTCAGATGCCAGATAACATTTCTTCCATTAATATATTGACACTCATCTGAAATGATCCTTACAGAAATGAGTGGAAATTTTCAGTAGGCAAACAGCAGCCATGGATAGTTACACTCTGAGTCAGTGTTCTCTTGTTACACGCTAAATGTGACATTACCTCTTTGCAGAGGGCTATCGCTTGGGCACTCAAACTAGGGCTTAAGTGGTGCATAGGCCTTGGGTTAGCCATCTGCAGAGGGGTGACTTTCAATCTCATTGTTCCGTAGGATTTCCATATAAGTGCGAGCTATATGCTCTTGACATAAAGTGTGTGTGTGTGTGTGTGTGTGTTGTGGGGGCAGGGAGGGAAATCGCAGAATTAGAAAGCACACGTGAATGGAAAGATACAGATTACAAAAGTTATGAGTCAACTTTCCAATTGCAGCACAAGGAAGTTCAACCCAAGCATACTTTGTAATGAATTAACTCTGTTTTAAGCAGGCTCATAAATATGCATTAGCTGACTCACAGCCTTGCCTTAGCTGAAACAAAAGTTTTAATCATTCTAGAATGAGATGCAGTGTCTCTGAACGAGAGCTATACTCTATATTATGACAATAATGATGAAACTGCCATTTCCTGTGGAAGGTGGCTGAAAGCCTTGGCTAGACCAAGTCTAAATTGCATCCTGAGACATTCTATCTTTAAAGAACATACATTTAAATTCTGTAAAAGGAATAAAGTAGTAATCAAATTTATGGATACAAAATATCTGCAATCCTGTCCCCACACTGATGATCATTTCTGACAGGAAAAGTGAAGCCATTTCATATAATTACAAGTACAACAGATCAGATTCAGACACTGTTAAGGAAAGAACTTCATAAATCTACACTTTTTAATCTAGTATGACATTCAAACAATAGGTAAACAGTTTATGTTCCACCATTACAAATATCACTCGTACTTAGGATAAGGCAGATGCAGTGACAGCTTTTTAAGTGATTGCAGTATGAAGTTGGACAAATGACAGAATTGAGGTTAGCTCCACAATAGTATTTAGAGAAAATCTTTAAAAACAAAGACGTATTTCAGAAAAATGGTCCTTTGAATGTCCCTGGTAAAGGTCTAAGAAATTATCCTAGCTACACACAATCGAAAAGAATAGAAATTCAAAAAAAGCAACCATTTGATTTTATAAATTATGGTTTGAACAGGCAAATATTAATATTTCAAATAGTTTACGGGGGGGGGGGGACTGAGAACTAGGAGATATAAGGAAACATTTTATAGTGTAACATGATCGTAAAATGCAATATTGACTTTTGTGGAGATGAATATCAACACTTATTGTCCTGAGAGGTAAATATTGATTATAATCAATATTTTAGTCAAAAGGCAATAAATCTTAATTTTATTACAACTAGAAGTCAGTATATGTACTTGTCACGTACATGATGTATGTCTCCTTTATCAGAAATACTTGGAATTCTTTCCATTGGAGCCACAAATTTTAAAAAAATGCAACAATGTTTCCTCAGAAACAAACATTCTAAAGCGGAACTTTATTAGGCATTCAGAAACGCCAATCAGGAAGCAGAGATTTCAATGACATCTGATTGTCTCAAAGATAAATAATAGTTTTGCTCAGCATGTCTGTAGCCAATCGGAATACCCACTTTAGTATCTGTGATCTGATTGGCTAACCCTGTACCCTCAGAGTCTGAGCATCTGTAACCCCACCAGAAGTCAATGAACTTCAGCAGCTCAGTACCTCTGAAAATTAGGCTTTTTATTGTCTACCCAGTTGCTCAACTATTTGGTATCTTCTAGCCAACCTTATACGTGGCTTTGGTTGGTTTTTCTGTATCGCTGAGATAATCCCTTAACCACCTTCTTATGCTGATCTCCAGCTCTTTGTGGAATATCCAAAATACTTTCTCCCAACATCAAATGTTTCTTTCCAGAATGATTTAGCTTCCACTCGATGTGTCTTTGTTTCAGTAGATCTCTTAAATTGCATGAGGAATGTTCCCACCCTGGCTTCCACACTTAGCACTTCCACTGACACTAATAAAGGCTCCAGGCATAGATCTGGGGCAATACAATCCCCCTAGTAGTCATTGACACAGTACCATATTTTTAAAAGCCTGAGTTCTTTCCCTTCCTACTGGTTTTATGGTTCAGTTTTCTTGCCCACGCACAGCAGTGAATAGTCATTGTTGAATGCCATTGCCAGCCAGACATTTGAATGAGCCCTTCTAAGCAGGGAGATGGGTACAGTAAGGTAATTAGTCCTAATGGTGAGAGTTGTAGAATTCTTGGTTCTAATGGGAAACCTGACCCATCCTTTTCTTTACATTTGCCCTTCATTCTAACAAATGTCAAGCAGGACGCTAGCAAATTTTTGAAACTCTCGCACCTTCAAACACTATGAAACTGAAGCAGCCAACAATCAGTGGCAATTGTACCAGAGCAATTTTTTCCCCGCTAGCGGAATGCCCTATACCCTGCTCAAAGTACACCACACAGCGCTCATGCATATCTGAGGGATCTACTCCAGGAAGCTCTGCCCACAATCATTTGCATCTATAAAATTCCCCCACAATTATTTCCAGGTGCAAAATCTGATGAAATGTTTCAAAACGTCAGGCCCACAAATAACATTAAGAACCATTCTAGTGTAAAATAATCCCCAAATAAGGCCCATTTGTAGAAGATATTTCCATTGTCCAAAATCTCACATCTGCTGAATCATTAAACGCTCCTAGGACTTGCCCCTGAATGCTTTGTGTATTAGTGTGAATCAGGGCCGGCTCCAGGCACCAGCTTAACAAGCAGGTGCTTGGGGCGGCCAAGGGAGAGGGGCGGCACCTGCGGCAATTCGGGGGCAGCAGGTCCCTCACTCCCTCTAGGAGCGAAGGACCTGCCGCTGAACTGCCGCCGCTCCTAGAGGGCGGCAGAAATGCTGGAATATGGGGAATTGAAAAAATGGAGGATCAAGATTCTAATGTAAACCATTTTCATCCAACTCCCATTCAAAAGCAATTTGAATAGAGTCAGATTCACTTTAAAATCCTTTCGTTTTGAAGGAAACACACAAACCATTGTAATCACTAACAGATCTTCTTTTGAGTTATCATTTGTGGGAAATGAGAGAACTCAGCCCAGAAACATATCCTTTGGCTGTGGTTCACTCAGTGCTTAATATGCATATTAGTTGTATCTTGCTATTATTCTGCACCTACTTGGGTAGATAAATACAGTTCAATGAGGAACATAAAAACATTTTCAGTTTAGCAATTGTTAATTATTATTGCTTATGGTAGTGGTCATCTGGTCACATCAGAATCCAAGCAGAACATCAACCGTAAGTCAGTCCTTAAAGAAGAAGAGCTGGAGAAACACTAATCAACACTTAAATAATTTTGTAATGGTGTTTTATAAACTCCAATTTCTGTTAACACTGCTTCCCGTAGAGAACAAATGGCTTAAAATGGCATGCTTCAATCCTCTCTTTTATCTGAAATGCTTTCTATTCTCTGGGTGAGAATTAAGCACAGTATGAATTTGGTTTTCAGGGAAGCTCCAAACACTAAAATCAGTGCTGCTAAACTGTTTAATAATGTATTTGCCAGTATGAAAGACTCTTGTACAGCTTCCGTAGGGTTTGCTTATGGACCATGGAAGAATGATGGGGAGAAAAGTTTATTAAAGACAATACTTTGCCGCCAGAGATTTGCATAGAGTAGGCAGAGTGGTTTGGCGGAACAAGCACAGCTTAGGAATCAGGAAGTAATGAGGTACGTTCCCAGTTCTGCTACTCACTTGCCATGTGGCGTAATGACAGTCACTTTACCTTTCTGACTCAGTTTCCTAACTGTAAAGTGGGGATGATTATACTACTTACCCTCCTACTGCATAGGCATATTATGAAGATTGATTAATGTCTGCACAATGCTTCCAATACATAAGGTACTATATAGAGCTCCTATTCAGCAAACTACTTATGTGTGAGCTTAATTTTAAGCATGTGCTTACATCCCATTGAAGTTAATGGGAATTAAGCACATACTTAAGTGGGTTGTGGAATACAGAAGTCCTTTGCAGAACCAGGACCTAAATGATAAGTAACACTTTAACTCCTTTTATTGTGTTCAAAGTTTAGAAATGGTTTTGTTTTTGATTTTCCAGGAGCCTGTTTGGGAAAAGACTGCAGTGATGATATGATGCAAGAATTAGGATTAACATACTTAAAAAAAATTCACTCACTCACCAGCCTGTAGAACTTGCCTCACCTATGCATTGCTTGCTCAATATAGGATTTAACATCAATTTGCACTGGAGCTAGACTGGACTTTACATAATTTAAGGAGAGCAAAAAGAATGATCTGTTCTCTCTTTTGATGCATTCCCCCACTTTATCATATTAGTTAAACACTATGGAGACAAACTCACACTAAAAACTAAACACTTGATATGCTCAGGGGCAGGTCAAGATTCAAAGGATGACTGCTTGTCTTTCACTTTAAGGTGATACTGAATCTTTACAGACCTAAACCTTATTTAAAAGCTAGGCTACTCCTAAATCCAATGTAGACATCCCCTTCCCCTATACTGACCCCTGGCCCCAGATTCAGCCACTTTGCACTGTTCCAGTGATGCAAAGGGGCTGTAAAACTGCTCACGTGGACAGACCTGGAGAAGTTCTCAGCACACTGCAGCTTGCCATGGAGACCAATAGGAGCTGTGAGTTCTGAGCACATTTGAAAGTCTGGCCACTTCAGCCCTTGCCTATCTTACCTAAGTGAGAGTGGAACTGTTTTAAAAATCATGCCTGAAAGGGCAGCTGAGGATTCCCTGGCATGGGGCTAGCCTAGAACCCTAGCCTGGGTCCTAGCATGGGAGGGTTCATGCTAGGGAAGGGAGTTGGCATGGTCAGAGCACATTGTACTTCTGCAAGCCTTGGCCAGCATAAAGTGGGCTAATATAAACCACCATAATTTAAAGCAGCTCTAACAGTGCTCGAAGTTATACTGGAGGCTAAACCATCCCCAGGGAGCCATGGAAACTGGGAGAGCAGAGAGATAACATAAAACCACATGTATGTCCCCCTCCGCTTCAGGTCCCATCCTGAGTGCAACCTGACCAGATCCAAGGAGCAGGACCTGGCATGATGGAAGAAAAAAGTGGTGGTGCGGTTTTGTTTCTGTCTTAGCGCTAAAGCTCTCCTCCCACTAGTAAATTATCAAGAATGCGGCAGTCCTAATGAATATAAATAGAGTATGTATTTATGTAATTCATGACATTGCCATCTACCAGTGCTTAAAATACCTACATTCTTCAATCAGGAGATAAATCAACCTCAGTCAATCATTCTGCTATCAACATCTATCACAACATATTAACCTCAGTGATAGAATTAGTTTTAGATATGTCCTATAACCTCTCTCTGGTGCAAATGAGTTTACATAGTCCGTACTCCTGCAATCCCCATGAGAAGCAATGAGACCTGCTACCTCCAATTCTAATGATGAGCACAGACTACATATCCATATTTTTATAGACACCCTGGAGAAAGGTGATTGTAATATACCCTGCATGAGCCTACTGATGAGTTATGTAGAAGAGCTGCCAGTATCAATTAGACCCTCTAATATGCTATAGTCTATTAGGATGGATACTAGTATCAGGGGGTAGCCGTGTTAGTCTGTATCTACAAAAACAACAAGGAGTCTGGTGGCACCTTAAAGACTAACAGATTTATTTGGCCATAAGCTTTCGTGAGTAAAAACCTCACTTCTTCGGATGCATAGAGTGAAAGTTACAGATGCAGGCATTATATACTGACACATGGAGAGCAGGGAGTTACTTCGCAAGTGGAGAACCAGTGTTGACAGGGCCAATTCAATCAGGGTGGATGGAGTCCATTCCCAATAATAGATGAGGAGGTGTCAATTCCAGGAGAGGAAAAGCTGCTTCTGTAATGAGCCAGCCACTCCCAGTCCCTATTCAAGCCCAGATTAATGGTGTTGAATTTGCAAATGAATTTTAGTTCTGCTGTTTCTCTTTGAAGTCTGTTTCTGAAGTTTTTTTGTTCAATGATAGTGACTTTTAAATCTGTAATAGAATGACCAGGGAGATTGAAGTGTTCACTTACTGGCCTATGTCTGTTACCATTCCTGATGTCCGATTTGTGTCCATTTACTGCACTTAATTTATTTTATGGGTGTTAAGTGAGTGTGGATATGGGCAGAATAAAAGTTCTTTGGCTACTTTTCTAATCAGATGGCAGTTAATATAAGGTTTTGACGAGGAAAGGCTCCCAGAGAGAAAAATAATGTTCTCAGCTAGCAGTCAGGCTAAGAAAATTTACTGTGGGGCTGGGGGAGAATTCTGGGGGGCATATTCCCCATAGACTTCTACTAGCTGATTCAGTTTAGCTGCTGTACAGTTATGAGCATAAAGTCTATCTAGTTGGTAATACTGAAAGCTGGTGGGGTGACTGAAATGTTAAAATCAATGGCTGTAACCTATTTAGGAAGGATCGAGTGGGCAAAAAGGAAGGAGGAGTGGCACTCATGTCAGAAATAGCATTTCTGTTTCTGAGTCAATTTTCTTGTGAGTTATCAGTATCTTGAATGTTTATGGTGCAATGTCCTAACAACACAAGATGGAGTATTAGTTGATGTCTGCTACCAAATCACAATAGTGACCAGGATGACCACCTCCTTATGACCTTATCTATAATGTGGGGGAGGGAGGGAAGCTGTGTGATCATGGGGGACTTCAATTTGAGTGACATATGCTGGAGGTCTCATGCTGCCAGTTCTAAAATATCGTTGTAGTTTCTAAACATTATACATGACAATTTCTTAACTCAAAAAGTGTGGTAGCCAACATGGGGGCATTCTTTATTAGACCTTGTCCTAGCAGGCAAAGAAGAACTGATCCCATAAGAACATAAGACCGGCCATACTGGGTCAGACCAATGGTCCATCTAGCCCAGTAGCCTCTCTTCCAGCAGTGGCCAATGCCAGGTACTTCAGAGGGAATGAACACAACAGGCAATCATTGAGTGATCCATCCCTGTTGCCCACTCCCAGCTTCTGGCAAGCAGAGGCCAGGGACACCCAGACCATGGTGTTGCATCCCTGCCCATCCTGGCTAATAGCCATTGATGATGGACCTATCCTCTATGAATTTATCTAGTTCTTTTTTGAACCCTGTTATAGTTTTAGCCTTAACAACATTCCCTGGCAACGAGTTCCACAGGCTGACTGTGAATTGTGTGAAGAAATACTTCCTTTTGTTTGTTTTAAACCGGCTGCCTGTTAATTTCATTGGGTGACCCCTAGTTCTTGTGTTATGTGAAGGAGCAAATAACATTTACTTACTCACTTTCTCCACACTATTCATGATTTAGTCCTGCTAGTGAAGGCAGGGGGCTGGACTCGATGACCTTTCGGGATCCCTTCCAGTTCTATGAGATAGGTATATCTCCATATATTTATTTATTTATAGACTTTTATCATATCCCCTCTTAGCCATCTCTTTTCCAAGCTGAACAGTTCCCATCTTGTAAATATCACCTCATATGGAAGCTGTTCCATACCCTAATCATTTTTGTTGCCATTCTCTGTGCCTTTTCCAATTCTAATATATCTTTTTTGAGACAGGGTGACCACATCTGCACGCTGTATTCAAGATGTGGGTGTACCATGGATTTATATAGAAGCATTATGTTATTTTCTGTCTTATTACCTATCCCAGAACTAAAAACTAATGGTAAGTTAGATACAAGTGATCATGACTTGATCACATTTATACTATGCAAGCAGAATAAAGTCCAGCCCAGTAATATATATACCTGGAACTTTAATAGGACCAACTTCACAAAGCTGAAAATAACTAGGAACCAATTCAGATGGGAGTAAGAATTTTATCCCCAAAATGTGAATGATAATTGGGAATCATTTAAGAACACCTTACTAGATGCTCAAAAAGCCACAATCCCAGGACTGAGGAAGAAGGCTGTGCTGGTTAAAAGAGTGACCTGGTTTAGAGGGGCAGTGAAGGCACCTATAAAAATGAAATCTCTCTCTCTCTCTCTCTCTCTCTCAAGCAAATGGAAGAAAGGGGAAGCTGATAGTAAAGAATATAAAGTAGGAATTGTAGAAAATTGATAAGGGAAACAAGGAGAAATCTGGGCAGAGTTAATGACAATAAGTTTTTTAAATTGATTAGGAACAAAAAGAATCCTCACATTGGTACTGGAAGAAAGCTAATGTTATGACAGTTTTTAAAAAGGATATGGGATGACCCAGGTAATTAGAGGCCTGTCCGCCTGACATCAATCCTGGGCAAGATAAAGGAGCAGCTGATGTGTGACTGGATTAATAAAGAATTAAAAGAGGGCAATGTAATTAATGCAAATCAACATGGGTTTAGGGAAAATAGATCCTGTCAGACTAACCTAATATATTTTTGAGATTACAAGTTTGGTTGCTAAGAATAGTAGTGTTGATGTAATAAACTTTTCCTTCTCTAAGGCATTGAGTTGGTTCCACATGGCATTTTGATTAAAAAAACTAGAACAATATAAAATTAGCATGGTACACATTACATGGATGAAAAACTGGTTAATGATAGGTCTCAAAATGTATTTGTAAATGGAGAATAATCATCAAGTGGGTTTCCAGTGAGGGATCAGTTTTTGGTCCTATGCCATTTAACATTGTTATCGATGACCTAGGAAAAAACACAAAATCTTCAGTGATAAAGTTTGCAGATGACACAAAAATTGGGGGAATGGCAAATAATAAAGAGGACAGGTCACTAATTCAGAGCAATCTGGATTGCTTGGTAAACTAGGCGGAAGCAAGCAATATGCATTTTAATATGGCTAAATGTAAATGTATACATCTAGGAACAAAGAATGTCAGCCATACTTACAGGATGTGGGGACTCTATCCTCGGAAGCAGTGACTCTGAAAAAAATTTGGAGGTTGTGGCGGATAATCAGCTGAACGTGAGCTCCCAGTGTGATGTTAATGCGATCCTGGGATGCATAAACAGGGAAATCTGGATTAGGAGCAGAGAGGTTATTTTATCTTTGTATTTGGCACTGGTGTGACCGCTGCTGGAATACTGTGTCCAGGTCTGGTGCCCACAATTCAAGAAGGATGTTCATAAATTGGAGAGGGTTCAGAGAAGAGCCATGAGGATGATTAAAGGATTAGACAACGTGCCTTATAAGTGATACTCAATGAGCTCAATCTATTTGGCTTAACAAAGAGAAGATTAAGGGTGACTTGATTAGTCTATAAGTATCTACATGGGGAACAAATATTTAATAATGGGCAATGGGCTCTTCAATCTAGCAGAGAAAGATATAACATGATCCAATGGCTGGAAGTTGAAGCTAGGCAAATTCAGCCTGGAAAAAAGGTGCACATTTTTGTCAGTGAAAGTAATTAACCATTGGAACAATTTACCAAGGGTCATAGTAGATTCTCCATCACTGACAATTTTAAAATCAAAATTGGATGTTTCTTCTCAAAGATCTGCTTTGAGAATTATTTATGGGAAGTTCTATGGCCTGTGTTGTAAAGGAAGTCAGACTAGATTATCACAATGGTCCCTTCTGGCCTTGGAATCTTGGATTCATGGATTCATATCCATGAAGGGAGCTGTGGGAATGGAGGCAGCAGGTACTGAGCTCAGCTGTAGATACGATGACCAGATAGCAAGTGTGAAAAATTGGGACAGTGGGCTGGGGGTGGAGGGTAATAGGCTTCTATATAAGACAAAGCCCCAAATATTGGGACTGTCCCTATGAAATCGGGACATCTGGTCACCCTATCTATAGAGCCAGCTTCTTGTCCCCTTCAAATCAGGGCCAGAGCTCCATGCTCCGTGATGCTTGTTCTCCTCTATTGCGTGTTCCTTAAAAAACTGGATTTGCTCCACAGTGTTTACAAGATCCTGCCAGGGTGAAAAAGAAGGAAACAGGGGGATAGTTCCCAAGAGTCAATTAAAAAGAGCCTTTTTTCTCAATGTGATGGGCTGTTCACCCCACACAAGGCCTGGAGGGGTTAAGATGGCTAAGTGGGCCAATTAATTGCCCAGGCTGCACCTGGAGAAGGAGACAGGGAGTAGGGATTTAAGTAGAACAGGCTCAGCTGGGCAGGAAGAAGCGGGGCCTATTTAAGACAAGAAACTGGCAACAGAACGGGGCTGGACAGAAGGAGTCTTCAGTCACTCCCTGGGAGGCAGGCAGTTTGGCAAGCCCAGAAAATGGGGAGAACCAGAGAGGTAGGCAAGGCTCAGGGGAAAAGCAGGGAAGCATGGGGTAGGTCAAACCTTGGTTGCTGATGAGAAGGCTACTGAGCCGGGACCCAGAGCAGAAGGCAGGCCTGGGCCCCCTAGCAACTGCTGCTGAAGTGACACCAGTGGGGCAGCGTGCAGGAACACTGCCTGAGCCCCTTTGTCAAGAGGGACTTTGATACCCTGGAATTGGGGGACACGCATGGTGACCCGGCCAGAGGGCCAAGTCATGAAGAGGAGGCTGTGGTTTCTGGAGAGAGAGGGGTCCACAGGGTGAGAGGATGATGGGAGAGACCCCGCTAGAGGAGGGTGTAATGCCTGGCCAGCACTAATCACCGGAGCGACCAGCAGGAGGTGCCGCAGGAGATGAGTGGACCCTGTGACACTCAACAAAATAATTTTGCAGAAAACTTTCCTTTTTATGAAATTTTCTATTTTTTATTGGAATTAAAAACAAAAGTAACCCCTCAGCCCCATTTTTCCTGGAGTACCAGAACATTCTGTGAACATTTTGGTGAAGGAAAAAAACAATTTTTTAATTGCTTTCTGGATTTTCCACAGCAAACAAATATCACTTCCCAACCAGCCCTCTGTACCAGAAAACATGTTGGTTTGGTTCTACTAGTGCACAAGACCTGAACTGTGTCCATTAAAGTGAAGGAAGAGATTTAAAAGGCTTAAATGCACAACACCAGTGAAAAGCAAAATATGGCCAATTAGCACAAGATGTTCATTCCATTTTAGATAGTTAAATATTGAGATTAAATGTTATGAACTATTAAATAAAATTAAAACCAAAATTAACCAGCATGCATTTCATGCATCCCCTATAATTGCTTTTTATTATTGATGTTCACAAAGGGATAGGCCTCTCCACTTGATACATCGAGATGGAAATAGCCCTCAGCATTTGGGGCCTGAATCAGTTGGTGATCTGCTCTCTCAACGGAGATCAGAGAGAGCTGAGAGAACTCAGCACTTTGCAGCATGGGACCCTGTGGAGTGTCAATCACAGAGCTTGAAACAGCTGGTGAGGCATTACAACTGATAACCATCATCCTAATGTTTCAAATGGCAGCACCTTTTTTAGAGCTGCTTTTAAAAAAAAAAAATCACCCTCCACATGTTCGTTAATTATTCTCGCCTAAAAATACATCACTTGCCCTGGAGACCAAGAGAAGATTAAGTTACAGATTTTTAAAGAAGACAAGATATTTTTATGTGAAGAAAAATACATAAAGATATGGAAATTAACAAGATCTCAGAAAAGGTTCTCTAATTTTAAATGAAGATGATGGTTATGCATCACCAGCTGTTTATAATGCACTGATTGAAGTTCTAATTGACAAAGGATAATTGCTTATTCTTCCTAATATATGGTGAAATGCATTTTTCTTACTCAGCACATAGTGCTGATGAGGGGCCTTGTGATGGAAGCAAAACATTTATGACAAACTCAGTTTTGTTTTGAAACTAATGGATGAAGATTCTTCAGCAGGAGTAGGTCAGTTGTCACCATAATTTTTGGCTTTTACTATAGAAAATTTTGTGGAGAATCATACTCAATTATCAAGCAAATCTGTGACAGTGGTAATGGCTGGTTGTCCATAACTATGTGGCATAGTTTAGATGAGTTGCAGTATTATGACAGAATCAGCAAATCATTCTTAGTGCAGGATTTGGACTCAAGAGAAGATGGCTATTTTCTTTTTCTTCCTTCAAAAAAAAATGTAAAATAAATGAGAATAGGGTTTAAACCAAAAAATGGCTCTTTGAAATTCTTGAGACTAGAGTATTCTCTATAGCTAGGGAATGAATGCTGAAAGACTGATTTAAAAACAGCTAAGTGTGAGCAACAAGAATATTAATTGTTGATCACTAAAATTAAATGTCCAGCAGGTATTAATTAAAGATAGCTGATAGCTATGGAGAAGGATCATCAAAGAATGAGTTACAAAATCTTGAAGACTGCTACAGCAGCTGAAAGTAAAATGAACAATGTGAAAAGGGTTTTGTCTCTTTGATGATTAGCACCTTTTTAAAGGCAGTGTGCAAAATGGTTTTGGAAAGCCAAACATCCTAACTGAACCGGGGGGCGGGGGGGAGTGGGGATTTTTTCCAAAGCGCTCGTGCTCCTTAAGCCGCTACGTGCTTTTGAAAACCTCCTTCTAGGAGTTTTGGGGCTTGGCTTGAAGTCACTAAGCACCGCTTGTGTAATGCCGAGTGCCCTCGAGTCCAGTGGATTTCATAGATTCAGGCCCAAGACAAGTGAGATGTCACAATCCCCTATAATTATTATTTGTATTGCCACACAGAGGTGCCAGTCAGGGTTAGAAACACATGGTGCTAAGCACTGTACAAACATACCAGTAGACACAGTCTTTACCCTGGTGAGTTTAATGCTTTGGAACTCATGCAAATTCTCCACATGATGTGAAATATTTTCACTGAGATAAAATTTTCCCGTAATCTTCTGGGGACTATTAAACCGGCCTCTGCCTCCATGGACACTTGCTGCTGAAAGGGCCTGAGCCAAAGCCCACTGAAGTCAATGGAAAGAGTGCCGTTGACTTCTGAGCACTTTGGATCAGGCTGCAGATACTCCACAGAGATATCTGACTCTCTGCCTTGTCAGACTTCCCAAGATTTCAGTTTATGAGAAACTTTTGAAAAGACAGCTAACTATTTTCTGTTTGCTTTTTCCCTTGAGTAGAAAGATGTTCTGTCCAATCCCTTTTTAACTCTGGTTACAGTGAATAATGGGTCGAAACAAGCAGATAAGTAGCTAAATGTGTCTGGATCCTCTCTTAACTGTCTCTCTCTTGAAAATAAGCTATAACACGTTTAGTGGACTTAAAATAATTAAAGCTTATTCAGTACATTTTTCTGCTGTTCATTTCTTTCTCGTACCTCGACAGCACTTCTAATAGTTTGAAAGTAACTATGGGCATTTCTTATCATTAAAATTTGTTGTGGTGAGAAATAGCATTCCCACTGTGTCCTTTAGAGAAAAAGCAAAAACAAATCTCTGGAGTAACCTTGTATCCCAAAGAAGAGTAATAAGATCTTTCAAGTAAAATAAGATTAAAGATTAATAAAAGAAGAAAAATAAATTCCCTCTTTGAATTCAAGGGTTCTGCTTGCTTTTTGAAGTTGATTGTCATAGTTTAAGCAGGAAAGTAAATAATCATGATGCGTTCATTAAGGCCCCAATTCATACTGAACTGGGCCTCAGTTGCCACTTGCCCTATTGTAGATGGCCTTGTTAAATGAATAGCTATTTGACTTAATCTGAGATCAATCAATCAATTAAACATCCTCCTCTGGAACGATCAAAAATGTGTAAATCATGCAGAAGTGTACAGGGTGTTACGTTAATCACTAAGAGCATTTTACATTCAAATAATCCTTGGCCAAAATGTTCATACCTTGCTGCTTACAATTAAGATCCTAAACCCTTTATGTACGTGTGCAAATTAAAAGTGGCCTTTCGCAAGAGCTGAGAAACTAGCTTCCATTGAATTCAATGGGATATGTGAGCACTCCCACTATGAAAGAGGACAACGTTGTTTCACTGTTGTTTTAAGAAGCCTCTATAAGCTAGCTAACCTGTACCATCAGGAAGGATTATAAAGAATTGAGGTGTGGCTAGCTAACTGCTTGAAAGGAAGATCTAAAGATGGTGGGAATATCCCTCCTGGAAAGTTCCACTGAATTCCCCGAGATACAAATTTATTTTGAAGTTCCAATATTTACAGCCAAGGCAAAGCTTTCCATTGAATGATGGGCTTTCCTGAGCTTTCTAATTTAGGTTGGGAGTGACAACTATTGCCATACCTATATAGCCATACCAAAATTTGTGCTCATTTCTTCAGTGAGGGCACACTCCACTCATATTGAATAGTCTTTTTCAGCTAGCTGGCGATGTAAAGATACACAAGGTTGGTCAATCTGAGGAATCTGGCCCTTAGTAGTAGTTAGTTATTATAATGCTTATCAGGTACTATTAAGTGTGCTGTAATACAGTTTGCATTTTACTACGGCATCTTGTTTTTCAATGTCATTACAGTATTCTGCTTTAAACCTTTACGTGCAAACTGAAAACTGCAGATCAGAGAGGCCCTATTGTATATTTCAAGGCTCTGGCAATGATGCCTCATTAAGACAGCAGCCAAGCACAGCAGTACTGCTGAGTGCACCTGACAGTAGATATAGATTTTATTGCAGCACACGGCAAGGAACACACACCATCCTACCATTTCCATTTGTCCCACTAGTGGTGTTTTCCACAGGCCCTAGTGGTACCTCAAAGAAGCTCTCTTCTTCCTAACTCATTGCCTTGGGCTACAAATCTGGACCAAACATAACAGAAAAGAGAAAATCAGTACAGCAGAAGGCAAATCATCACACAACCACAATCATTCTCTCAAAGAGCTCAGGTTCATCCGTCAGTGCAGTTAGATGGGGTAGCGGCTCTGTGTGGTATTACTGAGGTTCTGTCCCATAAAATGATACAATAGACCAGAAGGATGTTACATTTACCTACCTCTCAGGGGTGCTGTCAGGCTCGGTTAAGGTTGTTTGTAAAGGTAAAATATTTTGTGATCCTGCTGCCCTTTGCTTGAGACGGAAGGACTTGCACTAGCACTGTGTCAGTCACTACTAGTGGAGATTTAACACCCTTGCCACCCACTAATGTCTCTTTGCACTTCTGGAGCAATGGAATAGAACCTTAAACCAGCCCTAAATGGTCAGCTGAGGGTCACTCTGTTGACTTCAATGGGGTTACTGCAATGTAACAGGGCAGAGGTTTGCCCTTTCTGGCCAGACAACAATTAAAGTTGGGGGTCTGCCAGTGTAACCCAAACACCAGGTCATCAATAGGAGCAGTGCCCAGAGTGCAGGCTGGCAGTGGCAGATAGCATCACCAACCCCTGCTCCATCTGGGGGCCCACAGCCTGCTGGTGCAGAGCAGAAAGTGTATAGTTCTGCCCAGGGAAGGGGCCTGACCAAGCCACCCAAGCAATAGCCAGGAGGGTTCTTGTGGAACCCCTCTAATCACTTGAGTAGGAAGATGGCAAACACACTGGCACCTTCCCACCACTCGGTGTAAATCTGACTTTGGGCATAGCAACCCTACTGGCATAAGCAAGAACTCAGCCCTTTCTATGTGGCAGACCAGTAATAATGTACCATTCTATATAAGGCATCAGTTACCCAAGAGCCTCTATATCGAGGGCTATGTGCACAAGCAATTGCGGATTAAAAAAATATTCCTTGCCTGCTTCTGCAGAAGTGAAGAGGACTTGGAGCAAGGCTGGCGTGAGAGCACGAGTGGTCAGTTAGTGAGCCTGCAGAGGAGATATTCAGTAACCCAAGTGCAAGAGAGAAGAGGGAGGAGTTAGTGATACAGGCGAGAAGGCCTCACTATGAAACAACATGATCTTCACTATGTCTGAATGGGACCATGGCAAAATATGAGGATGAGGTGGTGCTTCCCTCAGTTTATAACTTATAAACTGGGATACAAGTTATAAGCTGGGGAAGCACCACCTCGTTATAAACTGGGATACAACGAGGTGGTGCTTCCCCAGCTTATAACTTGTATCCCAGTGGTTACAGCACTCACCTAAGATTTGAACTCAGGTCTCCCATGCTCCTTCTCGCAGGGCTGGGAGAATCAAACCTGTGTCTTCCACATCCCAGCTGAGTGCTCTAACCACTGGGCTAAACATTATAAAGCAGGTGCTTCCTCCTCCAGCTATTTTGTGTGGTCAGAGGCAGGGACCTAATTCATTCCCACAAACACCTTAGGCATCTAAGCTGCCTGACTCCAGGCAGCTGGTTCTCATTTGTAGATAGGTGCCTGCCTGTCGCCTGGACTTGGGCGCCCATCTCTGAGAGAGTGGAGGGTACACCTCCGTCTTGGCCGCATGTCCCATTGGCTAGTTTAGGCGATTCCATCCCTAGCTCAGTGGTTTTTGTGGATCACATTCTAAGGTGCCTGTTTCTCTCCATTAATTGTACAGGGAGCCTTAGGGGGAACTCAGGCTTTTTGGACCCCAGTATTGTTCCTAGGGTGACCAGACAGCAAATGTGAAAAATCAGGACGGGGTGGGGGGGTAATAGGAGCCTATATAAAAAAACGACCCAAAAATCGGGACTGTCCCTATAAAATCGGGACATCTGGTCACCCTAGTTGTTCCTGAGATTTATCTAGGTGCCTAAAAGTTAGGTGCAGTGATGCTCAGCATTGCGACATCCTATATCCCTTCGTGGATTTCACCCTGTGTGAATGGGTCTGGGCCTATTCTCACTTACACCATGTGGGAGAAAAGAAGTAACTCCACTGAGGTCAACAGAGTAACAGGTGTAGAAGGAGACCTATAATTGGCCCCACAACCTCAGCTAGTGTAAACTGATGGATCTCCACTGAGATCTAAAGGACTATGCCAATTTACCCCAGTTGAGGATCTAACCCTTGAAGTTGGTCCCTGGAAAAAGTCAACTGCACTTTGTTATGCTGCCCTGGTGTTAAAGGCATCTGATCAAATGAGTAAAGAGACATATGAGAGAAAACAAAGATGACTGTGCTAGAAATACAAACTACATAATTATATCTGACCCAGTTGTTTATTCCTTTCAAGGGGGAGGTAACTGAACTTGAGATCATTAATGGCCTAGCACAGGAAGACCAAATGACCTCAGAAATGTTTGATCTGAATCGATAGTAATAAATTAGGGTTCGTTGCAGTTTTTAATTTCATGCATCTAGTTGTCCTGTGTTGGGGGATAATCACTGTTCCATCAAAGAAGCACACACAACCGGGAAACAGAGATGTGGAAGATAATCAGCTTTCCCTGAAAAGCAATCCGAGGAGGACAGCAAAAGCAAAAAAAAAAAAAAGGACTATCAGAAAGTTAACCGAGGAGAGCACAATGATAGCATGTGCAATAATAAACCACCGCCTGACTCAAGTTTGCAGCAACCAGAAGAGAGATCCATGTAGCTCTGCAGCATCTCAGGGCTACTATGCAATCTTTGTACAGGCTGGGGCTCCTAATTGTAGCACATTGTCAGCCCCACCTCCTCTCACCACCAGCCGGACAGGAAGCAGCCGTGGTGGCTTGGGCCAGAGCTGAACATGGAGTGAGAGAAAGGACATTTTTGTGGCTAAGGCACTGGACTGGGACTCAGGAAATCTGGATTCGGTTCTAAGCTCTTTGATACAGGAATTGTCTCTCACTAGGCATTTGTAAAGTGCCTCACACAATTGGAATCTTGGGTGGGGCATTTTGCTACCATAATACAAATAGGTACCACAATACTTTGATGCAGGTGTGAGCATGGCTGACCCGATCAGTGAAGGAGAAATTTGCAGCTTACTTTTTGCTATGGGCCCTCTCCATCTGGTGTGGAGTAATTTGGAATGATTGATCTTTAGATTCATGGCAACGTTTTCTGTGAATGTACAGTAAATCTTTGAAAATCAAACAGTGTTGCTTAGCAGGGATTGGTCAGATAAATTACATGGTATCATTTCTAGTCCCTGATCTGATGTATGTACAAGCAGTTCCAGTGCAAACACTTGAGTGCATGTTTAAAATTTGTTAATACTCATGCCAGGAAAAATTGATTTCTCCAATATTCGTGGAAAGCAGAGGGTTCTGAGCAAGGCTGAAGTGAATTCAGTTGAAATGGGAGAGGACCAGTCGTGTGTAATTATTTTGCAGTATTTACCTAGCTTTCATTCTGACACTAAGTCAATATTTGTAGCAATTCATTCTCTTTACTGAGAATCCTGTTGGGTTCCCCATGAGCACAGTGCTCTCTTAGGCCAACGCTTACTAGACTACATCATCCAGATCATCAGGCTTCTTAGACAGCTTTTGCTGTAATTTAGGTTTCTTCCCAAGCAATTACATCCTTCATTTGTCTTCACTCTTTCCTGACTGCTAATTCAATTTGTGCATGCTGTTAATTTTGGAGAGTAGTTTACATTTTTATCAGAGTTTTAAAATGGTTAGAAGTGCTGCTGCTTCTTAATCTGTCCGTGCGTCTGACTCTTTTGGAAAGAACATTTTGAATCTTTCATCCCTCCCGGCTATCTTGATGGATCAATTTCCCTAGGATTTTTTTCCCGATACCACTAGAGATGTTGAAAATGAACAGGAATCCTTTCTGAAGTCATTGCCATACACAAGGGATAAAGGGTGCCTCCTGCAGGGTGCTGTGCAGCCTTGACTCCCATGGGAACTGAGGAGGCTGGACACAGTGCAGGAGGCACTCAGCACCTTGCAGCATTAAGTCCCAAATCAGGATATGTTAAGCAAGTTGTCCTACACTCAGCAGCAAGCAATTCTCAAGCTTCCAGCCCAGTCCAGCCAAAAGGGTCACTGCCATCTTGACAATGGACAGCCACAAAACCTGTTCTTTAGCAGCCCCATTTAAAGTACCAATTTAAACATGGTAGTAACTGAAGGGCAGTAATGAGTGGTAATAATGAAGGGCAGAATAGTGTGGGGATGCTGCATACTCTGGAAACACATCGGGCCTGATTCACCATTGCTCTGTGCCATCATTTACACTAGTGCAAAGCAGGTGCAACACTACTCTTCTGGTACTGTTGGGCACTCACTTTGCATTGATATATTACAGAGGTCGGCAACGGTCGTCACGCGGCTCGTCAAGGTAAGCACCCTGGTGGCCCGGGCCAGTTTTATTTACCTGCTGACGTGGCAGGTTCGGCCAATCGCGGCCCCCCACTGGCCGCGGTTCGCCGTCCCGGGCCAATGGGGGCGGCAGGAAGCCGCGGCCAGCACATCGCTCGCCCGCGCCGCTTCTCGCTGCTCCCATTGGCCCGGGACGGCGAACTGCGGCCAGTGGGGGCCGGGATCGGCCGAACCTGCCTCGTCAGCAGGTAAATAAAACTGGCCCGGCCCGCCAGGGTGCTTACCCTGGCGAGCCGCGTGCCAAACGTTGCCAACCCCTGATATATTATTTGGATTATGGTAACTTCTAGAGGGCCCATCTGATCTCAGGCCCCATTGTGCTAGACACTGTCAAATGCATAGTGATAGACAATCCTTGCCCCAAACACTTTACAATCTAAATAGACAGGACAGACAAAAGGAGGGAGGGAGAGGAA
This sequence comes from Chrysemys picta bellii, assembly GCF_011386835.1. Lineage (NCBI taxonomy): Eukaryota > Metazoa > Chordata > Testudines > Emydidae > Chrysemys > Chrysemys picta. The sequence goes on along the minus strand of NC_088800.1, from coordinate 15,618,568 downwards.
ATGGAGGCTCAGAGGAGGAAATTGGCTTGACAAGATTACCCAGGAGATTAGTAGCAGGGTGGGGAACAGACTCTATATCTCCTGCCCTAGCCACTGGATCGTTTTTCTTCTAACCAACTTGTAGAACAACTGAATTGGGCCCAATGGCCTCAAGCAATTGGATGCAGAGGGGACTCAGAACTGTGCAGTATCTGACTGTTTCATAATGGACAGTTCCACCCATGGTATTTGTTTTTATTCAATATATCCAATGTAAGTGGTATTCGGGCAGGCTGGAGAATGTATGGTGACAACACATGGGTGGATTTAGCAGCTGGTCAAAGGGAGCAAGCAGCCATTGTAAAAATGAGAGGACATGAATCTCCGCCCCAAAAAATCTCTCCCTTTAGTGAACACTGGTGTAAAATTGTTTTTCGTTCTGGGAATGTAATTTTGATTCTAAGAACATTTCTACTGGAAGCAACAATAAAAATTGCTGGTGGTTTGGTGAAGCACCTGATCAAAGAGAATACAATTGTTACTGTAAGGGTTTCAACAACAAGGTAAAATCTTGGTTTTCTTTCTGTAGCCTTTGCTGTTAACAATAGGATATTTAGGCAGCTTGTGTCAAATGATTCCATAGGCTCTATTAGCCAGTGTGGAATAACCATTATCATCATGTGTACACTGCGTTGGGATAGTGTATATGTCATGACTCCTAGATCTCAAACCCTGATCTGCAGGGTCCTGGGCGTCATCTCGATCCAACCTTCACTTGATTCTCATTGGCATGTGTTAGGATCAGGCTAGCTGAAACCCAGCTCACATAGACTGCTCCACCCTGGGGCCCCAATTGGTGAATTCTGGAGTTCCCGACTGGCTTGCTCCCCTACTTAAGCCAGAAGGAGAAACAGGAAGTTGTTTGTATAACTAGGCTCCACCCTTCTTTGGACTGCTTATCCAGCGCTACTGTCTCCTGACCTCCCGGTTTCCTGATTCTTGGTATCTGACTCTCCTTGGTATCCTGACCTCAGCTCTTGGCCTCCTGATTCTGAGTCCTGGCTGGGTGGCCCGGACAGCATAGGGAAAAGGCAACTATACAGTACTACATGCCATTTTAAAACTAAAAATGGAATAAAATTCAAGGACATTTTGAACTGAAATTGTCTCAAACATCAAACTCAAAAGATTTCATTTTCAAAATGTCAAAAAAAATAGTTTTGATTTCTTTAAAAAAAAACACACACACACACACACACACAAAAAACCTTTTTTAGTTTTTTTCCTCTAAGTGAACAACTCAGTGAAATTGACAAAAATTTGCAAAATGTTCTGGTGTCCCTGAATCTGCATTGTTTTGCCCCCCCCCCCCCCCCCCAAAAGTTAGTGTGAAAAATTTCACTCAGCCTCAACCTTCCCATAACCATCATCTTATTTCCCCTTTAAGGCTCTCCCACAGCTTCCCAATGGCTGCTACTAAAACGGCAGGGCCTAGCAGTTGTCAGCACCTCTCTGCTGAGCCAGTGCTTGTCTGAATTAAAATGCTGCATGCTCTTGTGTGCAGTGGCTGCTGGGAGCTGTAACCAAACAAATTTTGAATTAAGAACCTGAGGCAATATTTAAATTTTGGCTTGCGGGATGTACAGAGTTTCATAGTAGTCCAGCTATTCCTATTAGTAATTCACTTAAAAGCCCAGTTGTGGTTTGTTTTCTTTGCTAAATGTTCATGTAATTCTGGTCAACATTAGTACAACAGACTCTCCTTTTAATCCTAGGTCTATGCATTATAGCTTATGATTCCTATTTCTCATGTAATTTTAAGATTTACACTTTAACATCTCTCTTGCTGTTAAGATCAGAAATGTAAGGCTGTTGTTTTCAGCCTCAGCCATTGCCTTGCTTGGTTTGTCTAATAGATCTTTGAGTGATGCTTTAGACTACATGGTTGTTGCTAGATCCCGAGTTTGTTGCTCTTAAGCACAGTGCTCTGAAATACATCCGTTACTCTAGGTCAGAGAAAACAGCTGGTAAATGGCTAGCAGCATTCCAGTTGAGGAAGTGAGGCTACAGAGCCTGCAGAGAGTACTTATCGGACTACAGGGAAGCTGACTTGCCTGCTAAACAATTGTGGTTGTTATTATTCAGATGTTCTTGAAAAAGAGTAAGTATATACAGTACTGATTGCTAGAAAGGAACCGCTTCCTATCCCATTGATCGTACCCTCTCCCTTATCTATTGCTCTCCTGACAGCTCGGATATATTGGTTTAAGTTTTTCCCAGCGCAAAATGAATTGCTGTGCAGCAGAAGTCCCCGTCATTAGCTGTACAGTGCCAGAAATGTGCATGTATCACTCATACAAGCCTCTTAAAAATGGAATGAAGGTTTTGGGGCACTGGGGTGAGGTTTCTGATACGAACCTTCTTGAGCAGTAACGGGGACCATACGTCTCCATTACAATGTAGAACCACAGTCTGTGCAGATGTGACCTTGAAGAACCTGGATGTCGTGGTCTGATATCCACCTTCCTTTGAAAACATACATTGGTGTGAGGGCCGTTTCCTTTAGCATTTGTAGAACTCTAAGATCACAGCCAGTGGATGAGCTGCTGAGTATTTCAGTCATGAGCTTGCCATCTACCCAGAGCCCAGCTAGCAGCATTTGCTGGCCTGCCTAGGAAACTTTGGCTCACCTGCAGTCAGTACTGAATGTACCTGATCACTTACTGAGAGAACTAAGGAAACCAAAATGTATTAATGTGCCGTCTCTGCTATCCCTTTCCTGGCTCTAGGAGTCCTAGTATTGTCAACCCCAAATGCTCAAAAATCATGAGTAAAGCCCAAACCAGTCAGATTTTAAAAAATCTTAGGACATTCAGAGTTATTTTCATTCACCTTCTGGTTTGGGGACCTTTAGGATACACTCAGTCCATGTTTTCAGGCTTTTCTCTGTCAGCATGAGGGCTAGAAATGTACTATTGTTTTTTTAAAACTCTGATTCTCAAATAATCTCATAACTGCAGGCGATAGGGCTTTAAGAAATACAGTAAATATAGTAGGACCTGCAATAAAGTTGCAAGAGTTGGCAACACTGTGATTACCTGAGAGATAAGGCACTGCTTTCAGTTGAGTAAGGGTATCGGACTCTGACCCAGTGTTGGTAAAACAGGACACTATAAAGTCACATGCAAGCCAAGATAACTTTCTCATTTTCTTGTCTATTTCGTGTACTGCATTCTGAGAGAGCCTCATTTCTGTGCTTAAGGTTAAGCCATAAAATTCATATCTAGATCAAAAGTTTGGAGTTCTTCAGATCTGGGGTTTTGATCTATTCTCCTCCAGTTTAAAAAAAAAATCCATATTACAAAGAGTGCAGCAGAAGTCTGAATTCTTCCACTTCCATGTCTAAGTGAATGAGACAATGTGACTGTGCACCAGTGACTTCAGCTTCCCTATTCACGATGATGGACAAGTTCCATTTCCTCTAATGGAAATCGGTTCTCATACCTGGAAAACTGCTTTCAGCTACTGTAACAAAAGTATGGGAGGGGGGAAATCTTTTAAAACGTTTTTCCCCCAAGCCAGTGAATGCTGAATTTCCCCGGTTTGACAGATGTGAAATAAGCAACATGACTAACTACTGGAAGGCACTCAGGTACAATAGTGATGACTGCAGTATAAGAACCTATAGTATGAAACTTTCCCCAAAGTCCTAACCAGAGCATCGAACTCCAACAGTAATCAGTGAAGATGAGATGCTAGCTAGCTTGAGTGATTATCCCTCTAACCATATTCACTGGTAGTTAGTTTCTGTGGCGTGCAAGTGATTGCTAGTCAGCAATACTCAAATTAGGTTGTAAACACCCTGATTATATTTCACAGCATAGAAATAATTTCCAGGTAGATTAAAGGACTGATCTGAAGTGCATTGAAGTCAATGGACCACTGATTCCAGTAGCTTTGGATTGGACCCAGGAAGGAAAAGGAGATAGAAAGATACCTTAACCCTAATTTCTATTTTTAATAGGAATTTAAAAAATAATGACCAATCAGCCACACTACATTCAGTTTGCAATCTCTTCTCATTTATTTTCTGCTTCATAGAATAACGCTGTTGGAAACCTCTCACTGCATACACACAAAGAAAATCACATCATTCATTTTGTTATTTTGATTGACATGTCAAATAATAAGAATTCCTCCTAGCCAGTGCTGTAAATGGCTTTGGTAAATATAGAAAGCACAGTGCTTACAAATATCGTGAAATCCAGCAGCCTCGCCTCAACTCCAGAACTAACATTAGCCAACCAGGAAATTGATGCCTCATGTCAAAAGAATAGATGTTTTTAAAATACCACCTCCTTCTCTTAAATCGCAGCCCTCACCACACATGCACTCTCCTCCAAGCCGGTGGAAAGTACGTAGTGTCAGAGAAAAGGGTCCGGCAAACACCTCCTACTCAGCTCTCTCTTCCATAAAAGAAAAGGATTGGGGAAGTCAAGTTCAAGTTTCTTCTAGAATAAATTATTCCTTTGAGGCCTGAACCAAAGTCCATTGAAGTGAAGGGAAAGGCTCCCATTCAGAGACAAGAGCCTGCAGAAATAAATAAGCCATGTACTGTGTTCTGAACAGCAACAAATTCTGTCTCTTTTGAACTGACTGGGGAAGCAAATACTGGTTGAAGATACTCCACCAAGAATACCCTGCCTCCTTGGAGACATGAGGAGAGAGGCAATCTCGGAGACATTAAGCTATTATCACTATATTGACAAATAATAAGAAAAAGCAAAGCACGCCCAACAAATCTACCTCTTGGATGAAAAGTAAGCACTGGATATAAACTTAGGCCATCAGTGCTTCTACTAGCTAATGTTCATCCAGTCACACTTAAGGCAGGTCTACATTAAAAGCACTGCATCGGCGCAGCTGCGCTGCTGTAGCATACCTGGTGAAGACGCTCTATGCCAACAGAAGATGCTCTCTCGTCGGCATAATTACTCCACCTCCGCGAGACATAGCGCTGGTGTGGACAGCGCTTAGGTCACTATAACTTGTGTCACTCATGGGGGTGTCTTTTTCACACCCCTAAGCAATGTAAGTTAGATCTACTTAAGCAGTAGGATAGACCTGCCCTCTAGCAAAGACTTGCACACATCCTTAACTTTAAAGTTTACACAGTGCAAGTAGCCCAAATAAAGTAAATGAGACTATTCACAGTGCATAAAGCTAAATACACATAAGTCATTGCAGGCTCTGGGCCTTGGAACATTTCAAAGGTTACAAAATGCAAGCTAGTGTATTTCCATCTGTCATATACAATATCTGTTGTGTAACTAGGAATTATAAGATATGCATGGTCATAAACAGTGGTTAAGGATTTCTAAACAACCCTCAATAAACCCCAGAAAAGGAAAACTGGTGTTTTGTAGATATAGAAAAATGCCTGACTTAGCTGAATCAATTAGCATTTCTTGCTGCAGAGTACTAGGGATTTCTTCCATGGTCCCTCTTGTATTGATAACACTCAAGACTTCAACACATCTGTAAATAAGCATTAACAATTCATCTGATAGCCAACTTTTAAACTGCCTACCACACATGGCTGACACATCATCTTGACAATCTTCCTCCTCCTCCTTTATTGCAGTACTTTGTAAACACACTCACCACAACTTGATTGATTGGAATTCTCTTCGATGATAAATTTTTCACAGAATTTGCCTTTAATTAAGAATCCATGTAGCCATCTGGAAAATTCAGAGTTGCCTTTTTTTTTAATTTGGGGTTTATTAAGGTTGAAGTGGCTTGTATAAAGATCCTCTTAATATGCAGTTGCTATCAAATCAGTTGACGATAACCTGGCCACACCCACAATTTTTCTTTTACTAGAATATACCTGGTGATTAATGAGACAATGCCTTGTGCATGATGTTGTCCTGGAGGGTTTTTGTTTGTCTGTTTGTTTATGTGGTGGTTGCAATTGACAGTGAATAGCTGTTACAACACTAGAATTAGGCATTTGAGTTGCAATCTTAACCTGAATGTTAGGAAGGATAGCTGGAATTAGCAATAGACTTTAAAAAAGGACAATACAACACATGCAGTTGAAATGCTTTTCATTTGACATTGTAGGAATGACAATAGCCATGGTGTGACAATTTAAAATGGGGGAGGGGGAATTATGGAGCTACTCAACTTGGGCCTGAGCCATATTTCAGTGAAGTCAGTGGAAAGGTTTCCATTGACTCCAATGGATTTTTCATCAAGCCCTTCAAAAAATGGATGTGAACACGTTGTAACATATATTCCCTAAAGGAAGACCATTTTAAGGGTACAGTCTGCATGCCATGCAGAGTGACTGATTAATTGTGGTAGACGTCACACTCAAACTAGTGTATTTAATTACCATATACATTTGTGGCCTAACCACCCCAGCTGCTTTCTAGGACCAGGTGCAGAAGAAGCTGAACCAAATTTAAGCAAATGATACCTTCCACCTTCAGGGCTTCAGTGGAAATGCTCTGAGTGATTCTGTAGCTGTGGCATTTGCTGTGAAACTAAGCATTGCCCTGGAATCATGCTTCCAATGTTTAGCTTTAATTAAAGGGTAAAATTGACAGGTACATTCCAGCTATACTGCACCTCTCTGACCAAGCATGCATCCGTATATCCATCTGAACACTGCTGTTTTGGATGGCTGGAGAGGCACAAAACAGCCAGCGTGTACCAGTGAATCTCGCCTTATATTCCTAGTGCTCCTTGCTGCAAAGATTGTCTTCCAAACAAATGTAACTAGTGCAGTTGTGTCCCCGGGAGTCTGCACACAGCCTGAAACGATAGCTGTCATTTCAATTGAGTGTTAGCTCTCAAGCCTAATGATGACTCAGGAAAGCATCCCTTATTAGGACAGTATTTAAGCACATTCTTGCAGTGAAGCACATTCTTTAGTGATGTCCTAAATAGGGCTGGATTCAAGCATGTACTCGAGTTCTTTCCTGAACAGCAGAAACATCCAGTTATTGTACTTATCCCACAATCACAAATTGCCACCCACTTGCCTCAGGATGCCAAAAGTCCCAATTGCCCTGAACTCAGCCTCAAAAAAACTCTAGTTTCTTCTCCTTGAACATTTCCACCAGACACGTCTGCATTTGCTGCAGAGGTGGAACCAAATCTCCAGCATGTTGAAAATCAAAAATTATGGGGCAGAATAAAATAAATTTAATTTAATGCTAAATCACATAACACAAGCAGTGCTAGTCTGATTATGATTCATATTTAATCCAATAAAACCTTCAGATATTTAATTTATCTCTAGTCTGCTATGCTGGAGTCCTGCATCATCCAAGGATTTTGACATAGGATATAGGTCAAGCTTGCTGAACAGTACGGTGCTGTAAATGTGATACGTAAGAACGGCCATACTGGGTCAGACCAATGGTCCATCTAGCACAGAATCCTGCCTTCCACCAGTGGTCAGTGCCAGGTGCTTCAAAGAGAATGAATAGAACAGAAAAGCATTGAGTGATCCACCAGCTTCTGGCAAACAGAGGGTAGGGACACTGAGACCATGAGGTTGCATCCCTGACCATCTTGGCTAATAGCCATTGATGGACCTAACCTCCATCCCACTGGCTGCAGTTGTATCCCAAGAAGTATTTGCACCAAAGTGTTCTTTCTGATCATATAAATCATAAGAAGGAACCACAGTGCCTTTAAATTCACTGATTCTCCTGCTTTGCACGTTGTGGTATCACAACAGTGCAAATGGGTGTAAAACGACCTCCAACCAAATTGGAAAGGTTAGAGTCTCCGTCTACCAGAGCTTCAGCCACTTATAAGTCCCTTTCTCACTGAACTAGTGGTACAAGCAGGGCCGGCTCCAGGCACCAGCTTAACAAGCAGGTGGCCAAGGGAGAGGGCGGCACGTGCGGCAATTCGGGGGTGGCAGGTCCCTCACTCCCTCTAGGAGCGAAGGACCTGCCGCCGAACTGCCGCCGCCGATCGCGGCTTTTTTTCCCCCCCCCCAATTGCCTCCGCCAGTCACGATTGCAATCGCGGCTTTTTTTTTTTGCTTGGGGCGGCAGAAATACTGGAGCCGGCCCTGGGTACAAGGGGGACTTAAAGCTGCCTAAAGGCAGCAGTAATGAATTCGCCTCATAAGGGAATCCTCCCCAGACAGAGGCCTGAAGAATCCCGGGCATAAGGGCATTCTGAGAATGGCAAAGCCAGGATGGAAGCTGGAAGGATGTATGAGGGTGACAAGAGGAAGCAGCAACTTATGTGGCTGGGCTGGAGGAAGAATCCCTCACTGGAAATTTATCAGGAGAACAATTCTCTAATTAGCCTCCGTCTCTGCCCAAAGTCACACTGAGACTGCCAGGGGAATATTGATGTAGTTCATCGCTTTCACAAACTCCCTACAGCTTCCCCTCCTCTCCCTTCTTCCTTAACCTCCTTTCCTTTAGTGTCTCACTCTTGGGCAGGGGTCGGCAACGTTTGGCCCGCGGCTCGCCAGGGTAAGCACCCTGGCGGGCCGGGCCAGTTTTATTTACCTGCTGACGCGGCAGGCCGATGGGGGCGCTGGCCGCGGTTCGCCGTCCCAGGCCAATGGGGGCGGCGGGAAGCCGCGGCCAGCACATCCCTCGGCCTGCGCCGCTTCCCGCCTCCCCCATTGGCCCGGGACAGTGAACCGCGGTGAGTGGGGGTCGCGATCGGCCGAACCTGCCACGTCAGCAGGTAAATAAACTGGCCCGGCCCACCAGGGTGCTTACCCTGGCGAGCCGCATGCCGAACATTGCCGACCCCTGCTCTTGGGTATGTCTCTTACTTTCTATATATAAATCTTTTGACATGACCCCTTGCTCTATCCCTTCAGATCATCTGCTCGCCCCCGACACACGCTCCCTCTGGCGCCTTTCCTGCAGTGATTAAGACTTCCAGGATATCCCCATTCTGATGAAACTTTCCTTCAGTCCCACTTGCCTCTCCTATTATTGTCTTGTTTCTCTTCTTCCTTATGTCTCCAAGCTCCTCAGGCGTGCAGGCTACACCTGCTGCCGCAAACTCCTCTCTTCCAATTCCCTCTTAGATCCCTCTCCAACCTGTTTTCTATTCTGCTGTTGCCAAGGTCACCATTAACCCCTCCTAGACAAGTCTAAGGGCCTCATTGCTATACTATCCCTCCTCAGTCTATCTGCCACTTACCCACTAATGAATCCCAGCTCAATGTCACACTGGTACCTATTGGTATTTTATTTTTTTACAATACTTACATTTTTCACAGTTCCATAATAGGTGGGCTATTTTTTACATTCACAGTAAAACACTAGCTAATAAAATCACTACACTTGGGGCTCTCTTTCACCTCCCATTTACCTTCCGATCAGGGAATTGTAGCATATTTTGGATCTGACTCCAGAAAGCACAGTTCAATTGTCAAAGCAAACATTATGATGCGTAGGAAGGGACCTGAGGGAAAAAAAATAATACCAAGACAGCTGAGATGAAAACTACCGCATTGAAAGTAATGTCCCCAAAGGCTAAAATATTGAAAGACTTTGAGGAAACAGATGCTCTTCATTTCATATGCACTGCTTTACACTTGATATGCCATGGCTCCATTGCTCATGGAACTTAACAGAAGATTATATATTATACCAAGCAGAATGTGAGGCGGTAGTTGTTATTGCTATATGAACCTAGCCCTTCTGTAATGATGAAGGTATGATTTACATATCACGGTGCAATGAATTTAAATTCAAAGTTATAATAGAACTGTCTGTTTCCTGGGCAAGTAGCAAGCAAGGTGTAAAGAAAAGTTAACTCTGAGGGAGGTGGTGAAGCAAATTACTGCATTAACTTCACCCTCTGGAGTTAGTGTTTAAACAGTAGTTTGCAGTAGTTCACAGACCACATTTGTCAGTAACACAAAACCAGCACCCACTCAGGAACAAATTGGACTAATCAAGATCCAGCACTGAACTGGGAGGAGCTGTGTACTATGCTACCAAATCTTTGCAGGGAAGCTTGTTCGTTGCCTACCCATACTATGATTGGTTCTAGCCGGATTATAGAGATAATGGGGAATATTTTCAGGAATATATTCCCTTTTGCATGCCACAAAACATATGCATGCATCTTTGTTCCTGACAAGGAATTGTGCAGTGTGACAGGGTGTACAGCCCCCAAACTGGAAAAGAAGCGGTTAAAGAGCAAATTTGGAGACAGGCAGCTCCACCCTATCAGACCAGCAAAGCATGTGTGGGCTGGAGAAGCTCTTTTTTTATTTTTGATGTGCTATGGCTCCTGGTGTACAGTCACAGCAACGTTCATATTTGGCCTGGTTGTGTCCCCACTCCCGCCTCGACAAGGCCAGGCTAAATACGAGCATTGCTTCTGTGACACTACACCCCGTATTCATTATGGGGGTATGATGATGATATGATTATGACATAATTATGATGCAATTTGTACAAGATGAATCATGTGAGGTGTGTGAAGGAGCTTAAAAGGCAGCAGAACAGCGCACTTGGAGGTAGACAGATAGTGGAGATGAAAGGACTTACTCGCTGAGCCTGAGGTCTGATTAGAGTGACTTGGTCAAGGCCACAAAGGAAGGACTTGCGACTCCTTGAAGGTTTGAGACTTTATTTGAGTTCAGTTATTTAATGACTTGACTTTATCTGTTAAGAAGAGAGGGGGACTGGTGGAGGCAGCAGGATAGCACTTTGGGGTGCAGGACTTAGCTGCCTACAACTAGGGTGACCAGATAGCAAGTGTAAAAAATTGGGACCGGGGGTGGGGGGTAATAGGTGCCTATATAAGAAAAAGCCCCCAAAATATAAAATCCCTATAAAATCGGGGCATCTGGTCACCCTACCTACAACTGGGCTCTGGATTGGAACCTGGTGGAGAGGCTGGGCCCAGGTTCCCTTACTAACATCTAGGGAGTGTTGAAGACAGAAGTCTATTCTGGGTGTGAGGAATCTAACTGAGGGAAGGCTCTGCAGATACAAGGGTCTGGACCATGAGATCCTGATCCAAGGGGAAGCCTGAAGTCACTCGCGTAACCCAGAGGACTACCCCATTGCTGGACTCTTTATATACCAGATACAAATGAGTGACCTGGCCAGAGGGCTGAGTCAAAGAAGGGACAGACCACTACAGGGCTATAGGCCATCAACAGAGGATGCCACAAAAAAAAGAGTGCCTGCCATGCCCCTCCTTGACAATTAGTGCCAGCAGTGAGTAAACTCCTTCACATGCAGACACATCTGAGTGCTTGCCTCTCTGAGTGTCTGATCCATACCAATCAAGTAGTGAGTCTAAGCATCTAAATGTGTGCCTGCAGTTCATTGTGGCAGATCTAAAGATGTTTCATTACATTTTAGGGGTACAAATTATACCCACAAAAGGAGGTTAAGCCTCAGCCCCTCCCCGTACCTATATACCCCTTACTGTCAATGTGCAGCCCATGAATTAACCTGATGAGCCATAAAATTCCTTTTGGGGCTATTAAAATCGACCAGTTCAGTTAAAGATGTAAGTACTGTGCTGCCTTCATGCACATGGCTGTCTGCCTCATTTCTTTTATTGCACAGTGGCATAAGACAAGACTGAAAATGCCCATTCACGTTAGCCTTAAATATGAAATATTCCTTCTGTGTAAATTGTCAGGCACCTAATGCTATTTTAACACATTTATTCTTCTTGCATTCATATTACAACTATAGCTGGCAAATAGTTATTCTCTTAATTATAAGAAACTTGAAATGATCAAACATTACTGATGAGAACACAAGTTAGTCATTGGTCTTCTCCCTGTTTTCAAGTCTGAACTATACAAATGATTGATTTTTATCTATTTATATTTAAATCTCTGGATACTTCCTAGAATTGCATCTGATTCCAGGCAGCAAAAGGGATAATCAACTGCCTTGCCTGATGGGACTGGTAAGGCATTCCTTTTTTAATCGTTTCATGCTATATCTTGGTTAAATTAGGATGACCTGAGGTGGGGAATTCCAAATGTGTATAAACTCTGTGGGGCAGGCTGCCCTGTTACTTTAAGGGCCAGGAGGCCTGAGGCTTGTCAGCCCTGTTCAAATAGTCCCACCATCCTACACCTGTAGGAGGTGTTGGACTTGAGAGGAAGAAAGCCCTGCAGTCGTGGGGGCTGACTGGGGAAGACAGCAGACAGGCTGTTCCTGTGTGGGGCAAAAAACCTGACTCAGGCTAAAAATTGTCTGAAGGTTACAGCCTGCCAGAGGCCCTTGGTAGGAGGACAGACCTGAACGGGATTGTCAGGTTGACTGGAGCTAGTTAGGCAATAAGACAAGCCATTGCTGCTAGGGCCTACCTGCAAGGAAGGGGACTGAAGGCGGAGCTGAAGAGTTTTTTGATGCTGTTTTTGGACTTGGATTAAGACTCTGTTATGCTAGAAGCGATGAGAATATAAATGAGACCTGGTCAGAGGGCCAAGTCACCACCCCAGGCCACAGGGGCCTGGAGAAAGAGAATGAAGTGGAGAGGCTGCAACACCAGGTTATACCATGAGGGGTGCTCTGGGATGGTGAGTTTTGTGTACTCTGTAACATTGTTCCCTCTGGCCGTTATCTAGGTACCAGCTAATTCTTATGAAAACTAAATCTCAACGAACACTTACGATGTCCCATCCCTTTATTTCCAGGTTTCTTTAAATTTATTTCAAAGGGTGATTACTAGACTCTAACAGTAGTAACTCTTGAAATACAGCAATCTTTCCATTCGTAAATCTCAGACTTTGACATCTATCCATAAATGCAAACATTTATTGCCACAATGTCATTCCAATCACATGGTTTAAAAAAACGTAACTAAGAAAGGCTTACCAGAAAAGGAATGGCTGGCTCTCTAAAATGTGGAGCATTCCTTTGTTTTAAGAAATTCTTTAATTTAGTTTCCTTTATTGATACAAGCTATGCATTCCTAAGCAGTTCAGTTGCATAATTGTAGCTGGAACTATTGGCAAGGTTAGAAACAACTTAAGTTCAAGGTTACCACAAAAGTGATCAGGCTATTGAAATCTGAAAGTACTGTAGGTAAGTAGGCCAAATAACATCTTATCTTAGGACTGTTAAATAAAAGTGTATTAAGTAAAGCAATTAACATGAGGTTCAAGCCACTGTGCAATTTCATCCTGTGCAGTAAATAGATTAAGAGTACTCTAAGTTTGTCATCTTATATAAATCAGTTATGCTAAAAGTCTGAAGAGTTGGCTTTCAATTCCTATCGGACAATTACCTTGTCTCTCTGCTGACTCTCCATCACAAACAGGGATAAATCTCAGGGACTCTGTACTGATGTGCAAAATCCTCCAGGGGACTGCCCTGTGTTAACACTCGAACGATACAACTGCTGACCAATAGGGGAGACCTGTGAGTGTGAGAGACAAAACTTTCACAGAAGGCTGGCTCAGGCCTGGCCTACACTAGGAAATTAGGTTGGTATAACTACGTCACTAAGGGGTGTGAAAAATCCGCGCCCCTGAGCGACACAGATAAACTGACCTAACCCCCAGCATAGACAGCAGTAGGTTGACGGGAGAATTCTCCCATCGACCTAGCTACTGCCTCTCGGGGAGGTGGAGTATCCACGCCAGTGGGAGAATCCCTTCCATTGGCGTAGGTAGTGTCTTCACTGGCACGCTACAGTGCTGCATCTGCAGTGCTGCTGTAGCGGTTTGTGTGGACATACCGTCAGACTCTGGAATTTACTCCCACAAGAGGCCCAACCAGGAACCTCACAGTTTGCAGAATTAGGGACCTGCTCCAGCTCCCACTGAAGCCAATGGAAAGACTCCTGTTGATTTCTACGGTACCTGCATTTGGCTATAAATGCAAAAGCCATTTCTTTGACTTGGCTTTCCCACAATATCCCTTCATACACATTGTTAAATCTATTTTTCAAGCTAGTACTGTAGATGGATGTCAAGCAGGGTCCTGTAGGGATTTGTTCTGTGTACGATGCTATTCAATATTTTCATTAACTATTTGGATGATGGAGTGGAGAGTATGCTTATAAAATTTTTAGATGACACCTACTGGCCGTGATTGCAAGCACTTTGGAGGACAGGATTAGAATTCAAAATTATATTTATTTCAGATCAATTTTCCAGTTTATCAAGACGATGAAATTCAATAAAGGCAAGTGCAAAGTACTACCCTTAGGAAGGAATGGTCAAATACAAAATGGGAAATAACTGACTAGACAGCAGTACTGTAGAAAAGGATCTGGGCATTATAGCAGATCACAGATTGAATATGAGCCAACTGTGTGATGCTGTTGTGAAAAAGGCAAATGTCATTCTGGGGTGTATTAACCAGAGTGTCATATATAAGATGTGAGAGGTAATAGTTTTGCTCTACATGCACTGGTGAGGCCCCAACTGGAATACCGTGTCCAGTTTTGGCCACCACGCTGTAAGAAAGACGTGGACAAATTGCAGAGTCCAGAGGAGAGTTGCTACAATGATAAAAGGTTTATAAAATCAGACATATGAGGAAAGGTTGAAAGAATTGTGCATGTTTAGTCTTGGGAAGAGAAGACTCATTGAGGGGGACACAATCCTCTTCAGATATGTAAAAGGTTGTTAAAATGAGAACAGTGATCGATTGTTCTCTCTCCCAGCCATACATTTCTATGATTCTATGGAGGGGTGTGTGTGTGTGAGAGCGCGGATCATATTTGGTAAGTAACTAAACAGATAGGTGTGGAAAGGTAATTTTTAGGTCTGTCGATTAATCGCAGTTAACTCAGGCGATTAACTCAAAAAAGTTAATCGCGGTTAAAAAAATTAATTGCCATTAATCACATTTTTAATCACACTGTTAAACAATAGAATACCAATTGAAATTTATTAAATATTTTAGATGTTTTTCTACATTTTCATATATATTGTATTCTCTGTTGCAATTGAAATCAAAGTGTATATTTTTATTACAAATATTTGCACTGTAAAAATAATACACAAAAGAAATAGTATTTTTCAATTCACCATATACAAGTACAGTAGTACGATCTTTGTTGTGAAAGTGCAACTTACAAATGTAGATTTATTTATTTTTGTTACATAACTGCACTCAAAAACAAAACAATATAAAACTTCAGAGCCTACAAGTCCACTCAGTCCTACTTCTTGTTCAACCAATTGCTAAGACAAACAAGTTTGTTTACATTTACAGGAGATAATGCTGCCCTCTTCCTATTTACAATGTCACCAGAAAATTAGAACAGGCATTTGCATGGCACTTTTGTAGCTGGCATTGCAAGGTATTTATGTGCCAGATATGCTAATCATTCGTATGGCCCTTCATGCTTCGGCCACCATTCCAGAGGACATGCTTCCATGCTGATGACGCTCGTTAAAAAAATAATGTGTTAATTAAATTTGTGACCGAACTCCTTGGAGGAGAATTGTATGTCCCTTGCTCTGTTTTACCTGCATTCTGCCGTATATTTCATGTTATAGCAGTCTCAGATGATGACGCAGCACATGTTGTTCATTTTAAGAACACTTTTACTGCAGATTTGACAAAACACAAAGAAGGTACCAATGTGAGATTTCTAAAGATAGCTACAGCACTCAACCCCAGGCTTAAGAATCTGAAGTGCCTTCCAAAATCTGAGAGAGACGAGGTATGGAGTGTGCTTTCAGAAGTCTTAAAAGAGCAACACTCCGATGCGGAAACTACAACACCCGAACATCCAAAAAGAAAATCAACCTGCTGCTGGTGACATCTGACTCAGATAATGAAAATGAACATGCGTCGGTCCGCATTGCTTTGGATCGTTACTGAGCAGAACCCGTCATCAGCATGGATGAATGTCCCCTGCAATGGTGGTTGAAGCATGAAGGGACATATGAATCTTTAGCGCATCTGGCATGTAAATATCTTGCGATACCGGTTACAACAGTGCCATGAGGACTTAATCACTTGACAGCCCTAGTAATTTTCCTTAAAGTTATCCTCAGGTTCTGGATTTCACCTAAGGCAGGGGAGGGCAAACTTTTTGGCCTGAGGGCCACATCGGGGTTCCGAAACTGTATTAAATTGCTCACCGTAGGAAGGTGCTACTTACAATATACTACTTACGGCTGCCAGTCCTCGTACTCTGAGCGGCATGGTATGGGGGCGGGAAGCGGGGGGCGGGGGGGGGGTGGATAAGGGGCAGGGGATCCCAGGGGGCAGTCAGGGGACATGAAGCAGGGGGTAGTTGGATGGGGCGGAGGTTTGGAGGGGGGCAGTCAGGGAACGGGGAACAGGGGGGTTGGCTAGGCGTGGGAGTCCCAGGGTGCCTGTCAGGGGGAGAGAGTGTGGATAGGGGTTGGGGAAGTCAGGGGACAGGGAGAAGATGAGGTCCAAGGGGGGCAGTTAGGGTCGGGGGGTCTCGGGAAGGACCTGTAGTGTATTAAATTGCTCCCCGTAGGAATGTGCTACTTACCATGTACTACTTACAGCTGCCAGTCCTGGTGCTCCGTAAGTAGCACATTCCTACATGGAGCAACTTAATACACTACAACAAGCAGCCCTCGCAGCTGCACTGCCTGGAAGGAGCTCGCAGCCCCGCTGCCCAGAGTGCTGGCAGCATGGTGAGCTGAGGCTGTGGGGGTTGGGAGACAGCAGGGGAGGGAGAGGGGGCTATCCTGCCCGGCCGGGAGCTCCAGGGCCAGGCAGGATGGTCCCACAGGCCAGATGTGGCCCGCGGGCTGTAGTTTGCCCACTTCTGACCTAAGGTCTTGTACTAGCTTTCAAATGCTCGTTAATTCTGGGGAAGTTTTTCAAAGGCCGAAATGGCAGTTGAGTACCTACCTGCCAATGACAATGAACTGGAAGCTGGATGTCTAATGCCCATTTGTGGCACTTGCCCATGCATAGAGTCAAACAGACTTTTTTGGAGGTTTGTACTTTCTAGATTTTTCTACAATCTTCTTAGTATATTAAGATTACAATCAATGTAGGGATAGAGTTGCTTTGAAAAAAGGGAAAATGTCTTAAAAAAAAATCCTGCATTTTTAAATTAATAATTGACCAACACCTTAACTGATTTTTAAGGAGGGAAATCATGAAAAATTATTGTAATTTCTCTGGATTCCCACCCCCATTTCAACTTTTTGCCAAAATTTGATGTATATGTGTTTGCAGGATTGGGGCCTTAGATTGCAAGATCTTTGGGGCAAGGATTGTTTCTTTAATATATTGCGAGACTTTTAGGGCCAGAAGAGGGACCATTAGATCATCAACTACAGGGGTCTCAAAGTCCCAGCCCATGGGCCATCTGCGGCCCGAGAACCACCCCAATTCAGCCTGCAGAAACTTTTTAAAAAGTTCTTTCATCCAGCCCTCATGGCTGCTGGCCGAGGGGCGGGGGAAGGAGGGGAGCAGGCAGGAGAGACCCATGCAGCCAGGATGCCAGCTCTGTCTGCTGCAGGTGCTGCCCCCCACAGCTCCCATTGGCTGGGAGATAGGGACAGAGAGAGCATCACTAGTTGTTGGGCAGAGTCAGCCATGGAGGCAGTATTAGTTGCCGGACAGAGTCAGCCCTGGAGGCAGTGTCACTAGTCTCCGGGCAGAGTCAGCCGGGGCGGCATGAGTGCAGGGCCGGCTCCAGGCACCAGCTTAACAAGCAGGTGCTTGGGGCGGCCAAGGGAGAGGGGCGGCACCAACGGCAATTCGGGGGCGGCAGGTCCCTCACTCCCTGTGGGAGCGAAGGACCTGCCGCTGAACTGCCGCCGCCGATCGCGGCATTTTTTTTTCTTTTCCTCCAATTGCCGCCGCCAATCGCCGTTTTTTTTTTTTTTTTTGCTTGGGGTGGCAGAAATGCTGGAGCCGGCTCTGCATGAGTGACATTATTGGCCTGCTGGGAGGATTTGAGGACTTGCACTGGCCCTAAGGTAAATTGAGTTTGAGACCCCTGATCTACTCTAACCTCCTGTATAACACAGGCCAGAGAATTTCACCTAATTACCCATGCACAGAGCCTAGTTACTACGTGTTTTTATAGCATCTAGCGTATTGGAGCTCCAGTCTTGGATGGGACCTCTAGACATTACCATAATACCTCATTATTATTATTAATAGTTATTTGTATCTACACAGGCAAAGGTGTAGTAAATGTATAAATTTTGCTAACTTTTTAAAGCGTTGTCAGTTTAAAGGCTCATACTGTTTTCCAGTTCCCTCAATGAGATTTGCTTTGTTTTTTCCCATTGACTATATTAAGCAACATATGAGCCACTAGATTTTTTTCCCCCCAAAGGAAGAGTTACTAGCCGAACAAATATTGCTGTGTCATAAAATGAATGATTAGACAGCTAGAGTAGTGGTGCACTCACGATTAATCTTCCCTAAATATTTCATTTCTTCTCTTTGAATTATGAACCTCTTTTTATACAAATAGCATCAGAGTTTATAAATCATTCCTGCATGGCATAATTTTGATAAGAAAATGAAAAACACTGGGGAAAACTTAGGCTTTAACTAATGAACAACTTTGTCATCTACTGAAGAATCTATGCAATGTCAGATGAGTCATTTAAATAAGTTTGATAGTACATTTATTTTGACTACGAGTGTTATCATATGAGTCCTGTGCTACTTTTGCAGTTGTTGGCTTAATGTAATAAAACATTTGCTTGGGATAGAACTGTTAGTCACAGTCAGTGAATATGTGCGAGATTAGCTGTTCTGCAGAATTTTAGTGCTACACGTACAGCGTGTATTTTGTAATTCATTGAGATAGTTGTCAATAAACATTTGCTTCAGAAGACTGGGGAGTCTGAGAAACCCTGAGGCAGACTAAGATGCATGACTGCTGGACTGCAATCAGTATAAATTACAGTGTTAAGTAAAGGATAAAACCACCTCTGTCCTTGTGCACTGGAATCTATTATGATCATCTACAAACCCAAATGCAAAACTATCTTTTGGAAATCAGAGATTCTTTCATCTACAGTTCATTTGGGGGAAGTCTCAGTGAGACCTGTTTGTGCAATAACTGGAGAAAGATTTACAGAAAACACCTTCTTGATAGGAACGCTGATGTCTGGCAGTGGTGCTGGAACTAGAGGTCCTGTCGCACCCCCTGGCTTGAAGTAGTAATAACAGCAAATACATGGTTTCCATCAGCAGCACCCCCACTCTAAAATTTTTCCAGCACCCCGGATGTCTGGTTGCCATTTCTATAACATGTAATGTAATAAAAATGTGGATACAGCACTGTCACTAAAGGGACTCTCCTTTACTAAATATCAAGTGGAAAAGATGACTTCAGTCTGCACTTGGAGTAAAATTCCTGATCTCAAATACAAGCAAGTTTCACAATACAATGCATCGTGTATATTTTTTCCTGATACACTGGTCTACAATTTTTGAGAAGTCGTCTGCTTCAGAGATAAAATGTGCTATTTATTATGTATTTTGATGTGCTGAATTCAAATATGACAATTAAAACAACTGATTGGCTACTGTTTCTAAGATATTTAAGTTTTTACATTTTATGTCTATGTATATTGTGTAGATAGTACTTTAATCATAAATTGTAAACCTAGGTCTTTTCATGTGTTTATGGTTGCTTTACATGATAATATTTCACCTGTCCTGTTTATGTAACACTTTAAAAATCAGCAAAAGGGTTATATAAATAAAATGTATTATGAAACAAAAGGCAAAAAACGATTATGTACATAGTTTAGTCCTATTCAGTGTCTACTCGGCGCTTCTTGGCTTGTCTCTTGTATTCATTAAATGGAGCATCTCTTGTCACTGTCCAGCAATAGTCTGCAGGCATTGATGGGCTCCATTTGCCCTGATAGCGTTTCTCCATTGTTGCAATGTCCTGGTGAAATCGCTCGCCATGCTCGTCGCTCACTGCTCCACTGTTCGGTGGAAAAAAATCTAGATGAGAGTGCAAAAAATGTATCTTTAGTGACATGTTGCAACCCAGGCTTTTGTATGCCTTGAGGATGTTTTCCACCAACAACCTGTAGTTGTCTGCCTTGTTGTGTCCGAGAAAATTTAAGCCACTAACTGGAAGGCTTTCCATGCCGTCTTTTCCTTGCCACGCAGTGCATGGTCAAATGCATCATCTCAAAGAAGTTCACGAATCTGAGGACCAACAAAGACACCTTCCTTTATCTTAGCTTCACTTAACCTTGGAAATTTTCCATGGAGGTACTTGAAAGCTGCTTGTGTTTTGTCAATGGCCTTGACAAAGTTCTTCATCAGACCCAGCTTGATGTGTAAGGGTGGTAACAAAATCTTCCTTGATTCAACAAGTGGTGGATGCTGAACCCTTTTCCTCCCAGGCTCCAATGGCTGTTGGAGTGGCCAATCTTTCTTGATGTAGTGGGAATCTCTTGCATGACTATCCCATTCGCAGAGAAAACAGCAGTACTTTGTGTATCCAGTCTGCAGACCAAGCAAGAGAGCAACAACCTTAAAATCGCCACAAAGCTGCCACTGATGCTGGTCATAGTTTATGCACCTCAAAAGTTGTTTCATGTTGTCATAGGTTTCCTTCATATGGACTGCATGACCAACTGGAATTGATGGCAAAACATTGCCATTATGCAGTAAAACAGCTTTGACTCATCTTCGATGAATCAATGAACAGTCTCCACTCATCTGGATCGTGAACGATGTTGAGGGCTGCCATCACACCATCGATGTTGTTGCAGGCTACAAGATCACCTTCCATGAAAAAGAATGGGACAAGATCCTTTTGACGGTCACGGAACATGGAAACCCTAACATCACCTGCCAGGAGATTCCACTGCTGTAGTCTGGAGCCCAACAGCTCTGCCTTACTCTTGGGTAGTTCCAAATCCCTGACAAGGTCATTCAGTTCACCTTGTGTTATGAGGTGTGGTTCAGAGGAGGACGATGGGAGAAAATGTTGGTTCTGTGACATTGATGGTTCAGGACCAGAAGTTTCATCCTCTTCCTCTTCCTCGTCTGACTCAAGAGAGAATGATTCTGGTGCATCAGGAACCGGCAGTCTTTCTCCGTGGGGTACTGGGCGTATAGCTGATGGAATGTTTGGATAATGCACAGTCCACTTTTTCTTCTTTGACAGACCTTTCCCAACTGGAGGCACCATGCAGAAGTAACAATTGCTGGTATGATCTGTTGGCTCTCTCCAAATCATTGGCACTGCAAAAGGCATAGATTTCCTTTTCCTGTTCAACCACTGGCGAAGATTTGTTGCACAAGTGTTGCAGCATATGTGTGGGGCCCACCTCTTGTCCTGATCTCCAATTTTGCAGCCAAAATAAAGGTGATAGGCTTTCTTAACCATAGTGGTTATACTGCGCTTTTGTAATTCAAAAGTCACTTCACCACAAACATAGCAGAAGTTATCTGCACTGTTCACACAAGTACGAGGCATCTCTGCTCACTTTGGCTAAACAGAAATGTGTCCCTTTGCAAAATCAAACACTGACAAATAAGAGAGCATGACACTGTATGATTTCTAGAGCTGATATAGAGCAATTTGTTCAGCAGAGTGATGTAAGCTTCGTTATGATTACATCATCCATGACTTCTAGGAATAACATGATGTAATTCATATCATGTATGACGTAATACCAGCTTCAGATTGCATCATTCATTGCTTTGCCTAAAAAGCAAGTACTGTCCAAACCCAGTCATAGATTTATTCATAGATCCAGTCAAAGATGTATTTTAGTCATTTCTGGTTTAAATTGAGATCCCTTCCCTTTATAACTCACTTATCCTCCGCCATTCCCAAGTCAAGGGTCGTATATACTGACCCAATAGCATATCTTGAAAACTAAAGCCAATCAACAATTTTAAGCATCATTTTCATTCTCAGTGACCCAGAATTAGTAAAGTTTGACTACATTTATTTCAGAAGCATTTTGGCTGTAGAGCAGTGATAACAGTGCCCGGCTGCAATAAGTTGATTGGCTTGAAAATGGAGTGCGCTAGGGTAATATTTTCATACAGGTGCTTACAGAAAATTAGCATTTTTTTTTCTTCTTCTCCACCTGCAACTCCCCTTTACAATGTTTTGTGCATTGCATGAATGTTCAAAGTCAGGCAAAAAGAATGCACTCCTCAAATGTGCACGCACTCATGGAACATGTATAGACTTCCATATGCAGGTGAGGAGGACTTGGGTGTCTTTCAGGTGAAGTGCAAGGCAAATCCATACTCTCCAACCCTAAGGCCAGAGGTGCAGCCTGGCCGTTGCCACTAGTACTCCTGCCCATGTATTGACTCTGCACGAGGAGTTAGGGACACTCAATGGCCAGTCCTGTGATCCAACTCCAGCCCTTCCCTCAACTCCGCCCACCCCACCAACCTATGCAGGGCTGCTACAGACTAGAGCAGTGGTTCTCAACCAGTGGACCTCAACCGTGTACCCCCGAGGGTACTCAGAGGTCTTCCAGGGGGTACATCAACTCACCTTGATATTGTATATTTATATTCCAATTGATTTATTTTATAATTTATATGGCAAAAATGAAAACATAAGCAATTTTTCAGTAATAGTGTGCTGAGACACTTTTGTATTTTTATGTCTGATTTTGTAAGTTTTTAAGTGAGGAGAAACTTGGGGGTACACAAGACAAATCAAACTCTTGAAAGGGGTGCAGTAGTCTGGAAAGGTTGAGAGCCATTAGACTAGAGGTTCCCTCTCCTGTGAGAAAGAGCCCAAAGCTGCATGATTACTCCTTTGGTGCCATCTTGCCCATCCGCTTCAGCATAGTCATGAGGTACCGGCCAGGGCCCCCAAGCACAAGGGTGAATTTCAGCCTTGTTTCCACAGAATCTATATCTGCATGCGCAGACTGTTTTGTGGGCCGTGACCTTTTTTGCACATGCAAGCAGGTGACTATGGATGTTTTGGGAAACAGCAGGTGGTTTTGCCTGTATTCTAACAGCATGAGCTCTGCCTTGCTGTAAAACGAAGCCCTTAAAGAGCCCCTTGCCCTTGTGTGATGTAAGAAGGAGAAAATTCTGTTCTGTGGTCACTGCTTCCAATAGCCAGGTGACCGTATAAGGGGAACCCATATCCATCCTCTTCCATTGGTTTCCCAGCCCTGAAAACCCTACCACAGCTGAGTGTCTGCATCCAGTAGCCTCAGCCATGCTGTCTCTCCTTCTTAGGGCCTCTTCCTAGACTCCCAGCACTTCTGGTCTTTTAGAGACCACTGATTCCCAAAGATGCTCTTTCTGGAGTTAGGCTCCACACAAGCTACTCCTGTTCCCCCAGCAAACATCATTTAGTCCCGCGGTTCTCAAACTGTGGGTCGGGACCCCAAAGTGGGTCATGACCCAGTTTTAATGGGGTCACTTGGGCTGGCATTAGACTTGCTGGGGCCTGGGGCCGAAGACAGAGCCCTGGGAGGCAGGGCTTGGGCTTCAGCGTCAGCCGTGTGTGGCAGGGCTCAGGTTACAGGTCCCCCACCAGAGATTGAAGCCTTTGGGCTTTGGCTTTGCTCCCCCTCCCCTCCAGGGTGGCTGGACTCGGGCTTCAGCTCCCCCTCCTGGTGTCGTGGAGTAATTTTTGTTGACAGAAGGGGGTCGCGGTGCAATGAAGATGAGAACCCTTGGCTTTAGTCACATGATCTGCGAGTCACATGACTCCACTCATTTCCTTCATCTGGGGAGACTAGCTATGCCTGTCATGTGCAGTTGAGTCCCAGCCTCACCCTATGACAGGGCCCAATCCTACAAGGATTAAACCAACCTAAATAGCAGCAAGAGTTTGAAACTGGGTATTCAGGTGGATTTAAAACCTCTTCTGAACAACAAACTCAGAAAAATTTGCTCTGATTTCCAGCAAGTTACACTTTGCTTTTATTAGTCCAAAACAGGCAATTTTCCCCCCCAAGGCTGAATTCTACCCTCTTATTTAAACACACTCTCACACACCTACTAACTTCAATAGGACCCACAAATGGGAAAGGTCAGAGGAATCTCTTCTCTGGTGTAACTCCACAAATTCTAATAGAGCTAGGCTAGGGATGAACGAGGCCCAGAATCACTATACATCTCAAGCAATAGCATAAACCAATATAATAGTGTTGCTGGCACAGAGTGCCCGAGGAAAGCAACAGCGGGGTTCCTTGCCCGGTGTGCTTCGCGCCAATGAACACACCAGGGTGGAGAAGCAATCAACGTTTATTTGAGATCTCAAAGCAGTGCAAGGAGACTGGCACGTCTCAGATCAAGCACACTGAGACAAGCAGTTTTCCCTTTTTATTCGTTTTGCAGCTAAGCTTTTCCCTTCTTCCCCCCGTTCCCCCTGTAATAGTTTACATTAAGCAAGTAGCAAGCAATTACATTTAAGCAGTTAAGTCATCTTGGCGGCTATAAGTCCAGCTTGTTAGTAACTTCTCTTTGAATTATTATCTTGTCCCTTTCCTTTGATTTGTTATTTTGCCTTTCAGCCAGAAGTATGCAGGCCTCATTATTACCGCTTGGCACTGGTATGCAGCCTGTTGCACCCGATAACTGGCTGTTACACATTCCAATTTCTGCATCTGGCTTTTGGGTCGATTAGAGTTTAAACATGGAAGAACTTTGGTTCATTTAGGCCTAGTGCAGGAAGGCTTCATCGACACTCGTGGTCTTCCACCCTCCCGAGTTACCTAGGGTTATGTCTAATGACACCAACCATAGGATGCTAAATCATGGATTTTATTTAAAGTTCCATGTGTGTACTACATCTGGACAATCTGGGTAGCAAATCTCACCTGACAGCTTCCTTTAACTGCAGTTAATAAGTACCATTAATTACCAACAGACCCGAAGATATCCCTTCTTTCCCCACTACACTAATTGCTTTTACACTGTTTGATATGCTGTTTCTGATCTTGCAGGGGGAAGGGTTTGTATCTGCAACATATTAAATGATCTAAAACGGCTTTCAAAATAGCATTTGTAGGCTCATAACATGTAGAAGATGCTTGCTAAATTTGATGCACTGTGTCTTTAAAAAACCTGCTTTGTACCTTATTTTTCCTGCACAGTTTATCAAAATTTATATCGCATTTTTGTGCTGCTATATTCCATCTTGAACTGACCAATTTTTCAGTATTCTATAATCAACTCCCCAGAGCACAGTGATTTCTTCTGTGCAGCACCTCCGCTGCTCTGAAGCTGCTGAAATAAAACAGCAACTGTGTCACACCAGTAGAGGAAAGAAAATCATATGGACTCCAAAATAAATTGCTTTAATTCTTGTGCATAGGCTTTTGTTATCAGGAGAATGTTGTCACATTGTAGTTGCTCTTTAATCTTTTAATCCATTGATTTATTGTGACGCTTAGCACAGTTTGGTATGGCACCCTTATATCCGTTTTGTTTCCTGAAGTGGGGCGGGCTTACCAATGGATTGTCACCATTTAGTAATTACACATATAAATGTCACTGCTGTCAAATGATATAATATACCTCATGCGTCAGGACACAAGCTGTTTAAAATGAAACGTAGGGTAAAGCTGCTGCTGTGTGAATATGTGTTGATTAAATTTGTAGACATTAATCATTTTTAATAAAAAAAAGACCCTGAATTTTGTCAAGGCAGTGGTGCACTTTCAGAAAGATAACAGAATTAAATGCACTTTCTACAAAGCACTGTGCAAACCTATGCTCACATATACAGTAACTTAACTAAGTATTTCCATTGTAAAGTTAAGAGAGAGAGAACCTAAAGCTGCAACCCTTTTGAGTGTAAGAATTGCTTGCATAAATAAGAGTAAGCCCATTAAAATCAATGGGATTGCTTGCATGAATAAGGACTGCTTGTGTGAGTAAAGGTTGCGAGACCAGTCCTGGGGTCTGTAATGATTAGTTTTCACCAGGCTGTCAGTTCCACCCCTGGGGAGAGATTTCATTGCTAGCCTGTTCAACAATGCGGAGACATTTTCCACAGTAAGTCTTAAATCCTACCAGATTTCAGGCTGTGGAAGGCAGAGCTATCCAGGCAGCCTGTGATGGATACATTGTGGAGGATTGGCTGGGTTCTGGAATAGGAAATGCTACACTTGTTTCCCTTAGCCCTGGTCTACACTACAAGTTTAGGTCAAATTTAGCAGCGTTAGATCGATTTAACCCTGCACCCATCCACATGACGAAGCCATTTTTGTTGACTTAAAGGGCTCTTAAAATCGATTTCTGTACTCCTCCCCAACGAGGGGATTAGCGCTGAAATCAACATCGCTGGGTTGAATTTGTGGTAGTGTGGACGCAATTCGATGTATGGGCCTCCACGAGCTATCCCAGAGTGCTCCATTGTGACCGCTCTGGACAGCACTTTGAACTCAGATGCACTAGCCAGGTACACAGGCAAAGCCCCAGGAACTTTTGAATTTCATTTCCTGTTTGGCCAGCGTGGCGAACTCAGCAGCACAGGTGACCATGCAGTCCCCCCAGAATGTTTCTACGCTCCCCCTATCATCTCCGTCCCTGAGGTTATCCCAGATTAGAAGGCAAAAAACCCACACTCGCGATGATATGTTTTCCGAGCTCATGCAGTCCTCCTGCACTGATAGGGCACATCGTAATGCATGGAGGCATTCAGTGGCAGAGGCCAGGAAAGAATTGCTGTGTTTGCTTAATGGCAAAAGTATCATGCCTCGCTAGTGATCCTGCCCGAGCCAGGTCGCTGTGTCACATGCACTCCGTGCTGTGTCAGCCTTGGGCAGGGGCATGACTGCTTTGGGAGCAGGAAGGCCATAGATATAGACATTGCATTAGGTAGCTTCTGTAGCTAGAGAAAACATTCCTGTGCATTCGGCAAAGTCTGTAGCAAAAAAAGAGAAGCCCTGTAGTGTCGCGGTTATCACATTCACCTAACACATGAAATGTCCCTGGTTCAAAACCGGGCAGAAACAGGTCACTGTTCCTTTTTCTGACTCCCCTCCTGCATTTTTAGTCTTAGAACAGACCGCGCTGTGAAATTTTACTTTGAATTATATCAATTATGAATTAAATAATATGGAAGCTCTCGCTAAGTTATAGTCCCGGGTTCCTTACCCTTTCAGCTGCTCTGATAAATTAACATTTTTGTTAGGGGCAGGGGGAAATTTTCATGAAGCCTTTTATAGGGACTAATGCTATCTAGGACTCTGAAATAATCTTAACGTGGCCCATAGAGTGCAATCCTTCGTTCTGGATTTGTCATTCCACAAGTTGAACTGCTCCTTACTACTGCCCAGGCTTCATGAGCCATGAGAGCAAGGGGTAGGCTGGGGTAGGTGTGACCGCGCGGTAATGCCGGCTGGGAGAGCAGCCTGAGGCAGAAGCCTCCAGCTCGCATGATATTCCAGGTAGAACTGAATATCCATGAGACGAAACTTAAAGAAGAGAATGACCTGGAATCACTCCATTCGGTGCTCTAAGAGGAGGATAGCCATGTCTGTCCAGGCACCCCTGATCGACCTCACTGAGGTCTGCCAGCTGAGCGGGGCTGAGTGGGACCCCGGCTGGCAGGAGCCGGGGGACGGAGCCCCAGACCAGCAGTGGGACCCCGGAAAAAAGGCATAAAACGATTGTCTGCCATTGCTTTCACGGAAGGAGGGAGGGGTCCTGACGACATGTACCCAAAACCACCCGCGACAAAGTTTTTGCCCCATCAGGCATTGGGAGCTTAACCCAGAATTCCAATGGGCAGCGGAGACTGCAGGAACTGTGGGATAGCTACCCATAGTGCACCACTCTGTAAGTCAGTGCTAGCCGCGGTAGTGAGGACGCACTCCGCCGACTTAATGTGCTTAGTGTGGACATACGCAATAGACTGTATAAAATGGAATTCTAAAAAATCAACTTCTATAAAATCGACCTAATTTTGTAGTGTAGACATACCCTTAGGCTCTTTCAACGCCATCGGATCCATCCACGGTCAGCCTACTGCTTTAATTTTTCTCATACTCTGTAACTGTGACCCCAAAATAAGAGACTGCTAGGCAAAATATTAACCAGGAGCATTACTACACATTGCACGACTCTGATTCCTTTTCTTTGCAAAGGGGGAAGATCCTGGGCAAATAATATTAGAGAAGTTATTTTACATCAGGATCAAATTACAGTCACTGAGTGGAACAGCTGTTTGGCATCATGATACATTGCTATATCAATCATACCTGTGAAATGTATTTACAGAAGCATCACAAAATATTTGAGTGGGCAGCCATCCCATTTTGACAGCAAATATAGCTAAACAATTTTGCTTTTTTCCAGTAGAATTTGCAACTTTTAAAATTAACTGTGGTGTGCATTTCCCCCCACATTTCATCAGCTCCTGCCTGGCCTGTTTTAAAGCCGTTTCTTTCCCTTATTAGTCACAAAAATCTAAAGTGGTTGTCAAAAACAGAAAATAATGGCTTGATGCTGCACAGTTCATCCATGGGAATCTAACTCTCGAAGACCAAGAGCATATGAAAACAGGAGGGAAACGTGTCAGTGGTTTATGTATGTATGCATTTATTTAGTTGGATTCTCCTCTCAGCTAGCTGTTGTTAGTCCAATGGTGTTGCTCTGGATTTACACCTGTTTAACTGAGATGGAATCTGATTCCAGGGATCTTAATCAATTTTAACTATTGGTATTTTAAATTATAGTTTCCAGCATGGTACTTGCATAGGACTGAACTCTGTCTGACTTAGTGTCGAGGTGGGGAGGTCATGCTGGAATGCTGCTGTCAATCAGAATTACAACATTTGCCTTCTCTGGGGCAGATTCTTCCCTGTAATAGCACTTATTATGGAGAGTGGAGACAGAGAGGAGGCAGCTTGTACTCCCCCTTATTCAGAGACTGCTGGTGGCCAAAGTGGTCCCTGGTACAGGTTAAGGCAGCCCTTAGAGATGCCCTAACTTGCCCTCCTGCTTCAAGGCCATAATGGAGCTCAGAATTGGCAGGGTGAAGGTCCATCTTGGCCATGTCCCTCCTGTGCCCTCCATTCTGCCCAAGTGTGCCACGTGTGCGTGGAGCTCCTGGAGAGGCAGTTCAGAGATGGTGGAACTGGGTATAGGGGCTCCCAGTACCTGGGGTATCACCTAAGGAGGGCTTATACCTGCCTTTTAGCCCCTTTGTAGCACTTGAGCCTGGTAAAGTGGCCACAGGACAGAGTGAATAGGGTGCCCTGAGTATAGTTGGGGGTGGTGACAGAGGACTATCTTGGGCAGTGGTCTATATCTCAGGAGGCATGTTTGGATGGGTTGGAGATGTAGCCAGGGTCATGCCCGCCTACCCTTGGCTCCCGGGCAAAGGCTGATACCTGCCCTTCTAAGGCCTGATTCTACTTTGACTTTGTGACTGGGTGTAGCAGGCCTGAATGTCACCTGCTGGAGGCCTTGTGAGCCTACCAAACCCTGCCTTAGGAAAAGAGCAGAAGAGGTGAGTCCTCCAAGCTGCTTAGAGAGGCTGTGTGGGAAGCAGCCAGTCAGAGCCCAGCAGGCTCATATAAAAGGAGCTGCTGGGCCTGAGTAGATTCAGTTGCTGGCTGGAGTCAGAGGAGCAAGAAAGGTGCTCCTGGCTGCAGCAGTTCCAGTATCTGGACAGAGCCATCACTAGCAGGGACCAGGGGAGCAAGGAAGGTGTTCCTGGCTGGCTACTGGGACTCAAGCAAGACTTCAGCCTGAGGTAAGGGTGAAGCTGAACATGTTGGCGCTGTGGGTAAGTGGTCCAGGGAATAGTAGCAGCAATGAGTTAGTTAAAGGGATGCAGTGGGTGGCTGTTATTTGTAGGGTCCCTGGGTTAGGACTCGGTATAGTGGGTGGGCCTGGGTTTCCACCTGTGGCTGGTGGGAAGTGGCCAAGTGCCCTACGAAGGGAGTTTACATAGGCTCAGGAAATAGACTGAAGACCCAAAAAGGGTTGGTATGTATTGAACTTTACACTCCAAAAAGGGGATGAATTGAACTGAAACAGTGACTCAGCTGGGGTTGATTGAGGCTCACTATAGAGTGAAGAGTCTCCAGGGAGGAAGCCCTGGGGCAACTGCTCCCTTCCAGCACAAGGACTATTTGAGAACTAGCCCTGGATGGGCTGCAGAAGACCAACCAGGGTACTGGGATAGGCCCTGTTAGACTGTTTACCCTGGAAAGGGTCTATTTTATTTTGCCTATGGACTGTATGTGACTCAATGGAGGGCTGAGTCACTGAAAATGCGCCTGAAAAAGAGAAACTCTCAGTAGAGAGCACTGCAAAAGCTAAGAGCACGCACACCCAAAAGGAGGCGCTCACGTGACGTAAGTGGACCCCCTCACAGACTTACACTGGTGTCAATTGAGCATAACCCCACTACAGTCAGGAGAGTAAAACCAGTGTAGATGAGATCCAAAACAGCTCAGCACTGCTGAGTGGGGAGGCGGAGAGGTGGCACCAAGACACCTGTCTGGTTCTCAACCCTACGGTGAGGGGAGGGGAATGCAGCCTCACAGCTGCTCTGACTCAAACTGCCTGGGGGCCATTCCCATGTCACAGCAGTGCTTCCTTCTGTCCCCAACAGGTTTCCTTTCCATCCTTTATGGAGTAGGTGGTATAAAGCCAGGGGAATCCTCAGATGCTGGTTTAACATTTCTTTGTGCTACTTCAGTGGCACCAAGACACTAGTGCGTGGTTGAGGACCTTGCCCCAAGCCTTTTAAAAGGAGGCGTGAGACATTCTAAGGCCTTGTCTATGCCGGTGGCAGCACGTAGGGTACGTGTAGCTACATGCTGCAGTGAAAGGCTCTGGCAGTGGGAAGGCAGCAGGAAAAGGCTCCACAGCCGGAGCCTTTCTCTGCTGCAGGGAGATGCCAGAGCGGCCGGAGCCTGTCCCTGCAGCAGGATGCTACACTGCTAAAAATAGCCAGGTGGGAGGCACTGCTTTGGTGCATAGAAAGCTGTGTAGGGTATGTGCCCTAAGGTTCAGATGTGTCTTTACTCACCTAAGCAGTCCCTCGCCATCTACATGGCTATTTATACCCATGCTAAGGGGGTATGCAGTGTGTTCTCTGTAAGGAGTGTGCAATGTAGAGATATCCTAAATGTGTGTAACCCATGCTTACAGAGTGGCTCTCTGCCCCCCTTAGTGCCTGGACCACATAGCTGTCTGAATGGGCTACCTGCTTTACATTAACAGAGATGGGTAGCTCAGATAGCAGGGGGTTATGCTTTTTGACCCAGAAGGCCATGTAGTCCGTCCCCCACTGCTGACAACCCACACAGAGATACGGCACGTGCACCCCTGGAGACATTGGATTTGATTCTCTCTGTTACATTGATGTCAATCTAGAGTAACTTCTCGGAACTGCATTTATCCCATTGTGACGCTGCTCCATTCTGTCTGACTCCTCCCTCCACTGGTAGAAAGCCTCCATCCACTTTGCCAGTGGCGTACAGCTCAGCATCTGCGTCTAACACAGGTCCTGCGTAAAGCTGCAGTAGAAACTATAGGCCTGGATTCTTGTTTGCTCTGCACTGGACCACCGCTATATAGCAGCCGTAAACCAACCAGATTCAACCTATGTAGGTCCCACTATTTAGGAGCTGCTGTTGTTGTCCTATACCATTCTGTGTCCTAGCACTAGGGTATGGTCAAGGAAAGGAAGCACGACTAGAACCTCCCTGCATCCAAGTAATCCCTGGCTACCAGAACAGCCCTTGAGAGCTGTGGGCAGTCAGCAAGAAACATCTAATTCAGGTGTAGACAACCTATGGCACTGGTGCCGAAGGCGGCACGCGAGCTGATTTTCAGTGGCACTCACACTGCCCGGGTCCTGGCCACCGGTCCGGGGGGCTCTGCATTTTAATTTAATTGTAAATGAAGCTTCTTAAACATTTTAAAAACCTTATTTACTTTACATACAAAATACTTTAGTATATATTATAGACTTATAGAAAGAGACCTTCTAAAAATGTTAGTAATGTATTACTGGCACGCGAAACCTTAAATTAGAGTGAATAAATGAAGACTCGGCACACCACTTCTGAAAGGTTGCCGACCCCTGATCTAATTGATGCAAGCACCGGCCTTGTGCCCAGCTGGTTCCAGGACTGGGGGGCCATAAAGATGGCCAAAAGACACCTTTTCCACCACCCTAGCTTGCTCCAAATGCACACAGTTCAGGATTTGGCCCATAGTATGCAAACTGGAGCATGCATTGTTTTTAAAAAAATTCTCATTTGGGAAAATGAATGCACCTGAAAACCTTCCCAAATATTGCTCTGGTAAGTCATGTGAGTGCTGGGGATGTATTGTACTGCATCTCCAGAAAAGGGGAATTTGTTTTGCCTGTACGTAAACTTTGCCACCTCATGGCTGTTATAAATGCCACTAGAAAATGAAAAGTGCTGGTCAGCAGCAAAAGATTCATACTAGCGAAAAGAATAAGCAATTCAGGTGGGAAAGCATTCTAAAATGATAGATACCCCCCCACAAAACAAATTACCTATGATATTTTGTTTGGATCTGCTTTAGTTTAAAGGTCTAAGTGGACAATTGCCAGGAATTGGAAGGGTGTTTTCTTTGGTGTATACATTTTTAAAAGTTTTAAAACATTTTATAGAGCCCCGAAGAAGAATCATTTTATGACATAATAGGAGCTTTTAAGAAAAAGGATTTGCCTGGGTAAATTGTGAAGTCTGTGAGTGCCTGATGAACCCCGAACTAATATTAACGCATGTGCCCAATGTGGCTTGGGCACTACACTTGATGTGTGTGCTTGGTTTTCTTTGGTTCTGTTTTGTTACTTCCTCCAAGATTTTCTATGCATTATGAGGGCAAAGCTAGAACTAAAATTCAGCCTTAGTGTGAGCAGATGGGCAGCACACAGGCCTGCGAGAGCTTCCCTCTCTTGGCTGGCACACATGGGGCCGAGTATTATCTCACTAGATTGAAATTTCCCATTAATGCCTTGGGGGACACAGAACACCTTTTAAGATTGGCTTGTTTGGGCTGAACATCTTGTAGGCGTCTGTGCTCTACAGCATGAGCAGTTCAAACATTCTCAAATGTCTTACCCAGAGCTGGTCAAAGCTGAAATTTTGAAAGGGGAGGGGGGGACCTTCTTTTTCAACTCTCTTTGGCAGGAAAAATATCAAGTTTCCCACAGGAAACTGCTAACCAATTCAGAATTAAAGCATTTTGTTTGCAATTGACATCTTGAAAGGAAAATGTTCACTTAGCTTCAACTTCAAATGTTTCAAAATGAAAATTTCTATTTGGAACCTGTTCAAAACTCTTCTGTGGGGAAAACCAAGAACTTTTTCATCAAAATTGAGACTTCCTTGTGGAAAAATTACAGTTAAGGTAAAACTGAATTTTTCTGATGGAAAACTATTGGAGTAAACATTTCAACCAGCTCTACTATGGTTCAAAGAACAACCAACCCCATGCATACATTATATGTCCATATATAAATAAATGGAGATCTACCTATCCCCTAGAACTGGAAGGGGCCCTGAAAGATCATCAAGTCCACCCCCCTGCCTTCACTAGCAGGACCAAGTACTGATTTTGCCCCCGATCCCTAAGTGGCCCCCTCAAGGATTGAACTCAGAACCCTATGTTTAGCAGGCCAATGCTCAAACCACTGAGCTATCCCTCCCCCTGATTGCTGCATGGAAACCCCATATTTGCTCCTGTATTCCAGGGAATGTCACTGCTGCAGATTGTTCATCCACAGAGCTAAATCCCTTGTACCCTTTGCATAAAATAAAGCTGTAAAGTGGGGGGAAGAAGACACCTGAGCAGTGGTAAGGCAGCCAATTAGTAACTCCCCGGTCTCTTCACAAACATTAAGCACCACCTGCAGCCAGTTATACTCAAGAGTTCACAGATGTTCAAAGAAAGGACTTGAGCAAACATTTTTATTAAGGGGCATTTTATTGTTTTAAAGCTCTTTGCATTTGGCACATTAGTGGCACACAGTTAAACTAGGAAATGGTAGTACATGTGTGTAGACAATGGAAATAGTCGGTCCCGGCTGTGACCCTGTTAATCAACCCTTCACTGCGGGCCAAAGGAGACGTGCAGGCCACCAAGCAAATCTCCTTTCTTTGGGACCAGATTCTGATCTGAATAGCCTCTGGTTCCATAAATAATTCCACTGAGGTGAGCGGGATTACTGGTGGAGTAAGGTGCTCCCTAATATGAGTAGTTGGTATCGCCATCTGGCCCTTGGTCTCCTTAAACTTTAAAGAAAAAATTGCACCTTTCTAATGGCCCCAATGCTGCCATCTATAGGCTAGGTAGCATCTGATTCACAGGTGTTTGATTGGAACCAATTATGCTGCTCACAAAGGCTAGATTGGCGGGTAAAGTTCCCTTGTCCCTCTGGCTACAGGAAAGGAGAGTAAGGGCTGGAAGAGTAGGGGCTAGTTAGCCAATATGTCCCACAGCAAGCAAGTGGTTGGGAAGGCCCAGGCAAGGATGAGGGGTCCTGGCACCCTTCCTCCTCCCCACTTTCTAGCCCCACCAAAGGGAAAGAGTCCA
The DNA here is from genome assembly GCF_011386835.1 of Chrysemys picta bellii. NCBI lineage: Eukaryota > Metazoa > Chordata > Testudines > Emydidae > Chrysemys > Chrysemys picta. Next base: position 15,584,099 of record NC_088800.1, on the reverse strand, counting down.
GCGGAGGGCAACAAAAATGATTAGGGGTCTGGAGCACATGACTTATGAGGAGAGGCTGAGGGAACTGGGATTGTTTAGTCTCCAGAAGAGTGAGGGGGGATTCGATAGCTGCTTTCAACTACCTGAAGGGGGGTTCCAAAGAGGATGGAGCTCAGCTGTTCTCAGTGGTGGCAGATGACAGAACAAGGAGAAATGGTCTCAAGTTGCAGTGGGGGAGGTTTAGGTTGGATATTAGGAAACACTATTTCACTAGGAGAGTGGTGAAGCACTGGAATGCATTACCTAGGGAGGTGGTGGAATCTCCTTCCTTAGAAGTTTTTAAGGCCCGGCTTGACAAAGCCCTGGCTGGGATGATGTAGTTGGGGAATTGGTCCTGCTTTGAGCAGGGGGTTGGACTAGATGACCTCCTGAGGTCCCTTCCAACCCTTATATTCTATGATTCTATGATGAAGTAATTTACTCACCCCTTGAGGGGCAGGGAGGGAGAAGCAGGGAAATAATTCATTCTCTGGCCTGCTCCTGGAGTGGCATAGCTGCGCTCTGCAGCTGCTCCTCCCGTGCGGCATAGGGGTAAACAAGTCTAGCCTGGAGTAAGGTACAGGTCATTACCATAAAGGGTGGCAGAGTTGGGCCCAATATGAATGCTCCCCTTTGTTAATGTATTTGGCATTGTGGTAGCACAGAAGTCCCCAAACTGTGGGGCATGCCCCCCCTAGGAGGGCATGGAGGACCATTCAGGGGAGCATGGTGGGGCCCAGGCCAGCCGCTGAGGGTGGTGAGGAGGGAGCACCACCAAGCCCCACTCCGTTCCCAGCTCTGCCGCGGCCCTGGGCCCAGCCACGGCTCTGCACCTGCGCTTCCCAGCCCCAGATTCACCCCCAGCTGCGGCCCCAGCCTCAGCCCCTTACCCCTGTCTGCATTCCCCTGCCCCAGGAGCCACAGCCCTGCTCCCAACCCCAGCTCCAGGGGTATGTGTGGACAGGAGTAAGGAGAGTGTTCCCCTGAAGTTTGGGGACCACTGGTGCAGCAGGAGATGGGAAAGACCCACTGGATGGCAGAGCCAGGCAGGGTGCCCCAGTAAAGGATGTCAATTATTCTAATCATACCACAGTGATGTATCTGCTATGGGCTAGACTGTTCCTCTCCCTAATGTGCCTGCTTAGGGGAGGAGAGGGTGGGAGGATGGGTTCTCTCCCACTATATGACCAGGCTTGGGTGACCTGCACTCTGACACCCAACATTCAGAGGTGTGCAGGGAGTGTGCTGCACATCCTTCCCTGGGGAGCACACGAATGTGGAGGGGTCGGGAGTAGACAGATCTGTGGCTGTGCCCCTCTAGGCTCTGGTGAGCAGAGCTGGTGGGATGCCTGGGGTGGAGAAAAGTGGTAGGGTGCACGCCATAAAAGGGTGTAGGAAACTACTGCCCATCCCAGTGCAAGAGAAGAGCTCTGGGAGCCATGGTGTCTGAGGCACAATGTTCACCTCTCCCTCAGCATAACGTGCCTACTCGCTACCCCTTACTTCGGACTCTGCCTAAAAGCACATCTATCTTGTAAGGGGTATAGTACAGATTATCTGTCTTATCTCTGCTCCAACCCTTTATACCATAAGAAACCAGTCCCCCTAATGCATTTAGCATTTAGCTGGCTAGAAAGACCTACATGCCAGTGATATAATCCTCAAACGTCCTTCTTGGGTTAGTATTTTCAGTATCCTCTGTCATTCGAAATATCAGATAACCACACTGCTGCTTAGGCATCTTAGTAGTAGTAGTATTGTCTTACTGTAGCACCTAGTAGCCCCAGTCATGGCCCAGGACCCCATTGTGCTAGGTGCTGTACAAATACAGAACAGTCTGTCCCTGCCCCAAGTTACTTACAACCAAAGTATAAGATGAGGCAACAGGTGGAGACAGGGGAGTACAAGCACACAATAAGAGGCTGATCAGCAGCCTCTACAAACCTACCTCTTAATCTTCAAACCTGGCCTTCTTAACTGGCTGACTAGGCTGGGCTTTTGCTGCCATTCTTTGTCTGTGGCATCGGAGAAGAAATAATTTGCAGAAACTCCCACTTTGTGTGAGTCAGCAATGTCAGTTTGACTCCTTCGGATTGTTTTCAGCATTCCTATACTTCCATGTTACCCTGCACCAGCTGGCAGCAGACGTTCCAAGGTATCACAAGATGCTGTCCTTGTGGCCTTTCCATCCTGGTTAATACCAGGGAGTATTGGAAATTGCCCAAGAAAGTAGCTTCTTCGTATGCAGCCCAGTGTGTAGAACAAAGTTCATAAAAACGTCTCCATAGTGAAGGATATAGACTGTTTTTCACAACAACCTCAAAGCTTCTCAGGTCCACTCATTATTAAATGAAATGCCCACACAGATCTAAACTCCATTCCTTTCCTCTTCCTCTACCAATGATGGGAATTAGGTACTATAGGTATTTAAGCTGCAGTGCCTTTTTAACTAAGATTGCAGTATTTTAAACTTTCTGATAATGGTAATAAAAAGCTCTTAATTAATCGAGGGTGTAATAGCTATGCTAGCATATGGAGCCAGATTTGACAGGAGAAATTACTTCTGCAGAAACATAGCAATGAACTTGTGTGCAAATCACAATCCTGCTAGGAATTATGTACTGCATCTGGTTTCAATCTGTAGGTCTGACCTTTAACTGAAAATGAATTTTAATAGGCAATTGACTTAAATTATTGGTATGCTTCCAAATCAATACTGGAACACAGTGGATAAGTGGTTAAAATAATTGAGGTGGGTTTTTTGTTAGACTTTAAAATTCAGGTCATAACTATAGTATGTGTATATATAGAGATCTGAGTTCCAAATCTGTACTATCACTAAAGCACCATATTTGTATACATAGCTTTGGCAAAACTGTCTTTTTATCCCCTGGAGCACTCTTAGCAGAGCATTATAGAGTGAATGATGACTTTGACTTAATTTTTAAGTGTCCCAATTCGCAGTTCCTCTGTTCATGTGCTTGGGATAGAGAAGATGGTGGCTTTAAGCCCCTTCTACACTCCCCATGATCTGGGACATCCAGGTGCCCATCTGGCTACCATTTTTGAAAGTTGGAGCAGCCTAAAGGCTGCTCCAACTTCCATTCTGCCTCTCTGCCACAGATGGGTTATGGGAAGCAGAGAATAATTGTAGCAGAGTACACTCTGGCCACACCTGCAGCCTGCCCTGGGGTTCATTTAGGGCACCAATCCTACAAATACTTAAGCCATGTCTACACTACAAAATTATATTGATCTAACTTGTCAGCATACAACCACCACAGGAGTGCTTGTTTCAATTGTATTGTCAAGGTGGGGCATTGTGGGATGGTTCCTGAAAGCCAGTAACAGTCTACATAAACAACGCAGTGTTTTCACTGACACTGCATTGACCTAATTACATCGACCATGGCTCCACGCCGCTCAGGGAGGTGGTGTTACTAAATCAGTGCAGAGGGGCACTTGCATTGGTGGGAGCCAAATTCCACAGCTAGGTTGACACAAGGCAGCTTATGTCAACCTTATCCTGTAGTGTAGGCAAGTCCTTAAACGTGTGTGTAACTTTGCTACCATGAATGGTCGGTGCCCCATTGATTTCAGTAGGACTGCTGACAGGGCGCCTTATAGAATCAAGCCTTATGAGGACAGTTTGATAAAACCGTTGGGTTTGTTTTAATCTATTCTTCTACCTGCTCCCGCTCAAACTTATCCCCAAATGTTCATTTCTCTTCTCCACCAAGTGCCCATCTGTGGCGGGGTTTAACCCTTGCATGGAGAAACAGGACTATTCTGTGGACTTGGGCTGGAGTCCAGAGCAGGTGAAGCTCAATAGCTGTAATCCAGGTTAGAAAAGGGATTGTGCCTCACCTACTGGGAGCCCATCAGGGGCAGAGCCTTCCAGGGAGAAACATGGACCTGAGGCATTAGCTCCTGATCCCCACAGGGTTCAGGGATCCCCTATGGAGGGTGACAGGGACAGCTGAATTTCTGGCTCCAATCAGAGGCTTCTGTTTTCAGTGGCTGCAAGGAGAACAGCTGTTTGAGGTGCTTAGATGTAGGTCACTAGGGTAACCACTCTTGCCTTGTTTGTGTTCAGAACAGCTGCCGCATGTTGAGGCTGAATCTCTAATTGTAGGAAAAGCCACTGAAGGGGGGAGACAGACATGCACTTAGAAATAGCGAACAAGAAAGCTACACTACTTACATACAGCTAACTGCTGTGATCCTTCTAGGGTGCATCTGCATTAGGGGATGAATTGCTAGTGGATGGAAATCAGTATAGCTCCAATGCTTCCATTAGAGCTGTCATAAACATACAGCTAAGGGTAGCATAAAATCCCTCCTTACCTGTAAAGGATTAAGAAGCTCAGATAACCTAGTTGGCACCTGACCAAAAGGACCAATAAGGGGAGAAGATACTTTAAAATCTGTGGGAGAAGGTTTTTGTCCTTTGTTCTCTCAGGAGACAAAAGGAGAGACCAAGCAAGTAATCCAGCTTCTACTGAAATGATACATCTAATATTACAGAAATAGTAAGGAAAGGCGTTAGAGTATCTTTTGTTTTAGCTTGTGAATTTTCCCTGTGGTAAGAGGGAGGTTTATCCCTGTTTTTGTAACTTTAAAGTTTTGCCTAGAGGGGAAATCCTCTGTGTTTGGAATCTTTTTGTTACCCTGTAAAGTTATCTTCCATCCTGATTTTACAGAGGTGATTTTTTTTTAATTAAACTTCTTTTAAGAACCTGATTATTTTGTCAGTGTCCTAAAGACCCAGGGGGTTTGATCTGTGCTTACTTTGTAACCAATTGGTTAGGATATTATTCTCCAGCCTCCTCAGGAAAGGGGGTGTAGAGACTTGGGGGGATATTTTGGGGGAGGTAGGGCTCCAAGTGGCCCTCCCTGAATGTTTGTTTAAATCACTTGGTGGTGGCAGCATACTGTTCAAGGCAAGGTGGAATTTGTGCCTTGGGGAAGTTGTTGTTGTTTTTTTTTAACCTAAGCTGGTAAAAATAAGCTTAGGGGGTCTTTCATGTGGGTCCCTACATCTGTATCCCAGAGTTCAGAGGGGGAAGGAACCCTGACAAGAGCTATGCCAGTTTACACCAGATCTGGCTTGCATGTGTCAGAAGCCTTCTCCTGAGGGAGAAGAGGTAGATGCCTAAGGTGCAGAATTGTCCATACATACCTTAGAGCCTTTGTCAGGACTGAGATCCCCACTTTGAACTTTAGGGTACAAATGTAGGGGCCTGCATAAAAACTTCTAAGCTTAATTACCAGCTTAGCTCTGGTTCGGCTGCCACCATTTTCAATGGATTCCCTCCCTGGGAAACCTTGAAAAACCTTCACCAAATCCCTGGTGAAAACAAATCCAACCCCTTGGATTTAAAACAAGGGGAAATTAACCATTCCCCTCCTTCCTCCCACCAACTCCTGGTGAATCAAGATCCAAAACCCCTTTGGATCTAAAACAAGGAAAAAATCAATCAGGTTCTTAAAAAGAAGGTTTTTAATTAAAGAAAAAGGTAAAAATCATCTCTGTAAAATCAGTATGGAAATTAACCTTACAGGGTAATCAAACTTAAAGAGCTCAGAGGACTCCCCTCTAGTCTCAGGTTCAAAGTACAGCAAACAAAGATAAACACTCTAGTAAAAGGTACATTTACAAGTTGAGAAAAACAAAGGAAAACTAACACGCCTTGCCTGGCTATTTACTTACAAGTTTGAAATAGGAGAGGCTTGTTTAGAAAGATGTGGAGAACCTGGATTGATGTCTGGTCCCTCTCATTCCCGGAGAACGAACACCGTCCCAAAACAAAGAACACAAACAAAAGCCTTCCCCCCCCCAAGATTTGAAAGTATCTTGTCCCCTTATTGGTCCTTTAGGTCAGATGCCAGCCAGGTTACCTGAGCTTCTTAACCCTTTACAGGGAAAAGGATTTTGGAGTCTCTGGCCAGGAGGGATTTATAGTACTGTACACAGGACAGCTATTACCCTTCCCTTTATAGTTATGACAGCCTTGTATCCAGAAAGTATGTTATTCTATAGCTCTCTTTTCAGTGGCTTCTTAACTTGGGGGAGAGGAATACAAGCTGCTGGTAGTTAAATGGTTCATGCCGTGGTGGAACTGTGGCTCCAGAATGAGAAGGAGCACATTAAAGGGAAGCTGATAGAAACCACACTGCTTGAATGCTGTGCTTTCTGCTATTAGGCTCTGTGTAAAAGGAAGTTGAGCAGCTAACTTATAACAAGTCAGTCTACAAATTTCACCCATTTGCACAGAGAACAGACATGATTGTCTCCGTTCTGGTATAACTGTTTCTTTGACCGCTTCATGGCATCCCCTCTCAGACCTCCAGCCTTCACTCCTCTTGGGGTGGGAACTCTTGTGCCTCTCCCTCCAGACCAGGGATTTAAGCTGCAATTTCCTTCTGTGACTCACTGTAATCCCCTTAGCAAGTCGGGGGGCCAGAGTCTCCCAGTTACCAAGTTATACTTGTTCTAAGTCTGCCTTGCCATATCAACCTCTAGCCCTTAGGGCAATTCCACAGCTTCTTGTGGGTCTGAATTTAGTAAGTGAACCTGTTCCAAGAGTTGCACTCCATCTGTTGGGAGTGGCCCTGAAGAGATGGGGTCTAATCATGCCTAGTCACCTTCAACCTTTCTATTTAATCTCCTTCTGTGACTCATCAGTAACCTCTGAGATCTGGAGGGAGGGGGACTCTCCCAACCAATGAGGGGAGTGGGAGAGAAAATACCACAGTAAAGGACTCCAGTTCTTAGGAGTGTAGTTTCCATGCAGACAGGAGATCATGGCCTGTTCTCTGTTACGCTGGAATAGCTTCTGTCTAAAAATATGCCTGATTTTAAACTATCTGGGTGGATTATTATGGGAAGGGTTGATGGAAGGAGTGTGGTTTAAGGAGGGTTTCGAAGGAAGTCCAGCTTTTGTGCCCATTCAGATTTTGGTCTCTCAGCTGTCAAAGTTGCTAGTTAATGGCAGCTGTGTTAGTGGCTTTTGTAACGTAGGTGCCTCCCTAGTGGGAACAGACACAAGTGCTCCACTTGCTTTAGCTAGACCAGCGCATGTTAATAGCCATCCATCCTGGCACAAGTCAGTCAAATATCCAAGTAGGAGGTTGGGCTGTTGCACCTGCTTCGAAGCTAAACTAGCTCCCTGTGAATGAATGGTAATTGGGAGCCGTGTTCCCTAGGGGTTAGGGCAGGGGACTGGGAGTTGTGTAACCTGGGAGGGCTCTGACACTACTTTGCTGTGTGACATTTGAGTAAGTTGCTTCACTTCCCTCCTCTTTAGTAGAAGAAGAATACATCCATACTTCCAGGGATGTCGCTGAGGCTTAATTCCTGTGCACCACTTTGAGATCCATGGCCAGAAAGTGCTAAGCCTTTTGCTGTAATAGTAACTTGCAAAAGGGAGGCAATTCAAAGCAATTTATAAATTACTAGGATCTAGTAGTTGGAGAAAGAAAAGAGGCTCAGCTGAGCAGGGCCGGCTCTGGCTTTTTGGCCCCCCCAAGCAAAAAAAAAAAACCTGCGGTGTGGGTGCAGGGGGACTGGCTGGGGGGGGAGAGGGGGAGGGAGCAGGTGAGAGAGAGAGAGAGAGAGAGAGAAGGGGGCGGCCAGGGCTACAGCAGGGGCGCTGCCATGCGGCCCCTCCCGCTGCGCCGCCGCCTGCCGCCTACCGCGAGGGCTCCGCTCTGGTCGGTGGGGAGGGAAGGAAGAGGACTGCCCTGCAGGGCGCTCTGGTTCTCCGCGCCGCCGCCCCCTACAGGGCGGCCGGAGCAGAACAAGAACAACAACAAAAAAAAGCAGCCATGCCGCCCTAGGATCGGGCAGAATGCTGCCTCCAGCAATCTGCCGCCCCAAGCACCAGCTTGCTCAGCCGGTGCCTGGAGCCGGCCCTGCAGCTGAGATCACCCAATATCAGGGTCTGTGACAATCCCAGACAGAGCATGGTGCTACTCTTGATCTTGGCAAAAGAGTGGCTGAAAGTGATTTACGGGGTTATCAAATGATGTATTACATGCACCACGGGTCCAGGTTTGCAGTCATTTAGCCTAGTATTGATTGAGGAGAGACTGGGGCATATTCCACCACCTTTTTAAAATTTCAATCTGCGCTGGCTGTGACTTTGGGTCGGCGGGAGGAGAGGGGGGGTTAATGAATCAAACAACACAAATCATCGACCAGTGGAGCCTCCCAACAGGAGTCAGAATCACCTGCTTTTGAAATAGCTTGTAAATGATTTGTAAGGGGGAATCCCGAGAGAACAAAATGGGTCAGCAATCAAAATCAAGGATAAAGTTTTGCAGTGCATATAAATGGTTCTGTGACAGCTGTAAATGGACATCACTCAAATACTTTTGGGGTGGGGGGGATGGGGGAAGGTAGCAAACAATATCTGCTGTCTGTTTCCTTCTATTATTGTGCTAACTTGGAAACCTAGGGCTGGAAAGGACCTCAAGAGGTCATCTACTCCATCCCCCTGTGCTGAGGCAGGATTAACGTCTATCCAGTCAAAATTGTTGTAGATGGCCAACAATAAATAAATAAAGCCAAAGTACACATGGGCATGTACAAAGGCTTGTAATCGCATCATTGCAGCAATGGAGTGAGTTGGTAGAGTTCCAGATCATTAAAACTGTATGTTACTCTCCTGAATTCTGTGCATCTGCCCTAATAAAAAAATAATGGAGATATCCTATCTCCTAGAACTGGAAGGGACCTTGAAAGGTCATTAAGTCCAGCCCCTGCCTTCACTAGCAGGACCAAGTACTGATTTTGCCCCAGATCCCTAAGTGGTCTCCTCAAGGATTAAACTCACAACACCCTGGGTTTAAGAGGCCAATGCTCAAACCACTGAGCTATCCCTCCCTTGAAAGGGATCACTTGTAAGCTATGTGCACTGATTGTTCCATTCAGAGACCATAATAGTCAGAGCATTAATTGGGTAGCAGGAGATCTAGGTTAGATATTAGAAAGTTTTTCCTAACTATAAAGATAGTCCAGAGCTTAACTAAGCTTCCAATGAATCCCTGTCATCGGCGGGTTTTTTTTTTTTTAAGAACATGTTAGACAAATATGTGGTCCTGCCTCAGCCTGGGGGGGCTGGATTAGATGGTCTCGAAGTCTCTTCCATTCCCATGCTTCTGTGATTCTATGTAGGTATGTGTGTGTGTATGGGGGGGGGGGGGAATATCATTTTATCTCGATTATCTCTAGGAAGCAGGGATTTTGTCCTCCTGTTGATCCCTCCTGGGGGCAGGGAGGGAGGAATAGCACTGCAGATCATCTGATGGTCTAAAATCCTTACATATAATGAGGATTGTGTAACGTGGCTCCAGGAGGGGAGTGCACATAGGGTGAGGGGCAAAAGTGACTTTAATCCACCTTTACCGCCTCCCTTTCTGGGCTGGTGAATGGCCAAAATGATTCCTGTGCGTAGCTTGCGCACTGCTTTAAGTTACAGCAGCTTTCCCCAGGGCTGCCTCCAGGTGGCTGCCCAAGAATCTCTCTAGCACTCTGCGCTACCCCTGTCCCAGTGCATCCCCTACAATGGGGCTTGTAAGGGGCCTGCCCAAGGCAGCCTATGTCTGCCCTATGCCATGCATCCCCGGGGGAGATTCCCCAGCTAATAAAAAGCTTTTATAGCCCGTCTATGGGTTAGGAGGAGGGCGAGTTCTTCCCAGTGCATCAAATTTACTCTGTGATGTAACTCCACTGGCATTTCTGATCAGGTTAGAGGTCTCGTGTCTGTGGACGAGCTGTAGGTATTAATGCACTAGGAAAAAGACATGTGTGTGAGCTGACAGTGAGCCTTTCCATCCACCTGCTGTGGGAATAGGGAGAGAATGAGCCCCGCAGCTAGTTTTCTTGAAAACTGTTCCCCCACCCCCCCCTGCATTCATGAGAAAATGGAATGATTTTATTACAGGTTCTGCATGAGTTCCAGGATCTCATCTTAAGAAATGCTATTGTGCTGCGCCACAGGAACCTAGATCAACCCATCTCCGAGTGGGGAGGAGGGGGGAACAAATACAACTGGCTGGGTAATGCAGTGTAGAAGGCCAGATTGTGAAGGCTGAATTCACAGAGGAGGTCTCGGACATGATTCTTTGCTTGCTCTGGCTGGCTTGAGCCCCGGCTGCAGGCATTGATGGGACTGGCCTGTCTTGCAGAATCTCCCACACTGCTGGAAGGCTGGCATTGCATTGTCCCCCAGGCTCACACGAGTTAGCAATGGTCACTGCTGTGGCAGCCAGTAGGAGCCGCTCGCAGTGTGCATACACTTTGTGGGGTTGGTAAGGTGTATATGGACCTGAGAGCTGCAGACACTATGGACTGAGCCCTTTCTGTGTGCAAGTCTGTCATCAGATTCCTGTGAAATGTCTACTCAGAGGGGAGAAATCTGTGTCACTGCCCTCTCAAAACTCCCAGAAGGCAGGAGCGATATGAATTTAGGCTGGGCTTGATACACCCCTGCTTCTGAGCAAGTCAAGACTGCTAGTGAGTCTGGCGGAGCAGGGTGGTGTGACTGATACAAGGCATTCCCTATCCAGTGTGTCTAGGCCCTGCTGCTCACAAGAGTGAAGGGCCAAAATCAGGGCTCAAAGAATGATTTATTTTTTTTATATTTTTTTTTTGGCAGCACAGTGCGGTGCCCGGTGTGTTCTCTGGGGAGAAAAACTAATTCAGAGTTTCTTGTTTCTTTATGTGACTTGGTTTTAGTCTTGGGAAGAATAGAGCTGATAGCTTGGACCATTCAACAAGGTGCTCTCCTTGGGCAAACATGTGAGCCTCTCTGATCAGCTTCCCATAGATCACACGCTGCTCTGTTTTCATCATCTCTAGAATAACCTTTCTCACAAAGTAGGTTGCTTGAGAAGCCACATGGCAAATGGGGTCACCTAGAGCCAAGAACTTGATCAATATTGTACTGAAAACCACACTGAATGGCAGTCGCCCGCCTGAGATCACCTTTGGAAGGTGCTTGTATTGATTGTATAGGTCATAGGCACAGGTACAAGTAAAGAAGATCACGTCGCTTGCACCAACTTTCAGGTATTGGATAAAAATAGATTAGCCCAATCTATTATAGGACTCTCAAAACCTGATATCTGTGGTGCTGCTTTGCAGTGCAGAGGAGGACTCATGGTAGTTGGGCTATTGGTGTCTCAAAGCACTTTCCTGTTAGAAATATTTTTCTGTCTCTAAGTGCATGCTCGTTTCAGTCATTCACTATTGCACCTGTGTGGCTCTTCATAGACATAAGCAGATCCTATGAATAAAGGGAAACATGCAACTGTGTAGTCTAGTATAATGGGTTGGAGACCTGAAGCTCAGGTCTATTGAAGCTGAAGAGAAGACCCAAAGGGATAAAGCTTTTCGATAATCTTCCTCGAGTTGAATAATACTTGATCCACTGAATTGGGTTCCCTTGAAGTCAGTGGACCGCTCAACGTGTTAGTTATTCATGCTGAGTATCAGAACTTGGGCTATGGTGATTCAGTGTTAGAGGGCCAGCTGTTGTTTGTTTATGGTCCAATGGGCTGACTGCACCTGCCCACAGGAGAAGACAGGCAAGACACAATCTTGCAGAAGGGTTGGTACAAACCAAACTCCAACAGGTGGCTCTGGAAGGAAGCAGCCTCACCAATAGCATGGCATAACATCTCCTCCTGTTGAAGGCTGCAGAGCAAACCCATGGCCCTATCAGCATACCTGTGTGTACAGGGGTCATCTAGCAATCCCCATGTGGTAGGGATGCTGGGGAGCCTGTCTCTATTACCTGATTCCCCACCCCCTGCTGCTGATGGACTGTTATTAAAATAAAAACTAAACCACCTAGGTGCCCTCGTTGCTTTGTTTAGCCCAGGATGTCAAAGACCTGGAAAGTTATTGGCAGTTTTAATTAAAGTTAGCTCTGAGGTACAGAGCAAACCATAATGGTACAGTGCTCATTCCAGATCATCTTGTAATAACCCTATCTCCCATTAAATATAACAGCAATATTGTTCACTGGAGATTAGGACATAACGCAAATAATCAGCCCAGGCTAGCCTGGACAGGGAGGGCTCTTCAACCAAGAGGAGGATTCAAATGATCACTAAAAGGCCATGGGGAAAGAAATCCTGGGTAAAGGCATTCGCTCCCGAGAGGGCAGGCAGCAGTCCCACCAGACCCCTCCCCTAAGGGCTCCATAAGGGGAGGGCAGCTTTATTGTATAAACGTGGGCCCAAAGCAGGCCTTCCATCCTCCCCAGCTGATCAGTCACTGCCTTGTCTGGCTGGCTTGCCCCTACTAAGTATGAGGGGAGTTCAGTTTGCATGATCCAGTCAATCCTTGACTTCTGCCGAGTCTGTCTACCAGGGCCCAGTTGTGACATAGACCTGTCTGTCTCTCTCACACCTCTCAGATGAGTTTGCAGGGGGAGCAACTGCAGGAGAAGCTGCCTGTGTCATCAGCCAAAGTTATGGCAAAATCTTCTGATCTCCGGCCCCAGACCCCACTCAATGTGTCTGCAGCAAATATTTGGCCTCAAGTTTTAACTTTGCCCCAAGCCCCCACAGGGGACACTACGACATAGTCACACTGCTTGCTCTGATCTGCTTTGGTATTGGGGGTAGCTTGACTGTGCTACTAAAAACCACTTTACTGGCCAGTCATTAGGTCTCACCTTTTCTAATGAGCTCTGTGGCATTATATAAAGCAATATCTGCCGTTGTGCCTAAGTCGCTTACTACACTGATTGGACCACAATGGCTGAAGAATCTTTTAGCAGCTGTATTAGTGACACAACCCTCCATAACAGCTGGGAGCGCGGTGCTTTTTCAGTAAACTTTGTCTTCACTTACAAACCCACACTATGGCTGGAGATAACTGAAGGCAGCCCAGGGGGTTGAATGAGACATAATTATCCCTGGTGCCACTACCGTGAAGTCAATGCAGTTACATCAAGAATGGTTTCCGCTTAGTATCTTTATCTTTGCTCATTTTACCTTGGCCCATTTCTGTATTCACTAGCACAGTAGGATCCAAGAGCCAGTGCTTTCAACGCTATTATTTATATTGAGGTTGTGAGAACAACAGAGTAGAATTGGCTGAAGTGCACCATAATACTCTCTATATTGTACCTTTGTCAACAAAACACCTTCCAAATGTACCTACAATATCCCTATTTTCAAGATATTTTACTTGCCAAATCTTGGAGTTTTTTATGTAATTGCCTTAGATGACTGTCTTAAAGATGACTACTGATTGCTAGGTAAGAAATGGAACATTTTGAAATACCTCTCCATGGACTGAGCCATTGTGTGTTCAGAAGGTCTCTAGTGTGGGAAATTCCATAGGGCCAGATGCATTGACTTCAATGGAGCTATGCCAATTTACATCAACTGAGGATCTGGCCCATAATATGTAGTAACCCATGCAAACCATCTGGGATGATTTAGCTGGGAATTGGTCCTGCTTTGAGCAGGGGGTTGGACTAGATGACCTCTTGAGGTCCCTTCCAACTCTGATATTCTATGATTCTATGATTCAAACTTCCCTCCAACTGAAGACTTTGGCCAAACTTTTAATGCAGGTGCTGAAAAATGCATTCACAAGCTTTGTAAGCTCACACATTGGAATGTGCAAAGCCACACGTTTGTAGAGGAGGAACATGTAACTGCACGTGCTTATACCCATGTGCATATGAATATCTAAATGATCAATCGGACTGCATGTGCATTTTTAGAAGCTGCTTTGAAAAGGTGGCCCTATACCTCGTGATTGGCAACAATGCAGCAACCTGTGATGGTGTTGTCATTACAAAAGGGACATGGGGAAAGCATATTCCATGTTCCCAAGCAGGACTTTGCAACAATCTAAGCCAAAGTAGCCCTTAAAGAATCATCTCAGTGCAAATTTAGAGCATGCTGGGACTAAACTAGACTAGGCAGCTGATCCAGCACTCTGATCACTGCAACTTCAATTAGTTACCTGGGCACATGTGAAAATGGGAACTGTGCCATATTCCTAGACTGATTGTATCTTGTATCTCTCTCTCTCCAGACTAACCATTTCATTAACTCAGAAGGTACAAAGGCATAAGAAGGAAGTGAAAAAGGGGGAAGAGAGAAAGTGGAAGAGCTTAGGCTCTGCGCCCAGCCGAATACTGTTAAAGCTGGTGCACGATCTGTAATGGTGGTGGGAATGAACTTTGTATATCAATCATTGGGTGTTCTACCTGAAGAAGGACTCTGAATAGTTTGTCTGGAAAGAGGCAGGAGTGGAACGTGCCCTTGCCACAACCCATTAGAGTGTTAGTTGTTTCCAGGCACACGGCTGGCTAAGCTTTATGTATGCAAAGCATCAAGGCCAAGATTTTAGACATCCAATCTGAAACACTTTAAGGGTTCCTGGTTTTAAGAAGTTGGGAAGGAAACTCAGCACTTCCTGAAACTCAGTCCCTTTGAAGGTGTTTCAAGTTGGGCACCCAAAAATCACTAGTAACTTCTGAAAATCATGACCTTAGTTCTTTGCCTTTAACACCCCTATGCCTAGAGCTGGTTTGACCTTTTTTGTCCAAAAAAACTATTTCAAGGGGGGGTGGGAGGGAGCGTTTTTAAAATAAAAATCTTGCTGAAAAAAAAATTTTTTTTTAGAACATTTCCATTTTTTTTTAATAGAAAAACCCCAAACTGGAAGCAGGGGAGAAGGGGGGGGGGCAAAAAAGGTTGGGGAATGAAAGGTTTTTCAGTGGCAAAAAAGGTTGGGGAATGAAAAGTGTGGAGGGGTTCTTTGAAAACCTGGGAAAACTTAGAAGGAAATTTTTTTTTTAAACAAACCTTTTCAAAACATTCAGTGAGGAATACTTACCATTTTCCACCCTCTGTACCCACATGTATTAACTAAAGGCTCATGTTAACTTGAAACTCCAGCTACTGCTAGACACTCTTGTGTGCTAATAAATAAGTAGATTTGCTGAAACAATTATTTTAGAACAGGTGGATGACATAAAAGGCAGATGCCTGGTGTTAAGAGAACCTGCCTGAGTAATGCTTTGGAAACTTTGTTCAAGAACCATTCATCCTCAGGAAAACAATGGCTGGAGTGCTTCCTGAATCCATAATTTAAGATGGATGGTACATTTTAAAATCTGTGTAGAGGACTCTGAAATTCATCCCAGTGCTTGATCTATCTTCAGCTCAGGAGTAAGTCCGTTTTGGAAAGACATCTACAATTTTAATCTGACCTTTTCACTGATGATTTTCAAGGCTGCTTTTTTTGCACATATGTTCAGTCACATCCAGTCGTTTTTGCCAGTGCTTTATAACTGCCAGATGTTCTTTGAAATAGCAAGCTGGGCTTCTACAGTAGCTGTAATGGATGAAAGTATATTTCCAAGCAAGTCTGGGAAATAATTGTCACAATGATCAAATTGCAAACTATACTTGCTCTCTTCAAAAGACTCTGAAATGAGTGTCTGTCAGCAAAACGATTGCTGCAGTGAAACTGCCCTCATGTATTATGTTGGGGAAATCTATTCTAAGGGTGGTACCTTAAATGAAGATGCATAAGAAAGAGCTGGACCCAAGCTACAAAGTTGGGATCCATATTTTCCCCCACCCCCCATATATATAATATATACACACACACACTCTCTCTCTCTCTTTCTCTTCTGGGTGGTTGCATCAGCCCATTTTTAGAGAGACAAAGGTCAGACCTTCATCTGGACTGTCACAAAAAGTGGGGTTGCACAGAGCAAGGTTTTTGATTCAGGCCCGTTTTAAGAAACTACTTAGCATTCCCTATTTTTATTATCAAGTTCTCATGTTTGGGGTTTATTGCCAAAGAATCTGAGCACCTCCCATGACTAAACAACAACATACATGGAAAAGAATCAAAATACAGCTTGTTCCTGAAAAATAGTGATCAGGAGTATCTTGGGGGGGGGGGGGGAGAGTATTGTAGCAAAAATTCCAGGTCTGCTTCTCCTCTTGCTCACACTAGCTTTACACGGTGTTACTCCATTGACTGCAGTGGCGCTACTCCTGATTTGCACTGCGCCAGGTGTGCAGCCTTTAAAAGTGAGCAGCATAGTTTTGTTTTTTTCAGATCAGTACTAATGCCAATAAACTTTCTATTTACCAAAACTTAAAAACAAACCACTCTGACCCTCACTCTGATGGGTGAAGGCAAAAGAAGAACCAGTCAGATCAAAACTATAGAGCCCCCCAGACCACTCTCATGGACAGCAGTGCTATAAAAGGGAGGTGCTATTGCAGTGGCTTGAACTTTCTGGGATGAGGCTGGGTTGACAATCAGTTTGATGAAGCCTAATCCACTCTTGTAGCGGCAATAATCTCTGCCAGGATTTTCTCTCACCCTTGGGAAAAGCTCCTTTGTATATAGGTGCCCGCTGTCAATGGAAGCTGGCCCTAATTCCCATTTGTGCCTTTACAAATCTCCCCCCTTAATCCCAGTTGTCTTTCTGTATTTCCCCACTGCATTATCGGTTGATTTTTCTCAGCCACGCTGACTGGAGAGGATTTCATATTTGTCATTAGCCAACTATTGTATAGCAGACTTCTCTTCCCTGTCTTATCGCTGTTTTTCCTCAGGACAGTCTTTTCCCCACAGACCTTGATTCCCAATGTAAACTCCTTTAATGTCCCCTTCCCCACCCCAAAATGAAGCCCATCGGTATTGGTGCCCAAGGAGAATAGCCGTTTGCTCAGTTGCATAGACACACAGTTTCTAGAAAACTTTGTTCAGTTTGAGCAGCTTGGCATAACAGCATCATTTCATACAAGTCAACCAAGACTGTCTTGCCATTCAGATAGTGTGCTGTGTATTAGGCAGCCCTGCAGTGATGTGAGTTCTCAATTTAAACATAGACATATGGGGTTGGGGTGGCTCTTACTTGCTCATAGACTCATAGACTTTAAGGTCAGAAGGGACCATTATGATCATCAGGTCTGACCCCCTGCATGCTGCAGGCCACAAAACCGTCCCTACCCTTCCTTGTCTCTGCTGATGAAGTCCCCAACTCCAGTGTCTTAGTGACTTCAATTGGCAGAGAACCCTCCTGCTAGAGATCCCTGCCCCATGCTGCGGAGGAAGGCGAAAAACCTCCAGGGCCTCAGCCAATCTACCCTGGAGGAAAATTCCTTCCCGACCCCAAATATGGCGATCAGTAAGACCCCGAGCATGTAGGCAAGAGTCTCCAGCCTGACCCTTGTTAGCCATTAGTAATTTATCCTCTTTTCATTACCAGTCTCCTTTCCCCGTTACTCGGCCCCTGTAGGCTGTAAGATCTTTGGGGCATGTGCCTTGTTTGTCTTTAACCATGTTTCTGACGGGCCATGGAGAATTAACAGGGCTACAGAAACGTGTTCACAATTGCATCCTAATGATCATGCAAGTCTGTCTGTCTCTGATCAGCTGTCACAAATCCCTCTGCTCTGGTTGGCTACAGTCCTCAAGAATTCTGGCCTGCCAGCAAACATGGTTGACTCCCTATTCCCGGGCCTGATTGTTCTCTCACACCAGTGTAAATTGGAGTAACTCCCTGGAAGGCAATGGAGTTCCTCTGGTGTCAGTGAGATCAGAATCCAGCCCAAAGGGTGGCTGAATCAGGCCCTATGTGATTTAGGGGCAGATTACACCTGGCGTGTTCTGCACACCTCAATCCCAAGAACACAGACAAACTGCGGGGGAGTTCAGAGAAACTCACTGAAAACGGGGGAGGGGCTGGAAGGACTGGCCCAGAGCATTAGGGGAGTGAAATGAACGAAATGTGTAGAGCGTAGCTGAGTGATGTACTATAACTGTCTACAAACACTTCAAGAACTTAAGCACAAGGGAAGGGGAGAGAGCCATGTAGCCTGGTGCTGGGACCAGGAATCTATTGTTGAGTTGCATGATGAAACTAGGCTGTACAAAGCCATAGGGAATGTGATGGGCTACATGAACTCAGGCCTCTTCCATCTCCTATGGTTCTGTCCTAGCAGTGGGGCTATTTGTGATGAGTGAGGGGAGTAGAACTGGGCCCGTAGGGAGGAGCTATCACCTCTCTGCTCCATGATGAGCTCTGGATGCTTTCTATGTGCAGCCCAAAACGGGTCTGGGACTTTGCTGCTGCATTGCATATCTAAAGCACAACTGATCTGCCCTTCACTATCCCCCTAGTCTGCTTCCCCATTGACTGTCTTTGTCTTAGATTATTTGGCTTAATTATTATCTATATTACCACATGGACTAGGCCCCTTTTGTGCCAGGCGCTATACAAACACAGAACAAAGACAGTCCCTGCCCCCAAAGAGCGTTGTGTAATTTATTTTCCATGTTAGCTCTCCTGCCTACAGAGCAATTTCCTCCCCAGTCCCCTCGTGTGCCTCAAGGGAAAGATATCAAAGCCTGGGACTGTTACCCTTTCTGATGTACCTCCTCAGCTGTGGGCCACCTTTGAAGGGGGTGTTTCTGGAGGCAATTGTGGCCGGGGGATACGCTGGTAGCATATTCACAGTGAGGGTAATTAAGCATTGGAACAAGTGAAAAAGGATGGTGGTGGATTCTCCATCACTGGAAATCTTTAAATCAAGATTAGATGGCTTTTTCTAAAGGATATGTGGTAGTTCAAAGGGAAAATTTGGGGGGGGGGAGAATTTTGTAGAGCAACTAGCAAAAGATTCAAACTAACAGCAAAAAAATTAAGTACATCAGAAGCAGGAAACCTGCCAAACAATCAGTGGGGCCACTGAAGGATCGAGGCACTAAAGGAGCGCTCAAGGAAGACAAGGCCATTGCAGAGAAGCTAAATGAAGTCTTTGCATCAGTCTTCACTGCAGAAGATGTGAGGGAGATTCCCACACCTGAGACATTCTTTTTAGGTGACAAATCTGAGGAGCTGTCCAGACTGAAGTGTCAATAGAGGAGGTTTTGGAACAAATTGATAAATTAAACAGTAATAAGTCACCAGGATGATATTCATCCAAGAGTTCTGAAGGAACTCAAATATGAAATTGCAGAACTAGTAACCATGGTGTGTAACCTATCACTTAAATCAGTTTCTGGACCAGATGACTGGCAGATAGCTACTGTTACACCAATTTTTAAAAAGGGCACCAGAGGCGATCCTGCCAATTACAGGTGGTAAGCCTAACTTCAATACCAGGCAAATTGGTTGAAACTATAGTAAAGAACAGAGTGTTCCAACAAATCATATTCATTTATGTGAATGAAGAGTCAACGGGGCTTTTGAAAAGGGAAATCATGCCTCACCAATCTACTAGAATTCTTTGAGGGGGTCAACAAACATGTAGACAAAGATGATCCAGTGGATATAGTATACTTGGACTTATAGTAAATCTTTGACAAGGTTGCCCACCGAAGGCTCTGAAGCTAAGTAAGCAGTTATGAGATAAGAGGAAAGTCCTCTCATGGATCAGTAACTGGTTAAAATACAGGAAACAAAAGGTAGGAATAAATGGTCAGTTTCTCAGTGGAGAGAGGTAAATAGTGGTGTCCCCCAGGAATCTGTACTAAGACCAGTGCTGTTCAACATAGTCATAAATGACTTGGAAACAGGGGTAAAGAGTGAGGTGGCAAAGTTTGCAGATGATACAAAATTACTCAAGATAGTTAAGCCCAAAGCAGACTGCAAAAAGTTACAAAGGGATCTCCCAAAACTGGGTGACTGGGCAACAAAATGGCAGATGAAATTCAGTGTTGATAAATGCAAAGTAATGCATATTGGAAAACATCCCAACTATACATATGAAATGATGGGGTCTAAATTATCTGTTACCACTCAAGAAAGAGATCTTGGAGTCAGTGTGGCTAGTTCTCTAAAAACATCCACTCAATATGCAGTGGCAGTCAAAAAAGCTAACAGAATGATAGGACCCATTAGGAAAGAGATGGATAGATAGATAGATAGATAAAAGGACAGCAAATATCATGCCTCTACCATGGATTTGTATACACCTACACATTGAATACTGCATGCAGTTCTGGTAACCCATCTCAAAGAAGATATATTAGAATTGGAAAAGGTACGGAGAAAGGCACCAAAAAAATGATTAATGGTTTGGAACAGCTTCCATAGGAGGAAAAATTAAAAAGACTGGGACTGGTCAGCTTGGAAAAGAGATGACAAAGGGGAGATATGATAGAGGTCTATACAATCATAAATGGTGTGGAGAAAGTGACTAAGGATGTGTTTCAGAGTAGCAGCCATGTTATATATGCATCCGAAGAAGTGGGCTGTAGTCCACGAAAGCTTATGCTCTAATAAATTTGTTAGTCTCTAAGGTGCCACAAGTACTCCTGTTCTTTTTAAGGATGTGTTGTTTACCCTTCACATAACACAAGACCCAGGGGTCATCCAACAAAATTAACAGGCAGCAGGTTTAAAACAAACAAAAGGAAGTACTTCTTCATACAATGCACAGTCAACCTGTGGAACTCGTTGCCGGGGGATGTTGTGAAGGTCAAAACTATAACTGGATTTAAAAAAGAATTAGATAAGTTCATGGAGGTTAGGTCCATCAATGACTAGTAGCCAAGATGGTCAGGGATGCAACCCCATGCTCTTAGTGTCCCTAGGCCTCTGACTGCCAGATGCTGAGACTGGATGACAGCAATAACTTTGATTGCTCTGGTCTGTTAATTACCATTGAAGCATCTGGTATTGGCCGCTGTCCAAAGATAAGATACCAGGCTAGGTGGACCATTGGTCTGACCCAGTATGGCTATTCTTATGTTCTTAAGTTCTGTTGCCTGGGTTAGACAGGAGGTCAGACTACATGATCACAATGGTCTCTTCTGGCCTTGGAATCCATGAATATTTCCAGTGGCGAAATGCTGCCAGGGACAACAGGAGCACCATTGGGGGCCAGAATGTGGAGGTCTCCAGTTTAATGGTCCTGGCCTCCTCCTGGCCCCCAGGATATGAGGAGTGCCACCCCATCCAGCTGTCTGCATTAGTTCTCCCTCTTCACCTGTGTTTGCAACACTCACCACAGAGGTCATGGGGAACCCACCTTTCCCTTGGCTGGTAAATATTTAGATGGACCTGCCCTTTGTGTTCAGATGTGAACGTAATCCGAACTGGATCAGTCTCAGATTCCCCATCACTGCAGCAAAGCTGAGTGAGGAAACAGACAGGATGTGTGTTTGGCTTCTCAGAAGGTGTAGCAGACAATTTAGTGACATGAAAGCAGAAAACCATCTCCCATAAAAACAATCACCCCATGGAATAAAAGCTTGTAACAATCTGCTTTCTCCAAATGATGTTGCTTGAGCTCCCCCATGTGGATCTTGGTGCCATTGTTAGTTTGCTTGTTTGCATAATCCTTTGAGTTCACTATACTTTTTTTTTTTTCTTTAAAAAATCATAGATGGCCAAGTTCCACACTCAGTTAAACCCATGAAGCTCCTTTGACCTCACTGAGGACAGATTTCAGCCCCTCCAAAAGAGCAATCAAAA
Organism: Chrysemys picta bellii; assembly: GCF_011386835.1. Lineage (NCBI taxonomy): Eukaryota > Metazoa > Chordata > Testudines > Emydidae > Chrysemys > Chrysemys picta. The sequence continues at coordinate 15,562,587 of NC_088800.1, read as the reverse complement.
CCCTGATGGATTTATATCTCTACTTTATATTGGTATTTACAAGGCTTTTCATTAGCTCCCAGTGGTGGCAGCAGGATCATGTCCCCAGCTCTGCAGTCACCCTAGCTGCTTGGCTCAAGTACTTTGAGGCAGTGGGAGTGGAAGGCGTTCCCCTTAATAGTGGAAGATTAACTACCTACGATCCTCTCCAGAATGTTCATAGAGCTGTTTACTGTGCTCCAAAGCACAATGTACATTTTAAATAGCTGATCATGCCAACAATTCTGTAGGCCTTAGGGGAAAGGGGAGACAATTGACCTGCATTAAAGTCATGACTAAAAATTAAGACGCTTCATCAGCATCCTGCAACTGGTTATTCCTTTCTGTTCTGCATGGTGTCTCCCCGCCCCTAGTTATCTTGGTCAGACACATTAGTGGGGCTTTATTCATGACAGTTCTGTGTTTGTTAATAAGCATGCCTAGGAATAAATACATTCAAACAAACTGACCACCTATTGAAAAGGTGAATACATCTGCCCCCATATCATACCCCCTCTTCCAGGGATGACTGCTGTGAAGCCATAATTGCTCTTTGGGGGACAGCGTCAGGGCATGTGGACTTCCCAGCCATGGATCCTTGTCAGTGTGTGTTTATGGTAGGAGGGTTGATCTAGCCTTAGTGCTGTTGTAGTGGCCACATATCCTCTCTGCTGCCATTCCGCAGCCCAGGAAGCAAGGTGGGGATGGGGAATCTTGCACAAAGGAAACACAATGTTTAGCTGCAGAGTCAGGCTCTTTATTTCTTACCCCTCCCACCCCCACCCTTACTCTAACTTAGTGTAGGATTAAAAAAAATAATTCGAGTTGGTTTAAGTTTGGATTAAGGAAATATCTGTGTGTTGTAAAGAGAGGCCCTCGTAGGAGGTAGAAGGATGGCCTTGAAAATGAGTTATAAGGCCCAAAGGGAATGCAGTAGGGAGGATGTCTGGTTCAAAGCATAACTAATGGAATAAGGGGAAGCTTCTAAGAAGGCCTCTGACTGATTGGGCTGACTGCAGATGGTTTTCAATAAGAATTTCTCATAAAAGGAGCCGACGTGGACCTTCCCACCCCACAGACCAGTGTTATCTCCATCCTATGTGAACCCAGGTGCAATGAAAAAGCTGTTGGCCAGCAGGAAGGAGGGGAAGAGATTAAGGAGGAAAGACCCTGGGCGGGGGATGGGGCTTGTAAATCTTATTTGGATCAAAATTAGGATGAGTTGTCTAGCTAACAAGTGATTTGAATGCAGTAATTAGCTCTGATGTTTGTTGCAGGGTATGAAAGTTATGAATTTGAAGGTTCTTTGTCAGACCCTACTATCATGCGGGAGTATGCCAGGATGAGACTGTCATCCCTAGGTCTGGCCTATTTGTAAGTATACTGATCACATGCTTATGAATACTTTTTGTTACTGTATTGGGTGTAGTAAATTGTGGATTATTTAGGCTTTGTAGGCACATTTCGAGCAATTGTATAAATACCCTTTGGCCTTTGGATTTAATAAAGGAATGTATGGTTAAATTAGTGTTTGGTTTCCCACAGCAATATTAATTTCAAATAACATTATTATTTCCAACACTTAGTAACATACACCTCTCAGTGAGGGTGGCAGCTTTGAATGGTTAAATCTAAATGAGTTTTGAAAGGCAAAACAAACATCTGAACCTCTCTCTAAGTGTGTAAAGGATCGTTTTCTTTCCTACTCGTGCCCTATGCTTTGCTAGCTGAATGGGTTTTCTTTACACTTTCCCCCCCAAAATTGCTGAAACCACCCATGAAAACTTAGGCCAAAAGAGAGTCCTGTTGGGCAAGTGATAAGTGACTGAACACCAGGGGGAGGCTGTGGGGGAGCCTGCAGTGAAAATGGGCATCTCCCAAACTGGGCTGGTGTTACTGGAGAGCCACAATAATTCTATGCTGAGCCTTTGAGTTTTGGAAAACTAATATCTGGAGGGGTTAAATTAGCTACTAGAGGGAGCAAACAGTTACAAGCTGCTAACATAGGGGAGATTCACAGGGAAGAGTTCTATACAGATCTAGGTTTTATATTGACTTCCTGCATTTGCAAGAGCATTCTGGGGTCTTGGTCAGTTCTGTAGAGGCTGGGCTTCTCTCCCAGCTTCTGTTTAATGATCTGAGGCCCCACCCCTTTGCTGCTTACTCCTGGAAGCCAAGGTGACCAGACAGCAACTGTGAAAAATCAGGACAGGGGGTGGGGGGTAATAAGATCCCTATATAAGAAAAAGACCCAAAAATCAGGACTGTCCCTATAAAATCGGGACATCTGGTCACAGGACTACCATGGTCGTGAGAATCACATTGTGGTAGTGGTTAAAAGATCAGACCTAAAGGCCACATTTTAAAGGCTTTTAGGCACAAACTTTTGATGTCAATTGGAGCTGGGTGCCTAAATACCCTTGAGGGTCTGAGCTCAAGTCTTCGGTAAAGAGCCACATACGCTTAAGATGCATTGTAACTAGAAGCATATGCAAACTGAGTAGCACTAGGAACAGAAGGATGTCTGCTGTTGAGTCACAATCTCTGTGCAGAGTCCAGGAACTAGCCACAGATGTAATTTATGACAATGCTGCGCTTAAAAAGTCAACGGTTAGTGTGCTGCTTTATTGCCACCTTCCTGGGGAATTCCCCATAGATGAAATGGGCCCCACCAGCCATTGCATGTTACTCCCCTAGGTCACGAAGGCCACAAACATTCAAGGCAAAATGGTTTGGTCCTCACTTGGCAAAACGCCCCAGTTTGAAGTCCAAGGGAGAACTGCCTGAGGAAAGCCTGTGGGATTGGAACCTGACTGCAACGCAATGTGACTGCTGCCCTGCCTGCTGTGCTGTCGCATAACCCTGCAGGATGTTGGTCTCTTCTCCCCGGATCTATCACCTGCCTCCAAAGGGGAAGATTGCTTATTGAAAGTCAAAGCACGCAGCAGTCTGCAGCCCACTGCTCTAGTGACAACAGCTGACCACAAGGAGGCAGCAGTGGCACTGTCTAGTGTTAAATCTTTAAGGGCTGACTATCCCAAGGGGCAACCTCCCTTTCGCAGTGGCTGTTTGTGCTTGTTCCATGTGCCCCAGTGATGGAATTGTGCCTCCAACTTACGTAGGCTGGGCCTCAGCCTTTTGGAAAACTTACCCCCAGAACTAAGGACTGATTGATTGATTCAAAGCCTGCTGAAGTCAGTTGGAGTTGCAGGTACACAAGGAATGCAGACCTGGGCCATAGATCAGCTCAAACCAAAACACATTCTCTGAGCTCCCTCTGCTGCTCAATGGAGTCATCTAACAAATACTGGACGTGATGCTGCTCTTCTCAACGTCTTCTAAGCCAGTGCTTCTCAAAGCCGGTCCGCCGCTTGTTCAGGGAAAGCCCGTGGCGGGCCGGGCCGGTTTGTTTACCTGCCGCGTCCACAGGTCCGGCCGATCGCGGCTCCCACTGGCCATGGTTTGCCATTCCAGGCCAATGGGAGCTGTGGGAAGCAGTGCAGGCCGAGGGACGTACTGGCCGCCGCTTCCCGCAGCCCCCATTGGCCTGGAGCAGCGAACCGTGGCCAGTGGGAGACACGATTGGCCAGACCTGCGGATGGGGCAGGTAAACAAACCGGCCCGGCCCGCCAGGGGCTCTCCCTACACAAGCGGTAGACCAGCTCTGAGAACCACTGTTCTAAGCAACCCGCAGTGTGGATGAATGTGGTTCTAGCTCTCCCCGACCCATGCAGCCCCCAGGAATCCTTTAGCAGCCTCTCTAGTCCAGAGTGATCCGGTCTTCTTATTGATTCCCCAAGGAACAGCTCATAGACTCATAGACTTTAAGGTCAGAAGGGACCATTATGATCATCTGGTCTGACCCCCTGCATGTTGCAGGCCACAAAGCCGTCCCTACCCTTTCCCTTGACTCTGCTGGGTCCAGGCAGAATTGGTGATCAAACAGGAACAAATCCTAAGCACAGTCAGGTGTGCCTGGCTCTGGGTATCCAGCAAGGCCCAGTGTAGAAGTTACTTTCTCGGGATTGTAACAGCAGAGGTAGTTTGTGAGGGCAATGCCCAACCCCCCATATGTCCTAACAATAACTAGCACCTCCAGGGACTGCTGGGAATGGAGTCTGAATTTCCTGGCCAAAGGTGGTCAGTATTTCTCCATTATCGCATAGGACTCAAGTCCAGAGTCCTACTCTTACAGCCTGTCAGTCCCAGCAGTGTCACAGAGGCAGCTCTGTTGGCTGCAGGTACCCCCTTTCCCTGACATGACAAGTGACAAAGTCCAGGAATAATGACTTTGCTCTGTATAATTCCCAGCTTTGATGGCAGGATTAGGGTGGATGCAAGGAGGCGAGACTAGAAATCAAACCAACCCCCAGCACTGTTCTGCTCCTCCCTCCCATCTCTCTCAGGCCTTCCCCTCTCTTCTGTTCTCCTCATCCTTTCCCCATGGCAGGGGTCCAGATACCATAGTGCCAAGAACCTAGATAAATGGGTAGATCTCGTTGGGCTGACTGAAGATCCTGATGGAGAGCAACACTTTCCTCGCGTGGGGTTTGGGTAGAGAAGTGATGCTGGCTGGAAGAAGCATCTAGAGGCATAGCCAGTGCCAGCATAGGCCTCTAACGCTGTGTTGGCCCATCCTTGGTCAATAAAGTTTGAGATTCAGGGGAACATCTGGATTCCCTGTTGCTGCTAAAGGCCACCAATACCGTGTGGGACAATGGTGCCTTTGTCCATCTGCATTCACTGTCCTATTCTCTCCCATCCCCAGGCACCATGCTGGTTAAATTGCAAGGGGATGAGCCTGTGGGGAGCCCCAAAGCTGATGGGGTAGAAGAGCAATCCCACTTCAGTGCCAATGCTCTGAAGCACCACAGACAGACATACAAACAGTGTGAAGGCCTTTACTGAAAGGGAGAGACATGGACCCAACTGCATTCACGAAGCTTCTGCTTAGGCTCGGACTTTCCACGTCCGTGGGGGACTCAAAGCTGCGCTGCACGTTCTCTAGCTCAACTGCTTGGGCTGCTGGGTCCCTCCCTGTGATGAGCAGACACTGCTATCAGAATGCCCCCCCAAATATGGTGCAAGTATCCTTGGTGAATGAGGAGAGGAGGAGCTGCTCCCTGCTGGCATGGGCTGATCGGTGGGCTTGGGTTAGAGTGGGGGAAGTCAGTCAGTGGGATGAGCTGCCTTGAGGTGGAGATGAGTCAGTTAAAATAAATAGTCTGCAGTTAAAATGCCAATGCTGGGCCAGGCTTGTGGGCCTAGTGCCAACCCAGGGCTGCGAGGTTGATCTGAACTATAGCTCCTCCTGCCCCCATCACTTCTTCCGGCTCTCCCTCTGCAGGGCGGCTGCATGCTTCCGCAGCTGGCTCCAGCACTTGGGTACCTGCTGGCTGACTCCTGGCAGGCGCTGCAGCCTAACAAAGAGAATGCAGGGGCTCAGACTTTGGTTTTTCCCCATCCTTGAGCCCTCTGGGCTCTACCGAACCAATTAAAAATAAATCCGTGCAAATTCACCACCACCCTCCAGCGCAGATCGAGATCTAGAACAGCCAGACACCTCTTCACATGCCATTCAGGACACGGAGATGGGCTGCTATAGACCAGAGTGTCAGCAGCCAACCTGCTCCCCCCCCACACATTTGTGCTCTCATCTGATAGCCTGTGTGAGCACAAATCAGGGTGCTGCATGTGTACCTGCTGTGGACTAAGCTAAGGTCTGCTACAGACCTGAACTTCTATGGGTTGGTGATTTGAGCTCTGACTGTCAGAGCAATGGGCTAAGGGGGTCCCCAATTTTCATAGTAGAAAGCTGCAAGCTGGAAAGGCTTTTCCTTGGGACAGATCTATGGGGAGGGAAGGCATTCCTGAGCTGGTGCTATAGAGATGAAAGACTCTCTGTGCCCTGCGCTACCTGCCATTCCCCTGGCTTAGGCCTAGAAGGAGAAGAGAGAAAGGTGCTAGGCAACAGAAACCTGCTAGGCCATTTTGCCCCCCCCTCCCCCCCGCTAGGCTTCAGTAGGGTTACCATACGTCCGGATTTTCCCGGACATGTCCGGCTTTTGGGGGCTCAAATCCCCGTCCGGGGGGAAATCCCCAAAAGCCGGACATGTCCGGAAAAATCGGGAGGGCTCGGCCGGGGCCTCTTTGGCCGGGGCCGGTGCGGGGCCGGGCCGGGGGGTCCGCTGGGCCGCAGGGCCGGGGGTCCGCTGGCCCGCGGGGCCGGGCCGGGCCCGCGGGGCCGGGAGGTCCGCTGGGCCGCGGGGTCCGCGGGGCCGGGAGCCAGGGGGTCCGCGGGGCCGGGGGGATCCGCTGGGCCGCGGGGCCGGGCCGGGCCCGCTGGGCCGGGAGCCGGGGGGGTCCTTTGGGCCGGGAGCCGGGGGGGTCCTTTGGGCCGCGGGGTCCGCTGGGCCGGGGGGTCCGCGGGGCCGGGAGCCGGTCCGGGCCCGCGGGGCCGGGAGGTCCGCTGGGCCGCGGGGTCCGCAGGGCCGGGAGCCGGGGGGTCCGCTGGGCCGCGGGGCCGGGAGCCGGGGGGTGCGCCGGGCCGCCGGGGGCCGGCAGTGCTGGGCGGGCCGGGGGTGGTCGGCCGGGGCTGGCACCCCAGGGCCCGAGCCGACCCAGGCTGGAGCCGCCGGGGGGCCAGCCTGGGCCGCGCCTCCTCCCCCCACACTCCCCCTTACCTGCTTCAGGCTTCCCGCGAATTAAATGTTCGCGGGAAGCAGGGGAGGGGGCAGAGACTTTGGGGAAGGGGCGGGGTTGGGGTGTGGGCGGGGCCGGGGGGCGGGGCCGGGGCCCTGGAGTGTCCTCCATTTGGAGGCACAAAATATGGTAACCCTAGCTTCAGCCTCTCAAACTTAAGGCCTGATCCAAAGCCCACTGAAGTCAATGGAAGGATTCCCATTGACTGGGATCAGACAGGCTCTCAAAAGTAACAGCTCAAGACACAGGTCATCCAGTAAGCGATGCAACACTGCCATCTAGTGACAATATGAGAGAGCAAAGTCTCTGCCTCGCAGGTGGAATTCCTGCATCAAAGATGCAATAGTTCCTATTCAAGCAGAGAAACCTACCGTGTATGTTCAATGAAGGAGGAGTCTGCCCTGCAATTGTGTGCATGGGGAAACAGAATCATCTGGAGAGATCCACAATCTCTCCCTTGCTGTGGCCGGAGCAGTGTCCCCAGGAGCAGAGCTGGCTGCTTGAGGTGGAGTCTGTCTGCTCTTTGGCAGAGACCCAGCTCCCCCTGTATAGCCCAGAGTTTACTCCAGTCTCACCCCAGTGATACACAAGAACAAATCATACCAGCTGCCTGAAGTGACAATCCTGCCTCAGGCCATTCTGAAATCTCACTGGGCCCTTTGTGCTCTAGGGTGGCACCTGCCCTACCAGGAGGGTGAGCCAAGTCCCAGCTTCCAACGCTCCAGACTTCCTGGTGGGAAAAGCTTACCTGTCACGGAGGAAAATGTCACATCTCTCGTCCCATGGCAGGTGCTGCAAGGAGTCAGGAGGCGGCTCCGGTACTGCTGGGAAAACCTCCATGGACTGGTAGGAATCAAAATAAAAAAGGAAGATGGAGCTTTGATTGTCTTTGGTCTGTGTCGGGGGACCAGCCTGCTGCTGCTGTTCATCACCTGTGTGCCAGAGAAGAGAGGACAGGGTATCTCAGTAGGATGCACATTCTGCAGAACCATCATAAGGGGCCAAGAGTGACCCAAGGCCACCATAGAGCTGGCTGCACCAATCTGCGTACACTGTTCTCAAGGCTGCTCTGATGTCAAGCTACTCAGCTGGGGAAGAAGCGAATGGCCTCATTTAGAGCGGCGATCACCATGAATGACCAAACAGTCCTGAGCCACCAGCTGGCCACACAGGCCAAGATCTGGCGTGGGCTCTGTTAGAAATCCACCAGCATGGATGTTCTTGCATCATGGCCTGCACAGCACCTGCTGGGGCTTGCAGAGAGCTGGCTATGCACATGGTGCTGGCTCCTCCTGCCCCGTGTTCCCAGCTGCTACATCACCCTGGAGAAGCTACTAATACATCAATACTTTCCCAGTGTTACTTGCAGCAGTGGGCTACCTGAGAAACTACCAGAAGGGATGTTCTAGGATCACAAATGGGAGGGGCCAGGTGATGGCTAACAGGAACCAACTGATGGCAAGTAGGATGGGAGATGTCTAGAAAACATTCCCTCAACTAGTATGTTACCCACCCTATGAGTAAGGCTGAGGACCCCTGCACCAGCTGATGGGGAACGATACAAGCACTCAAAGTCAACCAAAAATTCAGCCCCAGGGCTGCTGTTTCATCCTAGCAAAACCAGCATTTCCAGTGCCCTCTTCTCCAGGAGACCAGCTTCAGGGAAAGGGGAGGCAGCCAGTCTACTAAGTCTGTTACCTTGGCCCAATTCAGCCTGTACAGCAATTGCAGCATGGCACGCACACTGCAGTCCCCAGGGCCCAAGCAATGATGTTTAAAGCTTTCAGTCCCTGCTTCCCCATACAAGTCCTGCTGCCTCTCACCAGTAGGAGGCATTGAAAGGCCAGCGTACGACCTGTGAGCAGCTTTCAGTGGGGCCAGCCTGCAGATACCAGTGCACAGATGCCGCACAGCAATGCTAATCGGCCTAGTGTCTGGGGCAGGTTGTGCAGATCTGGCAGCCACACGGGGAAACCCCACCCCCATTTCATATTGTGAGTTGACCCTTCTATCTCCTGGGACTTGCTAACTTGAAACTCCTTGGCAGGAGCTGGAGACCCAGGGCTCCCTTCCCCCTCCCACCTGTGACAGGAGTGCATGGTAGCAGGTAGTTCCCGCCACCCGTTCCCTTCTGTGTCAGACTCCCTACCTCGGAGGAGCAGGCATTGGTTAGTGGTATCCACGGTAAACACCGGTTGCCAGGGGGATGCTACTGTGTGAGAGGGTGGGGTGATGAAGTGGCAAACAGTCTGTGGCGTGGCAGTGTCTGTGAGGCACACTGTGCCATTCCAGGAGAACACCAGCACCTGAAAGAGCAACAGGGCACAGAAGCTGCAGGGAGAGCATTTGCAGGGCCATTCCCATTTCCCTTGGCTGGGACTGGGGCAGGAGAAAGCCCTGAAAGCCTTAGCAGGATGCAGGAACCCTGCAGACTGGAAATGAGGTGCATGGGCCAGAGCTGTGTGGAGAACCCAGGGCTGCAATAGCAGAAATGCTGTGGGTCAGGATTGAGGTGAACAGCAAAGCGCAGTTTGCTCAGCGATTGCTGCACTAGGGCTGGCTCCAGCCAGATGCTTTTAACTCTTTTATTTTCCACAAGGTCCTTGTGCTTGTTTTGAAATGGCTGTCCATCTCTACTGGTCACAGGGTTCCACTTTCCCCCTGGAGTTTATAACTGGGTGGGCTGGACTTGCCTTGTGACCTCTCCACACCTCCAAAGTCTGGGATTTCCTGCCACTCAGCCCTCACCTCAGCACTTGGTGACTCAGGCCAGCTGCTAGTGTTGTGCCCCCCAGGCCCTACTGCACTGTCATGCTCTTCAGAGGACACAGGGCCCTAGAGGGGGTGACTTGCAACACTCACTGCACCAGGTAAGGCTGGAATCGGTGCTACTGCGCTGATGGTCTGATCTGGGTCCTCGGACCTGTAAAATAAACCCACCCTTAGGAAGCTGCTTGGGAGCAGACCTAGCGCTTTGAGGAACCAGGAGAGCGAGAGCTGCAGTGCATGATGCAGGGGTTCATGGGGGATTTAGGCCAAATGCTGCCCTACTGAGATCAGCAAACTGGGAGCTGGCCCTACCCTCGAAGCTCTGATCGGCAGGAGCACAAGCAAACGGGAGTTGGGCAGGCACAAGGCAGGGAATTCCACCCCAACTTCTGTTCCAAGCTCTCCTGGAAGAAGACCGAGCAGGCACCAGCAACACCTTGTGGTGGCTACTGCAGGGACAATGCTGGCTGAGATATGGCTCCAGGCAGGGCTGTAGGGACAAGCCAAAGGGCAGCCTGAGCCTGTGGGCTCATGAGCCCGTGTCGCACTGTGCATCAGCCAGAGGTCAGAGGGAAGGAGATGCCCCGATCCATGCCTGAAGGACTGTGATTGTGTATTGCTAAACAAAGTGACTGCAAAGTGTTGCTGCTAAGGTTGAGTGTTTGGTACTGATAATGGGGTGGGAGAGTTTGCTGGGTGGATTCCCACCTCCCTAGACAGTGGTGGGGTCTCCCAAGGGGAGGGGAAGTGTTCGCAACTCCCTTCTAGCGAAGGGGAACCCCCACCATGCCACTGAGACAACTGATCTGGCCTGTGACCAACCTCCCTATGGCCTAGCAGAACCCACCTCACCTGTCTGCCAGGAGCACAGTCCTGGACTCTCTGGGCCCTGATACTGTAACCAGGTGGAGAGACCCATCCGTACACAGCACCAAAAGCTGCACTTTGGGCCTAGGCAGCTGGTCCCTTGGGGCTGTAGATGTCTGCAGGAAGTGGATGGTGCGGCTGAGACATCCCTCTGGAAGGGCAGTCACAGCTAGTGGGAATCCTGGGAAAGGCACAAGCACCCAACAGTCAGAAACAAACAGCGATTTGGAGATACAGGGGCCAGCACTGAATCTGGCCTCCACCTGAGAGAGACTCAGCCTGGCACCAAGGAGGTGACCTCCATGTGAGGGAAGCTCAGCATGGTTTCACCCCACCCATGCTGAACTAATGGGCACCTCTGTTAGTACCATAGAGAGCTAGTGACTTGTATGGGAGGGAAGTCGAGCATAGCTCCATCTTACTGGCTTGGCTAGGAACTGGGCCAGGTTCTGTTTTGGGCTCATTTTGCCTGCAGCCCTCCTGGCTATGGCGCAGCATGGAAGGGTTGCCACCTTCTCAGCTTTGGCCTGAGGGACCCCATCTTTATGTTGCCATGTGGCGGTGCAGTATCACAGTGTGCTGACACTGCATCACCAATGGATTTGGGTGGGACTGTGGCCTGCCCCGGTGCAGTCACAGGACCGGCCCAAGTACAGAGTAGGGCACGCTCTTGAATTTTGCTCTGGGACAGTCATTGCATCACAGCCCAGTGATGCTGTGAACCTGTCATGGTGAATCGTAAGGTCATGATGTGGTGACACTGCTTCAGTCCCACAAATAGCCTGAGGCTATGTTGTCCGAAGGGGGGAATGTCCCAAAAACATTCATGCAGGGCACTTATAGCCTTAGCTGCTGCAAACATAACTGTCGGCCAGCCCCAAAGACATTTTGATTTCACTGTCCTCTTGCAGAACAGGGGATAGTTCTGTCAGAACTGGAACTGGCCCCTGAAAACTCAGGCCATGTGACATGAGAGACTCTGCTTCTCAGCTAAGGCACCTGGGATGTTTGGCCACCTGTTGCTAGGGAACCAGTGAGCCTGCAGGGTTTTTTGGAAAATGTTCTTGAAAACCCCTTTGTGATCCCCAGCTGGCACATCCAGACCCCCAAGTCCTAGGGAGAAAATCCCCCTGTCAGCCTCCCACAGGTACCCATCAATTCCAGCAATGGGAGAGCTCACCTAGACATCTGTCCCACACCGTTATCGTCCCATCTTCACATGCCAGAGCCATGTAAGAGGAGCAGGAGGTGACAGCTGAGCAGGTGATTGGAGCGGCACATGGCCAGACAGTGTCAGGTTTTAGCTCAGCATCTGGAGGGAGAAGCATGGCCTCTGAACAGCTGAGCCTCATCTTCAGGGAGATGGGGAGTCCCCCCCACCCACATCAGCCTCTGGTGTGTGTTAGCCTTCTTGGGCTGAGTACAATGGGTGCAGGTCACGAGCCGCCTGCTGTAGTAGCCTCACTTGGGACACTGTCCATCTGGAAATCCTCACCATCCAACTGCCACCCTGGCCTAATGGAGAAATGTGAGCCATGGGGCCAGTTCCTCTCCTCTCCTATGTCTTACTTCTTCTCGCTAAGGAAAGCTGGCTCAGCCCCCTCTCAGCATTGGCCAACGGAGAGTGAAATAAAGTACTCCCTGCCCCCCAGCCATGGGGCTAAGGATGCTGCCTTTACAGGGTTCCCATCCCAGCTTGTCTGGGAGAACAATCCCCTTCCTGGTGTCATTAGACTTTTAGCCCTTAAGCTTCTTCCTCATACCTGGGCAGGGTGGAAGCACTCTCAGGTCAGCCCCAGTTTCCCTCCCTGCTGTGAGCTCACTGCTGGTTGCTGTGAATTACTGACTCAGAAATGCTGAGGCTGTGGGAGACTGAGCTCCATGGGGACAAATACACAGTGCCCTACCAGGGCAAAAGGTATGGCAAAGGTCAGCGGCCATGCCCTCTGGGAAATGTCAGCCTGACAGTGGGGGCCCTTCTCGGATCAGGAAGATCCTAGGGGGGCCCTATTGAGAAAGGTCAGAAGATCTCCTGCCAGTGCAGGGTTAAAGGGAAAAGCCTTTTAGTACAAACCAATTTCTTTTTAAATCTACAGCAGCAGTCTGAAAATAAGTACCCTCCTGCCCCCCATTCCTTTCGCTTCTTACCCATTTTCTCCTTTGATGGCCGAGTGAGTAAATACAGGCAGAGATTGTGGCTTCCATTCCAATGCACACTGATGCCAGTGGGCAAGTCTGGAAGAGGAGATCAGAGAAAGGAGAGGGGAGTGGGCAGCTCGAAAGCCTGGGTTGAGGGAATCCGAGCTACACAGAGAAGTCTCCTGTGCCAGCTGCATCAGCCCACTGGAGAAACTTGTCTGGGCTCCGCATCCCTTGGAGTTGCTCATTCAGAGCCAGAAATAGAACAAAAGTTCTTATTCCTGGTGATATTTTTTACCTGCCTGTCTGTTCTGACTGCCTATGTCAGCCCCTCCCCCACTAGCTTCTCCCCCACCCATGGCAGTCCCCATTACAAGAGGTGGTCCAGGCAGCAGGAAACCCAATCAATGACTGGGCACATAGAAGTGTTTGGAGAGAGAAATTTGCTGTGCAATGGTGTGCGAACTATGTCGCTCTGCCTTCAACAGCCATGCCCCCAGTGCCAGCATATACTGGGAGCAGCAGGCACCCGACCTATGACAACTTCCTTGGGGCCTGGGCCACACAGCTGGCTTGAGTGATGAGACGTTGGCACAAAGATGGTAGGCTAAAGCGCTGGTGCCACTTGCTGACCTGCCTGAGGACGGGAGCTGCTGGTTAAAATGCTGGTGACACCAGTTGGTTCAGCGAGAGGAAGGCTGTTTCTTTCACTGCATCCCAGAATTCCACAGCAGCCAAGCTGTCACAGTGACTCAACCAGTCAGTAGCACGGGGTGTTCTCAAATGTGTTCACAGTGGGAGCCACATATTAACAGGGAGATTGACTCAGGAGACCTCCCCTCCCATTTCCCATCACCTGGCCCTGCCTCTCTGTCATTCGCAAACCCAGAGCATCCATCTGATAGAGTACCAGGGGAAAGCATTTATGGATTTGGGGCTTGTAGCGGGGTGGTCACCTGCTCCTGCCCTGAAGGGCTTGAAATCAGCCCCAGGAACAGGGCGGAGGCTGCGTGAGGGCTGCTGCTCGGGAGAGCAGCAAGCCTTGGCTGATTGGGGAAACAGCCACAGCTGTGGCCACGCCCCAATCAGACCATAGCTGGCCCTATAAAGGCCAGTGAAGCCAGAAGCTGAGAGGACTCTCCCTCTTGAGGGAGAAGGGCCTGACTGCCTAGAAGCTGAGGAAGGTACCTAGAGTGGAGCAGAGCTGGGGAAAGGTGAGAGGAGCTGGGGCACTCCAGCCTGGGGAACCCCCAGGCTGCAGGCCTTGCTAAAGGCCAGAACAGGTACTAGGGCTACAGAGGGGTAGCCTGAGGTAGACAAAGGCAGCAGGTCCAAACCTCCCTTTGCCAGTAATGAATGGTATGTACACTGCAGTCTGCCCCAGTGAGCACCCAAGGGAAAGGGGCACCAGGGTCTGGGAGGGACACAGGGTCAGTAATAGGCAAGACTTGGGCCTGCAGAGGGCACTCCAAAGACTGGAGCGCCAATTCCTTGGATGACCAGCAGGAGGTGCCGCAGGGTGAGTCGTCAACCTGTTACTAGGCTTCTCTAGTGCAATAAGAACTTTTCTTCATGAGGGACAATTAACTTCATGGGTACCTTCTGCTCTTCTCTTCCTCCCATCCCCACCCTGTTTCTCTCTTCTGGGAAGAAGAAAGAGAGCCAGCTCTCCATACATCACTGACTGGGAACATCCATTGCAGCAGTTTCTGTGGCTGCTGAATTATAAACAAAGATGGCTAGACATGGACAGAGAGCTTCACTGCTGAATCATGAACTGGCGGAAGGCAGTAAGCAATGACACTTGTTGCCCCTGGCCCACTCACAGTACTTCCTGGCCTATGGCAGTGCCCACTTTACCCTGCTTTGGTTAGAACCACAGAAAAGTAGCCAGTCATCCATCTAGTCCCGCATCATCCCTCCCAAGGTGACCAATGTCAGATGCTGCAGAGGAGGATATAAATCTTCACTTGTGCAGTAATATACTACGGGGCAAGTTCTTACAAATCCAACTGGCATTTTGCATATGCCTAGTGCATGAGGATTGATAGCCCTTATCATTTTCATCCTAGCTTATGTCTTTGCAGATGCTATTCTTTGTCATAACAATGCCTGATCTAGTTTGAAATTCAATATCCTGCAGCAGTGAGTTCCACTGGTTAATTATGCATTTGTCTATCTGCTTTATATTACCTGGCTGTGCTTTGATTTCAGATCTGATCTGCAGTATCCGGCCAGGCAGGAGAAAATGAAACACAGCATGGCTGAGAAAGGAAGGGATAATAAATACATGCTATGGAAATACCTTGATAAACAGAGCAATTCAACATGATCGGGAGTGGCTATGGCCATACCCTCATGGCTTGGGACCAGGGAGCCAACTTCTTGGGCCACGGTTCAGAGTAACAGTTGGGAAATGCCCTGGAGATGGCGGTGTGTGATGGCAACTCCTATGAATCCCTGGGCTGAAATGCCAGCATGCAAGGGGTGGAGCTGCACTCCTGCATCCCTCTCACCTGGGTTTCTCCTCCTTGCTGTCAGGCTCACTTTCTCTCTCCAGATGCTTTTGGAAGGTGCGGCGAAAGATTGCGTCCTGCTGTTCCCATTGGTAGTCTTTGATCATGTGATTCTGTCCCAAGCCGATCACACTGCCATCATCAATCTTCATCAGGGCCTCCAAAGGGCTTTTAAAAGTGCTTCCTGGATGGTAAACACCAAGGGGGGGGGTGGAGAGAGAGAACCCCAGAAGAAGCAGAATCCATTGAGATCTAGGAAAGCTCTTGGGGAAGGGGTAACCCTTCCCCTTTCATGTAGGGTCATACCATTCTCCTCCTTTGGATGGAACCACCTCTCCCAGGCCTTTGACCTAGCATAAGGCCCAGGTCCCTGGCCAGGAGCCAGCTCCTTTTACAATAGCAATGGTGGCTGCTTTCTGCCTCACTTATCTCAGGGGAAGGGACCCAAATCCCAGGCTGCCTCCCTCTGTGCTTTTCTCTCTGATCAGCTGCTCTACCCCTGTATAGCTGGTATTGGATAGGGATCATGTGGGCTCAGACAGACAGGCTGGGTTTGGCACTGCTGTTGGTAAGAATACGAGTGGAGGAGAGGAAAGGCCACTAAGAGCAGGCAGTGAGGAAGAGATCGTAGGGGGATTGTATCTGCATGTGTGTGCGCTGCACCCCACTGCCATAGAACCTTGGTCACGGGTGGGACCTTTGGGCACCAGTGTAATATACATAATAATCATTAATAGAGGTGATGCATCACTAATGCAGCTGGGATACTAATAGCGGAGTAAGCAGCAAGTCCCACTCCAGGATCAGAGATGAGCCACAGGCAAGGTGGGGCCAGTGGGCATTTTACTGTAATTTTTTATCGTTATGTTGCTATCCAGCCACTCAGAGAAACACAAACACACAGAGACAGACACATGCAAGCACCCAAAGAGAGAGACTGATATGCAGAGAGGCACAACCCTTATTACTTAACCAGACTTGAGTAAATTCCTACTTCCCCACCAAAAACAAAGGTCCCAAGAGAAGGGGCCTGACCTGTCAGAGGTTTGGGCGATCTGACCTTCAGCAGCAGCACTGGAGGACTCAGCTTAGTTTCAACTCTGTTTGCAGACATGGGTGATTCCTACAACGGAAGAGACAGCCACCCTGAGCACCGGCATGTCCAGGAGCTGCTCTGTGGCCTGTGCTGTCTCATGCTACCAACAACAAAGTTGTCACAGCTGAAATCTGCAAAATTGTTCCCTGGAATCTCAAACCTTCCTCCCAGGAAGGGTTCGCAACTCTCCCCTTCCAGCATGCTGCTCCCCTATCACTGGGTGCACGACGCAGGCCATGCCCCACCGGCCTGAGGGATGGAGCCAGAGCATGGCTTCCATCAGAAGGGAAACACGCACTGCCCTATGGGATCCTGCTTTCATTAGCGCTCCACCCTCAGCTCTTCCCCAGATGCCCCATCACCCAGTGTTCCAAATACCTTACCCTTTAGGGTACCCTAACTACAGAGGTGAAAGTAAGTTAAAGGACTTACCGGTACGCTGGAGTCCTGAGCAGGGGCGTGGCCTCAACCAGAAGAGGCGGGGTCTTTAAATCAAGATTTAAAGGCCCTGGGGCTCTGACTGCGGCTGGGAGCCCCGGGGCCTTTAAATCACCCCCGAGCTACCAGCTGCAGAGGCGGCTGGGACCCCGGTGCTCAGGGGCAATTTAAAGGGCCCGGAGCTCTGGCCACCGCTACCGCAGCGGAGTTCTGGGCCCTTTAAATTGCCAACGGAGCCCTGCCGCCACTACCCCGAGGTTCCGGCAGCCAGGCTAGTGTGGCGATTTAAAAGGCCTGGGGCTCCGGTGGCGGGGAGCCCCGGGCCCTTTAAATCGCTGCCCGAGCCCTGCTGCCTGAGCCCCGGGGTAGCAGCGGCAGGGCTCTGGCCACTGCAGGAAGCCCCTGGCCCTTTAAAACACCGCCCGAGCCCCAATGCCAGAGCCCCGGGGTAGCAGTGGCAGGGCTCGGGTGGCACTTTAAAGGGCCAGGGCTCCCCGTAGTGGTCGGAGCCCCGGGCCCTTTAAATCACTGCCAGAGCCCTGCCGCTGCTACCCCAGGGCTCCAGCAGCGGGGCTCAGGAGGAGATTTAAAGGGCCCTGGGCTCCGGCTGCTGCAGTACGCCGGACCGGACTGGCGTACTTTCATCTCTGCCTAGCTACCATTAGGGATCCCTCCCCAAAGGTCCCTGGATGCAGAATGGTCCTGGTAACAGCATGTGATGTCTTCAAGCTCCAATGAGAGAGAACCAGGGGTCAGGGATACTCAGATTGCTGCTGAATACAAGAACCAATGTGGGCTTCAAGGTACCTGTGACAGGGTAGAATCCCCTCTGCTTGGTTGGGAATGGGGAATCGGACACTTGCCACAAGCAGGAGGACAGCATCAGGGTACTGCTTTGAGCAGGGGGTTGGACTAGATGAGGTCCCTTCCAACCCTGATATTCTATGATTAGCTTCCTGCCCTCAGCACTGGTCCTTGCACAGAGACGTGGCTAGGTACCTGCATGTGGATTAGTGAGACTGAATACCTAGGTGTATGCAAGGGGGAAGGGAAGTTCTTGATATGAGTACTTGGCGCAGTAGAGAGGGGAATGTTAGGTGTTCATTTGCCTTGGGTCTGAGCCATTGGGGGTGGGGAGCTGGTCTATCAGTGCTGAACAGCAGCTCCTGTTAAATGGCAAGGCCAGCCTCTGCTGATCTGGGGTCTGGAGGGGACTAGCCCAGGTGAACACTGGAATAGATCCACTGGATGCTTAGAACAAAGAATGTGTCCCAGATTCCTGGCGCTCTTCCCCAAGAGCTGGGATGCAGGGGGTTCAAGGTGCAACCACCAACTCAACATCTATAATCTGCCTGGAGAACTTGCTAAATTCTCACTCAGGCCTTGGTTACCGTTTCTGCAGAGCCCTCTCCCGGCAGTTCCAGACTTTTCTGCCAAGGAAATAGAAGGAGGCTGTGGTTAGTTCACACAAGCTGGTCATGGTAATCCAGAGCATCCCCTTCTCCACCTGAGCAAGTGGGGCTCTGACACACAGCCAGGTCTTCTTTTTGGCCTGGGACTGAAAAATGAAGCCAATTCAAAGAAGCCCAGACTGGAGAATCAGCTTCCCTGACTCTCACTTGGAGATACCGCACCCAATTCTCAGTTATACTACGGCCCTTTTGGGCCATTCTGCCAGTATGAAGGGCATTTTAGGGGGTAGAAATGGCTCCCTGAGAAACCACCCTGCACTGGACCCCTCCCCAGTTGGGGGCAACACTTATTGGGAGGGGAGCACATTGAATCATGGCCTCTGATCAAGAGGAACCTCCTTAGAAAACTTGTCTTGTGAGTGACAATAGTGGCCCAACAATATAAGGGGCTTGTGAAATGTGGGTTGGGTGACAACGTCCCCGCTTCCTTCCCCATCAATGTGCTGACAAACCCACTCAGCCTGGTCGGTGCAGCCAGTGGAGCTGTGAGAACAAGGGCTATGGAAAGAGATGGAGGTGAAAGGACAAGACAGAAGATATCTCAGTAGGAAAGAAAAACATTTTGTACCGCCGACGCCTGGCTGAACCGCCTCTCCCTGAAAGATGACACTGCTGCAGCTGCCTGGGAATGGTCTGTCTCCTTCAGCCAGGAATCCTTAGGCAATCGGTAGATCTCCAGCCAAGCTTCTGTGCTGCCTGCATTGGGAAACTGCATTGAGCAATTGGAAAGGAGGCGAAAAGGTTTCTCAGGCAAGAGGACTCTGCTGTTATGTACCCACAAGAATGGGATTAGGGTTCCCTTTCAAATATAGGATCCCCCAGCTCATATCCCCACCAAGCCCCACGTCACGGATGCTGATCTAGGGAGTGTAGCTATACTCACTGGGTCATGTTGCAAAGTGGTCTTCTATTGGCTGCCTGTGGGGTGTCACATGTTCTGCTTTTCTAGCCCTCAAGGTTCCAGCAGAGCCCCTTTGTGGGGCACAGAGACCCTGCTGGGGCAGAAGGGGGATTCACGTGGCCCTCACTGCTCTGAGACTAGAATTGTGACTAGAAACTCCTGTGCTTTGGCGAGGGTTGTTTGCTGCAGCAGGTTTGGGGAGGGCATCTCTGTGCAGTTCTCCAGCCTGTGTCAGAGCAGAGAGCCTCTCAGTATACAGGCCCATATGCTCCCAGTGTAAATGTGGGGCCTGGGGACAGAGTTGAGGAGCTGGGGTCGGTGATTAGAGCAGGAGGAGGGAGTCTGCTTTGCTTTGAATGGCCTGTCTGGCAGACCCAGAGGCACCACTGACCAGCCCCAGAGCGAGCTGCCTTCCATTAGCTGGCCGCAGGGGCTGGGTCCCTGCTGGGCCTTTGGCAGATGAAAGGCAGGAGCAGTGTCAGCTCTCCTTGGCTGGAAGGACAGGTTGGGTTGACTCAGGAGAGCACTGGGGAATCCAGAGGACGCTCCCTAGACTGGTGAGTAAGTTTTACAAAGCTACATGAGCTGCAGGCCCCACCCACTGAAGCAGGGCAGCCAGCATTAGATACACTGCAAACCCCTGGCACTTGCCTTGCAGCAGGATGCCTGCATAATCGCCCCCCTGGGAGAGCTCTGCCTCCACACAGGTGTTTCTCTTGCTGATCTCTTCCTGCCAAAGAAAGGTATGCCGGCATCAGAAAAGGCTGGAACAGTGATGCTTGCCGTGGTGCGCCCTTATTGCTAATGCAGCCGGGAATTTGACTGAAAAGAGGCAGGCGCCCTGGGAACAGGTCCGGGAAGAACGTTCCATGTGCAGAGGGTTGGTGTGGGAGCAGGAGGGGAGGAGGAGACGATGCCCTTGTTCTTGGGGGTTTGCTCCAGCACCCCACAGTGCCCCAGGGTTCTCAGGTAGGGCTGGTGGCCAGAGGTGCCTTTTTGTGTGCGCATTGGGCTAAACTGCTGTGTCCATTTCCTTCAGCTCCACTCCTCATCAGAGTCATGCCTCCACTGGCTTTGTGCAGCGGGTTCTGCATTGGGCTACCCTTGAAAGCCACCCACGAGCACCAGCAGGGAGAGGCGCATGGGAGAAAGGCAAGAAGGAAGCAGTGGCATGGGCAGAGCAAAGGTGATAAAGTCAGAAAGAGCTGAGAGCACAGACTGGCAGGGGGTAGACTGGGACAGGAATCTCTACAGCCACCTATGGTTTGGGTCCTCAGTGGGGAGTCTTCAGCCCTGAGACATTCTTCCTGAAGCCTGAGCAAAGGCTCGTTCCCCTGGCCTTTGGCCGTGGGCCACCCAGGGTGTCTGTAATCCCTGTAAGGCTAGCCTTGGGCAGTGGGGGTGTTTGCAGAGAGCAGGCCTGCAGGGTCCGTGTGCCTGCTGCCCAGCCTGAGGGATGCTCTGAAGCCAGGGATGGCAGCAATGGGACGTCCTGCTGCCCTGTGGGGTTTGTCACAAAGGAGATGTGCAGCGCACAGAGGGGGAGGGGGGCCAGGAACCTGTTGGGTGGCCAGAGTCCCCAAAGCCTTGATATGCAGCTGTAGCCCAAGGCCCAGCCCCCTGTGAGTGGCTTGGGAGGGCTAAGGGCTTTTCAAAATGCTAAAGAGGGGAAACAAGTACAAACTGTCCCCCAGCCCAGAGCACCCCCCGCTCCACCTGAGCCCTTCCAGCCCAGAGCCCCTCCACCCCTCTGCCTGAGCCCTTCCAGCCCAGAGCCCCCTTCCCGAGCCCCTCCAGCCCAGCACTCCTATCCCTGTCTCTGAGTCGTTCTGGCTCAGTCTGCCAGAGTCAGACTCCACATTATTTGAAGACAGGCTTCTTTGGTGTTGAGCTAGTTTGTTGCTGAATGCTGATGCACCCCTGGGATTTTGACATCTCAGAGAAGATTCTGGGCATAACCTGGGGTCTGTACCAGGGATAATATGGGTTCAAAGAGGATTGCAGGTGAGTTATGCACCATTGACCCAGTTAACAAGACCTCTGATCTCCATTCCAGCTGTTGCCCTTAGCAGTGTGTTTCCTGAGTGCTGTTAGTAATCATGATTGTTTACTACACAGAGGCTTTCGCCTCAGTGCCCGTGGCACACACAGAGGACTTACCACTTCATTTAGGACTTTAATGAGCAGCAGGCTGTCCCTGTAAAAATAAAAGAGTCGGGCAAGTCCTGGAAGAGAAAAACAGAGGCGAGAGGTGGGTGGGAAGAGAGTGAGGGGTGCAGCTCAGCTCCTTTGGAGGATGCAGTAACAGCACTAGGACTAGGTGCCTTCTGTGGCTCTCAGAAGACTCAGCCACAGCGTGCTGTCTAGTGACACACAGAGCAGTGCTGATGGCCCCAGCCAAGGGAATACCCACACTGCGGCGGGAGTGTGCTCCCCAGACTGGGCAGAGAGACTTATGCTCGCTCCACTTCAGCTAGCACGCTAAAAATAGCGGTGTGGACGTCGTGGCACAGATGGGAACTCAGGCTATTGGCCGAGTTCAAGCCCACCCGACCCCTTGGCGCTGAGCTCGGGTGGCTAGTCTGAGCTGCTGCTCTTGCTGCCCCATCCACACTGCTATTTTCACAGTGTTAGCTTGAGCCCCACTAGTGTGAGGTCTGTCTGCTTACTAGGAGGCTTGCTGCTAGCTGCAGTGTAGACATAAGCAGAGAGACCTGCATCCAGCCCTCCTCCCCAAGGAAACAGAGCTTCAAATGGGAAAGGGGAAGATGGGTGGGAGCCCCAGGCATTTTCATGCACTTTTCAGCTATTGGGGTCAGTGCAGCGATGCTCAGAACTTGGAAAGCATCTATGCATCTGTCTTGCTAGGGGTGTTACAGCAGCACCCAGGACGTGGGATTTCACACGTCCTCCCCCACGCACACCCTGGGATGGCCTGTGCTCCAAGGGGATTTGCTCAGATCCAACTTTCTTCTCTCTAATGGAAAGAGAACTAAAGCCCACTTCATTAGTGTTGGACTCAACCAGAAGCCAATGGACCCTTCTGGGACTGCTGCAAACACTAGTATCATGGTGGGGCTATTGGACTCAATATGGAACTGACAGATCTTTTCTTCTCATCCGAACCTCCACACTGCAGCACACTGACTGTCCCTGAAGTGGAAGGGCTGGATGAAAGCCCCCGCCTTGAAGCTCAGCAACATTACTCCTTGACTGGCCCAGGGTATTGCTACAGAATGTGAGAGGTGCTGAGTGTACTGCTTCCCCCATGTGACCAACCTCTGTTGCGCCACAGGGGAGGGCACTTGCCATGGGGCCACCTCCCACTCTGAAATCTGTTGACTAGTCCCCATTTTTTGCAGGACCCTCTCAGAAATGAGTTAGTCATGCTTATTTCCATCCTGCTTTAGCTCTTTTCTACTGAGTAGATGCCACTTTCCCCACCGCCACCCACCACCTCCATTCCATCATAGTGCACAAGCTTGTCCTCAAAGTTCTCCCCATGTGGGACTTGAGGAAGCTCATGGGGCACCTACCCATCTCATCAACAGTAACGAGAAGGTGGGTCTCATTGCCAAGGTTGGAGGCACGGATGGCACAAATCTCTAGCTTGGCTGACTCCCAAGCACAGACCCGCTTACAGCTGGGCATGTTGAAAACTGCAAGCCCTGTGGAGAGCCCAACAAAGACATGCTGTCCAGAGGCTGCAAGGCAGTTGGCTCTTCCCATCACCTGCAGAGATGAAAAACAAAGCAGAAGAGAACATGACCCTGCCCTCCCACCCCTGACAGGGGGATTGATCAGCTGCACCAGCCATTTGCCAGCAAAATCCCATGATCTCACTAGGTCATGAAGTCTAGCTCCAATCTCAGAAAGATCCCACCAATATCAAGGGTGAGGCACATCTTCCAGGGAAGCTCGCCCTGCCACCGCCAGGGCTAAGGATAAACAGAAGCCTTCAATCTCCAGGCACCGTTCAGCAGCAGTAGAGCTTCCCCACACCCAGCTACCCCCACAGGGAGAGCGGCGCAAATGCAGACATTCTGCTCAGGAAGCCCATGCAGTGCCTGGGCACCGTGCAGCTGCATTCGATGTTGCTCTGCACCATTTCTAAAGTATTATTTTTAAAACACAGTTGAGTTTGTCCATACGATAGCAATAGGCTCATCAACTTCTCCACAATAAGCAAGTGCTAGGGTCAGTCTGGCTCAGAGAAGCAGAGGGTGAGCCTGACATGATTTAATGCCACCTTTCCTCTTACAGGAAGGTGTGATGGACTCTGAAATGGGCTATGTCCTGTACTTCTCAGATGAGCAAGCTTAGAGCTGTAGCCTTGTGGAATAAAACTGAAAGTGAGGGAAATGCTAATGGAGTCTCGGGAATTTAAATGGGCAGAGGGGTGACAATGGAAGAAGAAAGCAAAAGGAACTGAACTGACACTGCCTCGACAAACTGTTGTAATGACAGGTGGCAGCTGTGCTGTGAAGGGTCTCGGTACCTGGAATTCAGCTGTGGGCAGGTACAACGTGGGCTTGACCTTCAGTGTCTGTGCCTCTCGGAGTGCCTCCCTCTTCTCAATGATTTCCCAGGCCTGCTCGAATACTAAGGTCACCAGTTTATTGATCATCCGGAAAGGCTGAGGCAATGAATCAAAGATTTGATCGGGATCCTGCAGGAAGAAATTTTCTTCCTCATCCTTCTTAATCCAGTCCTTTTCAGAAGGTGGAGGGATCTCCAGGGGATGTTTCCGGATATATACTGGCATCTTTCTGCCTTCCCTGGTGTGATGACAACACAGGTGCCCTACACAGTAGTCACAGTAGATGGAGAGACCCAGGAAATCCTACCGTAAATAGATCCTGGAGATAATGGGAGGAAACGATGATAAATACTTAGGATCTAGCTATAACAAAGAAGGAAGCTTCCTATCTTTATATGGAGAAATGACTATATCTATTTTGTAGGACTCGCTTCTGCTTTCCCCATGGTCTCCTGTACAGCTCAGTGCTGTGCCATGCGTGTACCATCCATGTGGATATATGCAGGTTAAGTACACAAGTGATTAGACATCTAAAATGCACAGCTAGTTATACACGTTTTGGGTGTGGTGTTACACATAGATTAAGATACACGTAGGCAGGTTTTTGCCTGTCTCCCTGCTTATCCAGCCTGGAGAAAGTCACAGATATGATTTGTTTCAAAGGAACATTTTTCAAACTGCTTAAAACTTTGCTTATTTCTAAACCACGTTTCTTTGCACTAGTCAAAGGCCTGTGTCACTGTGAACTAAGCTTATGGAAAGTTAGTAGCTCTTAAATTAACCGACAGGGCCTCTGACTTCCTAGATGTTTGTACATTGCCTAGCACAATGATGCTCCAGACCTGTTGGGTGGCCTTGGGGCTTTACCTCAATGATCAGCGCACAGAAATATAATATACAAACACTTGGAAAACAAAACATTTCCTACTGACACAACTCAGAAAGGGCCAAATGGAACTGTACCAAAAATTCCCCTTTGGGCTGAAAACAAGCGTAAAAAAATCCAGCACAAGAGAGTCGTTTTCCTGAAAAGTTACAGGGAGCTGTACCCACACCCCAAGTTATATAAGCTTTTCCACTCTCCTCCACTCTGCTGGAGGAGTTCTAAAATGTCACCAGTTAAACACTTGCCGTACAGGTTTATTTGGCTCGGGACCGCAGGCCATCTTGACTCAACCACTCATACAGAGAAAATGGGGTGAACCACCAGTGTTGTGAGCTGGCAACTGCAGGGGTGCCATTTACCACCCCACAAACAAGCCTGGGAGCAGATAGTAGGTCCTAGACAAAACAACTAGAACTGCTTAGGTACAAATCAGGATCCATGCTACCTTCTACAATGAAGGGCATGCCAAGGGACAGAGAGTGGGGGAGATAGATAAATGAGAGGCAGGCTTTGATGTGATCCTGAAGACTAAGTGATTCTGGGGTAAGTGCTGAGTCTTACGACAAGGTTTAATTTTTAAAGCTGGGAGGCCCAGCCACTGGATTTCCAGGGGGGCTCCTGGAATTAATTATCCCTATTCATGGGGATGGGTTGTTGCTGAGGAGATCCCCACTTCTGGGGAGGGTGTTGCTGAGGGGATCCCCATTCCCCTGTTAGGGGATAACCATTCCCTGGGAGGTGCTGCTGAGGGGATCCCCATTCCCGGGTGCTGTTGCTGAGGGGATCCCCTTTCCCGGGGGGGGGGGTTGCTGAGGATACGTCCCCGCGATTAGTCCCCTCCCCCTCACTCACCTGTAATCGAACGTTGATCGGTTGCTATGGTAACTGCTGCGCTAGGTCCAGTCTGATCTCGGTCCGGGTGGAGACAAGCCCCAGGGCGGAGGGTTCCGGGCCCAGCTCCACGGGGCGGAGCCTGTCTGTGTGTCCCGGGCGGCGTCCCGAGCCCGAGCACGGCAGGAGATTGAGGGGGTCTCCCCCTCCCCCCCCGCGGCAGCATGGAGGCGTTTGTGAACTTCACCAACCAGACCCAGGGCCGGGACCGGCTCTTCCGGTGAGCGGGGCCGGGGGCTCGGGCTGAGCTCTGCCCCTGCCGCGGTCGGGGGCTGTCGGCAGCTCTGCCCGGTCCCGCCTGCAGCCGCGAGCCGGGCGGCAGGTTTACCTGAGCCTCCCTTGAGAGCGCTGGGAGCCACTGCCGGGGCCTCCGCGCAGCCAGCCCTGACTCGGCGCCTGACCTCAGTACCCCAGCGCGGTGCCGGGTGGGGCTCGCTCCCCCAGTCAGTGCTGACTCGAGACCCCAGCGCGGTGCTAGGGTGCTGTGGGGTGCGAGCTCAGTATGGGGCACACTCCTCCAGTCAGTGCTGACCCCAGCACGGTGCCACGGGGTGTTATGGTGTGTGGGGCTCAGTAGGGGGCATGGTCCCCCCGTCAGTGCTGACCCCAGTGCGGTGCTGGGGGTGCTGTGCTGTGGGGCTCAGTAGGGGGCATGCTCCCCCAGTCAGTGCTGACCCCAGTGTGGTGCTGGGGGTGCTGTGCTGTGGGGCTCAGTAGGGGGCATGCTCCCCCAGTCAGTGCTGACCCCAGTGTGGTGCTGGGGGTGCTGTGCTGTGGGGCTCAGTAGGGGGCATGCTCCCCCAGTCAGTGCTGACCCCAGTGCGGTGCTGGGGGTGCTGTGCTGTGGGGCTCAGTAGGGGGCATGCTCCCCCAGTCAGTGCTGACCCCAGTGTGGTGCTGGGGGTGCTGTGCTGTGGGGCTCAGTAGGGGGCATGCTCCCCCAGTCAGTGCTGACCCCAGTGGGGTGCTGTGCTGTAGGGAGCTACCAGCCTTTGGATGAAAAGTAGAAGTCAGGTCCGCGATTCCTGTGGCTATTAGTGATCTCTGAGCACTTTCCCCAGGTGGCGGGGTGTTTGTCCCAATGGCCGGCCACCGTCTGTCTCAAGTTAATTGATTGTTCCTGTATAACCTCCCTCCAGTTTCAATTCAATTCCTTTACTCATTTGTAAGCTACTAGATTCAATTGGAGACATTGATTTTCACTTCCACTTCTAAATTGTGCAATGTTAGTGTGTGCTCACACAGCTCCTGTGATCCACCCCAGAGCTGGCTGGGTTTCAGCAGTGGGTTAGGTGATTTATGAAGCTTTACCCCTTTTATGGGGTATCTCCATATTCTACCCATTCCAATGGGTCTGTATTGCTGCTTAGTGATTGCTGAGGACACAATACAAATAACAGACTCTGGAAAAACAAAAAATTCTAATGATCTGCATCTTGATCCGTCAGGGAAACTGGCTTTGTCCCTTCATAGACCCAGAGCCTTGCTGCAAGCTAGCATTTTTGCAGTATTTGCCTGTGGATGTTTCAGGCAGTATTCAATTGCATTGCCAAATGTGCCCAACAAAACCCGCTATTGGCTGCTTGCTGCTCAGATGCATGGTCTCCCATTGTCATGTTCACGCTGCATTTGCATTGCTTCTTACACTTCATGTCATAAAGTGCTGACCCTAACAAGTAATATCGTGTGATCTCTATACCTCTCAGTGCTGTCGCATGGGTATGGTCCATAGGGAGTCCCTAACTTGGGAAGAAATTGTTCCTTTCTCCCCCTTCCCCTCTCTCCCCTCCGAATGGTCCTTGTGTCTCCTGTCAACCATTTTCCTCATTTTTTCCATTCCAGAGCCATTCAACACACATGCATGTTGCTTAGCTATTTATTAGAGCGTAAGGCTGACAAAGAGATGATGATAATGAAGCTCAAGAAGTTGGAATCTAGCATGCGCTCTGGCCGTAAATGTAAGTACCCCATATCCGGAGGGATGGTCCCTGTTCGTATTGCTTATTCCAGCTAAGCAGATGCCAGTTATGCCAGCTCTTAAGTAGTTAAATTACCATGCAGCCTTGGATCACAGGACCTCATTTTGCGTAGTCATGGAATTGTAGATACACCCTTCTCCCCCCAGAATTACACTCACTTTATTACCTGCTGTGTTGTATGGTTAGTATTGCTGAAAATACACATGATGGAGTCAATGCTGTGGAGTAAGTGAAAGCAGACTTGTAATCGGTGCTGTGAACTGAAATATGACACCTGCAGGCAGGGAACTAGCTGTAGCATAATTCCCCTAAAAATGTGCAGCTGAGAAAAGGCGTTGTTCTGAGTTGGTCAGACTGAATCATTAGCCCTCGAGAATAATTTAGAAAGGGTGTAGCTCAGAGGTGCAATGGGACTGGTACACTAGCACCTTCCTTCCAGAAAGCTGGGTTAAATCCTCTTCAGGTTACAGCAGAGTGTCTGTCTGTATCGCTCTCTCACTTACACCTTAGAACTTAGCATGATCGGTAGTTCCCGTTCAGAAGAGACCCCAGAATGGGACTGGAGTAGTGGAGGGTGTTCTAGGTCACGACAGACAGGCGGGCATTGGCAGAGCTGTGTGGATGTCCCAGGACTAGAATGGCAGGGGATGCTGGCGAATATTGAGGTGCATCAACAAAACTATATGGGTGAAGCTTGCATCGTATCTGTCTACTATACATGGCTCTACTATTGCCAGCCTCTCACTTCTGCAAATATAAAGTTATCCTCAAATGAAAAGACAATATTTAAATATACAAGGCCCAGAAGAGCAATTAGTTGTCGAAAAGCAGAACTGGATGGCAGCCTACAGGGAGTGAGCCATGCTAACTTCTCTGGGTTCTCTTGCAGTGTTCAGACTGGGCAACATGGTGCATGCCATGGTAGCAGCCAGGCGAACTACCCAGCTACCAGACCTGGTGCCCCGTCTCTGCCTGACAGCCTCCAACCTCAACCGTGTTCTGTATTTCATCTGTGACACAGTCCTGTGGGTGAAGAGTGTTGGACTCATCCCTGACATTGACAAGCAGACGTGGCGGAACTGGGCTACCAAATGCTATTACTATTCACTGCTGATGAATTTGACCAGGGATTTGTATGAGATCTCCTGGCAGATGGAACAGGAGGCTCAAAGGGAGAAGGCAAGGAAGGAGAACTCTTCTCATTGTGATGAACAAGATCAGGATCTGTTCAGTTTCCATGCAGGTGGGTTGCAGCCTTTTCTCCTCCTGCTGTACCACACCCTGAGGAAACACCCTCCCTTGTTGCTAGACACAGTGAAGAACCTTTGCGATCTCTCTAGTCCTTTTGACCAGCTGGGAATCTACAAAACCAACCCAGGAGTTATTGGGCTCTGTGGCCTCCTCTCGTCCCTGGTGGGGATCCTCACAGTGGCAAGGCCACATATGAAGCTGAAGTACTGATCTGAGAGCATCACATACGGTGAACTGGCAGGTTTGCTTCCCTGACAGTTTCCATTCCCAGGATGGTATTTTAAAAATGAACACATTTGACAATCACTCTTCATATGTGGTTTGTTCTCTGGAGGAGTCAGCTTTACTTCCTCCTCCTCCTTCCTGATATCCTCTCAGGTGAGGGGCTGCTGTGTGCTGTGACATACTACATGATGGAGAAGAACGGTGAAGAGGCTGAGCAAGGACTGAGCAAAACATCCCTGAAGAATATTGTGAAACATGGAAATCAAGACTTTACAAATTGCTGCTAGTTAAGGACAT
Source organism: Chrysemys picta bellii (assembly GCF_011386835.1). Taxonomy (NCBI): domain Eukaryota; kingdom Metazoa; phylum Chordata; order Testudines; family Emydidae; genus Chrysemys; species Chrysemys picta. Next base: position 15,533,600 of record NC_088800.1, on the reverse strand, counting down.
GTTGCTGTCTCCTGTATTTGAATATAGACATGTGGAATAGCTGCATAGACAACTAAAATTGTATAAAAAGCCATAAGTAGTGGTGCAGACACTGGAAAGGCAGAATTCACCAATGAGGGTTCATACAATCATTTGTCTTTCTTGAATACATTCAAGCATGTTGGTACCAGGAAGGCTTTGGGAACTGTAGTTCAAATGGCCTGGATCGTGAGTTCTGTGAGGGGATGTATGATGCCAGGGGACTGGTAATTGGTTATACGGAGCTTTTCATCTCTAGGCAGTGGTTCAAATCCAGCCCAGGCTGGTAGTAACTGAAGAGTGCTACTGTTTGGTGCTATAGTGGCCACCATTGACTATGTATTGGTGGGACTAGATCCAGTTCCTAGTGAATAGATGTCTATATCCCAGAAACCACCCCCCCATCTGCCCTCCTCGTTGACAATACAAGGCCAAGGATTGCTTGGGCCATGGAATCTGAATTCCTCTCTAGAAGGGTCCTTCCAGGTCATGGTTAGGTACACTGTCTTTTTCCAGTGTATGGGGGTAGCTTACTGCAGTGCTGCTCACGCTGGGGATAAGCAAAGGATTTCAGTCTCCACGATTGCTGATCTGGCACCATTCACCAGCACTAGTCTTCTGCCAACTACACACACCAAACCCTGGCAATCCCAGGAGGGTGATAATTTCTGGACTCTCTGAAGCAGCTTTTGCACTGATATTGCTTTAGTTTTGCTGAAAGTTTTCAACTATCAGTTTTAAATCCTCCTGCTATTGAGAGAAACCTGCCCCAAGGCTCCTGGTGAGTGAGCTGGAATGGGTGTTGTCAGAAAAGGGAACTTACACTCTTGGACTGGGATGAGCTTGCTGATGCCAAATTCCTTTGATAAGCGCCTGCAAGAAGAGAATCCTTTTATCTGACCCTCTCTAGAGTCCTCCCCATCATGGCCACCTGCTTGGATAAGGACATGTGGTTTTCTCATATGTCACCTCTCTGTTTGGGTGGGTTCTACCACTCTAATGTCCCTTTCGTTCTCCCAGCCATCTAGGTAGAATGTTGCTTTGAATTATTACACAGGTTATGGGAGAAAATACTGTCTACTTTTCTAATGTGTATGATTTGTGTTGTTTGACATCCTTTTGGGTGAGGGGGACTGACTTTACAGACATGCCACCTTTCTACAGGAGCTGAGCCACAGATGCTAATGAATCTACTTGTGATGCAAGAGCCAAAACGGTCCCTTCTCTGGATCTGAGCCTGATCTGTGATCTCCGCTCACCACCAATGCAGAGACTTCACCCCGCCCCACAGCTGGGAGGGCAGGGTGGTGAGTTTACAAACTTTCCCAGTAGTTTTCTGGTACAGAGGGACCGTGGAAGGGCCAGCCTAGTCACACTGACTCCAGGAGAGACAGCCTAAGAGTGAAAAAACTCTCCTGTGCGGAGAAGGGGGATAAGTGAGGAAAGGTTTTCAGGCTGGCTGGCCTCTTCAAAGCCTTCCCCCACCAGGGGCTGACCTGTAACACCACCACCTGGGACTGACAAGGATGCTTAGGCTTCCAGGCTCACTGCTATGGGATCCCAACAGGCCTGTCTTAGTCCTTTGCTTAGGCAGGTCACTGGATTTTAGAAGCTAATACTTGCGATTCCCCCTGGGAGCTGGAAGCTATGGGTTTAATTTATTTAATTTAGCTTAATCTAACTAAAGCTGGAGAATCAACCAAAAGGAGAGAATTCTTTAGGTCAACCTCCTCAGGCTCCTGGAATAAGGGCTGCTGCTGTTGTACATCGTCTAGGGAAACACAACTAATAAACTGAAGCTGAGTTTGAATCTGCGTCTGTTTCAGGGTTATGTGCAGAGGAGGTGGCTGAAGGTGGAATCAGTAGAGATGCTCTGCCTATGTGTGCAGCTGGATTACAGACATTTCCTCTTAGGAGCACTGGGAAGGGGGAAGCCCAGCCACCCTCCTCACGGTTGAAATGAGCAAGATTTCATTTAGAAAGGAGGTGGGGGAGCAAATATGCCTCCAGGTGCTTGACATCTTGGGTATCGAAATGCACCAAGGCAAATTCTGTGAGAGGGTCTATGTGAAATGGAAATAGATCTGACCTACCGCCACTGAGCAGGTCCTGAGGGCCGGAGGCCTTCTGTCCAACACAGGCACCACTACTGTCATCAACGGGTGCTTAGTATCTTCTGTGTATACGCTACCCTTCTCCCAGACGGGTCCCAGAGTTCTAGGATGAACTGCAGCAGCTGTTTAATAACGCATAACCATTTAGGACTGGGAATGAAGAATAACTTTGCCAATTGAAATGGGAGATGGGGCACAGTGTAATAATTAAAACTGGGCCTTAAGTGGGCCCTTGGTGCTAACACAAGAGTGACAAACAGCTTGAAAATGGCACCTCCAGCAGCATGGTGCCCTTGAACAACGTCCAAGGCATTGAGTTCAGTGCTGATTTAGAAAGAAAGTTTCTTCCACGACTGCATCACCAGCAGCCACGTGCTCCTTGAGAAATTTTACAATATCCATGATCCCTGTGTCTCCTGAGATCTGGCTCAACCCCTTTCCCCTGTAATCTCAGACTTAGAGATGCTAAGCTTCTAAAGGCTCCCACTCTCTGATCCTAGTTGGCTATGTGAGCTTTAGCTGTAGTCAGCAGGAGTAGAGATGTTTCCTGGGCCATGGACAGAGCATGCCTGGCTAGCTGGAGAGGGGCAGTGGTCTGAGAACAGATATGTGGATGGGGATGTTTTGATGAGGGCTTTGTGCTGCAGCGGGGCTGGGATGGACAGAGGGCCAGGACAGTGCTGGGGTGGCCTTTTCCCTGCAGTAGGGTGGAGAGGGATATGAAATGAAGACATTTAGCAGGGCAGAGGTTGTGTTGTGTCTCAATTCCCGCTAAGGCCAACAGGGAGGGCGGCTCAGCCACATGCTTCCCCCTCCTGTTCAGGTCAGTTGTTCTTTTACTTAAGACTAGCAAGATCCAGCAGGAAGCCCATTGCCAAATACATGAGCTGCAGCTCTGGAGCAGCTGCTGCCCTTTGCCCTGCTGTCTGGAGAGCCATGACTCATCACGGGGATGGCCTGGAAAGTTTACACAGGGTTATGCTGCCTTTCCCTTTTCACCTCCATGGGGTGCAGAGCTCAGCCAGGAATGTAGAAGTGCCAGCCTCATGCAGCTTGAGGTGTGCGTGTGGGGGCAGGTTGCTCCCTGTGTGCTCTATCACCTTTAGCATGGGGAATATGTCTTCCCGAAGGCTCGGCCTCTGATTTTCCCCCATAGCCCTGTCTGCCTGGGAATATCTTTGCTAGGAACTTGCTCCCCATACCCCCAAACCAGGGTGAGTGGGTGGGTCAGCAGGGTCTGTGTATGTGTCTGATTCCCACCTCCCTCATTCTCCAGCTTGAGGGAGGCTGTGAAACTCTGGGTATTCAAGGACCTGCACCGTCATGCCCCATCTGCTGTGCTGGGGGAGCTGGAAGCATGAAGCAGCCACTCAGCAAATAGAGGGCTTTCTACTATGGTGGCAAGGGGCCTCCCCTGCCCATCTGCTGCTGGCTGTTTCAAGACACCCCAGCATCATGTCTGCAAACAACCAGTATCTTTCAGCCCTTGCTGACCCCTGGATTCCTCCCTCCCATTAAGTACCTCTGGGCTTCTCACCTCACTAGGACCCTTTGCATTATTTCTCTGTCCTCTGGCATTCACCACTCCTTCCGACTCAGTCTCTCTGAATTGTACTGATGTGCCACTTCCAACTGAAGTTAAATAAATCCAATCATAACCGTGATCTCTGTGCTCCCCACTAACCCTCTCTCCCAACTCAATACATCCCTTTTATCTTTCTCCTTTGTAGCCTGTTTTCAATCCACACAGCAGTGTCTTTGTCCAATGAACTAAGTTTTCAAGTAAGATTTTGTGAGCTACGGTTTCAGTCCCAAATATGTGAGCCCTACTGCACTCCATCCATCCACCAACATTGTCACCCTGCCAGCGAGAGCTTTCTTATTCTTCCTGACTGCCTCCAGGCTGCCTATTGCTCATGGTTCCATTCTAGGTGTTAATGTCGAGGGACTTTTCTCTCCCCGTTTGTTACGTTGTTTTGGTAGGGTCGGGTTAGATACAGGTCCTGTGTCTCAGTTCCTAGGATCTGCAATGAGAAGGGGGGGGGCATTTTCCAGACTGGTCATGCAATCATCTGTTTTGAATTTGATATGGCCGAGGGAGCCATTCATCATGTTACCACAGCAACTTGCAGACTCCTTGACCCGTGCAGCTGGGAGGTGGGGCTTTGCGGCGGTACTGTCTGGGGTAAGATGCATCTTTGTCAGAGTATCTGCTCTGTGGCTAGCACAACCAGACGCTCTCAGCTCCTGGCACCCTGCTGATGACAGCGTCCGACTGCTGCTCCGTGAGTACCCAACAGCAGGCAAATGCCTAGTGTACAGTCTCCCTAATGCTAGGGAAGGGAGGGGCGGGGGACAGCTGGCGAAGCAGTTCTGCTTAATGGTTCTGCATTTAATCGGCTGGGAAAGAAGGAATCTGTGCTGGAAGTGGCAATAGGGGATGTCAGAAGGGGTGCCCCTGAGGTGGCATTAGGGTTTTGGAGGTTGAAATAGGCTCCTTCCTGAGATGGCTTTGAGATGCATTGGCCACAGTGGATGGAGCAAGCATTGTGCTGTTGCAATGCATTGGACATGACAATGAGGTGTCTTGGAATCTGTATCTGAACTAGCACTGAGCTGTGCTCCTGAGTAGGTGGAGTGTGTCTGCCACCTGCGCGCTCCAGAGCTGGCACGGCGTGAGTGGATTGTGCTCTTTCACTCTTGAGCCCTGCCAATGCTGCTTCATCCTGACCCACCACGGCACCATCTAATCCAGCCCTGACCATTATCCTCACCTTTGCCAGTGTGCCTCAATCCTGACCTGCTGCATCTCTTGCTACTCTTCTCCTGGGTTCTTTGCACAGTCCTGCTAATGCCCCTGCAGTCCCCACCCCAGCCCTCCACCTCCACCCTGCACAGCTGTACTGCTGCACTTCAATCATGACTCTCAGCACCCCTGCTATTCATATCCCGAATTCCCACCCCCCTGCTCTGCAATCCAGGAGCCCTGGCTCACAGGACTGTTACTCCAATTTTGGGTTCCCCAGCTTTGCTGATGCCTCTCAACCTCTTCTTTGAGTCCCTGTGTTGCAGGCGCTTTCTTTAGCTGAGGGAGGATCATTTGGGACTCTTCTTTGAACCACCAGTTCTGATGCTTAATTGGATAGATGGGTTGCTGTTAAGCAATACCAGGTCTCACCCACCCGAGGCATGTGCTGCCTCAGCGTAGCTCTCTGCCCCTGCCAGTCTAGGATGCAAGAGGTCATAATGTACCATACAGCTTGAGACTCCATCAGAGCCACTTGGCTGACTAGAGACAGGCACTGAGACCATTTCCAGCATTGTTTTTCCAGGGAGCTCCTTGACGAGGCTCTGAACTTTGCTTTGCAGACTGATGTATCGTGATGGCAGCAAACAAGAGCCAGAAAATGCAGAATGGAAGCACAGAGGTGAGTGTGGGCATGAGGTGGAGAGGCAAAGACAGCTGTGTATGAGCAACATCAGACTGGCTTGAGGAGGAGGAGGTTGCTAATGCTGCCAGTGGAGTATTTGATTCAAATATTATGCTGTATTGTGTTCCGTTGAACAAGTCTGCATTGTCTATGCAACAGATCTGTAATTAGAGCAATAGATAGTGTCTGCTGGAAGAAAACAATGATAATCTTTAGCAAGAGCTGTGTTTTTAAATGCTTTCTCTTTAAAAAAAAATCTAAAAAATTCTGACAAAATCTTTGATTCGATCAATATTGTAAATAGCAATTAAATTAAACAACATGGTTAGAAAATTGTAGTTACTAAAAACCCCAGCTTCCTCGTCCCCCCAAAAACCAAAGAAGCCCAAAAAATTAAAGTCTAGAAACTCAGTAGTTCAGAGTCCAGAAGCAACCTTAACTCTGACCCTTTAACTGCCTATATATCAACAATCCCTATGCCCAGTGACTGACCTTACCCACTTTTTCAGTACGGACCACAAACCTGCTACCGTGCTAAGAATACAGTACAAATGTAACGAACCAGAGCCATTGAGATGGCCTCAGTGTAGGAGTTATGTGATTGCTAGCCCTGGAAATGCTATCGACTACAATATTTATTGTATGAACAGACCTATAATCAGCTCAGGACATATATGGGCACCAATCCAAACACAGACACTCTCCCCGCCTCCCCACCCCCACCCACCCTGGAAATCACTAGAAACCCCAATATCTCCTCTTACTCTGCAACATGCATTCCAGAAACAGCACTTGCCTCATAGCCACCATTCGCCAAGTGTTGATTAGCCCAATCTACCCCATTCCTCCTCCCACACTGAGGTGACTTGGAGAACCGCTCCACTTCGTAATGTCCTGATCAGACTCATGTACTGCACTGGGTGATGGGGGCCAGGGATAAAGGGGCAGAGCCAAGGTGTTTTCACTTAACTAGGAATGTCTTTTTTTTTTTAGGGCTTGCTTTGTATGAGCACAATGTTCTAACAGTGCTTTCAGTTCAGAGAACTCTGTCCAGCTGTAATGTCTTACTGACTGTTGTCTGGGAGTTAGCATTATTACCCCACACTGCAGAGCCCATGCAAACAAGGTCATGGGCAGAGGCACACAGTGCCCGGCCTCCCAACATGCTGTCTGTGAGCTGCACATGGCAGGGCTCTTCCGCAGAGAGTGCTGTCTCTTAAACGGGGCTGTCCTGTGTCTTTACAGATTGTCCCACTCACCTCCTTTCTGTTCTATTCGGGGTCTTATACCTCACCCACCACTATGGTGACAGGATGTGCTAGAACCTAAGGGTAAGGTCCCAGTGGATGCATGGAGAAGAGGGTTAAATAAACACGTCTCTACCCCCCACCCACAACCCTGATTGCTGCAGAGAAACAAAAGACAAGCCCCCGGGTCTCCTCTCACAGCTGCAGCAGGAGCTGAGACACTGACTGTTGTAGTTGATGGGGGAGACCTGTGTGGCCGTTGCTACATAAATGGTGTCACTGAGATTCCTGCTCCCATATTAGCAAGTGCTTCCTGCAGGGCTCTCTCCTGTGCATGGTCCCCTAACTTGTCCCCTTCTTGCTGAACCCAGGAGAACGTGCTGCAAAGGGTCTTGCAGCTGCCGGTGGTGAACGCAACCTGCGAAAGCCTTCAGAGGACGTACACCAGCACCAAAGAGGTACACCCACTCGTGGCGTCGGTATGTGAGGCCTATGAGAGAGGAGTCAAGGGGGCCAGCTCGCTGGCTGCGTGGAGCATGGAGCCTGTGGTGCGCAGACTGGAGCCTCAGTGTGAGTCTGGATTCTTCCCAGCTGCAGGGGAGTGGGGCACAGGGAGCATGTGGGAACCAGGGACTGTCAGCACATGGGAGCGGCCACAGAGAATCCCCTGCCTGTGAAAAGAAGGCTGCAGTGGAGAGATTCTAGTGGCCAAAGCACAAGATTGGGAGTTGAAAACACCTTGTTCTATGCCTGGCCCTGCCACCAACTCACTCCATGGCCTGGGGCAAGTTTCGTAACTATCCTGCCTCAGTTTGCGCATGTGACTCTGTCAGCCCTCCCTGTGCTGGGTTAATGAAGGATGAACAGTGCCCGTACATGTGCTAAACATTTCCCACATAGGCTTAGGTAGGCAGTTCGGCTTCAAGCTTTGCCTGGGCTGGTTTAAGCTCTTTGTTGCTGTGTTATAGACACAGGTCTCCGAGTCAGAGCCCCTCCTCTCTCTAGGACACATCTGGAACATTAGGACCTACCCTGGCCCTCAGAGCAGTGTGTCTGGGCCTGGCAGCTGTGGATTCCCCCGGGCAGACCTGCTAGTAGGGCCTGGCCACCCCTCTAGCCCAGCCTCCCTTCCCAAAGAAAAAGCCCCTGCAGCATCTCCAGAAATGAATTGTGGGGAAATCAGTGGAAGGTCAAGTCCAGGTCTGTCTGCAGCTCCCAGATCATCCCGATTCCATCCCATGGTGGGGAGGGGGGAGGAAAAGAAAGTGCAAAGTCAGCAGCTCAGCATGAGGCCGGAGTGCTCTGTCCAGCTGGCCCCTTCCCAGCTCTTTCCCAATGCTAACTCCCTGACTGGCTGCGGCCTGCCAAAGCCAGGGCCCTGGAGCAGCAAAGCCCCAGATGCACCCAGCCTCCAGCCAGAGCTCAGCTACTCAATGCCCGCCCTTGCGGCGCTAAGCAGGGAACATGACACAGGCCTGCAGGAGCTGTAGTCTGTTGTGGACTTGGACACACCCCTTTGATTGTCCCCTCTGACCCATGTGTGTCCTGCACTTCCCCAGGACACAGCAGGTTAGATGTGGAGCGGGAGGGTGCTGATGCAGCCGCCAGGGGACAGGGCAGAGGGAGGGTAGAATCCGTCAGCACTAGCTCTACTATATTGCCTGCCTGCACCATCCAAGCACTTTCCAAACAGTATGAACTCATTCAGCCTGTCGGGGAGGAGGGGCCCGGGCACTGCACTTAAGTCTTCTTCTGAAGCATTGCACTTCCCCCTTCCCACCGCCCCCAGCCTCAGCGCTGCTCCAGGGCATTGCGTTTAGTACTGACTCAGAGAGCAAAGGTGCCCTCTACTGTGCCACCTGCACCCCTCCCTGCAGCACAGAGTCTGCCAGCTTTCTGGTGGGGTATCAGGATTTGCACTGACACAGAAAAGGGAACCCCCTACTGAGTCATCCACCCCCCTCCATGCAGCACATACCACCATGCTAATATCCAGGCTTTGTCTGGTTCAGTCACAGCTGCCAACATCCTGGCCTGTAGGGGCTTGGATCGCCTGGAGGAGAAGATCCCTGCCCTCCAGTACCCAGTGGAGAAAGTAAGTAACGGACCCAACCCCTCTCCCCCATCAGCCTATGGGACCCATCCATTCCTGCCCCCCACCCACCGTGGGACCCATCCATTCTTGCTGCCCCCCCCACCCCATGGGACCCATCCATTCCTGGATGTTGCCCACCCCACAGATCTCCCGGGGGAGAGCTCTGTTGTCATGGGACAGTGGGGGCATTGGCTTCATTCCTAATTCCATGTGGGTGATAACTGGCTGTTAATGGGCTCTTCTGAGGCTAATAGGGCAACATGCTAGGAGCCACTGGTCTCCTCTGGGCCCCCAGAGAGTCATCCACAGCTAGGGGTGAGTGTATGGGGGGCCTAGGGTCATTGCTAAAGCCATGCAGACCAGTGGGGCCATGTCACACCTGCTCATGTCACACCTGAGCATGCTGCTCCCCGTGCCCCTTCCCTTCAGCATCCTTCAACCCAGAGTGAGACCATCTAGACGCGGATGCTCCTCTCCTGTGGAGCTGCCTCTGAACCATCTACACACAACCATGCTTTGGGTTCCATTGGTCACTGTATCTTCCCGCAGCAAGACCTGGGTGACTGTCACATGTTGCATGTCTCTTCTCCATCTCGCCTCGTGCAGATTGCATCTGAACTGAAGGGCTCCATCTCCACCCCCATTCAAAGTGCCAGGAGCACCATTGGCAACTCCATAGCTGGCACCTTGGACAGGGTCTTGGGGCTGACTGCTGAGGGTTATGAGCTGAGCAAGAGCACAGCAAGACGCACAGCAGAATACACCTGGAGCAGCCGGGTTAGCCAGATGGCAGCAGCTGGGGTAGATGGAGCCCTGGGACAGCTGGAGAAGCTGGTGGAGTTTCTCCTGCCAGAAGAGGAGCATGAGCCAGGTGACTCTGCCTCCTCAATCATCAATGGATGGTGTCACGAGTGGGAGGGGGGCACTGGGTGCTAATGCAGAAGCCTTTCCCTTTGGGGAGACCTGGCCTCAAATCGGCTTCACACGAAAATGGCTCGGATGGCCTTTGCCTGGGTCACAGCACAGTGAAGATTGCCCAGTTCAGTGGGTTTGTCAGGCCTCTGCTCAGGAGACGCGCAGGCCTGGGGTAGTGTGGAGGGGGTGGGAGTTCCAGGTCAGGTTAGCAGAGTTTGCTGCCATTCAAGACTGAGGTCCACGGGCAGCTTTTCCAGCCTGTCTGCACTACGGCTGGTTCTGGCCAGGACCGAGGGAGAATGTCCCTTTTGTGCTGTCTTCCCCGCACACCTGGCGGATGCCTCCGTGGGAACGTGTGAGGATTTATGTGCACTGGGGTAGGGTAGAGTCTCCTCTCTCTCACCTAGCCTGCTCGGGAGATCCCCTGGTGGTGTCCTGAGTAGCAATAGGGAGGGAGGGGTGGCCCCGTGAATACCCAGGTTATTGTTCCTTCTTCCTTGTTATGTCCTCGGACACAGTAAATGGCCCAGTGATTCTACCTGTGCGAGGGGGCCCACATGATGGGCCCTTCCAACGCAGGTACGATCTGCCTCCTGCAACCAACCAGTTCTCAGGGTGCCAGCTGCTGAGCTTTCCACAAGGTGGCGCTGTCACCCTAGTCAGATGCCTCCTGCAGATGGAGCCTGAAAGAAGAGAAAAGGTGGGGGGGGGCTGATTATTCCTCAGCAAGGTACTGCACTTGGCTGGGTGGTTGGGGCTGAGGGGGAGGCCTGGAGGACTGAAAAAGGGGCTTCAGAAATGAAAGTCCTAGGGTGCCAGGCACTGTACAGAGCTGTATGGGGCTTTGCGGTACAGCTGGTGTAGCGGGGCAGTTCCGACGCAAAGACCTGCTCCTGTGCACCACTAGAATTCTGCCCCCAGAGATCCCAGGAGAGCAGTTCCATGCCAAGTCTCCCATGGACCGAGGGTGCAGAGCTGGTCAGGTGAATCCCAGGCCATGTGTGATGTTCCCACCTCTTCCCATACTGGTTTCATGCCCATTCCCAGTTGGCTCTGCCTCTCTGCCCGTAGGTCATAAGCCCACAAGGATGCATGGATCTGAAGTGACGCCCTCCCAGCCAGATCCTGGCACCTTCACCAGGATCGGTGCTTTGGCCAGCACCATCTCCCACCGCGCCTACCAGCAGACAGCCAGAACCATCCAGCGCACTAGAGCCAGAGGGCAGGAGCTGACCACATGGATTCCAGGCTTGGTGAGTGCCCCCGCCCTGCACTGCATAGCTAAGGGGAACCTGATGCAGTGACTCCTGGGGAACCTGGCAGCAGCTTAGTGCCGGGACTGATCTGCCGTAAAACATGGGCGTAAAACATAGCCCCTTGGATCTATAAAAAGTCCGGCTCGCTGCTGGATCCCAAGCCACACAAACGACAACCAATGTTTAATGGAGGACCTAGACAA